>NC_053394.1:246454706-247654706 GCF_905171765.1 Bufo bufo
ACTGATCCAGAATTATAGACTGTATTATACTCCAGAGCTGCACTCACTATTCTGCTGGTGAAATCACTGTGTACATACATTATTTATCCTGTACTGATCCAGAATTATAGACTGTATTATACCCCAGAGCTGCACTCACTATTCTGCTGGTGAAATCACTGTGTACATACATTACTTATCCTATACTGATCTAGAAATATAGACTGTATTATACCCCAGAGCTGCACTCACTATTCTGCTGGTGCAGTCACTGTGTACATACATTACTTATCATGTAGTGATCCTGAGTTCCATCCTGTATTATTACTCCAGAGCTGCACTCACTATTCTGCTGGTGAAATCACTGTGTACATACATTACATTACTTATCCTGTACTGATCCAGAAATATAGACTGTATTATACCCCAGAGCTGCACTCACTATTCTGCTGGTGAATCACTGTGTACATACATTACTTATCCTGTACTGATCCAGAATTATATGACTGTATTATAACCAGAGCTGCACTCAGTATTCTGAGGTGAATCACTGTGTACATACATTACTTATTCTGTACTGATCCAGAACTTATAGACTGTATAATCCCCCAGAGCTGCACTACTATTATGCTAGTGAAATCACTGTGTACATACATTATTTATCCTGTACTGATCCTAATTTACATCCTGTATTATACTCCAGAGCTGTACTCACTATTCTGCTGGTGAAATCACTGTGTACGTACATTACTTATCCTGTACTGATCCAGAATTATAGACTGCGTGGCGTAGCGTGGGTTGCCAGCACCCGGGGCAAGCCCAAAAATTGCGCCCCCCCCCCCCCCAGCCCGTGGGCACACCCCTTTTAACAGATAATGTAGTAGATCACTTGCAGTCCTATGTAACACCACAGATAACAGTGATAACTCACTGAGTACAAATAATGTAGTAGATTCAACTGCCAGTCCTATGTAAACACCTCAGATAACACAGTGATAACTCTCTGAGTACAGATAATGTAGTAGATGGGTGTGAGGCCCCAGAATTCAGGACCACGCACAGTGTGACCTGAAGTCTGGGTTCAGAATGTGGCAGGGTGGGCCATATTCTCAATCTGCTCCCCCAACCCTACTGTGAAACTGATATGTGGTATGGACGTTATTATTACAGTAGAAATACCGCCCCATACCTGTTACATCCAGTGACCTCTCCTGTGATGTAGACTTCCTCAACGTCTTCATTCAGAGATAAGACCGCCATGATACCTTCTTTCAGCCGCTTCTCGTCTCTGCAGAGTTTCACAGAATTGTTTTAGGTTCCTCACTTTACTATCATCCTCTCCTTCCTGGTGTCTCAACAACTCCTCCTGCTGCCCCCCAATACTGGGCTAGAGCCAGATAGTCCCCCATTCCCCATAATATTATTCCCCCTGTATATAATGGCCCCCTCTTTATTATGAATGTATTTGCCCCCTCTTTGTTGTTAATGTATTATTAAAGTAAATTGCCCTCTGAGATTCTCAGTGAGGCCTGGCTGGGGCATGGGGCCTAATGAGGACTAACAATGGATTAATACAAAGGATTAGTACTGTGGAATCTGCTGCACAATAGGCCTATGGGAAAGAATATTACTAGTACTACTCACTGTGCATATTCCACCTAGGCCCCCACAATAATAATCCTCCATTATTAATACTGTCCAGTATGACTCCTCCTGAGCCTGGGCTGAGACACATTTTCCCCACAAAAATGACCTCTCTGGGCAGCAAGCAATCGTTAAACGGAAGAAATACAACTACTGCTGCCCTCTACTGACTGGTCTGAGTGGTGCAGCAGGCCGGGCACTGTTATTGTGCCTCCGCTCAATGTCTAAGGCTACTTTCACACTAGTGGCAGGACGGATCCGACAGGCTGTTCACCCTGTCGGATCCATCCTGCCGCTATTTCGCAGTGCCGCCGCTCCGTCCCCATTGACTATAATGGGGACGGGGGCGGAGTGCCGGCGCGGCACTAAAAGGTCAGACATGCAGTACTTTCAGTCTGGCGGCCTTTCGCCGTGCTGTGCCGGAGCTCAATGGGGACAGAGCGGCGGTCCGGCGAAATAGCGGCAGGACAGATCCGACAGGGTGAACAGCCTGTCGGATCCGTCCTGCCGCTAGTGTGAAAGTAGCCTTAGGGTCCATTCACACGTCCGCAATTTCGTTCCGCATTTTGCGGGAACGGAATTGCGGACCCATTAATTTCTATGGGGCAGCACAATGTGCTGCCCAGATACGGAATTGCGGACCCATACTTCCGGGTCCACAATTCCGTTAAGAACATGTCCTATTCTTGTCCGCAATTGCAGACAAGAACAGGCATATTCTATTAGTGCCGGCGATGTGCGGTCCGCAAAATGTGGAACGCACATTGCCGCTGTCCATGTTTTGCGGATCCGTGGATCCGAAAAAACACGTTGCGGACGTGTGATGGACCTTAGGTAAACTTGGTCAGTGACTGTCTGGATTCTGCAGAGATACTTGTCTGGACCTGAGACTGAGGAGGAGGGCAGACCTGGCTGTAGCCCTGAAGCTTACAGGGACCCAGCTCAAAACCTGATTCCAAAGCAGGACATAAAAGACCAAGAGGAAGCTGAAGTGCCATGAGAGCCAGTCCAAGAAGGACTATGGCAGTCAGGCGGTGCTGGTGAAGGATGCCATCTGCCCATCTCTGCTGTCCACTCCATATACCAGGGTAGGCCTGGTATATGGGCAGAAACTGCAGATGGCATCCCAGAGAGGCATACTGTCTCTTAGTCAGTGTCCCTGCGCTGGTCATCCTTCTCCAGCACCCTGACTGCCATGATGCCATCTACTTGGCAGCCTTGGCTTGGCTCTCATGGCACTGGCACAGTGGCACTTCACTAGTTCACTCATATATTACCCCTCAGCCCATGCCAACAAACCCACTGTGACTGACCTAATTCACTCAGGGTGGGACTGGGAATGACACTGACTGCAGTGTCACGTCCTCTGTCAGGGTCGCTTTCAGGCTGCCTGTCTGGACTCTGGATAGACTCTCTGACCTGTGAAGCAGGGACAGTGCGGCAGCCATCTTCTGCTTCTATCTTCTTGCTCTGGCTCCTGGCTCCGCACTGTCTTTCCTGCCTGGAAGGTGGGCGGAGCCTATCAGTGTGATCGTACTGCGCCCCGCCTCCTCACTCTGCTCTGCTGTGCTGTGTGAAGAAAAAAACACAGCATCAGCCATTTAAGATTTTGTTGTTGCAGCGGACAGCGCCCCCCTGCAGTGTGGCGCCCGGGGCAACGACCCCCCCGCCCCCTTCCCCCCCCCCACGCTACGCCCCTGATAGACTGTATTATCCCCCAGAGCTGCACTTACTATTCTGCTAGTGAAATCACTGTGTACATACATTACTTATCCTGTACTGATCCTGAGTTACATCCTGTATTATACTCCAGAGCTCTACTCACTATTCTGCTGGAGCAGTCACTATGTACATACATTACTTATCCTGTACAGATCCTGAGATACATCCTGCATTATAATCCAGAGCTGCACTCACTATTCTGCTGGTGCAGTCACTGTGTACATACAATACTTATCCTGTACTGATCCTGAGTTACATCCTGTATTATACTCCAGAGCTGCACTCACTATTCTGCTGGTGCAATCACTGTGTATGTACATTATTTATCCTGTACTGATCCAGAATTATAGAATGTATTATACCCCAGAGCTGCACTTACTATTCTGCTGGTGCAACCACTGTGTACATACATTTCTTATCCTGTACTGATCCTGAGATACATCCTGCATTATAATCCAGAGCTGCACTCACTATTCTGCTGGTGCAGTCACTGTGTATATAAATTACTTATCTTGTACTGATGCTGAGTTACATCCGGTATTATACTCCAGAGCTGCACTCACTATTCTGCTGGTGCAATCACTGTGTATATACATTACTTATCCTGTACAGACAGTCATCAGTCCTGAGCTCCCTCTAGTGGTGTCTGCAGGCAGATCTAATGTTACCATTTATATCAGTGCAGAGGATTTGGAGCTTTGTATCAGTAAAACAGAGCTCTGATCACTATAAAAATATATCAAGAAATGAATCAACATAAAAAATGTCCTGATGATAAAAGTCCTACATTCACATTACATATAAGAGGATAATAATCACATATGATCATGCAGTATATATATATATATATATATATATATAGTGCCGTCTTTACTGGGTATCTGTAGTGTCCCTTATAGCAGAAGGGCCCATATACGTAATACCGCACATAACACAGAGGGGAGATTTATCTCAACTGATATGAAGGAAAACTGGCTCAGTTACCCATAGCAACCAATCAGATCATTCCTTTCATTTTTCAAAACTCATTTGGAAAATGAAAGGTAGAATCTGATTGGTTGTTATGGGCAACTGAGCCAGTTTTCCTTTGCACCAGTTCTGATACATCTCCCCTATAATGCAGACTGGGTTGTACTGGACCCTATACAGATACATGACATGTTTATTTCTAAATTCATCCTACCCAGGAGTCAGGAGTACAGAACTCACCCCCCAATAAGATAGTAAAATACCCAATTAACAACACTTTAAAAAATACCCCCATTTTCAGAGCCAGCACATTGTCCCCATTTACAATACTGCAAACAGAAAGCCCCCAATTCCCAGCACAGGACCCTCAATAAACAATACTGGCAGCCTTAACTTACAGAATTTGGGAATCCTGCACCAGCCACTAGGGGGAGCTCACTACACCCAGATGTATAACTCCATATACAGCTAGCTCCCCCTAGTGGTGTCTGGGACAGGTAGGATTTAGGATAAATGTGAAGCCTCATGGGAGATGTCAGATGAGGGGTGGGAGATCTCACCGGCGTCCATCTTCACCTCTCGTCGTCCTGTAACGGTCTGAGGACCACTGACCGTTGGTTTCCTTTCAAGTTCAAATCCAGAGATCCCATTGGCTGCTGAGCAGTGACATCTGAAAGAGGAAATTTAAAGGGACAGGACGCTGTTATCTCACTGCAGTGCATGTTCTGTATGTGAGATATCATGAAGCTGTGGAGATAATCTGCGGGGACCGGCTGCTATCACTCCACCAGGGGGCGTAATATCTGATCAGTGTTATATCCTACATATTGTTACACTATTATGTGCCAAGAAGCATCGAAATCTACAATTACAGTTTTTATAAATGGTTTTAACCCCTTCCTGGCCAGGTTATTTTGCATCTCTGATTATATAACTGATTTTGTTAGAGGAATATTCCCCCAAAATTCTGCTGTTGGCAAAAGATGTCAATTATGTCTTCACCATTGGCTCCGATCTGTGGCAGTGATCAGGAAGCTGGAAGATCTTCCGGCCGCACACCCTGTGATATATCATCATCATCATCATCATCACCCAGATCTCAGGAATAGATGTGACACGTACTGATATAGTATAAACTTACTTCTAGGCCTCCATGACTTATCCACAAGCTGGTTTTAGAAAACTTGGGTGACAACCAATATGGCCGCCAGTGCAAAGTAAATGGCTGATGCAAAGTAAATGGGGAGGAATAGTCACTACCACAGTCACTGCTCCCTCATTCAGTATTGTTGATTATTGACAGCAAATTCCTGATTACACGGTGAGATATGCTGACAATAATTGTACATCTTTCATCCTGATAAAACATGCAAATCAGCCGACAAACGAGCTGATCAGCGACAGTGGCGTGCCTAGGCTGTTTGGCACACGGGGCGGGTCCTTTCTCTGGCACCCCCCCAATACTTTAAGAAAATCATAACTCCTCACAGGAGTATTGCCCTCATTGTTTTGTACAGATGTTATGCCCCCTTCATAGTAGTTATGCCCTCATTGTGCCCCTCTCACAGTAGTTATGCCCTCTCTGTGCCCCTTTCACAGTAGTAATACCCTTTCTGTGCCCCTCTCACAGTAGTAATACCCTATCTGTGCCTCCTTCACAGTAATAATGCCCCTTAATAGTAGGAATGCCCATTGGCCCCTTTCACAGTAATAATGCCCAAAGTGCCCCCTTCATGGTAATAATGCCCTCTGTGTCCCCTCCATAGTAGAAATCCCTATTGTGCCCCCTTAATAGTAGTAATGCCCTCTGTGTTAGTAATGCCCATTGTGCCCCTTCACAGTAATAATGCCCACTGTGCCCCCTTTATAGTAGTAATGCCCTCTGTGCACTGTGCCCCCTCCATAGTAGAAATGCCCATTGTGTCCCCTTCACATTAGCAATGCCCTCTGTGCCTCCTCCAGAGTAGAAATGCCTATTTCGCCCATCCATAGTAGAAATGCCCATTGTGCCACCTTCACATTAGCAATGACCATTGCGCCCCCTCCAGAGAAGAAATTTACATTGTGACCCCTCCAGA
This sequence comes from Bufo bufo, assembly GCF_905171765.1. Taxonomy (NCBI): domain Eukaryota; kingdom Metazoa; phylum Chordata; class Amphibia; order Anura; family Bufonidae; genus Bufo; species Bufo bufo. The sequence goes on from NC_053394.1 coordinate 246,461,099, forward strand.
GAAAAAATTCCCATTGTGCCCCCTTCACATTAGCAATGCCCATTGTGACCCCTCCAGAGAAAAAATTCCCATTGTGCCCCCTTCACATTAGCAATGCCCATTGTGCCCCCTCCAGAGTAGAAATGCTCATTGTGCCCCCTTCACATTAGCAAAGCCCATTGTGCCCCTCCATACAATAAATGTCCATTGTGCCCCCTCCAGAGTGGAAATGCCCATTGTGCCCCCTTCATATTAGCAATGACCATTGTGCCCCCTTTACATTAGCAATGCCCATTGTCCACTCTCCAGAGTAGAAATGCCCATTGTGCCGCCTTCACATTAGCAATGACCATTGTACCCCCTTCACATTAGCAATGACCATTGTGCCTCTCTACTCTGCCGGCACAGATCGCCCTGCAGCACTGTGTGGGCGGGGCTTATGCAGATTCCCGGGCTTCAGGCTCCACCCACACATGCTGGCAGCACGATCCGTGTCTGCAGGCTGAATGGTGGAGCGGGGAGAAGTCTTCCTACTCTACCATTCAGAGCGCCGCTGGAATGAAGGAGGGGAGGAGCGCGGAGAGCTGAGTGACAGAACAGCAGCTCCCTGCGCTCCAACAATGAGCGCTTCCATCTGTATTGATGGAAGCGCTCATTGCTTCTGGCACCCACCTGAGAGCTGCACCCGGGGTGGACTGCCCTCTCCCTTAGTACGCCACTGCTGCAGAGCGCTCCTTGAGAAGAAGGCAGGAGCGCTGATAAACTGCGCCTGCCTTCTCCTCGGCTCCCCCACTCTCACCAATAGCCAGGGACCCGTCTTGCTCCAGACTCCTGCTATAGTACAGGGGCAGGAGCTGTCATCCTTCCCTGTGTGGTGCTCCAGGAAGAAACACAGCAGATCGCATGATCAGCTGTTTTTCTGTCCAGCAAGACGGGGGCCGCAAACCTTGGCTCCGGGGGCCGCATGCGGCCCGCAGGTTGTGCACCCCTGCCTTATGGAAATAAAAGGTTAAAGAACAAGAAAAAAAAATTTATGTGGATAAAAGAACGGTAAAGAAAGCAATAAATAAAAAAAAGAAAGCATTTAAATCACTAAAACAGTAGGGTAGCGAGGAAGCACTGAAAAACTATAAGGAGAAAAATAGAACATGTAAAAATCATATAAAAGCAGCCAAACTAGAGACCGAGAGATTAATTGCCAAAAAGAGCAAAACTAACCCTAAAATGTTTTTCAATTATATAAGCGATAAAAAGTATAAGTTTGAAGGTGTCGGCCCTCTACAGAGTAATGAGGGGGGAGTTGCAGAGAGCAATGAGGAGAAAGCAAAGCTATTAAATATTTTTTTCTCCACTGTATTCACTGAGGAAAATAAATTGTCAGATGAAATGCAGAATGTAAGTTAACTCCCCATTAAAAGTGCCCTGTCTGACCCAGGAAGAAGTACAGCGGCGTCTTAAAAAGATTAAAATAGACAAATCGCCAGGACCAGATAGCATACGCCCCGGTATCCTAAGAAAATTAAGTAATGTCATAGCCAGACCCTTATTTCTGATATTTATTTCTGACCAATATTCAAAAAGAGTCCAAAAATAGAGCCCGGAAACTATAGGCCGGTAAGTTTAACATCTGCCGTGGGTAAACTGTTTGAAGGTTTTCTAAGAGACGCTATCTTGGAGTACCTCAAGGAAAATAAGCAAATAGCGCCATATCAGCATGGCTTCATGAGGGATCGGTCATGTCAAACTAATTTAATCAGTTTCTATGAGGAGGTAAGTTCTAGACTTGACAATGGTGAATCAATGGATGTTGTACAGATGTAGCAACGTTACCGCTCCTTTCACAATTTCGAAAGCGAAGAACGATAACGAAAGTAAAAACAGAAACTAAAAAAATATCAGAATGTAATTTACCTTTATAACCAGCAGATGGCGCATAGAACTATTACATTCTAAGATTTGAACATACCTACAGACAATTTACAATGACCACACTAGCACTTCAACTATTTTTAATTCTATCATTAATTTAATAAACTATTAATCAAATTTTATAGTTTATATTAATCCTACTATTTATAATTATTTTACTAAAGTTATTTTTAATTAAAAACCTATTTATAACACAACAAAACACACAGGCTACATGCCAAAAGCCGGGTATAATGCAAGCCGGCACCTATTCATAAAACACGTAACCGGGATACCTTACAATGACAGCCTGGTGCACTATGAGACATTTAAAACCATCTCTCATCTGAGTCAGTAAGTCTCAATGTTGCCTGAGAACTCTTGGATAGCTTGGGGGACCATGCACCTAAATCTTTATCATTAGGGTGACAAAATTATAATTTTTTTTTATTTTTTTTTATTGCTATCTAATTCTTCTCTAACTGCTTAGGAAGGATGCATAAAATGTCACATGGACTCTGGTGTCATGCGGACATGCATCCCCACGTTTTGGCCTGTTACATGGACTCTGGTGTCACGCGGACATGCATCCCCGCGTGACACCAGAGTCCATGTGACATAGGCCAAAACGCGGGGATGCATGTCCGCGTGACACCAGAGTCCATGTGACAAGGGCTCTATGCTGGAAAATAACTGATCAGGCATATCCCAATGTATTCTTAATGGAAAGAAATCTGTTCAGTTTGCATCAGGATGTCATCTGTTCCGCGAAACGAGAGTATGAAAGCCTACATTGGCAAAAAAATACAAATGTTGTGGAATTTAAACCCTCCCCCCACCTAATCATTCTCCATCTACTGTATTGTTCTAAAAGAGAAAAAAATTGAAAATAACAAAAGGGCGTAGTGCATCTCCTTTCTTCCATCACAGCTTAAGAACAATAGATGGACAATGTTGGGGGTTGGTTGGTGTTAGTCACAACTGGTGTGAGATACATTTCTGTTGATTGCAATACTGACACAGACACACGTGCCTATAATTGTGTATTAAAAACAGATAATCAAACACAAAGTACAAACAAATAGTTTTTTTTGTATCTCTACCTTATATTAATAACCACTTATTATATAGCTCTCTTCCTACCATTTATAACTCCTTATTACTGAAATGACAAAAGACGAAAGGCTATATGCCATAAGCAAGGTATGTGCAAGCCAATGTCCTATCTGTGCGACAGATACCATCAGCACACCTCACAGTGACAGCCTGAGACATTTTAAACTAGCTCTCTATCCAAAAGGAGAGAGCCAGTAAGTCTCAATATTGGTTTACTTCGGATTTCTAGGGAGTCCTGTGCACCTGTCGTTACCATTAGGGTGAAAACAATTGTAATTTTTTTATATTTTTTTTACGCTAGATAACTCCTCTTTCACTGCTTAAGAGGGCTGCATAAAAATGTTCTGTTTTCTAATTGTCCGAACTACAAGTCAATTCAAATAACCTTTCTATAATGTTTTGTCAAGTAAGCTAATTTGCATAAATATGGCCAAGATATTGCAAACAGTGTTTCAGCTGTCCAATAGATGGCGCTGTCCATGAGGAAAATGATAATACTCTGCAGACTGTAGGACATAAGACTATGTATCCAATAGATGGCGCTGTCCATGGTGGAAAGTAGGCTAATCACATGTGCTATGTCTTTCATATTTATGCGAATTAGTTGACATAACAAAACAGTATAGATGGGTTATTAAATATATATTAGAACAATTAGAAACCTGTAAATTTTTATGCAGCCTTCCTAAGCAGTTAGAGAAGAATTAGCTAGCAATAAAAAAATAAATAATAATTTTGTCACCCTAATGATAAAGATTTAGGTGCATGGTCCCCCAAGCTATCCAAGAGCTCTCAGGCAACATTGAGACTTACTGACTCTCAGTTAGATGAGAGATGGTTTTAAATGTCTCATAGTGCACCAGGCTGCCATTGTAAGGTATCCTGGTTATCTGTTTTATGAATAGGTGCTGGCTTGCATTATACCCGGCTTTTGGCACGTAGCCTGTGTGTTTTTTTGTTGTGTGTTATAAAAAATGTTTTGAAATAATTAAAATAATATCTAACTGTTTAAAAATTAAGCTTATAAAATCCTTTAATATATAACTTAATGTGTTAAAAAGAGGTAGATATAGTTTAGTTCAAACAGTTACTGTGGTTTTCATTAGGATTGGTTAATGCTGCCATCTACTGGCTTTGTTATGAATTGCAAGTTAGTATCGTGATCCGTTGCTTTCATTATGAGAAAAAAGGGATTGCTAACGTTGCTATATCTGTATATCTGGTCTTCTCCAAAGCATTTGACACTGTACCACATAAAAGGTTAGTATATAAAATGAGAATGCTCGGACTAAGAGAAAATGGCTGTATGTGGGTAAGTAACTGGCTCAGTGATAGAAAACAGAGGGTGGTTATTAACCCAAAGAGGACCATAAGATTACTGTCATCAATATAAAAATAATTCTATTTTTTTCCTTTTAAAAATGTATTTGAACAGTAAATAAAGCTAGATCCATTTGCTGATAATAGCTAATATTTTGACAAAAATAAATAAATAAAGTATTTTAAGTTCTTAATCAGATGATACAGGCATTTAAAAACATGGGTCAAATACGTCCCTTGGTCGGTCCTCAAAGGGTTAACGGTACACACCCAGATTGGGTCACTGTCACTAGTGGAGCACCTCAGGCATCAGTATTGGGCCCTATTCTCTTCAATATATTTATTAATGATCTTGTAGAATGTTTGCATAGTAAAATATAAATTTTTGCAGATGACACTAAACTGTGTAAAGTAATTGACACGGAAGAGGACAGTATACTGCTACAGATGGATCTGGATAAATTGGAGGCTTGGGCAGTGAAGTGGCAGATGAGGTCTAACACTGACAAATGTAAGGTTATGCACATGGGAAAGAATAATGCAAGTTACCCGTACATACTAAATGGTACAACAATGGGTAACACTGACATGAAAATGGACCTAGAAATTTTAGTGAACAGCAAACTAAGCTGTAAAAACCAGTGTCAGGCAACTGCTGCCAAGGCCAATAAGATAATGAGTTGCATCAAAAGGGGCATAGATGCCCGTGATGAGAACATATTCCTACTACTTTACAAATCACTAGTCAGACCACACATGGAGGACTGTGTACAGTTCTGGGCTCCTGTGAACAAGGCAGACATAGCAGAGCTAGAGAGGGTACAGAGAAGGGCAAGTAAAGTAATAACTGGAATGGGGGGACTGCAGTACCCTGAAAGATTATCAACATTAGGGTTATTCACTTTAGAAAAAAGACGACTGAGGGGAGATCTAATTACTATATATAAATATATCAAGGGTCAGTACACAGATCTCTCCCATCTATTTATCTCCAGGACTGTGACTGTGACGAGGGGACATCCTCTGCGTATGGAGGAAAGAAGGTTTGTACACAAACATAGAAGAGGATTCTTTACGGTAAGAGCAGTGAGACTATCGGCTGTAAAATATCTCACTGCACCGCTGAACAGCAATTAGCCCCTATTTTTTTTCTATTATTACACAAAAGGCTTTTTAACAGATAAGTGCAACGCTGAATGGCGAATATTTATTTTGTCACTAATACACAGCAAACTGGGCTTTACAATATATCACTGCACCACACAAAGGCAATTAGGCCCTAGTTGTATTACACTTTTACAGAACACAACAGTCTTTTCAACAGATAAGTGCAAAGCAGGATGGCGAATATATTTTTATTTTGTCAATAATATATGGCAAACTGGGCTGTAGAATATATCACTGCACCACAGAACAGCAATTAGGCCCAGATTTTTTACTACTTTTACACAAAAGGCTTTTCAACAGATAAGTGCAACAATGAACGGCAAATATATTTTTATTTTGCCACTAATACACGGCAAACTGGGCTGTAAAATATCTCAGTGAATCGCTGAGAGGCAACAATATTTTTCCTTTTTCCACTAATACACGCAAAAAAGGGCTTTAAAAACAGATAACTGCACCGCTGAGCGGCAAAGATACATTACTTTTGCCACTAATACACGACAAAAAGGGCTGTAATTTTTGCACTTCACCACACAACAGCTAATAAGCCCTTTTTTTCTCACTAATACATGCCAAAAAATGCTTAAGAACATTTAACTGCACCACACTAGGGCAAATAAAACGTAGAAATATTTCCTTGTAATAACCCATTAATGCCTGTATCAAACAGCAATTGCACCCTAATAAGAACGGTTTGCTGGAATTACAGAGTATAATGGCAATTTGGATCTCCAGTCAGTGCTGCAAGGTGTAATAGGAATGTTCCTGCTACCCAGGCTGTCACCTCCCCGAATGAATCCTGTTCAACAGAAATGCTGTGGATTGATTCCTCCCTATCCTTTCCCTACACCTTGAATAAACTTTCCCTGCACTTGTAAAATGTTTTTTTAGCACAATGACATTTTTTCTATCACTGTCCCTAGCGCCTGCAGATGTCTCTCCCTGCACTAAGTACACTGGTAAATGGCAGAATCTAAGATCGCTGCTGCTATTTATAGGGCTGTGAATCACAGAGCTGGCTTGCTGCTGATTGGCTGCATGCATGGCATTGTGGGTGATCCCGCCTTCCCAGACTTCCTTTCTCCATGTCCTCACACGTGCAGCAGCCATTTTAGGAAAAAATGTGATTCGTTACCACGAAGCACAAGGAAATTAGCATTCGGTGCGAATCGCATTTTTCCTGAAATTCGGAACCAATTCCACATTGTCAGCTTCGATTCACTCATCTCTAGTGAGAACACCTGACACAGACTGCTGTCAGTTTCCCGTATGCTATGCTAGATTGATGGTAGAACACGTGTTGTACAGTTTTAGTTTATTCCACACCTAATCCCCCAAATAAGGGATTTCTATGAAAATGTCAAAAAATATCAAAGGATTTCCTTGCACGTAGCTGCTTTTTAGGTTTGCAGCAGCTGCAGTTCTGCTAGGAGGCACATCAGCTACAGTTCCTCTGTCCTCACTCCCGTAGCGTAGGTCGGGGAGGGGGGGCAAGGGGGCGGTTGCTCCGGGCGCTAAACTGCAAGGTGGCGCCCAGCTGTTACATACAATGCAATTCCCTCTCACAGGCAGCATAGAGTGCTTCAATATATTTGCGCTTGCGAATAGTAAGGGGTAGGCAACTTTTCTATTGGTTGCTAGGGATGTTACTAAGCTGTAACAAAGCCTTCTCATTGGCCCACAATCTAGAAGAAGGGAGGGAAGATCACCTGATGTGTACGGTGTTAAAAAAAAAAAAGGAATATTCGATTTTACTAATATATAGCGCTATATTCAAAATATTCGCAAGTTCTCGAAGTGCCGATATTTGCGATTAAAATTCGCTATTTGAATATTCGCGCTCAACACTACTGGTTACTGTATGGCTAGCATCATTCCCAGGAGCATTATTTAGTAGGCACTAGACTTTGGGGCACTGGATGGCTGCCAATTTCCCTGGTAAGCACTGAATGGCTGGCACTGTCCTTGAGCATATAGCTTGCACTATAGGACTCGGCTAACTATTATATTGCTGCCACTATGTCTGGGGGGCTCTATGTGGTGAATGCTATTCCTGGGGGCCCTGTATGACACTATTCCTATGAGCACTAATTTTGTGGCACAACCAGTCGCTCTGTCACAGGGTTTGGGGTTCCCATTCTCTTGATTGGCTGATATCCCAGTGGTAGGACCCCCACCGATTTAATAGTTATAGCTTCACATAGCTAGAATACCCCAGTGGGGTCTATTTAGGCATGGAGCCTAAACAGGTATGGCTTAATAAGGAGGATTATTACTGTGGGGGATTAAGTGGAAACTGCACAGTAATTCCCCCTAGTAAAATTCCAGTGGGCCTTCTGTGCAGACTCCATTTAGGCTCCCCTACAGTAACTATACTACTTATTAAGCCATCCCTATTTAGGCTCCATGTACACAACCAGCTACACTGGTAATTTAATTTCTACTACTCTCAGTGGGGCTATTTGGGTGCATGGAGCCTAAATGGGGGTTGGGAATGGAATTCCTTTGTGACCCCTGATGCAATAGTACGTCAGTGGAGTGCAATAAGTGTAGAGAGGCATCATCCACTGATCCAACACCATACACGGCTGGAGCATGTGCGGTGTGGGTCAATAAAAGGGAGCGTGTCTGCAGGTTAGGGGGCGCAATACTTGGCTTGCCCTGGGTGCCAGCAATGCACGCTACGCCACTGCCTCACTCTCTTGCTGTCAGCTTCCCTACTTGTTTCTATTCTACACACACAATTCTTCTTTGTAATTCTAGCCTTTCCCTTCACTGTCCCTGGCAGTAGAATACAAATGTGATTGACTTCTGACTGTCCCTAAGGGTTCTTTCACACGAGCGGATGACGTGCGTGTAATACGCTGCATGAAAGAATGCCAAATCCTGCTCCGGACAGCAGAGACACAGAGCATTAACATGATTGATAATGCTCCGTGCCTCTCTGTGACCTTTTTGCTACAAAATCACGGTGACAACTTTATCTCACTGTGATTTTGTAGTAAAAAGGTCACAGCGGCACGGAGCATTATTAATCATGTTAATGCTCCATGTCTCTGCTGTCCGGAGCGGGGTTTGGCATTCTTTCAGGCAGCGGGGTCCACGGACGGCATCCGCTCGTGTGAAAGAGCCCTAACTCCCTAAAATCGTTTTTCTGGCAGACATTGGTACACCCAACCACCCTCATTCACAGCCCAGCACAGAATCACGCTCTACTTGTTCTGCAAGGGCATCTCCCTGCCTGCTGCAGCACTGATTGGCTCATCCAAGCTGTCTGTCACCCTGGGAGCCAATCAGGGTAAGCCTCCCAACTTACTCTCAGGGTCATGTCAGAAACCCTTCTTCTTCCTCCCAAGTGCTTTTTCCCCACCGAAATGTGCACTAAAATGGCTCTAAGTGCCGTTTTATTGGATTCGTCAGAAACATATGTGAAAAGATTCAGGTTTGTCTGCCATCCGAAAAATAACAAAATTCCGACCAAACCTGGTTCAGTACCAAGTAGTTCACTCATCCTTATGCCTCTTGCACACGAACGTGTGTGCCCCGTTGCTGTATTGCGGACCGCATTTGCGGATCCGCAATGCACGGGTGTCGTTCCATGGGCATTCCGCATCACGGATGCGGATCCATTCACTTCAATGGGTCCGCAAATCCGGAGATGCAGAATGGTGTGGAACGGAAGCACGGAACGGAACCCTACGGAAGCACTACGGAGTGCTTCCGTGGGGTTTCGTCCCGTACTTCTGTTCCGCAAAAAGATAGAACATGTCCAATCTTTTTGCGGAACGGCCGGATCGCGGACCCATTAAAGTGAATGGGTCCGCAATCTGCTGCGGCTGCCCCACGGACTGTGCTTGTGCATTGCGGCCCGCATTTTGCGGGCCGCAGCACGACCACGGGGCGCACACGTTCGTGCGCAAGAGGCCTTGCAGTTCTTTACAGACAAGGCCGTTAGACAACAGGCTGATAAGTATAAGAAGGACATTTCAGAGTTCCTGGTGGGAAGCAGAAGCTGTGTATATATGAATCTGTATTGTGTGTAGGTAGGTAAAAATATTTTACTGGGAAAGAATATTGTGTAATACTAGTGTATTGTGGGTTGTTATATGTATACATCTAGTATACGTATAGTTATATGTAAATACACCCATCTATCTATCTAGTGCAGTGGTTCTCAACCTTTCTAAAGCCGTGACCCCTTAATACAGTTCCTCATGTTGCGGTGACCCCCAACCATTACATAACTAATTTTGCTACTGTTATGATGACCCACCAAAAACCCGCACAGACACCAATACACCAAATGTTAATTCAAATACACAAGTATTCATTCATAACCACAGAACTTTAGCATAAATACAAAATATTTGTAAACCAAATAAATAACTTTAAAATAAATAATAACAAATACCCCCTAAAAAATAAATCAGTGGTGCGCACAGTACCCCTCAAATAAATAACTGAGTGGTGCTCACAGTACCCCCCCCCCCAAAAAAAATAAAAATAAATCAGTGGTGCTTCAAGTCCCCCCCAAATAAATAAATCAGAAGTGCTCAGGGTCCCACAAATAAATAAATCAGCGGGGCTTCAGGTCTCCCCCAAATAAATAAATCAGTGGTGCATCAGGTTTCCCCCAAATAAATAAATCAATGGTGCTCAGGGTCCCCCCCCAAATAAATAAATCAATGGTGCTCAGGGTCCCCCAAATAAATAAATCAGAAGTGCTCAGGGTCCCCCAAATAAATAAATCAGCGGTGCTTCATGTCCCCCCAAATAAATTAAGCCTTGCTCAGCCAAATAATTAAAATAAAATTAGCCAGGCTCAGTCAGGCTCAATTAAATCATTGGTGGCAGTGTTGCTCAGCGGCGGTGTCATTAACGAAAAAACTCGGACCTCAGCAGACAGGCTGCCCGACTTACCCGTCCAGACGTCAGGCTCCTTCAAGCACAGGCAGTGATAGGACATCACTTCCTGTGCGCGAGGATAAGGGGCCGCTGCCGTTGTGCGGGCGACCCACAATAGGAAGCCTCAGGCGACCCCCCGGAAAGGGCCGATCGACCCCCAAAGGGGTCGCGACCCCTAGGTTGAGAACCGCTGATCTAGTGGCTTTTGGGCAATATACTGCATATGTACAGAATTGCCTATATAATATTGTAGAGTGTTATATTGTTAGATAATAAATATTATTACCTGTAGGGGTGCCTTCACATACTGCAGATTATGTTGCAGAAATTTTGGCAGCTCAAAACCATTTTCATTCATTTGAATGGGGTGGCAAACACATGGATTTCTGCAAGCCCTATTCAGGTAAATGGAATTGATTTTTAGTTTCACAACCAAATCTGCAGTATGTGAACGTATCCTTAAACTTTTGCACATCAACTTTTAGTGCTTCATGATACTTCTTTCATGTTCCATATATGGGTAATGGTCACACTGTATTCTAAGAAATAATTCCCAGAAAAATAATTAGATAATACACCTTTAAGGCTCCATTCAGATGTCCGTATGAATGGTCCGTATCCGTTCCGCAATTATGCGGACCCATTCATTTTCAATGGGACTGAAAAAGATGCGGACAGTACACAGTGTGATGTCCGCATCCGCACTTCCGTTCCGCGGCCCCGAACTTCCAGTCCGCAGCTCCGCAAATAAATAGAACATGTCCTATTCTTGTCCGCAATAGCAGACAAGAATAGGCATTTTCTATTATGGTACCAGCCATGCTGCTCACAAAATCTAAAACTAGAGTTTTCATTCTGTATTAAATATAGCAGAGAACTTGTGGCATGTTTCCAAGCAAGAACAAATCCTTTCCAATTTGTAAATTGGTAATTTGACCAAACTTTTTTCCTCTGTGTCTACACTATTGATTAAATGTCTTTTTTTTATCTGTGCTGTAGCATGTTCTTAATTACTGTGCAGCTTGAACTGAAAATAAATGTCTTTTTTTTTTTATTCCGAACTACAGTTAACTCCATAAAACAACTGCAGCCATGAATCTGCTCGATTTACTCGCATATAGAATATAAGAAAGCTATGTGGAATTGAAATGTAATAATGCTTAACTATTAATGCACTCCTTGCTATAAATAAAGAATATTTGACCCCCACTGTTTGCCTATCAATTAAAGGGGTTGTGCAGCGATTTATATTGACGACCCATCATGAGGATAGGTCATAGTAACATAGTACATAAGGCCAAAAAAAGATATTTGTCCATCCAGTTCGGCCTGTCATCCTGCAAGTTGATCCAGAGGAAGGCAAAAAAAAAACTGAGGTAGAAGCCAATTTTCCCCACTTTAGGGGAATAAAAAATATCTTCCCGACATCAATCAGGCAATCAGAATAACTCCCTGGATCAACGACCCCTCTCTAGTAGCTATAGCCTGTAATATTATTACGCTCCAGAAATACACTGCTCAAAAAAATAAAGGGAACACTTAAACAACACAATGTAACTCCAAGTCAATCACACTTCTGTGAAATCAAACTGTCCACTTAGGAAGCAACACTGAGTGACAATCAATTTCACATGCTGTGCAAATGGGATAGACAACAGGTGAAAATTATAGGCAATTAGTAAGACACCCCCAATAAAGGAGTGGTTCTGCAGGTGGTAACCACAGACCACTTCTCAGTTCCTATGCTTCCTGGCTGATGTTTTGGTCACTTTTGAATGCTGGCGGTGCTTTCACTCTAGTGGTAGCATGAGACGGAGTCTACAACCCACACAAGTGGCTCAGGTAGTGCAGCTTATCCAGGATGGCACATCAATGCGAGCTGTGGCAAGAAGGTTTGCTGTGTCTGTCAGCGTAGTGTCCAGAGCATGGAGGCACTACCAGGAGACAGGCCAGTACATCAGGAGACGTGGAGGAGGCCGTAGGAGGGCAACAACTCAGCAGCAGGACCGCTACCTCCGCCTTTGTGCAAGGAGGAACAGGAGGAGCACTGCCAGAGCCCTGCAAAATGACCTCCAGCAGGCCACAAATGTGCATGTGTCTGCTCAAACGGTCAGTAACAGACTCCATGAGGGTGATATGAGGGCCCGACGTCCACAGGTGGGGGTTGTGCTTACAGCCCAACACCGTGCAGGACGTTTGGCATTTTCAGAGAACACCAAGATTGGCAAATTCGCCACTGGCGCCCTGTGCTCTTCACAGATGAAAGCAGGTTCACACTGAGCACATGTGACAGACATGACAGAGTCTGGAGACGCCGTGGAGAACGTTCTGCTGCCTGCAACATCCTCTAGCATGACCGGTTTGGCATTGGGTCAGTAATGGTGTGGGGTGGCATTTCTTTGGAGGGCCGCACAGCCCTCCATGTGCTCGCCAGAGGTAGCCTGACTGCCATTAGGTACCGAGATGAGATCCTCAGACCCCTTGTGAGACCATATGCTGGTGCGGTTGGCCCTGGGTTCCTCCTAATGCAAGACAATGCTAGACCTCATGTGGCTGGAGTGTGTCAGCAGTTCCTGCAAGACGAAGGCATTGATGCTATGGACTGGCCCGCCCGTTCCCCAGACCTGAATCCAATTGAGCACATCTGGGACATCATGTCTCGCTCTATCCACCAACGTCACGTTGCACCACAGACTGTCCAGGAGTTGGCAGATGCTTTAGTCCAGGTTTGGGAGGAGATCCCTCAGGAGACCGTCTGCCACCTCATCAGGAGCATGCACAGGCGTTGTATGGAGGTCATGCAGGCACGTGGAGGCCACACTCACTACTGAGCCTCATTTTCACTTGTTTTAAGGACATTACATCAAAGTTGGATCAGCCTGTAGTGTGTTTTTCCACTTTAATTTTGAGTGTGACTCCAAATCCAGACCTCCATGGGTTAAAAAATTTGATTTTCATTTTTTTTTTTGTGTGATTTTGTTGTCAGCACATTCAACTATGTAAAGAACAAAGTATTTCAGAAGAATATTTAACTAACTCAGATCTAGTATGTGTTATTTTTGTGCTCCCTTTATTTTTTTGAGCAGTGTACATCCAGGCCCCTCTTGAATTCCTTTATTGTACTCACCATCACCACCTCCTCAGGCAGAGAGTTCCATAGTCTCACTGCTCTAACCGTAAAGAATCCTCTTCTATGTTTATGTACAAACCTTCTTTCCTCCAGACGCAGAGGATGTCCCCTCGTCACAGTCCTGGGGATAAATAGATGATGGGAGAGATCTCTGTACTGACCCCTGATATATTTATACATAGTAATTAGATCTCCCCTCAGTCGTCTTTTCTCTAAAGTGAAGAACCCTAATTTTGATAATCTTTTAGGATACTGTAGTTGCCCCATTCCAGTTATCACTTTAGTTGCCCTCCTCTGGACCCTCTCCAGCTCTGCTATGTCTGCCTTGTTCACAGGAGCCCAGAACTGTACACAGTCCTCCATGTGGTAGGACTATGTTCTCATCACGGGCATCTAAGCCCCTTTTGATGCAACCCATTATCTTATTGGCCTTGGCAGCAGCTGCCTGACACTGGTTTTTGCAGCTTAGTTTGCTGTTTATTAAAATTCCTTTTCCATGTCAGTGTTACCGAGTGTTTTACCATTTAGTATGCACGAGTGACTTGCATTATTCCTTCCCATGTGCATAACCTTACATTTGTCAGTGTTAAATCTCATCTGCCACTTATCTGCCCAAGCCTCCAATCTACCCAGATCCCTCTGTAGTAGTATACTGTCCTCTTCAGTGTAAATTACTTTACACAGTTTAGTGTCATCTGCAAAAAATTGATACTTTACTATGCAAGCCTTCTACAAGATCATTAATACATATATTGAAGAGAATAGGGCCCAATACTGAGCCCTGAGGTACCCCACTAGTGACAGTGACCCAATCTGAGTGTGTACCATTAATAACCACCCTCTGTTTTCTATCACTGAGCCAGTTATTTACCCACTTACAGACGTTTTCTCCCAGTCCGAGCATTCTCATTTTATATACTAACCTTTTATGCGGTACAGTGTCAAATGCTTTGGAGAAGTCCAGATATATGACATCCATTGATTCGCCGCTGTCAAGTCTAGAACTTACCTCCTCATAGAACCTGATTAAATTAGTTTGGCATGACCGATCCCTCATGAAGCCATTCTGATATGGCGTTATTTGATTATTTCCGTTGAGATGCTCTAAGATAGCATCTCTTAGAAAACCTTCAAACAGTTTACCCACAACAGATGTTAAACTTACCGGCCTATAGTTTCCAGGCTCTGTTTTTGGACCCTTTTTGAATATTGGCACCACATTTGCTATGCGCCAATCCTGTGGAGCACTCCCTGTCAGTATAGAGTCCGCAAATATCAGAAATAAGTGTCTGGCTATGACATTACTTAATTCCCTTAGGATACGGGGGTGTATGCGATCCGGTCCTGGCGATTTGTCTATTTTGATCTTTTTAAGTCTCTGTTGTACTTCTTCCTGGGTCAGACAGGACACTTTTAATGGGGAATTTATTTTTACATTCAGCATTTCATCTGACAGTTTATTTTCCTCAGTAAATACATTGGAGAAAAAAAAATATTTAACAGCTTTGCTTTCTCCTCGTCGCTCTCTGCAACTCCCCCCTCATTACTCTTTAAAGGGCCGACACCTTCAGATTTATACTTTTTAACATTTATATAATTGAAGAACATTTTAGGGTTAGTTTTACTCTCTTTGGCAATTAATCTCTCGGTCTCTAGTTTGGCCGCTTTTATTTGTTTTTTACATGTTCTATTTTTTTTCCTTATCGTTTTTCAGTGCTTCTGTGCTACCCTCCTGTTTTAGTGATTTTTATGCTTTCTTTTTGTCATTTATTGCTTTCTTTGCAGTTCTATTTATCCACATTGGTTTCTTTTTGTTCCTTAACCTTTTATTCCCATACGGTATGTACCTCTCACAATGAGATTTTAGGATGTTTTTAAAGATATCCCATTTTGTGGCTCTATTTTTATTTTTGAGGACTTTGTCCCAGTTAGTTAGGCCTATGGCCTCTCTTAGTTGACTAAATTTTGCTTTTTTGAAGTTTGGTATTTTTGTTCCTCCCTGTAGAAACGCTCTTTTGAATGATAATTGAAAGGTTATTACTTTATGGTCACTATTTCCCAGGTGTCCACCAACCTGCACATCTGTTGTTCTGTCAGGCCTATTGGTTAATACTAAGTCCAGAATGGCCGTCCCTCTAGTCTGTTCCTGAACCAGTTGGGAGAGGTAATTGTCTTTAGTTATTGCCAAGAACCTGCTTCCTTTATGAGATATACAAGTTTCAGTTTCCCAGTCTATATCTGGGTAGTTGAAGTCCCCCATAATAACCACCTCATTATGATTTGCCGCCTTGTCTATCTCGTTTAGTAGTAGATTTTCTGTGGACTCTGGTATATTAGGTGGTTTATAGTTAACTCCTATTAGTAATTTATTATTGTTTTTATATTCTTTACCCTACACCTTTCCTTCTGAACTGTTCTAGTCCCTCCTTCTATTCCTCCCTCAGTCCCACTACCTTGCCCCCGGTCTCTATCTGCACTATCTTCCCCTCCTATAATGTAATTTCCCTCTCACCCAGTCCCTAGTTTACCTAGTTTAAACATTCCTCCAACCTTCTAGCCATCTTTCTCCCCAACACAGCGGCTCCTTCCCTATTGAGGTGCAGCCGTCCCTACGATAGAGCCTGTGGCCGATAGAGAAGGCGGCCCAGTTCGCCAGGAACCAAAACCCCTCCTTCCTACACCAGTTCTTGAGCCACTTGTTAATCTCCCTAATCTACCTCTGCCTTTCTTGTGTGGCCCGTGGTACAGGCAGTATTTCAGAAAATACTACCTTTGAGGTCCTTGCCCTAAGCTTTTGACCTATATCCCAGAAATCATTTTTAAGGACTCTCCACCTACCTCTAACTTTGTCATTGGTTACAATATGGACCATGACTGCTGGATCTTCTCCAGCCCCTCCCAGTAATCTGTCAACACGATCCGCGATGTGTCTCTAGCGCCAGGAAGACAGCACACTGTTCTGCGATCAGGGTCTTTGTGACAGATTGCCCTATCTGTTCCCCTAATAATGGAGTCTCCCACTACCAGCACCTGTCTGGCCTGCCCTTCTATCCTGGTTCCCTGCTTACTGGAGCTGACATTCCCCTGACTGGAAGAGGAAGTGTCCGGTTGCAGCAGTGCCATCCCTGGACTGACATCCCCCTCATCTGCCAAACGTGCAAACTTGTTGGGGTGTGTCAGATCAGGGCTAGCCTCCCTGGCACTCTTCCCTCTACCCCGCTTTCTAATTGTTACCCAGGTAGCTACCTCACTTTCCTCATTCTCTTCTTTGTCACCCTCCCCCTCATCTACCACAAAGAGTGCTTGCTCGGTGAGAAGCAAACTCTTTTGCAAATTGTCAATGCCTCTCAGTGTTGCAACTTGCCCGTTTAGAGACTCGATTTGCGATTCCAAATGGGTAATTTGCTCACATCTTGAACAAAGATATACACCGTCGAATGGCTGTTCCAGGACTGCATACATCAGGCAAGATGTGCACTGGACTGCGTTGTCAATTGTGCAACACATACTAGATGGGGATTACACCACAAAAGCAAAAAATACAATATAATGTAGTAATAAGAAACTGGCTAATTGCAGTCCCCCACTGAAGTCCCTGAATCTAAAGTCACTTAATCTTAAGTCACACACTTACACAACCACACACTTAATCAACCACTCGTTGCGGTCAAACTAGCGTTAAATATCTCCTTTTATTAATATAAATGAAGCTCACTACAACAGCCTGGTTTGTTTTCCCTCTGGATTCAAAAAGGTCATCAATATAAATTGCTGCACAACCCCTTTTAGCAAAGATAAGTATACAGTTCCTTCATCAATGCTAGGGGCTACATCTTCCATACTCTATCTCAATCCAAAATATACCACACTTGGAGGAATATCACTACCACTGAAAACAGAAGCAAATGGTTCCTGGGAAAATGCATTGAACCCTTATGTATCTGTTTAGGAGACATCTGTGTTAGGGCTCATGCACACGACCTTTGCCCTGCCGTATATCACTTGAATAGATACGCAAACCCGGAGCTGCGGTGCGGAAGCATGGATCGTAACCCCGCGGAAGCATTATGGAGTGCTTCCGTAGTGTTTCTGGCCATGCCTCCGCACCACAAAAAAGAAGTGCATGCACGGCTTTTTTGCGGTGCAGACCATCGGATGTGAATTGCGGACCCCATTCAAGTGAATGGGTCCGTGATCCGCATGCTGCTGCCCCATGGTCGGTGCCAATGCATTGCGGACCACCACTATTATAGCTTCCTTCAGAAGATTACAGTTACAACCATTTCCACGCAACTTTGCATTCAACAAAATAAATAAAAAAACAAAACAAAAATAGTAATATTATCAAAG
The DNA here is from genome assembly GCF_905171765.1 of Bufo bufo. NCBI lineage: Eukaryota > Metazoa > Chordata > Amphibia > Anura > Bufonidae > Bufo > Bufo bufo. The sequence goes on from NC_053394.1 coordinate 246,478,974, forward strand.
TTACAGCATAAAGAGAAGGAATAATATTTATGTGTGTTCTGGTTTAAAGATTATTGGGGTCATTTAACCAACTGGTGTAAAGTAGTCCTGGCTTAACTGCCCATAGCAACCAATCAGATTCCACCTTACATTTTTTACAGCTCCTTTGGAAAATGAAAGGTGGAATCTGCTTGCTATGGGCAACTAAGCCAGTTCTACTTTACACCAGTTTGATTAATGACCCCATGTACTCTGTATTGAAATAACTAAAGAGAAGTATTCAGAAGCAAGCTGTTAAAATATTTACATTTAACTTATTTATGTTCATTTGTACTGTAGGAATGTTTTTATTACTTTAGTTTTCATACAGGCTGAAGGGTGCATTGAATTCTAACTAAATATACTTTACATTTCATTTTGAATGGGGGGAGGATACGTGGTAGATGATAATATTTACCATTTCACACATTATGTTCTTTGCTACCTTATGGTGCAATATGTGAAGTGTAAACTTCCACCAAGAGTGGAATTGCTCTCTAATCTCAATGAGTGAATAGGATATATTTCATGGTGACTTTCAGTAATTGGAAAAGTGCATTACCAGTAATTAGGCAATTACAAATAAAATCTCTGATAAATTAGTCTATTTAAAATTACCTTATTTTCTCTGGAATCTAAATAGTGAAGCATTTCTAAAAAGTCTAAAGTCCAGAAGGTTACAGTGTAATAAAGTCATAATATTGTAATTTTTATCTTGATTTTTTTTTTGCAATTCATGTTTTCAAAGATTATATTGTGTAGTTTTGTTAATTTATTATGTCATTTAAATCATTTAATATCAATCTGGACCTTCCAATGGACATTACCAACATTTAACAATATCAAGGTCAATGAGTTAAATTCTAAAAGAGAAGTATTAAGACAACAATCAACGCTCACGGCAGCCTGCATGGTTTTAACCAGTGCACATTTAATTACTCTTCACAGCTGGTTCACCATCTATAAAAGTCACAGGATTCTGCAAATGTCAAGATGCCATGGATAACATAGTCATTTGAACAGCAGTAAAGCTTTGTTTCTAGCAAAAGTTTATTTTTGTCTCTACAGAAAACAGCTAATACAGTGCCTGAGAAGTCAGCTAGTCACTTGCATCCTTTTGTCAGAAAAACTCATCACTTACTCTCTCAGGTGTATACGATGTCCCAGTTCTAGTAAGCATATAAAGTTGTTAAAATGCAATATGCTGCAAGTTAAAGAAGAAAGGATATTGCACAAAAGATATGAGAAACAATAAAATGGAAATATATCAAAATATTCTGACTGGTAAAATATAATATTCAGTGTTTTTTTAGAATTGTCTGACTATCCATAAATACTTAAAAAAAACTAGCCAACAAAGATATTGTAGACTTCAAATGGGATGATGATGGAGAGGTACTCTGTGTACTCCAAGAGAGCTAGAGTATCATAATATGCTAAGACTAAGCACATGTGTCTTTTCCACACAGTTAGGACTCATACACATAACCGTAGCCTGTTTTGTGGTCCGCAAATTGCGGATTCATCTCGGCCGTGTGCGTTCCGACCCATAGTAGAACTGTCCTATCCTTGTTCATAATACAGACAAGAATAGCACATGTTCTATTTTTTTTGTGGGTGCCGTCGAACGGACATATAGATGTGGATAGCACACAGCATCTTGTCCGCATCTTTTGCGGCCCCATTGAAGTGAATGGGTCCACATCTGACCCTCATAAAATGCGCATTTGAAGCAGGCTAAAACAATGGTCGTGTGCATGAGCTCTTACTGGGTGTTTGGAATCCAGGTTCATTACCTAAAAGATGATTTCTTATACTGCAAACAATGTAAAATTTATAATTTTGAATTAAAGGGGTTCTCCGGTCTTAATATTGATGACATATCCTCAGGTCATCAATATCAGATCGGTGGGAGTCCGACACATGGTACCCCCGCAGATCAGCTGCATGAGGAGACAGCACACGTAGTGTGCACTTGCTGTCTCCCTTCTCTCTTCCTGCTCGCTGCTGCTTTGCTATAGACATAACAGGAGCAGCAGCAGAAAGAGAGACGGGAGACAGCATGTGCAAACTGCGCGCACCGTCTTATGCAGCTGATCAGCGGGGGTGCTGGGTAGTGTTGATCAAGCACCATAGTGCTCGGGGGCCCGAGTATAATGGAAGAACCCAATTATTAAACCAGGCACCCCCTGCTCTGAAGTGGGGAGGGTGCCTAGTTCATAGGAAAAGGTCAGAAATTGATGTAAACACCACTGAAATGGCTTGGGAACAGCATGGGGAGGATTTCTGGATGCATCTTGGACTTCCAGGTCGCTGGTGGGAGAAATGCTGTCTGAGTAGTACGCCACTTTGGCAAACTGACAATAATACGCACCAGACCGAAGATAAAATCGATTTTAGAGGAAAAAAATTTGGAAACATTCTTTCCTATATATTTACTTGTATATAAAGTGCAAGTGCTGCCTAAAATTACAAGGGAGAGGCACTCCGATACAACCTGTATATAACATAAAGGAGGGCCTCATTCACAATGTGGTACAATTGTTCATGTAGTGGAACTCCTACACTCATAAAGCCTATGCACTAAGTGAAAGAGCTGCCAAAAATTACAAGGAATCAGCAGTACAATACACTCTTTGTTACATATAAAGGAGGGCATCATACACAGCCTTGAAAAATTATGATTGATGGCCTGCTGGTGACCCTCAAAAACATTTGGAGCAAGAGCCTGCTGATCGGCCTGCTGCCGCTTTGTTGACTCTAGATAACCTGGGGCCGGTCGCACGTCCCCGTGACGGCGACGATCCATTCGGATGTCTGCCCTATCAAATTTTGATGTTATTTTCAGCCCAAACCATATAGACCATGGGTTACAGGGGAATCATGGTTCGATTCTGGAGATGAAGCCTGAGATACAGCTACGGCTACCAAATCCAGGCAAGGCAGCATGCACGCAAATTACCTATTAGGTATAATTAGTTGAGGGCCAGCAGGTGAGCTTACCCTGTAAAAGATTTTAGGTGCAGGCCTGCTGGTGAGCTGACCTGTAGAAGATTGTAGGTGAAGGCCTGTTGGTGAGCTGACCCTGTAAAAAAATATATGCGAGGACCTGCTGGTGAGCTGACCCTGTAAAAAAATATATCCGAGGGCCTTCTGGTGAGCTGACCCTGTAAAAGATTTTAGGTGCAGGCCTGCTAGTGAGCTGACCCTCTAAAAGGTTGTAGGTGAGGGCCTGCTGGTTAGCTGACCCTGTAAAACATTATATGCGAGGGCCTGCCGGTGAGCTGACCCTAAAAAAAATTATATGCGAGGGCCTGCTGTAAAACATTATATGTGAAGGGCATATATGCGAGGGCATTATATGCGACAAATAAGCCTGAGTTGATATGATGGAAGAGGAGATGGAGGATGAGAAAAGGAATATTCAACCAAATACCCTTGTTTGTGGTCGAAGGGGTGCATGGGAATACAGTGTATTCAGTACATTATAAACAACACATTTAAAGTGCCTTTATGTTCATCAGCTTTCCTCTGGTGGAGTCGAGAAGACATGGTCATTCCAGGCATTGTACATTTTTATAAGAGTCAACCTGTCAGCATTTTCAGTTGACAGGCAGATACGTTTATCTGTTATAATGCCACCACCAGCACTAAATACCCGCTCAGACAAAACGCTGGCGGGAGGGCAGGCCAGCACCTCCAAAGCGTAGAGCGCCAGTTCGTGCCACGTGTCCAGCTTGGACACCCAGTAGTTGTAAGGTGCTGAGGGATCATTAAGGACTCTGACACGGTCTGCTATATACTCATTCACCATCTTCCAAAAATTTTCCCTCCTTGTGACACTAGGCCGCGCATCAGGCTAAGGGTGCTGGCAGGGTGTCATGAAACTGTCCCAGGCTTTAGAGAGTTTTTCCCTGCCTCGATTGGAACTGCTGTGTGTTCCCCTTGTCTCCCCTCCTCAGTTGGCCAAGGAACTACGGACTCTGCCGCCAGAGTTGTCAGATGAAAAGTTTTTGAGCAATTTTTCAACAAGGATCTTCTGGTATTGCACCGTTTTGCTCATCCTCTCCACCAGAGAAATGAGAGATGAGAAGTTATTTTTGTAGTCGAGAAGGGTGAACAACCAGTAATCTGTGTTGTCTAAAATGCATATATAACGCGCAGGTCGCGGGAAAGGCAGCCTAACATGAAGTCAGCCATGTGTGCCAGAGTACCAACAGGCAAGACTTTGCTGTCGTCATCAGGAGTTTTTTGTATAAAAATCTTCCTATTACACTCCCTATACTGTCTGTCCCTTCCCATGCACTGCTCTCCCTAACACTGAGCAATTTAGCGCAGGTTGCGCTACAAACATATGTTGCTGCTGTCACACACACACAATAGTCCTTACAATGACTTTTGGGTCTCTGAAACATTTTTGTACAAAAAAAAATATTCAATTACACTCCCTACACTCTGTCTCTTCCTATGCTCAGCTCTCCCTGACTACGATGAGCCTAACATACGTCATCGGGTGCTATATAGCACCCGATGACACGTTCCGGCCAACCAATCACTGTAATGCCAGTAGCCAACACAGCTACTGGCATTACAGTGAGGGTAGTACTTACCTGCACGTTTATTGACTGCTTAGCAGTCAAGAAACGTGCGTGAAGGAGACTCGAGCATGGTGCTCTAGCACATGCGGTACTCGGCCGAGTACCGCCATGTGCCGAGCATCGAGATGCTCGAGCCAAACAGGTGTTCGGCCGAGCATGCTCGATCATCACTAGTGCCGGGTGTCGGACCCACACCAATCCGATATTGATGACCTGACTTGAGGATAGATGACCTGTATTGAGAATATTAAAAGCCCAGAGAACCCTTAAGATTTGTGCCAAAACACTGGCATATATGCTTTGCGCCACGCTTAGTTTCTAAACTTGGAAAAAAAAATCCACATTAAATGAGGAACACACAGAACACCTGGTGCCCTTATTTTCATCTTTTAACTCCTTAGTTACCACCCATACTCCTTTTTACGGCGGTCAATAAGAAGCCTTAGGCGGGTCCACCGCTTTTTTACGGCGGCCCAGTCTAAGCACTGTAGTGGGTGCTCAGCTCTCACATGAAAGCCACAGCCCAGCTCTATCACGAGAGCTGTGGCCCTGCTCTAACAGCCTGGACCGGCAGCAGTGCCAATCCGGGCTGTTTAACACTTTACATGCCGCGGGCAATGGCGCCCGCCGCATGTAAAGCGGTGACAGAGGGAGCGGACTCCCTCTCTCTCCATTGCCACCCTGCAAATGTGATTGCAGGGTGCCGATATGTGTAAAGGCTGGCTGGGGTCTCATGTAGGCCCCAGACCAGAGTCAGAGTCATTTCTGGCAGGCTGTGCCTCTCTGGCACAGCCTGCCATTCAATATCAGAATAGCACTGATATAAAAATGCAATGCACTATAGAGATAATGCATTGCATTTTAAAATCAATCAGAATGTTGTCTGCTATAGCTTTTTTTCCATTGAAAATACGCTTTTTAATGAAAAAAAAATTGCAAAAAAAAAAAATCTCCTCCACATGTTTGGTATTGCCGTCTCCGTAATGACCCGGACTACATAAATATCATGGAAATTATCCCCTACGGTGAGCACCGTAAAAAAATTAATAAAATAAAAAACAGAATTGCTAATTTATTCTTAGTTGCCACCGAAAAAAACATAACAAGCGATCAAAAAGCGCCATTTACTCCAAAATGATACAAATGAAATGATACAAAAATAAAGCCCTCACACAACTCCATAGGAAGAAAAATATAAAAAAGTTATGAGTCTTGGGAAGCGGCAATGCAAAAACATTTTTTTCTTTAGGGGTTTTATTGCAAGAAAGTAGTAAAACGGAAAAATAAACTATATGTATTTGGTATCACTGAAATCATAGTAACCCAGAGAATAAAGATATTATGTTATTTATACCTAAAAATGAACGCCATAAAATTTATTACATAAAAACGCAGTGGCAGTATTGCTGTTTTTCCCATCTCCCTCCAAGAAAAAGTTAATAAAAGTTATGTGTGCAGTGAGCCTTGGGTGCAGTTACACGGATGCCAATTATGCAGTGGGTCAGGATATGAGTATAATAGTCTATGGTTTTTGTTCGTGACGCCAATTGCAGCGTGCACAGGGTACAGTCACAGGGCCCTTTAAGATGTTGCAACTCACGTACCAGGTGAGGAATGCCAGAGTGGTGTAATGTCTCTGTGTGGTAATAGTAATAGTGTCAACGGTGTCTCCTACCTGGGTACGGCTGGACTCCTGGATCCTGGCTCACTTGCAATAAAATGAGTGTGTTGCTAGTAGGAGTAATTGAGGGTTTTGGTAGCAGTAAATGAGATCCAGACTTGTAATAAAGTTCCAACTGGTCTTTACTTGATGCAGCAGTAATCCATGTGATATACAGCAATAGTCTGAAGTCCCAGCAGGTATTGGCAATGTATGGCAGGAATCTATCTCTTCTGCTTCTATCATGTGCCTGGAGCTCTCTTGCAGGATAAGTCGTCTGCTTATGGCTCTGTAATATGGCAGGAATTTATATCTTCTGCGGTATCTTCTGCTGTATTGGGGACTGACTAGCTGAGGAGGAATTTAGCTTCTCCTGGTCTCTGGACGGTACTCACAGTTGTGCTCACAGGGTATGGTTCTTCCTGGAGTTCTGGAGGTGGCTGCTTGCTTTCCACCAGCTGAGGCTGAAGGGCTCAGACTGGGAATGATGATCTTTTGTCTCAGCCGAGACAAGAGACTGGCTTGGATCCCTAGAACTGGGAGCTCCTACACAAGCAGCCTTCCCCTAGCCGGGGTGGCTGGCACACTAACTCTAACTTCCTTCTTTCCCCATGAGGCAGGACATGGGTGAGCCCACTCTGCTCAAAGAGGGGGGAGCTAAACTGGAATAAACTATTCCAGTCTAGAAACACTAAACTGAACTAAGTCCCTTCTAAACACATTGCTGCCACCTGCTGGTGAACATGAAAATTACAGCAAATTATATTTAACAAGGATTTCAATGCACATTAGTGAGGATGTTTGTTAAATTACACAGGATGACAATGCAGATACACTTAACAGGTTGTAGCGGGGTAAAAAAGTTTCGTAACATAACTCTGGGATGTTACATGTGTACCTCAAAATGGTGCCATTAAAAACTACAAATTGTCCCGCAAAAAACAAGCCCTCATAAAGCTATATAGACGGAAAAATAAAAAAGTTATAGCTCTTGGAACGTGAAAAAAGGAAGAAAAAATGTTAATCAAACTTCAGCTCAGAGCCCCAATCAGACCCCCAATGTTAATAAGACCCTCAATCAGACCTCAGATCAGAGCCCCAATGTGAATGACCCCCCCAGACCTCAGATCAGAGCCCCCCATTCAGACCTCAAATCAGACCCCTGAATGTGAATTGACCCACAGACCTCAGTACAGACTCCCTTGCTCAGAGCAAATAAAATAAAATAAAATCCACTTACCTCTCCCGCTCCGGACGCTGCTGCCGCGGCCTCCACTGCAAGGATCAAGATCCATCTTTTCCTGGGTGCTATTCATTCTTGTTTTGCATAATTTGTCTGCGGATGTTGTTTTGGGTTACCCTGGTTAAAGAATCATTCCCCAAATTTTGATTGGAGTACTGGAGAATTAAGTAGGGCTCCCAGTGCTCTAGTCACTGTCTGTCTATTAAGCTTGCTTGCCTGGCTATGGAGGAGGGTTACATTCCAGGGTTTATTAAAGACTATCAGGATGTTTTCTCTAAGGAGCAGAGTGTTACAGAGCCTGAAAATATTCTGCCTCCTGGGGTTGTACTTGCCACTATTAATTCTGATTTGGCCACTGAGATAGCTGGTTGTCAGGATTCAGCTCCCAGTGATCTTCCTGCTGGCAAACTGTTTGTACCTCCAAATTTACGTCTTAAAGTACTGGAGGAATTTCATTGTTCTGTGTTGGCAGGTCATCCAGGTATTGCAGGGACTAAGCATGTAATATCTCAGGCATACTGGTAGCCTACCTGGTCACGTGATATAGTGGCCTACGTCTCTGCTAGGGTTGCCACCTTTTCTTCAAGCCAAACACGAACAGAAGGGAGGGAGGGCCCCCTTCCAGGCCCCGCCTCCAGCCACGCCCATGTCCCGCCTCCACCCCTGGTCGCTGTCGCACCGCGATCGTTACACCCCTGATCCCACGCCTGCGCCGTCCCGTTTAGTATTCAGCGCAGGCGCGGGATTTACGGGACGAAGAGGAGAACTCAACTGGACATGGGCGTGCCACTGCCAAAGGGTGAATAGACAGAGCCTCTAGGTGCTGCAGGAACGCCCTCATAGCACCTAGAGGCTCATTAGCATATTATAAGTCTTTATTTTAAGAGAACGGCGGCAGGCAGGGAGTTATAAATCACAATGTTATGTAGCTGACTGACATTAGCCCATCACTAATGTCAGTCAGCTACATAACATAAAGTTTTTTCCCACTAAACTTTTTTTTTTTGGCTTCTTATAATCCCTATACTGCGATATATGAATACATAATGTTATTAGTCATTTTGGTTCAGTAGATAATGAATAAAACAGGCTTTTATAATATGTAAATTACCTGTCTACCAGCAAGTAGGGCGGCTACTTGCTGGTAGCAGCCGCCTCCTCCTTTCATAATGACGCCCCCTCCGCATGTTGATTGACAGGGCCAGCAAACAGGATCTTTCTCTGGCTGGCCCTGTCTGCTATCAAGATCTCGTCACATCTACACCCAGCGCAGGCGCACTGAGGATGGAGCGGCCGAGCGAGCGTCCTCCTCTCAGTGCGCCTGCGCCGACTGAAGACAGGTACGGCGCAGGCGCGAGATCTTGAATGCCGACAGGGCCAGCAGAGAACGAGCGCGTCCGCTGGCCCTGTCAATCAACATGCGGAGGGGGCGTCTTTATGATAGGAGGATGCGGCTGCTACCAGCAAGTAACCGCCCTACCTGCTGGTAGACAGGTAATTTACATATTATAAAAGTCTGTTTTATTCATTATCTACTGAACCAAAATGATTAATAACATTATGTATTCATATATCGCAGTATAGGGATTATAAGAAGCCAAAAAAAAAAAGTTTAGTGGGGGGACAGAAGCCCACACTGTTACATACAATTACACAATTCAAATGTTTTATATTTATACCTTTTTAGAAGTGAGTGACTATCTAGGACAGGTGTCAGGACTCAGAGTCAGGACTGTCTTGGTCAGGTTGAAAAAACTGCTGCACAGGGCACAGTGGGCACTGGGCTGGGCACTACATGGGCAGGCTCAGGCTGCTGGAGCTGGACTGGAGAGGAGAAGAAGAATGATTTCTCCCACGGAGCTCCCTCTGCCTCTTTCTCTGATGTCATCACTTCCTGTGGACTTGACTACTTCCTTATCAGAGAGAGGGAGGGAGGGACTGGGAGGCAGAGGAGGAGACTGAACAGTGAGTGAACACAGCGCTGCCTGGCATCACTGTAGTGTGTAGACTGGAGGAGGGAGGAGGGAGGAGGCTCGGGAGCGCTGCGCTCAGCTGATCACCCGGAGTGACAGCTTAAATATGCGATCGGAGTCTCGGTCGGTTGCAGTTTGAATGAATAATCCTGTGCCCGGGTCTAAGAAAGGCTTGTACCCGGGCACAGGATTACAAACCCGGACTGTCCGGGTCAATCCCGGACGGGTGGCAACCCACTCTCTGCCTGTAACGTATGTGCTAGAGCCAAGATACCCAGGAGACGTCCTGCGGGCTTGCTTTGCCCCTTGCCCAGGGCCGGCGCCACAACCCGGCAAACCTGGGCAAGTGCCGGGGCCCCCTGCTCCTGGGGGACCCACTGTGCCCGCTCACTCCTGCAGCTGTGTCCTGCCTGTTTTGAATTCTAGGGCAGCCTACCCCAGCAATGCAGACAATTTTCGCCATGTGCACTGCTGGGGTAAGCGGCCCCAGAACTCAGAACAGGGTAGATGGAGTTGTTTCAGTAGATGATCGATCCTATGCTAGAATGTAGTTGTTAGAAAGAGGTCTGTGACATCACTGGTCACATGCTCCTTCATGGTCACATGACAAACCCTGACAACGGCAGCAGCAGCTTGTGGAAGGAGGAGGGGCTGTGTGTGCCTGCAAGATGCAGAGTGAGGTAGGATGTGCTGCTGGAGAACCAGAACTTCGTGACGGGAAGCATATGGAGCTCATATATGAGTGGGCAGATGCAGCACTCAGGGGCAGTGGGGTTCAAGTGGAGTAGAATCTGGTGCAATTAAGGGGGTTTATCATACAGATCTGGGTGTATTCTAAGGGCCATGATGTGTGTGTCTGTCTGTCCCTATGTGTGTGCCCCTTTCTGTGTCTATGGCCTCATGCACACCGGCCGTGGGCATCACGGATGCGGACCTATTCACTTGAATGGGTCCGCAATCGCTCAATGGGAAGCACTACGGAGTGCTTCCGTGGTGTTTTCGTCCGTACCTCCGCACCGCAAAAAAATAGAATATGTTCTATTTTTTGTGCAGTGCGGACGGATCATGGACCCATTCAGGTTGAATGGGTCTCAATTAGAGATGTTCAGAACTATTCGCCGACGAATATTTGCGATGTTCGGTCCGCCCCTATTCGTCATCATTGAATAAACTTTGACCCTGTACCTCACAGTCAGCAGACACATTCCAGCCAATCAGCAGAATACCCTCCCTCCCAGACCCTCCCACCTTCTGGACAGCATCCATTTTAGATTCATTCGGAAGCTGCATTCTTAGTGAGAGGAGGGACAGTGTAGCTGCTGCTGATTTAATAGGGAAATCAAATCGATAGCTGGGCTAGTGTATTCAGTGTCCACTACAGTCCTGAAAGACTCATCTGATCACTGCTGTAAGGACAGCACCCCAAAAAGCCCTTTTTAGGGCTAGTACATCAGTCTGCTTTTTATTTTTTTCCTGTGTAATCTAATTGCAGTTGCCTGCCAGCGTGTGTGTCAGGCTCACAGCGTATACTGTGCCCACTTGCCCAGTGCCACCACTCATATCTGGTGTCACAGTAGCTTGCATTAAAAAAACAACAACATTTTTTACTGTAAAATAATAGCAGTCAGTTGCCTGCACGTGTGTGCGTTTCAGGCCCTGCAAGTGAACAGTGTCACCAGCGCAACTCATATCTGGTGTCACAGTAGATTACATAAAAAAAAATTCTTTTGACTGTAATAGATTGAATAGCAGTTAGTTGTCTGCAAGCGTGTGTGTCAGGCCTACAGCGTCTACTCTGCCAACTTCTGCCAGTGCACAGTGAAACTCATATCTGGTGTCACAGTAGCTTGCACGCATAGTACAACTAAACTAATCTAAAAAAAATGACAGGCAGAGGCAGGCCACCCCGCAGGGGCCGTCGTGGTCATGGTTCTGTGATTTCCTTTGGCCCTAGAATAATGCCCAGTGTTCAGAGGCCACGTACCCTGAACTCGAAAAGTTCTGAGGACATAGTTGACTGGCTAACACAGGACACCCAATCTTCTACAGCTTCCGCTCGGAACCTTGATGCACCATCCTCCTCCAGCTCAGCTTCGGGCACCTCTCAAGTTACCACTCGCCACCACCAACACTAGCACCACAGCTGCTTCACTTGATCTGTCAGAGGAGTTATTTACACATCAGTTGGAAGAAATGAGTGATGCGCAACCATTATTGCCAGAGGATGTAGATAACAGGGATATGTCTCAGTCAGGCAGCATTACACACATAGACGTACGGTGTGATGATGATGATGTTGTACCCGCTGCTGCTTCCTTTGCTGAGTTGTCAGATACAAGTGAAGCGGTTGATGATGAAGATGTGTCCGTGGATGTCACGTGGGTGCCCGCTCGAAGAGAAGAAGAACAGTAGGAAAGTTCAGATGGGGAGACAGAGAGGAGGAGGAGACAAGTTGGAAGCAGGGGGAGGTCGTCGCAAGGAGCTAGTGGCACAGTCAGACAGCATGCATCGGCACCCGGGGTCAGCCAGACAGCACGCCAATCAACGCATGCTGTTGCCACCAACAGAATGCCATCATTGCAGAGCTCAGCAGTGTGGCATTTATTTTGTGTGTCTGCCTCTGACAACAGCGATGCCATTTGCAACCTGTGCCAAAAGAAACTGAGTCGTGGGAAGTCCAACACCCATCTAGGTACAACTGCTTTGCAAAGGCACATGATCTCAAATCTCAAACGCCTATGGGATCAAACACATGAGTACAAGCAGCACACAAACTCAAAGCCGCCATCCTCCTCCTGGTCCAGCATCTTCAGCCACGTCAACCACTGCTGTCCTCCTTGCCCCCTCTCAACCATCTGCCACTCCGTCTCTCGCCTTGAGCAGTTCCTGCTCATCTGCCCACAGTCAGGTGTCTGTCAAGGACATGTTTGAGCGTAAGAAGCCAATGTCACAAAGTCACCCCCTTGCCCGGTGTCTGACAGCTGGCTTATCGGAACTCTTAGCTTTTACTATACAAGCTGGTGGAGTCTGAGGCGTTCCAAAAATTTGTAGCTATTGGGACACCGCAGTGGTAGGTACCCGGCCGAAATTCCTTTGCACAAAAGGCAATCGCCAACCTGTACTCGATTGTGCAAAAGGAAGTCATGGCATGCCACACAGTGTTGGGGCAAGGGTCCATCTGACCACTGATACCTGGTCTGCAAAGCACGGTCAGGGCAGGTATATCACCTACACTGCGCATTAGGTAAACCTGCTGACGGCTGCCAAGCATGTAATGCGTGGCTCTGCAGAGGAGTTGGTGACACCGCCACGACTTTCAGACAGGCCTGCTGCCACCTCCTCTACTCCTCCTACTCCATCCTCTTCCATAACCTCCTCGGCTGAGTCCTCTTCTGCTGCTGCGTCTTGCTCCACATCAACTGCACCCCCCCAGCTCCCCAGGGGCTATTCCACATCCCGGATACGACAGTGTCACGCCGTCTTGGGGTTGACTTGCCTGAAAGCAGAGAGTCACACCGGACCAGCACTCCTGTCCGCCCTGAACGCACAGGTGGGTCAGTGGCTGACTCCGCACCAACTGGACATCGGAAAAGTGGTGTGTGACAACAGAAGCAATTTGTTGGCGGCATTGAATTTGGGCAAGTTGACACATGTGCTGTGCATGGCACATGTGTTGAATCTGATTGTACAATGCTTTGTGCATAAGTACCCAGGCTTACAGGATGTCCTCAAGCAGGCCAGGAAGGTGTGTGGCCATTTCAGGCATTCCTACACGGCCATGGCGCACTTTTCAGATATCCAGCGGTGAAACAACATGCCAGTGAGGCGCTTGATTTGCGACAGCCCGACACATTGGAATTCAACACTCCTAATGTTCGACCGCCTGCTCCAACAAGAAAAAGCAGTCAATGAGTATTTGTATGACCGGGGTGCTAGGACAGCCTCTGCCGAGCTGGGAATTTTTTTGCCACGTTACTGGACGCTCATGCGCAATGCCTGTAGGCTCATGCGTCCTTTTGAGGAGGTGAAAAACCTAGTCAGTCGCACTGAAGGCACGCTACTAGACCCCCGGTATAAGCAGAAAGTGCCTGAAATGTTACCGAATTACTGAATTACTAAGTCGGAAAGGATGCAGCAGTTCCAAAATAAATTAAAAAGTATGCTTTACACAGCGTATAAGGGGGATGTCACAGCACAACAGGAATCTAACAGAGGAAGATGTGAAAGTAATCCTCCTCCTACCACGACCACGCTGGTAAGGACAGGACGCTTTACAGACGTGTTGTTGGAGGACATGCGGAGCTTTTTAAGTCCTACGCATCGCCACAGCCCTTCGGGGTCCACCCTCAGAGAACGACTCGACCGACAGGTAGCAGACTACCTCGCCTTAACTGCAGATATTGACACTCTGAGGAGCGATGAACCCCTTGACTACTGGGTGTGCAGGCTTGACCTGTGGCCTGAGCTATCCCTATATAATTTTCGATAAAACTTCTGGCCTGCCCCGCTTCAAGTGTCCTGTCAGAAAGGACAATTGTCCTTGTCACTGAGAAGAGAAGTCGCCTAGTTCAAAAAAGTCTAGATTACCTCACCTTTATTAAGATGAATGAGGCATGGATCCCGAAAGGACTGACAGTGGGCAATACATTTGACTAAAAAAGGCCTGATGAGATGAGCTGCCTTGGGCTACAAATGGTCCACACGCTGCTGTATTTTATCTCTGCATGCCGGATGACTTGCATGACTTATCCGCCACCAACTAGGGTTCAAGCTGTAATGTTTCAGTGCACTTTCTGCCTGGAAAACATACATTTTTCTGGCCTCTGGTGCTGCACTGTGACTGCAAAAACAAAACAAAAAAAAAAAAAGGCACATACATGTGTCAATTCCCCTTCGTGATCGTTACCTTGTTGTGGTGAAGGGGCTTGCGTATCACAATGAAGCGACCAACTCTATAAGTGTGTTGGCATTGGCAATGTTGGCACACCCCAGATGATAAGGTCGTTGCTTCAAAAACGATCGGCTGGATAATTTTGCATAGAAATAAACATTAATTTTCTTTGTGATCATCTAAGGTGATCATTAAAGCCTACTAGGCCAACAATGGGCCCACACTGCAGAATCATTGTTTTCTGGGTCACTTAACGGTCACTGAACTACCTCAGCACGACCATAGGCTTTGAAAAACCCCCATCGCCTGCAATCTCCCAAACGTGCGCACGAGCACAGTCATCACTACACCAAGATTGACGCATAGAGGAATAAAATTTATGTCATGAGTGTGTCAACTATTGACTATTCTTTGTGGTTGTCTAAAATCTATTCCATACACGTCCCCTGATAGGGGACGTAACAGGGATTAAACTGATAGGAATAGTACTACTTAACATACCACTCATATTGGGATTGCACAGTACATTACACGGCGCACGCGCAGTGCCCCAAATTGGAAGTAAGAGGACCGACCAAGCATCTTTTTCCATCTCCCGGTTCCTAAAATCTATTCCATACACCGGCCCCTGATAGGGGACAAAACAGAGATTAAACTGTTAAGAACAAAAAAAACATAAAAAAAGAGGACAGCCTCTGCGGAGCTGGGTATTTTTTGGCCGCGTTACTGAACGCTCATGCACAATGGCTGTAGGCTCATGCGTCCTTTTGCGGAGGTGACAAACCTGGTCAGTCAAACCCAAGGCAACATCATCGACCTCATCCCATATGCGTTTTTTCTGGAGCGTGCCCTGCGAAGAGTGCTGGATCAGGCCGTAGATGAGCATGAAGAGGAAGAGTTGTGGTCACCATCACCACCAGAAGCAGCCTTGTCGTCGTCGATTGCTGGACCTGCGGCAACGCAGAGAGAGGAGTCTGAAGAGGAAGGTGGCTTTGAGGAGGTGGAAGACCAACCACGGCAGGCGTCCCAGGGGGCTTGTTGTCACCTTTCAGGGACCCTTGGTGTTGTACGTGGCTGGGTGGAGGAAGAGACATTTAATGATGTCAGTGAGGACAAGGAACGGGACATGGCTAGCTTGGTATCCAACCTTGTGCAAATGGGGAGTTTGCGGTTGTGCAAATGGACTGTTTGCGGTTGTTTTCGTGTGCGTTAAACGGGGAGTTTGGTCTGTCACTGTGAAGCGGGCGTAACCCTTGCACTACCTGATCGATACAACATCATACCTGATCGTATACACACACACTGGATGTTTTAAAGCATGTTATTGCAAACAATTTAGGAATGTTAGGTGATTTATCCCCTTTATGGATTAAAACCCGACTCTGCGTCAACTACGTAATTTTCCATGGGAGTTTTGCCATGGATCCCCCTCCGGCATGCCACAGTCCAGGTGTTTGTCCCCTTGAAACAACTTTTCCATCACTATTGTGGCCAGAAAGAGTCCCTGTGGGTTTTAAAATTCGTCTGCCTATTGAAGTCTAAGGCGGTTCGCCCGTTCGCGAACATTTGCGAAAATTCGCGTTCGCGAACGGAAAATTTTATGTTCGCGACATCTCTAGTATCAATCTGTCCCGCCCGCCGCACGGACGTTGCCAGTGCATTGGGGACCACAAATTGTGGTCCCCAATGCACGGAACGGACGCATAACGGCAGTGTGCATGAGGCCTGAGGCATTGCTTAGACTCCATACCACAGTCTAGCCAGTGCCTAATGGGTTACCGTTTAGACCACCTTCTGATACATGATAAGTGGTAGGCAATTAAGAGTGCCGTATTTGTGTGAGGGGAGGCGGGGCGTTCACTATTTAAACCTGGCCCTCCTCCCCCCACTTGTCGGTTCGAACGATTTCGAATCGGCTTGTGGGTTGGTGCCAGAGAAGGGCATGCGTCACTGGAGGATCGGGGGATCGGCTGCGTCGAGCTCGTCGCTACGGTGATTAGGTAGGCAGGGTGGCTTGCACACCCGTCTCGCTATGTATAACATGTGGGGCTGCCGAGCGTGCCGCCGGTCCCCAGCTGCGCTGGAGACTGCCCGCACTCCCGATCGCTTCCGGCACCCCGAGACAGGCACCCCGATCCGCTCCAGGCCCTGCGCTAAGCACCCCCGCTCCCACATGCAGCGTCCCCCAGGCAGGCACCCCTCACCTGTGGCTCAGCAGCGACGGGTCACGACGTCCGCTCGCATACCCTGAGCATCGGTCACGCCGGCCGTCGGCTCCACGACGCAGCGTTATATATCACTCACTCCCGTATCAGAACGTTCCGCCGTAGAGGAAAACGCCGTCCGCTCACACAGGGATCTATTCATTAGCTGCAATCAGTAAGCGGAGGTTCAGCTGCAGGATCAGGGGACGGAAGCCGAAACCTATAGGCGATTAATACGCCGCGGCTTTCCCTGTACAAATAGTCGATAGCGGTGGGCACGGGATGCAATGTTCCACATGGCGGAGCGCAAATCCCTCGCAGCCGATCCTGATGCACGTTCTCCTGGTAATTACAATTAGCGAGGCTGTGAAGGTGGACATGCTTATTCATGTCTAGGAATCCGCTGCAGAATAAACTCGTCTTCTTTACTGCGCCAAACTCAGGCAAGACGAGATAAGCAGATACTCAGACATGTGCACTGTATAACAAGTTATGATTTCAATGGTTAATTCTAACCTAGAAGGGAATCACTGGCTTGCTGCGCTCCAGCAGGTCCTGGCTTGAGAGAGGGCGGGGGATGGTCGACACCTACAGGCCCATACTGGTACTGCAGTCTTGGTGCAGGGCTCCTCTGCTCAGGCACAGTGGCTAGGTACTAAGGCAGGAGTAAAAAAAAAAATATATATTTAAAAAAATTTGGAATATGTTCAAGGATCAAATATAAAGAGGGCTTCAAGGAGGGGGGCTGGCCACGTCACTTTGCGCACGCAGCCGGGCCGCCCATAAGCCCATACGGTCAGTCAGGGGGTTGGTTCGGGCGCAGTCACAATAATCCGGTGGTTAGCTAGGGAGCGGTGGCATGAGTGAAGTGTCGCCCAGCTGGCGTGCGCTCACTCACACGTCTGTCCTTGGTTATTCAGGTCCACAGGTGGTGGGCTAACTTACGATACTGTGGGGTTCGTGGCTGTCATGGCCACCAGGTGAGTCAGGGGTGGTGCATGCGGGGGCCAACCCCCTCTTTTCTCCTGCATAGGCTTTGGGGACAGGGGATGGTGGTCTATTATGTCCAGGCCTCTGGCGCATCTCTTACAGGGTGGCGCCTACAGTCGTGGCCTTTGGTGGGGGGGAAAAAAAAAAAAAAAAAAGAAAAAATTATAATAATGGTATAGATAGGAATGTTGCTTTGCCAGGTCTGTCACGACTACAGACTCCTTATAAAGCCCTGCCACGACTGCAGGCATCAGTCTGTCACGACTACAGACCCGCTCTAAAGCCCTGCCACGACTGCAGGCAACAGTCTGTCACGACTACAGACCCGTTATAAAGCCCTGCCACGACTGCAGGCATCAGTCTGTCACGACTACAGACTCGTTATAAAGTCCTGCCACGACTGCAGGCATCAGTCTGTCACGACTACAGACCCATTATAAAGCCCTGCCACGACTGCAGGCATCAGTCTGTCACGACTACAGACTCGTTATAAAGTCCTGCCACGACTGCAGGCATCAGTCTGTCACGACTACAGACCCGCTCTAAAGCCCTGCCACGACTGCAGGCACAAATCCGTTACGACTGCAGACTCATTATTAAGACCGGCCACGACTGCAGGCATTAGTCTCATGTCAACAGACTCATGAGGTAATACTACCACGTCTACAGGCGATGGTCCGTTACCGCTACTCTCGATGTAGGGTCCCCTCACGACTATAGGGGCTAGTCGGTCACATCCACAGACTCGGTCGCACTCCCGTTAACTACAGGCACTGGGTGGGCATCTACGGGTAGTTGCGTCACGACTACGCACGTGGGTCAGCCACGGCCTGGGAGGTCAGCCTTCACGGTCACAGGTAGGTCCAGTTAGGCTTCAGTCTCCCAGCGGGTTCCAGTCACAATAACCAGCCCCTAGGTGAGGGGGGGCACTCCCGCACCGGCGCACAATGCCAGGGAGCTGTGCGGCTCCTCACGCGGCACACGGTTCAAACCAGCGGGGGCCGGGGCCCACGGTAAAGGAAGGGCTCCCTCTGATCCGGTGCACATTGCCAGGGAGTGGCGCTGCTCCCCACGCGGTACGAGTGTCCAGCCGGCGGTGGGTCGGCCCTCCCGCACTGGTGCATTCTGCCAGGGAGCAGCGTGAGCTCCCCACGCGGCTGGGGGGTAAGGCTCCTCATCTTCAATAAAGTCTGGCACGGGCCGCCGTGCCGTTAGGTAGGCAGGGATCAGGGGAAGGAGTACTAGGCTCGGTCAGGGGGAGCAGATCATAGGCGGTGGCTGGCTTCCTGCTGCCGGCCGTACATTAGGTTCCAAGGGGGTTATTTAGGCACAAGATGTTAGTTAGTCCGTGCAGGTGATCTGCGTTATACCATGCTCTTCATGCTCGTACTCAGAGCTGTGCCCATACGGGAGCTGCTTAAGTGGTTGATAGTGAAAAAAAAAAAAAAAAAAAAAGTGTGTGTATATATATATATATATATATATATATATATATAAAAAATAATAATATATACATTTTTGAGTCTCTCACGCATGGCTTCTCCGTGTTAGTTTTACACATACAGATCTGCCATTAGAGTCTCTCATGCATGGCTTCTCCGTGTGAGTTTTACACATATGACTCCGCCATTAGTCTCTCACGCATGGCTTCTCCGTTTTAGGTTTACACATATGACTCCACCATTAGTCTCTCACGCATGGCTGCTCCGTTTTAGGTTTACACATATGACTCCGCCATTAGTCTCTCACGCATGGCTGCTCCGTTTTAGGTTTACACATATGACTCCGCCATTAGAGTCTCTCACGCATGGCTTCTCCGTTTTAGGTTACACATTTGACTCCGCCATCTGAGTCTCTCATGCATGACTTCTCCGTTTAGGTTCACACATATGTCTCCGCCATTAGAGTCTCACGCATGGCTGCTCCGTTTTAGGTTACACATATGACTCCGCCATTAGAGTCTCTCACGCATGGCTTCTCCGTTTAGGTTCACACATATGTCTCCGCCATTAGAGTCTCTCACACATGGCTTCCCCGTTTTAGGTTACACATATGACTCCGCCATTAGAGTCTCTCACGCATGGCTTCTCCGTTTTAGTTTTACACATATGACTCCGCCATTAGAGTCCCTCACACAGAGCTTCTCCGTTTTAGTTTTACACATATGACTCCGCCATTAGAGTCTCTCACGCATGGCTTCTCCGTTTTAGGTTTACACATAGGACTCCGCCATTAGAGTCTCTCACGCATGGCTTCTCCGTTTTAGGTTACACATATGACTCCGCCATTAGAGTCTCAAACGCATGGTTTCTCCGTTTTAGGTTACACATATGACTCCGCCATCTGAGTCTCTCACGCATGGCTTCTCCGTTTTAGTTTTACACATATGACTCCGCCATTAGAGTCCCTCACGCAGAGCTTCTCCGTTTTAGTTTTACACATATGACTCCGCCATTAGAGTCTCTCACGCATGGCTTCTTTGTTTTAGGTTTACACATAGGACTCCGCCATTAGAGTCTCTCACGCATGGCTTCTCCGTTTTAGGTTACACATATGACTCCGCCATTAGAGTCTCTCACGCATGGTTTCTCCGTTTTAGGTTACACATATGACTCCGCCATCTGAGTCTCTCACGCATGGCTTCTCCGTTTTAGTTTTACACATATGACTCCGCCATTAGAGTCCCTCACGCAGAGCTTCTCCATTTTAGTTTTACACATATGACTCCGCCATTAGAGTCTCTCACGCATGGAGATTAAAAAAAAATAAAAAAAATTTCCTCACCAGGCCCAGCTGCGCTGGGACTAGTCTCCCATCTCACCATAGCTAAGAGACTGATGGCCAATTCCTTGGCCAGTAATACTCTGAGGGCTTACAAGACAGCTTGGCACCTGTTTCAGAGATATGAGAACACCTACCCGGCCACTGGCCGGGGACCTATCACTCACCTATTGGGCTTTGTCAGGGTTTTTGCCACTCTCAATTAAACCTGTCCTATAGCATTGTTAACTATTCATGGCAGGTATTCAGCACCATTGGTGCAGGCTACATCCGGACCTACCGTCACTCTTCTCCGCCCACCCGATCAAAGCGGCGTTGAAGGGTTTGCGCAAGATGTCTGTTGTGAAACGACATGGGCGTCAGCCATTTACCGGTAGCTTGTTCAGGCCGTGACAGGCAAACTGCAGGGGCAAACCGTTCGGGCCGCAGGTTAGCGCTCTGGTAGAAACAGCCTTGTACCTGGCTTTCCATGGATTCCTCAGGTCAGGCGAGCTCATGGGCACCAATACGCTGGCTGGGTGCCTGCGGAAAGGTCAGCTTATCCGGCGCGGGTCCATCTATGTCCTCACCTTGGCCTCGTCCAAGACGTCACGGCCGGGGCAACCAGTGGCGGTCAGATACTTTCCCACGGACAGCAGATGGTGTCCGGTGCAGGCCTTGGAGGCTTGGCTGCGTAGTATTTAGTCCAAGCGGCATGTTCTCCCGTACTCGAACTAGTCAATGCCCGGCTAACCACCGCGGCCTTTCTTACGTACTTTCAGGTAAGTTGACAGGTCCAGGGGTCGGTCCTCGCTGGATCACAGGACATTCCTTCCGCATGGGCGCGGCAGCGGCGGCGTCCATGCATAAGGTGCCAGTACATGTCATCAAACGGTTGGGTCGTCGCAGTTCCGTGTGTTCCATACGTAATATCCCGGATCCTTATACGAAATATCATTGGCTTTCGAGTTTTGGTCTGTAGTTTCTGTTATCAAGTTTTCTAACTCCTATGCATGGTTCTTTTGGCCCCTTTAGGCTACCCTTCGATAAGCAGTTCCGGCATAACTCTGCTGCTTCTAGGTTGGGGGGGTGGAGTATAGGCGTAGGTAGGGGACCCTCTCAGCATGAGCCGATCCGAGCACAAGTGGTAGGCAATTAAGAGTGCCGTATTTGTGTGAGGGGAGGCGGGGCGTTCACTATTTAAACCTGGCCCTCCTCCCCCCACTTGTCGGTTCGAACGATTTCAACCCACCCAGGAGCCCTCCCTTCTTTCAGGTCTCATTATTGGGGTAGCCCCCTTTAGGCTACCCTTCGATAAGCAGTTCCGGCATAACTCTGCTGCTTCTAGGTTGGGGGGGTGGAGTATAGGCGTAGGTAGGGGACCCTCTCAGCATGAGCCGATCCGAGCACAATTCCCTTTTAAACCTCAGTCCATGTCCCCTCAGTACTGGGAATCAGTGGGAGTCATTATAAGGTAACAAAAGGTTGGAGCATAACTAAAGGTGGAATTCATTTTTAGATAGAAGTTGGTTGATGATTGCACAGGTGTCTGTCCCTGTGTGTGTGTGTCTGTCTGTCCCTGTGTGTGTGTGTGTGTGTGTGTCTGTCCGTGTGTGTGTGTGTCTGTCCCTGTGTGTGTGTCTGTCCCTGTGTGTGTCTGTGTGTCTGTGTGTGTCTGTCCGTGTGTGTCTGTCCCTGTGTGTGTGTGTGTGTGTGTCTGTCCCTGTGTGTGTGTGTGTCTGTCCCTGTGTCTGTGTGTGTCTGTCCCTGTGTGTGTCTGTGTGTCTGTGTGTGTCTGTCCGTGTGTGTCTGTCCCTGTGTGTGTGTGTGTGTGTCTGTCCCTGTGTCTGTGTGTGTCTGTCCGTGTGTGTGTGTCTGTCTCTGTGTCTGTGTGTGTCTGTCCATGTGTGTGTGTCTGTCTCTGTGTCTGTGTGTGTCTGTCCGTGTGTGTGTGTCTGTCTCTGTGTCTGTGTGTGTCTGTCCGTGTGTGTGTGTCTGTCCGTGTGTGTGTGTCTGTCCGTGTGTGTGTGTCTGTCCCTGTGTGTGTGTCTGTCCCTGTGTGTGTGTCTGTCCCTGTGTGTGTGTGTGTGTGTGTGTCTGTCCCTGTGTGTGCGTGTGTCTGTCCTTGTGTGTGTGTGTGTCTGTCCTTGTGTGTCTGTCCCTGTGTGTGTGTGTGTGTCTGTCCCTGTGTGTGTGTCTGTGTGTCTGTCCTTGTGTGTCTGTCCCTGTGTGTGTGTGTCTGTCTGTCCCTGTGTGTGTGTCTGTCCCTCTGTGTGTGTCTGTCCCTCTGTGTGTGTGTGTGTGTCTCTGTCCCTGTGTGTGTGTGTGTGTGTGTGTCTGTCCCTGTGTGTGTGTCACCATCACCATGCCCACAGTGTTCCCTTTGTTTTGACACAGCTGCATCAGGACATTCTGTGCGGGGCAAGATGGAGATGGAAGAGGAGGCAGCACCACCAGCATGGAGTCCGTGGTAGAGGCACACTAAGGACGCAGGTAACACTACTACATGATCTACACAGTGTTATCTGTGGTTTACATAGGACTACAGGTAACACTATCACATTATCAACACTAGTGTTATCTGTGGTTTTACATAGGACTGCAGGTAATACTACTGCATTTTCTGTACTCAGATAGCCATGACTGTGTTATCTATGCAGTTTCATAGGACTGCAGGAGATATCTACTGTATTATCTGTACTCAGAGAGTTACCACTGTGTAAGGGGGCCCACTGAGACTTTATCGCCCAAGGGCCCACATGATCCTGGAGCCGGCCCTGCCCTTGCCCATTCCTCAGAGGCCCTAGACTCACATCTCTATGGACTTTATCACTGACCTCACACCCTCCCAGGGTAGGTCAGTCATTTGGGTTGTGATAGACAGGTTTTCGAAGATGTGTCATCTTATCCCATTAAAAAAACTGCCCAATGCTAAAGAGTTGTCTACTTTATTTATTGATAACATCCTTAGGTTGCATGGCATTCCGGACTCCATCTCGGATAAGGGTGTCCAATTTGTCTCTAATTTCTGGAGAGGCTTCAGCACAAAACTGGGAATCAAGCTTTCCTTCTCATCCGCCTTCCACCCTGAGACTAACGGGCAAATGGAGAGGGTCAACCAGGTACTGGAGCAATTCTTGAGATGCTTTGTATCGAATCACCAAATTGATTGGAAAAGGTTCTTATCTTTTGCAGAGTTCTCTATTAACAATCATGTGAGTTCCTCTAGCAGCATGTCTCCGTTCTATTGTAACTATGGTTTTAATCCCCGGTTTTCATCAGGCTGTGGTTTTAACTCCTGCAGTGGATGCTATGGTAGAAGATCTGTGCACAGTTTGGACCCAGGCTCGCAAAAGATTCCAAATCATCCAATCTAGACAGGCCAATAAAAGACGCTCCAAGGGGCGAAATTTTGTAATGGGTGAACAAATTTGGTTGTCTTACAAAAATATACGTCTCAAGGTGCCTTCAGGTAAACTGGTGCCTAAGTTTATTGGTCCATACAAGATAATTTCTGTCATCAATCTAGTGTCATTTCATCTGCAGTTACCTGACTCTTTCAGAATTCATGATGTCTTTCATATTTCTTTGCTAAAAAAAAATAGTTCCACAGGCAATTCCTCCTCCTAGGCCTCCTAACTTGAGTTGAGTGAACACCTGGATGTTCGGGTTCGGGAAGTTTGGCCGAACTTCCCAAAAATGTTTGGGTTCGGGATCCGAACTCAACCCGAACTTCGCCCCGAACCCGAACCCCATTGAAGTCAATGGGGACCCAAGCTTTTCGGCACTAAAAAGGCTGTAAAATAGCCCAGGAAGGGGCTAGAGGGCTGCAAAAGGCAGGAAAATGTAGGTAAATCTCCTGCAAACAAATGTGGATAGTGAAATTAATTAGAAATATCAATTGAAGAGAGGTCCCATAGCAGAGAATCAGGCTTCATGTCACCCACCACTGGAACAGGTCACTTTCAGATATTTAGGCCCCGGCACCCAGACAGAGGAGAGAGGTCCCATAGCAGAGAATCAGGCTTCATATCACACACCACTGGAACAGGTCACTTTCAGATATTTAGGCCCCGGCACCCAGACAGAGGAGAGAGGTCCCATAGCAGAGAATCAGGCTTCATATCACACACCACTGAAACAGGCCACTTTCAGATATTTAGGCCCCTGGCACCCAGACGGAGGAGAGGTTCATTCAACTTTGGGTTGCCCCTTAATATAATGGTAAAATTAAAAAAAGAGGATTGAATGAAGAAGTGCCCTGGAGTACAAGAATATATGGTTAAGGGGAGGTAGTTATAAATGTCTAATCTGCACAAGGGATGGACAGGTCCTGTGGGATCTATGCCTGGTTCATTTTTATGAACGTCAGCTTGTCCACATTGGCTGTGGACAGGCGGCTGCATTTGTCTGTAATGACGCCCCCTGCCGTGCTGAATATACGTTCAGAGCAGGGCGCAGGGCAGGCCAGCACCTCCAAGGCATAAAAGGCTAGCTCTGGCGCCGTGGACAATTTGGAGACCCAGAAGTTGAATGGGGCCGAACCATCAGTCAGTAGTGGAGGGTATAGTAAAATGTTGCCTCCTGCTAACACGTTCCGTATCAGGTGGTGGTGCAGTTAGCTGTGGCGTGGTGACAAAACTTTTCCACATCTCTGCCATGCTAACGCTGCCCTCAGAGGAGCTGGCCATGGCACAGCTGCGTTGGCGACCTCTTGCTCCTCCTCTGCCTTCGCCATGGGCTTCCACTTGTTCCCCTGTGACATTTGGGAATGCTCTCAGTAGCGCGTCTACCAACGTGCGCTTGTACTCGCGCATCTTACTATCACGCTCCAGTGCAGGAAGTAAGGTGGGCACATTGTCTTTGTACCGGGGATCCAGCAGGGTGGCAACCCAGTAGTCCGCACACGTTAAAATGTGGGCAACTCTGCTGTCGTTGCGCAGGCACTGCAGCATGTAGTCGCTCATGTGTGCCAGGCTGCCCAGAGGTAAGGACAAGCTGTCCTCTGTGGGAGGCGTATCGTCATCGTCCTCCGTTTCCCCCCAGCCACGCATCAGTGATGGGCCCGAGCTGCGTTGGATGCCACCCCGCTGTGAACATGCTTCATCCTCATCCTCCTCCACCTCCTCCTCATCCTCGTCCTCCAGTAGTGGGCCCTGGCTGGCCACATTTGTACCTGGCCTCTGCTGTTGCAAAAAACCTCCCTCTGAGTCACTTCTAAGAGACTGGCCTGAAAGTGCTAAAAATGACCCCTCTTCCTCCTCCTCCTCCTGGGCCACCTCCTCTTCCATCATCGCCTTAAGTGTTTTATCAAGGAGACATAGAAGTGGTAATGTAACGCTGATAACGGCGTCATCGCCACTGGCCATGTTGGTGGAGTACTCGAAACAGCGCAACAGGGCACACAGGTCTCGCATGGAGGCCCAGTCATTGGTGGTGAAGTGGTGCTGTTCCGCAGTGCGACTGACCCGTGCGTGCTGCAGCTGAAACTCCACTATGGCCTGCTGCTGCTCGCACAGTCTGTCCAGCATGTGCAAGGTGCAGTTCCACCTGGTGGGTACGTCGCATATGAGGTGGTGAGCGGGAAGGCCAAAGTTACGCTGTTGCGCAGACAGGCGAGCAGCGGCAGGATGTGAACGCTGGAAGCGCGCACAGACGGCCCGCACTTTATGCAGCAGCTCTGACATGTCGGGGTAGTTGTGAATGAACTTCTGCACCACCAAATTCAGCACATGCGCCAGGCAAGGGATGTGCGTCAAACCGGCTAGTTCCAGAGCTGCGACGAGATTTCGCCCATTATCGCACACCACCAGGCCGGGCTTGAGGCTCACCGGCAGCAACCACTCGTCGGTCTGTTGTTCAATACCTCGCCACAACTCCTGCGCGGTGTGGGGCCTGTCCCCCAAACATTTGAGTTTCAGAACGGCCTGCTGATGTTTACCCCGGGCTGTGCTGAAGTTGGTGTTGAAGGTGTGTGGCTGACTGGATGAGCAGGTGGAAGAAGAGGAGGAGGAAGCCAAGTAGGAGGAGGAGGCTACAGGAGGCAAAGAATGTTGCCCTGCGATCCTTGGCGGTGGAAGGACGTGCGCCAAAGAACTCTCCGCCTGGGGCCCAGCCGCCACTACATTTGCCCAGTGTGCAGTTAGGGAGATATAGCGTCCCTGGCCGTGCTTACTGTTCCATGTATCTGTGTTTAGGTGGACCTTGCCACAGATGGCGTTGCGCAGTGCACACTTGATTTTATCGGATACTTGGTTGTGCAGGGAAGGCACGGCTCTCTTGGAGAAGTAGTGGCGGCTGGGAACAACATACTGTGGGACAGCAAGCGACATGAGCTGTTTGAAGCTGTCTGTGTCCACCAGCCTGAATGACAGCATTTCATAGGCCAGTAGTTTAGAAATGCTGGCATTCAGGGCCAGGGATCGAGGGTGGCTAGGTGGGAATTTATGCTTTCTCTCAAATGTTTGTGAGATGGAGAGCTGAACGCTGCCGTGTGACATGGTGGAGATGCTTGGTGACGGAGGTGGTGGTGTTGGTGGTACATCCTCTGTTTGCTGGGCGGCAGGTGCCAACGTTCCTCCTAAGGCGGAGGCAGAGGCAGCAGCAGAAGAGGTAGCAGGGGGAGCCTGAGTGAGTTCCTTGTTTTTAAGGTGTTTACTCCACTGCAGTTCATGTTTTGCATGCAGATGTCTGGTCATGCAGGTTGTGCTAAGGTTCAGAACGTTAATGCCTCGCTTCAGGCTCTGATGGCACAGCGTGCAAACCACTCTGGTCTTGTCGTCAGCATATTGTTTGAAGAAGTGCCACGCCAGGGAACTCCTTGAAGCTGCCTTTTTGGTGCTCGGTCCCAGGTGGCGGTGGCCAGTAGCAGGCGAACTCTCTTGGCGGCGGGTGTTCTGCTTTTGCCCCCTGCTCCCTCTTTTGCTACGCTGTTGGCTCGGTCTCACCACTGCCTCTTCCTCTGAACTCTGAAAGTCAGTGGCACGACCTTCATTCCATGTGGGGTCTATGACCTCATCGTTCCCTGCATCGTCTTCCACCCAGTCTTCCTCCCTGACCTACTGTTCAGTCTGCACACTGCAGAAAGACGCAGCAGTTGGCACCTGTGTTTCGTCATCATCATAGATGTGCTGACGTGGTATTCCCATGTCCTCATCATCAGGAAACATAAGTGGTTGTGCGTCAGTGCATTCTATGTCTTCCACCGCTGGGGAAGGGCTAGGTGGATGCCCTTGGGAAACCCTGCCAGCAGAGTCTTCCAACAGCATAAGAGACTGCTGCATAACTTGAGGCTCAGACAGTTTTCCTGATATGCATGGGGGTGATGTGACAGACTGATGGGCTTGGTTTGCAAGCGCCATCTGTGCGCTTTCTGCAGAAGACGGGGTGGGAGATAATGTGAACGTGCTGGATCCACTGTCGGCCACCCAATTGACTAATGCCTGTACCTGCTCAGGCCTTACCAAACTTAGAATGGCATTGGGCCCCACCAAATATCGCTGTAAATTCTGGCGGGTACTGGGACCTGAGGTAGGTTCACTAGAACGTGTGGCTGTGGCAGAACGGATACGTCCTCTCCTAGCACCAGAGGGTCCACTAACACCACCACGACCATGTCCGCGTCCCTTACTAGATGCTTTCTTCATTGTTACCGTTGACCACAATAAGAAAATAATTATTTGGCCTAATGTATTGAATTCAAATTCAGGCCTTTTTTTTGTTACAGGCACCTAACACTATCTGGCTATCTATTTATTTATGTACCGTATTACACTAATACAGGCACAGCAGTAACCACAGATTATGGGGAATATCAATTGTAGGCCTAGTATTTAGGCCCTGGATGAAAGGTATCCTTTTACGGACAGAATTACACTTGGAGATTCACAGTAGCGTGTGAAAAAATATATAGGATTATGCTTTGAGCACTTGTATTTTAACACTTATTGTAATATACCCTTTAACGGAAATAAATACACTTGGAGATGCACGGTAGCGTGTGAAGTTATTGAGGATGACCCTATCAGCACTTGTATTTACACCTTGAGTGTAATATACCCTTTTACGGACAGAAATACACTATGAGATGCACAATACTGCGTGCAAATTTAAAGGATTATGCTTTCAGCAATTGTAATTTAACACTTTGTGTAATATACCCTTTTACGGAAAGAAATACACTTGGAGATGCACGCTGAGTGTAATATACCCTTTTACGGACAGATTTACACTTGGCCTGCAACAGCAGAAACCACTGATTTAGGGTTTTGTTTTTTTGGCAATTGAATATTAACCCAGAACAAAAGCTATTCTTTTATGCACACTATGAAACTTGTCCAGCCACAGCTGGAACACCAGATTTAGGGGATTGCTATTTTTGCAAGTGAATTTCACCCCTCAATAAAATATAGAAAATTCTATCCTGAGTTTCTAGGGGTGACAATAAGCACAGCCAAGCCCCTGATGTAGGATATAGCAAAAAAATAAAAATAAAAAAATACTATTGATGGTTAAATGGACTTGGTGGCAGCTTGTGCTGGCGCACCACAAGACACAAAATGGCCACCGATCACCACAGAAAAAAGTGACAAAAAAAAGTGACAGAAAAACACTATGGGCTGCCTAAAAACAGTGAGCAATTAATTAGCAGAAGTTGAATGATTTACAGCTGTAGATTGATCACTTCATTAAGTGTTTTTGCTGAGTTAATCCCTGCCTAATCTCGCCCTAACAGCAGCTGCATCCTCTCCCTACACTGATCAGAGCAGAGTGACGTGCGGCGCTACGTGACTCCAGCTTAAATAGAGGCTGGGTCACATGCTGCACTGGCAAATCACAGCCATGCCAATAGTAGGCATGGCTGTGATGGCCTCTTGGGGCAAGTAGTATGACGCTTGTTGATTGGCTGCTTTGCAGGCTTTCAAAATGCGCCATAGAAATCGCCGAACAACGAACCCAAATATTTATGTAAATGTTTGGGTTCGGGTCCGTGTCACGAACACCCCAAAATTCGGTACGAACCTGAACTATACAGTTCGGGTTCGCTCATCCCTACTCCTGACCCCATTATTATTCTTTATGAGATTGAGATTGAGGTGGAGAGAATCCTTGAGTCCCGGATAGTTCAAGGTTCTCTTCAATATCTGGTACATTGGAAAGGGTATGGTCCTGAGGAGAGGACATGGGTACCTGATCAGGATGTCCATGCTCCTCGTCTCATTATAAAATTTCATTCTAAATTTCCGTCTAAGCCGGCGCCCCGTATTAAGGGCCTGGTGGCCCCTCATAAAAGGGGGGATAATGTCACCAACTTGCCTGTCCGAGCTCCAGCGCTGCAGTCTGGGGCTCGGACACTGTTATGGCAGTGCCAGACGTGCTGTTATGCCAAGCCCGTTGGTGACTCGGCATTTAGGCCATGCCCCTCTCATGATGTTTAGGCGACAACCCTCTCGGTGCCGTATAAGCCAAGCCCCTCTAGATCACCCGCTTTGGCCATGCCCCCTTAGGTCACACCTGAGCTATGCCCCCCGGTGATGTCAGCGCTCAGGTGATTAGCTCCCTATTTAAGGCTGCAACTGGCAATCACCTTTGCCAGTTATAGGTTTTCCTTTCTGTGCTCTGCTACCTGTGTATATTGAACTGTTGCTTTTGGATTTGACCTCGACTATACCTTGACCTCTCTCTCTGCTTAGCGATTCTGTATCTTCTTCCTGTCCGGTATTGACCCTTGGCTTGTTATTGCTCCATCCTTCCGCTTTGTGATTCTGTTGGTATCGATCTCCTGTTTTGACTGTTTCTGGCTGGACTTCCCTTGGCGTTTGTTTGTGTGTCCTGTGTGTGAACAGGTACCTGCGGTTTCGCGGGCACTTGGATTGGATAGGAACTTCGATCAGTTGTGGACTTGTCGCCTAGGACTTGCTCTGCAAGTAGGCAGGGTCAGTGGGCTGGGTACAAGTTAGGGCTCACTGTGTGTGTGCGTGTCCCTGTCTACGGCCATGACAATAGTGCTTTAGGCCCAAACCTTCTAATTTTAAGGGAGATGAGTTGGGCAAAAATTTAAATTCTGTCTGTTTTTAATTTTTTTTATAAGGTTCGCCATGTGGTATATATGATATGATAACTTTATTCTGCATGTTGATACAATTATGGCGATACTAAATTTATATAGTTTGTTTCATGTTTTACTACTTTTGTATAATAAAATCTTTTTTTATTATAAATCTGTTATATTTTCCATTGCCATATACTAATATCCATAAAATTTTTATTTTTCTGCCAACATAGATCTCCAAGGGCTTGCCTTTTTTAGGACAGACTGTACTTTGTATTGGTACTATTTTCGGGTAGATAAGACTTTTTGATAACTTGATATTATGTTTTTTGTGAGACGGTGAAACAAAAAAGCGGTTTTGACGTAATTTTTTTGCGGCGTTTACTTGATGGGATATATAAATTGATATTTATTATAGAGTCGGTTGTTATAGACGCGGTGATTCCAGTAATAACTGGAATGGGGCAACTACAGTACCCTGAAAGATTATCAAAATGAGGGTTATTCACTTTAGAAAAAAGACGACTGAGGGGAGATCTAATTAATATGTATAAATATATCAGGGGTCAGTACAGAGATCTATACCATCATCTATTTATCCCCATGACTGTGACTAGGGGACATCCTCTGCGTCTGGAGGAAAGAAGGTTTGTACACAAACATAGAAAAGGATTCTTTATGGTAAGAGCAGTGAGACTATGGAACTCTCTGCCTGAGGAGGTGGTGATGGTGAATACAATAAAGGAATTCAAGAGGGGCCTGGATGTATTTCTGGAGTGTAATAATATTACAGGCTATAGCTACTAGAGAGGGGTTGTTGATCCAGGGAGATATTCTGATTGCCTGATTGGAGTCGGGAAGGAATTTTTTATTCCCCTAAAGTGGGGAAAATTGGCTTCTACCTCACAGTTCTTTTTTTGCCTTCCTCTGGATCAACTTGCAGGATGACAGGCCGAACTGGATGGACAAATGTCTTTTTTCGGCCTTATGTACTATGTTACTATGTTATTTTTGGCTTCAGTCTTGTATGAGGGCTCTTTTTTGTGGGATCAGGTGATGTTTTCACTAGTACCTTTTTGGGTTTACATATGACTTTTTGATCGCTTGATATTATGTTTTTTTGGGAGGCAAGGTGACAAAAAATTGCTATTTTGCCATAATTTCTATTTAATTTTTTTTACACCGTTCACCTGATGGGATAGATCATATGATATTTTTATAGAGACAGTTGTTACGGATGCGACAATAACAAATATGTCCATTTTTTATGTGAAACTTTTATTTTTATAAATAACTATTTTATACTTTGTTAAATTCATACAAGACCACTGGTAGACATTTAACATCACATTTTTTTTTACTATGTATTTCTCTTGTAACTGGGGCTGACATTGCTATACTATGCTGTACAGCCTCACTGCAGGACTGATTGAGGTCTAAGGAAGATCTAGCAGGGACATGGAGGAACGGTCCCTGCCTTCTCGATGGGTGCCCTGCTGTCACTGACAGTGGGACCCCCACTTAGCAGCTGCACGATTAGCTGTGATCTCTGAATGGATGTTCCAGAACATCCATTCAGAAATAAGTCCCGATCCCCAGGATGTTTATAGTCAGTGGTTGGGAAGTAGTATTTGTTTTTAGCTTATATATATTTTTTTTAACTATAGTACTGGCATATATGCAAATATTAATACTTTAGGCTGAATATTAAGGCCTCATGCACACGGCCGTGCTGTTTTTTTGCGGTCCGCAAACCGCGGATCCGCAAAAAACGGAAGCTGCCCGTGTTGCCTTCCGCAATTTAAATGCCTATTCTTGTCTGCAAAGCGCGGACAAGAATAGGACAGGTTATATTTTTTTTAACGGGGCCGCGGAACCGAGCCACGGATGCGGACAGCACACGGAGTGCTGTCCGCATCTTTTGCGGCCCCATTGAAGTGAATGGGTCCGCATCCGAGCCGCCAAACCGGCTCGGATGCGGACCCAAACAACGGTCATGTGCATGAGGCATTAACAATACAAAACCTTGGGGGGGGCGTGGCCGGATGCCGGGAGGAGAGGTCGCATAGTGCCAGAGCTCCGGCTGTGGAACTCCGTCAGCGGCACATAGCGACTTAACTACAGCACAATTTTAATATACTTACCTGTCCCAGGACAGCTCTTGAGCCGGCAGACTTGCCGATGATGACCAGAGGAAGGAAGAAGGAGCCGCAGCCGCAGAAGATGACGGCGTTCTTTCACCCAGCTCCTGGGGCTTCACAAGATGGCGCCGGTTCCCGCCACACAGGGGGAGAGTCCTGTCTGTCCTCTGCAGCGGCACCAGTCCAGCGTCCTCCTGGATCTCCCTCTTCAGCAGGATCCGGTTCTCCACCTCCACAGGGACCTAAAAAACAAAAAAGGGTGAGTGAACAGCAGCCATACAGCCCTCCCCTTGATACTTACCCTGCTTCACCAGATATAGGCCCTGGTTTAACAGTTGCCACAATGCAGGACATGCTGGCAGATCTAAAAAGATCTATCCATGGTGATTTCAAAGAGACAATCTCTGTTATTCATACAGACATAGTCGCCATAGGAGAAAGAACCGCACATTTAGAAGAAAAAATGGAGGAGTTTGTCACAGCGCATAACTCATTAGTAGACAATCATAATGCGGTTGAAGATGACATAGCAACCATCAAACTTAAAATTGCTGATCTGGAGGATCGCTCCAGAAGAAATAACGTTAGATTCAGAAGCATTCCTGAAAGCGTTCTGGACTCTCAGCTGCATGATTTTATTGCAGACCTTATAGTGTCATATTTACCAGATACCCCAGGGTCTGAGTTAATTATAGACCGGGTTCACCGGGTTCCTAAACCCAAAGCTCTACCAGCCTCTATCCCTAGGGATGTATTAGCCAGAATCCACTTTTTTCATCTAAAAGACTCCCTGATGAGGGAAGCTCAGAAAAAGAGGTCGGATATTCCTGAAAGATTCTCTAATGTACTCCTATTCACCGACCTCTCACCAGCAACGCTGAGCAGAAGACGTGAATTTCAAAATTTCACCAAAGCATTAAGGGATAACAATATCCCTTACAAATGGGGTTTCCCTGTTAAGCTGATTGTGAGATATCAAAACTCATCAACTGTCCTAGTTTCTCCTCAGGAAGCGTCAAAAGCTTTTGCCAACTGGAACATCACCTTGCCACCGGAGGGCGCTAAAGACAAAGATAAAGCTATGAACTCTCCTCCTAACAGGAATTCCTCTGACAGAAGTCACCTAACCCTAACACCAGAATGGACCAAAGTGGGAAGAAACCCTCCGTGATACCTCCTCTGGACAATATCTATATTACCTTAAGTATACTCCCATGTTATACTATTTTTACGGGGTTCCACACCCTGTTGCTCTACCTCTCAGAACACTTATACCATCTCAGTGTTCACATTCCCTAATCCACTGTTTCCCTAACGCCTCCCATACTAAGTGAGATACATCACATCTTGTGGTCACTGTTAGACCATTGTTATGTTATTGTTATTTACTATTTATTTTATTTTCTATGTTTTAATCTGTTGTTTTATAAGGTTACACAAAAAAGGTTTACAGCTACCTCCTCAAACAACTGAAACCAAAGGTACAAAGCTACGACCCCCACAACTGACATACAGTAACATTTGGGTACTTTATTATGTTATTCACACACTACTAGTCAACCAAATCAGATTAGTAACACTAGCATGCTACCTTGTAGATCAAGATGTCCAGTAAAGGTATAAAAATATTCTCTGCAAATGTTAGGGGTCTTAATAGCCCCTTTAAACGTTCAGCTTGTTGGAATGAGGTGAGGAAACAGAGAGCTGACATCATCTGTATTCAAGAGTCTCACCTTAATGAGGAGGACTCCTACAGATTTTCTCACCCCTCCTTTCCACATACTTTTTTTTCACCAGCTTCAAAAAAAAGAAAAGGTGTGATCATAGGCTTTAAGAATTCTATTGCTTTCCAATGCCATAAAACAATAATAGATGAAGAGGGTAGATATGTTATCATTATATGTGACATAAACAATTCTAGATACACAATAGTTAATCTTTATGCCCCAAATGCTGATCAGATAAATTTTATCAAACGCACCATTAAACTAGCTCAGGATTCTAAACAAGGATCTATATTGATTTGTGGCGACTTCAACATGTGTCCCGACTCCTCAATTGATAGACTCCCGTCTCCTCTCCCCTCTCCCAAAAACTCGCAACTCAGAGACTTCCTATTTCAGGAAGGACTTCTAGATATCTGGAGGGTCCATCACGCCAATGAAAAAGATTTTACTTTTTTTTCTCACCCACACAACACTTACTCTAGAATTGACCTCTTAGTATCTGATAAATGGCTTCTTCAAAAAGTACTAGAGGTAACAATTTCTAATATAACATGGTCTGACCATGCGTTTATATCTCTTACACTAGACGACATGTATAGCAATAGAATATATTCCCCATGGAGGCTGAATAATTCTTTACTCCAAAATGCCTCTATACGCACAGATGTAGAAAACTCTCTAAAAGAATACTTTAAAACAAATGATAATAATCTGGTATCAGATATTACACTATGGAGTGCGCACAAAGCATTTATAAGAGGTGTACTACTAAAACATGCAGCTATTCAAAAGAAAAAAAGAAGGGAAATCCTAGATAAATTATTAGCTAATATCAAAACCTTGGAGGACTCCTCTAAGATTTCTCTAGATCCCAAAACCCTTAGCAAATTAAAAACAGCCAGACATCATCTATATCTTCATCTACATGAAAAACATGAATTCTACCTTCGTAAAGCCAAATCAGATCATTATTCTCAAGGTAACAAAGCATCAAAAATTTTAGCTAATAGAGTTAAGAAAAGAGAAGCCAAATCAAGAATCCCCTTCTTATATGACAACCAGAACCAAAAACTATATAACCCTAAACACATAGCAGAGGAATTCGCTAAATACTATGAAAATTTATATAATTTAGAGAAATCAACTGACATTGTTCAACCAACTTCTGAATATATTAATGACTTTCTCAATGGCATTTCCCTACCTTCTATAACCCCATCCCAAAATCAATCTCTCAACTCTAAAATCACACACCTGGAAATATCCGAAGCAATTCATTCCCTTAAAAATAATAAGTCTCCTGGCCCAGATGGACTTACAAACGAATATTATAAAAACTTCTCCAACATTTTAAATCCCTTCTTGACTAGATCCTTCAATTTGATAGCAGAGCAAAAATCAATCCCCAAGGATATGTTAAATGCAATGATAATTACACTCCCAAAACCTGGTAAATCTGCAGATAAACCGGCCAATTTCAGACCTATATCGCTATTAAACTCTGATATAAAGATATTTGCAAAAATTTTAGCAAAAAGATTATCTACCATTCTTCCTTCCTTAATAGCCAATGATCAAATTGGTTTTGTTCCCAACAGACAATCATCAGATGGTACTAGGAGATTCATAGATCTCCTAGATGTGGCATATGCCACCAAAACGCCTTCTTTGCTCCTTTCCTTGGATGCGGAGAAGGCGTTCGATAGGATACACTGGAAATATATTCAGGCTACTTTGGAAAAATACGGTTTTGGAGATTTCTTCCTTTCCGCAGTAATGTCCTTATATTCCAATCCTAGTGCCTCTATATATTCTTCTAGTTTTCTATCTGCTCCATTCAATATCAAAAATGGAACTAGACAAGGCTGTCCCATGTCACCCCTAATATTTGCCCTGGCAATGGAACCCTTTGCGGAACATATCAGATCTTCCCCCCTTATTAAAGGGATAACAGTAGGAAATACAGATCATCGCATAGGACTTTTTGCTGATGATGTTTTAATTCTAACGTCAAACCCAACCACTGCATTAAATGCTATTAACAATATTATTGCTAATTTTGGTAAGGCTTCCTTTTATAAAGTGAATATTAACAAGTCCCAAATTCTTGACCTGGGTTTGACCAGAGCCACCAGGCGGTCAATTTCTAACTTGTATAAATACCCATGGGCTGATGAATCATTGACATATCTGGGCATACAACTCGCCTTCCCTACTAACAAACTATTTAAAGTCAATTTTTGGCCACTATATAATAAAATCAACGACTCCTTAAACAACCTAAGAATGGACTCGCTGTCATGGTTAGGAAGAATAGCTGCAATCAAAATGGTGATTCTACCCAAAATCATTTACATGTTCCGTAACATTCCAATTGCTATTCCCAACGGTTACATAACAAAGCTACAAGCTTTAATCAACAGACACATATGGGGAAAATACAAACCCAGAGTGAAAGGACCTATACTTAACAAATCACTTAAAACAGGTGGTCTTAATGTCCCTTCTATTAAACATTATTATGCCTCCGCTATACTTGACCAAATGAGATACCTGATCAAGAATGATACTTCAAAAAAATGGGTTTTACTGGAAAAAAATATAATGGGCTCCCATGATATAAATCTACACCTCTCTGCTACAGCGGTCTTTGGCATTAAGAATATTTCCTCACTCGCAACTCTGAAAGCAATACACAACATCTGGTATACCATTGCTAGAATAGAAAAACTAGTTACCACCTCAGTTTTTTCCCTGCCCTTAGAAATTTGTGAATTAGCCATTCCTGACCTAAGGATTGACAATTGGATTACTTTGGGTATCACTAATATAGGGCAACTAAAGAAAAATGATGTTTTTGTTGATTTCGCTTATCTACATAAAGAGTTTAACATACCCAATACAGATTTCTATAAGTATCTGAGAATAAGACATCTACTTCAATCCCCTAGAAATTTTCACCATACTTCTCTCAATCACTCTTTATCGGACTGGATTCAAATGACACACAGATTAGATAAAGGTATTACAAAAGGTTATCATTTACTAAAGGAATCAAATACAAACCCCTTACAGCATATTATAGATAAGTGGAATGTAGAATTGGGTTCAGCTCTCACAGATTCAGAGTGGAACGAAGTTTTTACCTCTGTCTCTAAACTCTCCAAATGCTCTGATCACTTAGAAGGAGCAAGAAAATTATTATACAGATGGTATAGAACCCCTGTTTATATAAACAGAATCTTTCCTGAGGTCTCCCCAGCTTGCTGGAGATGTGGCCATGATTATGGAACATATCTTCACATGTGGTGGGAGTGCCGTACAGTAAAAAATCTGTGGATCTCAATTTTTGAGTTCTTATCTTCTCTAGCAGGTTATCCTATTGACCCCTCTCCTAAGATGGCTTTACTTTCTGTAGGCCTTATAGACCTGCCATACCACTTTAGAGTAATTGCCAGTCACTTAATATTTGTTACACGTCTGAAAGTTGCTGCCTGCTGGAAAGCTGGTGAACTCCCTAATATCAAGAGAATTTTTAGAACGCTTGACAACAACTGCTTATTTGAGGGTCTTTGGGCATCAGCTAGGAACTCAAAGTCTGTCTTCCTAAAGAATTGGGAAGTGTGGCTAAGTGATAAGAAATGCAACATTCCTCCTAATGCAGCTATTAGATTATGATCTTTTAGCTCTACTATATTACTTGAATATTAGTATGCACCCCAGTATTTATGTACCTTAGTGACCTTTTCTGTTAATGGTACCAGTTTATTTGTCGTGTGCAATGTAACTACCTTCCCCTATTAGAAGATGTCACAAGTGCCTTATTATCTGCTGTGATACAATCTTGTACATGTGAATGTTTACATTTAAATGTAACCTATGTTTATGAAAATTTTAATAAAAATTATTGTTCAAAAAAAAAAAAAAAACAATACAAAACCAGTTGTTAAAACGTACCCAAGGATGTGCTGGCACCTAGGAACATGATCTGGCGGTTCTGGTCCTTCAGTAGACCCTGGGTTGTCTGCCCATATAAAAAATATAGATTTACAAATAGAGGGGAAAAAATGGACCCTTAGTTCGGCGCTGCTACAGATGGACTCAGGACCAGATTAGTATAAGTAAAGAATATCTTTATTCTAAGTCTACGCGTTTCATGGTTGAAGAGCCCCCTTCATCAGGACATTAAAGCATAAAAATCTAGAGAATGATGTCTGTTTCTGTCTTATTTATGTGTTGTGTTTGAGCGCGCTGTTCGGGCTCAGCGGGGCGGGAAAAGGGGGCGGGGCTTGGCAGTAACTCCTGCCTCCGATAGTATCTTGTCTGTGGTCGAGTAGTATGTGGGCGGTTTGCATAGCGATGTATGTGGGCGGTGGCATAACAGGATGACGTTTCTCAGAGTGACAGTGCAGGGAGATGCTTATCAGAGTGCCCGTACTTCGGCTGCAGGTAGCGTCCTCCTCTCATGTTTATGAGTGTGGAGGTGGCGGCTGGGAACGGACTCTCTGGTTGTACCTCTGCTGTGTCAGTGGAGCGCTCCGGGGCTCCAATTTTTGACTTGCAGGTTCGTTCCCACATGGGGTAAAAGAATGAATAAGAAGGAAAGAATAAAATGGAGAAAATAAAATGGAGAATGAAATGTTTAAGCGAATCAGAACAATAAATAGGATAAAAATCTCCACTCTGTTTTGTATTCCTACATAACTCCTTTAAAACACCGGTTAACGGTGGTCATTAGCATTCTTATTTTTAGTGATTTATTTTTTATTTTATTTTTATTTTAAAAAAATATATTTAAATTTTTTTTTTATTTTTTTTTGCTGTAAGGGACGGGGTGACGGTTACAGCTGATGCAAGGCTGTTAAAAAAAAAAAAGGGGGGGGGGATTTGGGGGAGGAAAACTCTTACCATAGTGTACTGGGGATATTTCATCCAGTCGGTGATATTTTCTTGTTCTTTATGTGGGTATGTATTATATATATATATATATATATATATATATATATGCTTATGGATATACAATAACATATATCACCAATGCCGTGGGACCGCTATGGTAGCGAAAGTAGCTACCAAGTAGCACCGTCTTTTGCCAATTTATTCATGGGAAAATTTGAAAATACATATATCTACAGTGACCCACACCAGAGAAAACAGATTATCTATTACAAGAGTTATATAGATGACATTTTCATCGTCTGGGACGGGGACGAAAAATCAGCAACAGATTTCTGTAAAGAGTTAAACAATACAACCTGGGGGATTTCTTTCACTCCAACTTATTTTTTCTTTTACCCCATGTGGGAACGAACCTGCAAGTCATAAATTGGAGCCCCGGAGCGCTCCACTGACACAGCAGAGGTACAACCAGAGTCCGTTCCCAGCCGGCCACCTCCACACTCAAACATGAGAGGAGGACACTACCTGCAGCCGAAGTACGGGCACTCTGATAAGCATCTCCCTGCACTGTCACTCTGAGAAACGTCATCCTGGTATGCCACTGCCCACATACATCGCTATGCAAACCGCCCACATATTACACGATCACAGACAAGGTACTATCAGAGGCAGCTCCCTGACTCGGAGTTACTGCCAAGCCACGCCCCCTTTCCCACCCCCTTTTCCCGCCCCGCAGAGCCGGAACAGCGCCTCAAAGACAACACATAAGTAAGACAGAAACAGACACCATGCTCTAGATTTTTATGCTTTAATGTCCTGATAAAGGGGGCTGTTCGCCCCTGAAACGTGTAGACTTAGAATAAAAGATATTCTTTACTTATACCAATCTGGTCCTGAGTCCATCTGTAGCAGCGCCGAACTAAGGGTCCATTTTTTTTCCCCCTCTATTTGTGAATCTCCTCATCCCTGGAAACCGTATCCCACAGTAAGGGGCAAAGACCCGGCAGCAGTAGCAGACACCCCCGAACGCTGGACGGGATTATTCCAGCAAGGCGATACATAGGTGTTGTGACTCATCACAACCCTGAATGGTAAGCACGATCTGTGATAATTGTGTCAAGTTTACAAATGGTACCACACACGGGGCGCTACCTCCTTTCTTTTCTCTTTTTCTTTGTACATACAAAATATAGGCCATATTGTTGTCACTGAGGTTTCCCCTAGATCTCTCATTTTGAATGTTACAATCAGCTTTGACTGCAGCATTCAAAGAGTTGAATGGAGGAGATCAGAGGTTCTTCTATCTGCTATTCTAAACCCATTGCAGTGCAAGTGCAATCAACATGATGAGTTTACACATTATATCTGACAATAACATTGACCTGTAAGTAGAGTTGAGCGAACACCTGGATGTTCGGGTTCGAGAAGTTCGGCCGAACTTCCCGGAAATGTTCGGGTTCGGGATCCGAACCCGACCCGAACTTCGTCCCGAATTGAAGTCAATGGGGACCCGAACTTTTCAGCACTAAAAAGGCTGTAAAACAGCCCAGGAAAGAGCTAGAGGGCTGCAAAAGGCAGCAACATGTAGGTAAATCCCCTGCAAACAAATGTGGATAGGAAAATGAATTAAAATAAAAGTAAAATAAATAAAAATTAACCAATATCAATTGGAGAGAGGTCCCATAGCAGAGAATCTGGCTTCACGTCAGCAGAGAATCAGTCTTCATGCCATAGCAGAGAATCTGGCTTCACATCACCCACCACTGTAACAGTCCATTGTCATATATTTAGGCCCCGTCACCCAGGCAGAGGAGAGAGGTCCCGTAACAGAGAATCTGGCTTCATGTCAGCAGAGAATCAGTCTGCATGTCATAGCAGAGAATCATGCTTTACGTCACCCAACACTGGAACAGTCCATTGTCAGATATTTAGGCCCAGGCACCCAGGCAGAGGAGAGAGGTCCCGTAACAGAGAATCTGGCTTCATGTCAGCAGAGAATCAGTCTGCATGTCATAGCAGAGAATCATGCTTTACGTCACCCAACACTGGAACAGTCCATTGTCAGATATTTAGGCCCAGGCACCCAGGCAGAGGAGAGAGGTCCCATAACAGAGAATCTGGCTTCATGTCAGCAGAGAATCAGTCTGCATGTCATAGCAGAGAATCATGCTTTACGTCACCCAACACTGGAACAGTCCATTGTCAGATATTTAGGCCCAGGCACCCAGGCAGAGGAGAGAGGTCCCATAACAGAGAATCTGGCTTCATGTCAGCAGAGAATCAGTCTGCATGTCATAGCAGAGAATCAGGCTTCACGTCACCCACCACTGGAACAGTCCATTGTCACATATTTTTAGGCCCAGGCACCCAGACAGAGGAGAGAGGTCCCATAACAGAGATTCAGGCTTCATGTCAGCAGAGAATCAGTCTTCATGTCATAGCAGAGAATCAGGCTTCACGTCACCCACCACTGGAACAGGCCACTGTCAGATATTTTTAGGCCCCGGCACCCAGACAGAGGAGAGGTTCATTCAACTTTGGGTTGCCCCGCAATATAATGGTAAAATGAAAATAAAAAGGGATGTGCGTCAAACCGGCTAGTCCCAAAGCTGCAACGAGATTTCGCCCATTATCGCACACCACTAGGCCAGGCTTGAGGCTCACCGGCAGCAACCACTCGTCGGTCTGTTGTTCTATACCCCGCCACAACTCCTGTGTGATGTGGGGCCTGTCCCCCAAACATATGAGTTTCAGAACGGCCTGCTGACGTTTACCCCGGGCTGTGCTGAAGTTGGTGGTGAAGGTGTGTGGCTGACTGGATGAGCAGGTGGAAGAAGAGGAGGAGGAAGCTGAGAAGGAGGAGGAGGAGACAGGAGGCAAAGAATGTTGCCCTGCGATCCTTGGCGGCGGAAGGACGTGCGCTAAACAGCTCTCCGCCTGGGGCCCAGCCGCCACTACTTTTACCCAGTGTGCAATTAGGGAGATATAGCGTCCCTGGCCGTGCTTACTGGTCCACGTATCTGTGGTTAGGAGGACCTTGCCACAGATGGCGTTGCGCAGTGCACACTTGATTTTATCGGATACTTGGTTGTGCAGGGAAGGCACAGCTCTCTTGGAGAAGTAGTGCCGGCTGGGAACAACATACTGTGGGACAGCAAGCGACATGAGCTGTTCAAAGCTGTCTGTGTCCACCAGCCTAAATGACAGCATTTTATAGGCCTGTAGTTTAGAAATGCTGGCATTCAGGGCCAGGGATCGAGGGTGGCTAGGTGGGAATTTACGCTTTCTCTCAAATGTTTGTGAGATGGAGAGCTGAACGCTGCCGTGTGACATGGTTGAGATGCTTGGTGACGCAGGTGGTGGTGTTGGTGGTACATCCCATGTTTGCTGGGCGGCAGGTGCCAACTTTCCTCCAGAGGCGGAATAAGAGGCCAAGGCGGCGGCAGCAGCAGAAGAGGCCGAGGCGGCAGCAGCAGAAGAGGTAGCAGGGGGAGCCTGAGTGACTGCCTTGTTTTTAAGGTGTTTACTCCACTGCAGTTCATGCTTTGCATGCAGGTGCCTGGTCATGCAGGTTGTGCTAAGGTTCAGAACGTTAATGCCTCGCTTCAGGCTCTGATGGCACAGCGTGCAAACCACTCGGGTCTTGTCGTCAGCACATTGTTTGAAGAGGTGCCATGCCAGGGAACTCCTTGAAGCTGCCTTTGGGGTGCTCGGTCCCAGATGGCGGCGGTCAGTAGCAGGCGGAGTCTCTTGGCGGCGGGTGTTCTGCTTTTGCCCACTGCTCCCTCTTTGTCTTTTGCTACGCTATTGGCTCGGTCTCACCACTGCCTCTTCCTCCAAACTGTGAAAGTCAGTGGCATGACCTTCATTCCATGTGGGGTCTAGGACCTCATCGTCCCCTGAATCGTCTTCCACCCAGTCTTGATCCCTGACCTCCGGTTCAGTCTGCACACTGCAGAAAGACGCAGCAGTTGGCACCTGTGTTCCGTCATCATCAGAGACGTGCTGAGGTGGTATTCCCATGTCCTCATCAACAGGAAACATAAGTGGTTGTGCGTTAGTGCATTCTATCTCTTCCACCCCTGCGGAAGGGCTAGGTGGATGCCCTTGGGAAACCCTGCCAGCAGAGTCTTCAAACAGCATAAGAGACTGCTGCATAACCTGAGGCTCAGACAGTTTCCCTGATATGCATGGGGGTGATGTGACAGACTGATGGGCTTGGTTTTCATGCGCCATCTGTGGGCTTTCTGCAGAAGACTGGGTGGGAGATAATGTGAACGTGCTGGATGCACTGTCGGCCACCCAATTGACTAATGCCTGTACCTGCTCAGGCCTTACCATCCTTAGAACGGCATTGGGCCCCACCAAATATGGCTGTAAATTCTGGCAGCTACTGGGACCTGAGGTAGTTGGTACACTAGGACGTGTGGCTGTGGCAGAACGGCCACGTCCTCTCCCAGCACCAGAGGGTCCACTAACACCACCACGACCATGTCCGCGTCCGCGTCCCTTACTAGATGTTTTCCTCATTGTTACCGTTCACCACAATAAGAAAAATATTATTCGGGCCAATGTATTGAATTCAAATTCAGGCTTTTTTTTACAGACACCTAACACTATCTGGCTATCTATTTAGGTACCGTATTACACTAATACAGGCACACCAGTAATGACAGATTTAGCTGAATACAAATTTGAGGCCTATTATTTAGGCGCTGGGTGACAGGTATACGTTTACGGACAGAATTAGACTTGGATCTGCACTGTAGCGTGTGTGTGAAGTTCTTGAGAATTACCCTATCAGCACCTTGAATCTAATATACCCTTTTAGGGATAGATTTAAAGTAGGCCTGATACAGCAGAAACCACTAATTTTGAGAATTGCAAAATTGGGAATTGTTTTTCAACCCAGAACAAAAACTGTGCTTTGACGG
Organism: Bufo bufo; assembly: GCF_905171765.1. NCBI lineage: Eukaryota > Metazoa > Chordata > Amphibia > Anura > Bufonidae > Bufo > Bufo bufo. The sequence goes on from NC_053394.1 coordinate 246,523,063, forward strand.
ACACTAAATAACTTGACCAGCTAAAGCAGTAATGACAGATTTGGATGAATATAAATGTGAGGCCTATTTTTTAGGCGCTGGGTGACAGGCTCAACTTGCCCCTGATGTAGTATATGGCCAAAAAATAACCACACTATTGATGGTTAAATGCACTTGATGAAAGCTTGACCCTGATGTAGGATATAGCAAAAAATAACCACACTATTAATGGTTAAATGCACTTGGGGGACAGGCTCAGCTTGCCCCTGATGTAGTATATGGCCAAAAAATAACCACACTATTGATGGTTAAATGCACTTGATGAAAGCTTGACCCTGATGTAGGATATAGCAAAAAATAACCACACTATTGATGGTTAAATGTACTTGGTGGCAGCTTGTGCTGGCGCACCACAAGCCACAAAATGGCCGCCGATCACCCCAGAAAAAAGTGACTGAAAAACGCTCTGGGCAGCCTAAAAACACTGAGCAATTGAATAGCAGCAGTTCAATGATCCACAGCTGTAGATCGATCACTGAATGAAGTCTTTTGGAGGAGTTAATCACTGCCTAATCTCGCCCTAACGTCGCAGCTGCAGCCTCTCCCTACACTTGTATCAGCAGAGTGACGTGCAGCGCTACGTGACCCAAGCTTATATAGAGGCTGGGTCACATGCTGCACTGGCCAATCACAGCCATGCCAATAGTAGGCATGGCTGTGATGGCCTCTTGGGGCAAGTAGTATGATGCTTGTTAATTGGCTGCTTTGCAGCCTTTCAAAAAGCGCCAAGAAAGCGCTGAACACTGAACTCGAACCCGGACTTTTATGAAATTGTTCGAGTCCGGTTCCGTGTCACAGACACCCCAAAATTCGGTACGAACCCGAACTATACAGTTCGGGTTCGCTCATGCACCCAACCGTATGGCTTTTTCAGTGTTTTGTGGTTTGTTTTTTACGGTTCCGTTGTTCCGTTTTTTTGTTTCTGTTTTTCCGTTCCGTTTTTCCGTATGCCATATACAGTTCTCATAGAAAAAATTGGTCTGGGCATAACATTTTCAATAGATGGTTCCGCAAAAACGGAACGGATATGGAAGACATACGAATGCATTGCAGTATGTGTTCCTTTTTTTTGCGGACCCATTGATTTGAATGGAGCCAAGCACCCTGATTTGCAGACCAGAATAGGACATGTTCTATCTTTTAATGGTACGGAAATACAGAAATACTGAAACGGAATGCACACGGAGACACTTCAGTCTTTTTTTACTGAACCATTGAAATGAATGGTTCAGTATATGTACCGCTGTCACGGCGGACAGGATATCAAATACATAGAAAAACAAACAAGTTTCAAGGCGAGAAGCTAGGGATCAAGGTCACCTCCTGATAAATCCCTACCAGCTCTCCCTATACTGCTATGCCCACATTCAGACCCTTAAGGTGGGAATAATGTGTCCTCGTGCCTGGGCTGAAAATACCCTAGAATCCCTGAGATAGTGAAAGGGGAATAGAGGCAGCCTGCTCCCTCAGAACCTGGAGGGGCAGGCGTCTCTCTAACAGCCTAGAAAGCAAACCACAAGAGAACAGAAAAAACACTTATCTTTTCTGAGCAGGAAAAGCCAATCCTTCCTTCCTTCCACAGAGCCTGACAGAAACTATAACCCGCAAGGAACACTGGGTGTGGGTTTGATTTAAACTGAAACCAACGACCCCACCTAGTGCACCTGAAGGAAGGCGGATCTAGCTCGTCTCCAAAACAAAAGACTAGACACGTGCTGCTAATCTAGCAGACCTCCGCACATAGCCTGAGCAGGGCATGACAACCGCATACTGAACTAAAAAAACGCCAGTTTACTGAACGCAAAATACTGTCGTGTGCATGAGCCCTAAGGCTCAGGTCACACTTCAGATATTTGGTCAGTTTATTCCAGCAGTTACTGTGTTGTGAGCTACAAATCAGCAGCCAATCCTACTCTCAGATAAGTATCAAAAAAGATCTGCAACTGTTTTATGTTTTTGACCAGTAACTGACCAAATAAGTGAAGTGCGAACTGAGCTTAATAGTGACAGTCATTCTACAGCTAACAAGTAATTCAAAAACAAGTTTTTGCACTGCCACAACATGGCTTCATAGAGCCTTTTTTTTTTTTCTCCACTACTTTATTGGCACTACCTCCATGTCCTTCGTTTGTTCCACTAAAGAGTCATTAGGACACAGGTCTTGAAGGTCTTGTTTTTTTTTTACTAAAGACTGCTGTATGATTTTCTTTTAGTTTAGCTAGGGGTTAGCTAGGACTGTCGGTGGCCTGCACAACAATGCACATATCCATATATATTGTGTAAGACCTGTCTGTCATACTGATACACAGTAAGGCCCCTTTCACATGGGTGAGATTTCCGCGCGGGTGCGATGCGTGAGGTGAACGCATTGCACCCGCACTGAATCCTGACCAAATAATTTCTTTGGGGCTGTGCACATGAGCAGTGATTTTCACGCATCGTTTGTGCGTTGCGTGAAAATCACAGCATGCTCTATTTTGTGCGTTTTTCACGCAACGCAGGCCCCATAGAAGTGAATAGGGCTACGTGAAAATCTTAAGCATCCGCAAGCAAGTGCGGATGCGGTGCGATTTTCACGCATGGTTGCTAGGAGACGATCGGGATGGGGACCCGATTATTATTATTTTCCCTTATAACCTGGTTATAAGGGAAAATAATAGCATTCTTAATACAGAATGCATAGTACAATAGGGCTGGAGGGGTTAAAAAAATATAAAAAATAATTTAACTCACCTTAATCCACTTGCTCGCGCAGCCCGGCTTCTCTTCTGTCTTCATCTTTGCTGTGCACAGGAAAAGGACCTGTGGTGACGTCACTGCATTCATCACATGGTCCGTCACATGATCTTTTTACAATGTGATGGATCATGTGATGAGCTCTGTGACGTCATCAAAGGTCCTTTTCCTGTGCACAGCAAAGATGAAGACAGAAGAGAAGCAGGACTGCGCGAGCAAGTGGATTATGGGGAGTTAAATTTATTTTATTTTTTTCACCCCTCCATCCCTATTGTACTATGCATTCTGAATTAAGAATGCTATTATTTTCCCTTATAACCATGTTATAAGGGAAAATAATAAAATCTACACAACACCTAACCCAAACCCGAACTTCTGTGAAGAAGTCCGGGTTCGGGTACCAAACATCCCGATTTTTCTCACTCACGTGCAAAACGCATTACAATGTTTTGCACTCGGGCAAAAAAAAAAATACACTATACACTGATATACACTGAGATACACTCTGCCTTTAGGCTGGGATATAGCTGATTTAATGCGCTTCATAGCAAATTTTGCTCATCTCTAATTTTCATGTTCATTTTTGTGTCTTTTTTTTATTATTTATTCATTGCATCTAAAGAAATAATAAAATATATCTTCCCTCTCTTTTAATAAGAAACATTGGTCAAATATGAAGGAACAACATGACTACAGAATAAAATTTTAAACTTCTTTCTTTGAAAATATGAAATGAAATAATACATTGGAGTGGCACTGAACTGCAGTACCAGACATAGTCCCTTGAAGAGCAGTGCTTTTTCTGGAAGATATTTGTCAATATAGCCCCTTTCATTTGTTATTTATATCATTTCTAATATTAAAAATATCCCTGCACTGAGAAATATTTGTGTAGTTTTGAAAAAGCGTATTTTTCACAGAAAAAGTACAATAATAATAATAAGAAGAAGAATTATGATACAGTATCAATACTGGCATTCTTCCTAGTCATAGCAAGATAATAGAGATTAATAATTGATCATTAAGAGCAAACTGCTTAATCTTTCAAAGTCTTTCAAAGTTGTTAGCACCTCTTGAACTATAATTGCCTTTTACGTGCTTTGTCTTTTTTCCATTGTGTTCTACAATACCAGATATGCTCCAGTTCTCTCCTTTTCATCTGGGTTCAATTGAAGCATTAGATAGATGGTGGAAAAAAAATGAAGCCACATGTATCCATAGATATTGCCCTTAGAGACATTTACTTGAATTGTGATTATAATCATGTCTAATAAAGAATAATGATTAATACAACTTCTGTTCAGCTAAATGCCTATGATAGATGACAAAAGGTTTTCTGATCCGATCATAAGAGATCAGCTTTTCTTTCCTTTCATAAACTAGACAAAGATCAAGGAGAAACCATTTTCATTCCTAAATAATTGTAAGAAATGCCTATATGTAATATTTAGTGCATGTTCCAAGAAATTATTTTTAATAAAATGATTTGTTCTACATTGCTTGCATAGCTCTACCACTGGAGTGTGATTTTTATATCAATAATACATAAAAGCATTGACAGATCTCCCTAAGGACAGTTATTATGGCCCCTCCATGAACTGAAAAAAAAAAAAAAGAAACAAATAAAAACTATCCACCATACTCTCACGATTCCTTCTCTGGATCCCAGTATCAGAATGGCAAGGGCAGAATAAAGCATGAGCTACATCACCAGCTGTTGCTGCCCATTCCAATCACATACTGTAATCCTTGCTGAATATTTGACATGTGCATATTGTTTGAGTGGTAATTTGGTTACAGTTATCACTCCCGATCCCCTCATATACATGCATGCTCTGCTCAAATGAGTACTCATATGTTCTCAACAGGAAAGGGGAGGGGCACTGCCAGGCCTCTCTCACAGTGCATTATCTACCTCCCTGAGATTTGAAAGATTGGTGTAGTGCTGGTGGTCCCTGTGTTCCATGTCTACCAACATTTCTCCTCTCCTGGTGGTCATGGCTGCCAGAGTACTAAGTATTCTCGCTACACTGTGGTCCATGGCCCTTTCATCCACTCCTGCTTACTTTCTTCTGCTTTTGTTTGTGCACTCCCATAGGGCACTCCCACTCCCTGGCTCCCTTAACAAGAGATAATCTGTCCCCAGCTAATGGTAGCTTTACCTAGGGTACATACAGTATATGCTACCTTCCCCTATGCAAAGATGTCTAAGAAATAAAGTTCCTAGATTGCTTACTTTCTGCAAAGATATTTTTTTACGGGGCATTCTAAACCCATGCATTCATACCTATGTATGTTAAAGGGGGATGGCCACTCTTCAAGTAATTGCTACTACTGTGTGGGAGGCAGGGAAAAAGATAATTTCCTAATATATGTCATTAAGCAGATCTGCCTGTTTTTTTTTTTATTATCTGAAGCCATGCCCCCTGAGCCCGCTCTGCACTGCAGCCGAATCTTTTTTTTATTTAAATGCTTTATTATGTAAAATTGAAACAAACAACCCCAAAAAGTTGTCATATTTGGTATTGTCGCATCCGTAACAACCTGCTCTATGAAAATACCACATGATCTAACCTGTCAGATGAACATTGTAAATAACAAAAAATAAAAAAAGGTGCCAAAACATTACCTTGCCTCACAAAAAGTGTAATATAGAGCAACCAAAAATGGTTGGACCCCTGCCGATCAGATATTGATGACCTATCTTGATGATAGGTCATGAATATACTGTATATGGAAGGACAACCCCTTTAACCCCTTCAGGACCAGGCCATTTTCCAATTTTTACTTTTGGCCTTTCCAGAGCCATAACTTTTATAATTTCCCATTCAAATAGCTGTATGCAGGCTTGTTATTTTTTTGGCGGAACAAGTAGTATTTTTTATTGTCACCATCTGCTTTTGAATTTGCTGTGGTGTAAAGCTGTAAAATCCAGATGGGGTGTAATGTAAAAAATACATAAATAAATCTGCCACAGTGTAATTACAGTGAAACCCCATTTGCAATTGTTTTCTTTTAATACTGAAAAAGATAATTAAAAAAAATATATATTTTCTTTGCATCTCTATATTCTGATCCCTATTTCTGTTTTAGAATTCTGTCTACGTTGATGAATGAGGTCTCATTTTTTGCGTTGTGATCTGTAGTTTTATTATTTATACCACTTTGGAGTGTGTGGGCCACTGTGTTTTTGATCACTTTTTATTCTTTTTTTTTTTTTATGAAGCAATGAAAAAAGTCAAATTGGCCATTTTGATTTATTTTTATTTTTTTCAGTTATACCGTCCACCCTATGGGATACATATTTTAATAGTGATAGCTTTTTTTGAAAGTGGCGGTGCCAAAGATAATTTATATTTTTACTTTATATTCATTTTTATCTTTATTTTGGAGAAAGAGGAATGATTTTAATTTTAATATTTTAAAAAGCCCTCCTTATTTAAAATCCCTCCTAGGGGATCTGAACATGCAATCTTTAGATTGCTTCTCCTATTAGACTTCTGTGAATTAGCATTCGCAGTCTAAAGGCTCATGCACGCTAGTGTGTGTGCCCCGTTCCTGTATTGCGGACAGCAAACAGCCCATTGACTTGAATGGGTATGCAATCTACAAGATATAGAGTGGTATGGAGCGGAGGCACAGATCAGAAGCCTACGGAAGCAGTACAAAGTGCTTCGAAAGGATTTCTCTCCGTGCTTCTGCACCGCAAAAAATAAATAAAAAATAGAACGTGTTCTATCTTTTTGTGGTGTGGAACGTATCTTGCGGATCTTGTGGGTCCATATCTGCAAACTGCCTGCACTCGGCTGGTACCTGTGCATTGCGGATCACTATATGTGGTGCAGCACTCTTGGGGAAAGCCACCTCAGATGCTGTGGTTACGAAAGACCATGGCATCTGTCTGCGATCGGCATTATGGTATATTACAGACATTAGTCCTGGGTCTCTTTAAAACAGCAGAAACCCAGAACAGAATCTAAACAAACCTGTCTCAGCAAACTACACTTTGTGGCAACCACTTCAGCTTTCTGGATTTCAGTTATCCCATCCAGCTGAGGTATCTAGGTGAGATATGCACACCTTCCACCGCAGTAGATATAGATAGATATAGAGATGTAAATGGATACAGTAAATGATGATGGATAGATATCTCTCCAGCGGGTGCAGTATAGAGGCAAATGGAGTCCAGGTAACGAAGCAAAAGAACATTTATTTCACACTTGCTCAAACAGAAAAAGCAAAACAGTCACTTGGTGTTTGTTCACACACAAAATAACAGAGAGCTTCACCTGGCTCCTTTACCTGAATGAGTCCTGTCCTGGCCGATCGCACAGCCACATAAAGTATTCTCACAAGATGCTGGACGCTCTGTACGCCTGTGTCGGGGTCCAGGCCTCAGCTCCACACACTGCAAAAACCACTCAGAGTCACAGTGATTTCCCTTCCTTCTCCTCCCAGCTGAGGTTGCTGCCTGGGAATTTAAACCCCAGCTCCAAAACCTGGTTCTGGAACGTGGAGAGCAGGCACCCGCCGAACTCTTTACCTACTCCCAATAAAAGTTGGCCCGGATTGGCTTTGCAGCCATATTAAGTATTAAATGTGTCAACCGCTTCTGCTGTTAACACACAAAACCCGGCTCTTACCTCACCGAGGCCAGGAAACTCGGTGACACGTATCTGCCATCCATTACGGTAAACTGCACCTTACCACAATATATATATATATATATATATATATATACACACACATACAGGTGAAACTCAAAAAATTAGAATTTCGTGCAAAAGTCCATTTATTTCAGTAATGCAAATTAAAAGGAATTGCATTAATGCAGCTTAAAATTCGAATTTTGTGAAAAGTTTAAATATTCTAGGCTCAAAGTGTCACACTCTAGTCAGCCAAAAAATCCATATCCCCTGAGCAAAGGGTACCTAAAAATTGTGACTTTGGGGTTTTATAGGTAAAGTTGAGCGAACCCAAACTGTAAAGTTTGAGTTCGTACCGAACATTACGGGTTTTGGACCACGGACCCGAACCCAAACATTTCAGTAAAAGTTTGGGTTCGGTGTTCGGCGATTTAATGGCACGTTTTGAAAGGCTGCAGAGTAGCCAATTAACAAACGTTTAACTCTGTGCCCTTAAAAGCCATCACAGCCATGCCTACTAATGGCATGGCTGTAATTGGCCAGTGCAGCATGTGACCCAGCCTCTATATAAGGCTGTCACGTAGCGCCGCACGTCACACCAGCATTTATTAGCGCAGGGAAAGGATGCTGCTGGTGCTGTTAGGGACAGAGTTGGAAAGATTCTCTATTCTGAATTCAGAACAGTGCTTGTTGAAATCAGCGATCTCCAGCGATTAACTTTTTAGGGTGCAGTGCACCATTTTATTTACCCTGCCCTGAGCCCAGTGACAAAAATCCATTCACTGGCGTCTGCAGCCATTTTATTTTTGCTAATCCACTAAATATTGTCCTTTTTCAGCATATTACAGTGTGACAGAAAAGCCGTAGATACACCAGTTCTATTTTCTTAGTAAAATTACAGCTTTTTTTGCCAAAACACTCAAATTTTGGCATTTTTAAGCATATTACAATGTGACAGAAAGGCCGTAGATACTTCGGTTACATTGTCTGAGTAAAATTACAGCTTTTTTTGCCAAAACACTAAATTTTGGCATTTTGTAGCCTTTTTTAGGGTGAAATAGAAGCTTTATGTACCACTCTTATATTCTGTTAGTAACAAAAACTATCCTAAATTTTCGGAGAATGAGGAGAGCGTCAAATAAGGGACATGGCCCTGGTCATGGTGCTGCTGGTGGAGCTCCTGTTGCAGGGAGAGGACGTGGTCAATCTGTGCCAGCTACACGCACAAGTGAAACACCTTCCTCAGGTGCGAGTAGGCGACAGAACCTTCAGCATTATTTGGTCAGGCCTAATGCTGCTCTACAAATGGTGAGGCCAGAGCAAGTACAGGCGATAGTAGATTGAGTTGCTGACAGTGCCTCCAGTTCCTTCACATTGTCTCCCACCCAGTCTCCTGCTGATAGATCCGAGTTGGCACCTGCAGCCGATGTCCATCAGTCTTTCACCTCACCTTGCAAATCAGCCAAGCAGTCTGAGCCCCAAGTAATGCAGCAGTCTCTTCTGCTTTTTGATGACTCTGCTAGCAGGGTTTCCCAGGGCCATCCACATAGCCCTGCCCCAGAAGTGGAAGAGATTGAGTGCACCGATGCCCAACCACTTATGTTTCAAGATGAGTACATGGGAGGACCACCACAGCATGTCTCGGATGATGACGAAACACAGGTGCCAACTGCTGTGGCTTTCTGCAGTGTGCAGACCAACAAGGAGGGCAGGAGTGAAGACTGGGTGGAAGATGATGTGGAGGACGATGAGGTCCTCGACTCCACATAGAATCAAGGTTATGCAAGTGAGCTGTGTAGTTCGGAGGAAGAGGCGGTGGTCGCACAGAGCCACCAGCACAGCAGAAGAGGGAGCAGGGAGCAAAAGCGGAGCGGCCGTCCCCTAGACATTAAACCTGCTACTACCCAACGCAGCAAGGGACCGAGCACACCAAATCCAGCTCCAAGGAGTTCCCTGGCGTGGCAATTCTTCAGACAATGTGCTGACGACAAGACACGAGTGGTTTGCACACTGTGCAAACAGAGCCTGAAGCGAGGCATAACCGTTCTCAACCTGAGCACAACCTGCATGACCAGGCATCTAAGTACCAAAGCATGAGCTGCAGTGGAGTAGACACCTCAAAAACCAAGAAAGGTCTCTGACTCCTCCTGCTTGCTCTTCTGCTGCAGTCTTGGCCTTTTCATCCACCTCTGGAGTGACAGTGCCACCTGCTCTGCATAGGTGACAGGGAATTAAATTTCAAAAATTCTTTTTAATTGATGCGAGCCCCCTCCTTTCATTCAATGCTTAAACTTTAACAACTTGTCCCACATTTGCGCTTTAATAATTTGTCCCACTTTTCCGCTCGATCATATTTAATTTCAAACAATTAACCTCCCTTGGATGTGGTCTCTTATTCTCACGCTCCCTCTCCGGCGTGGAACCCTGATTCGCCGATAACCATGATAAACATGGTAGGCTCAGAAAAGAACATCTAAAGTTGATAGAGAAGATATCCAAATGGATCGTGGATGTCACGGGGACGTGCGATCAGGCAGAAGTTATCTAGAGTCAACAAAGCGGCAGCAGGGCTTTTCCTGTCTAACGTTTCGAAATCCTAAATACCCCAGTGACATTCCCTATAATTTTTTATTAATCATTCCAATAACAGGGCATCTTAAGAGTCCTGTATTATTTATTGTCACTACCTCCCCGAGTCGGGAGTGGGTAATTGCCTCGCGCCCTCTCCTTTTCTTTGATTCTTCCGTTTTAATAGCTTCTCCCACATTTCCGCTCGATCACAATTAAATTTCATACATTGATCTCCCTTGGATGTGCTATCCCTTTCTCACGCTCCCTCTCCGGTGTCGAACCCTGATTCGCTGCTAACCGTGATCAACATGGTAGGCGCATAAAAGAACATCGAAAGTTGATAGAGCAGATATCCAATTGGATCATGAACATCACGGGGACGTGCAACATGGTGGGGCAGTATGTGTGCACATGCCTACACAAACTGACTGATGGGTCTGCCTCCTGCAACTTCTGGGTCTCCAAATTGGGCACATGGCTTGAGCTTGCACTTTATGCCTTGGAGGTGCTGGCCTGCCCTGCAGCCAGTGTATTGTCTGAACGTGTGTTTAGCACGACTGGAGGGGGTTATCAAAGGTTATATTTCCCAATGTTTTGGGGTGTACCCTAATTTAACCACCTCCCGTCCGGCCATAGACTATAAACATCCGGGAGGTGGTTCTCTATTTCTGAATGGACGTTCCTGAACGTCCATTCAGAAACTGCAGCTGCACGCTAATCGTGCAGCTGCAGATCGGGTTGCCTGCTGTCAGTGACAGCAGGGCAATCCTTAGAGAAGGCAGGGACAGTGCCCTGGTGTCCCTGCCTTCTAGATCGCTGCATACACAGCACTCACCGAGAGTTGTGTATACAGTGCAGGATACACTATGCACTTCCTGTTCCGGCCCGGCGGTCATGTGACCGCTGGAGTCGAGAGAGTGCAGGAGCTGTGAAGTCTTTCAGAGACCTCTATCAGTCCTGCACTGAGGCTGTACAGCCTCTCTAGGGGGGTGTATTTCTCCTGTAACTGGGGCTACTATGTCAGCCCCAGTTACAGGAGAAATGTAATGACCGGCGTCACGCACAGGGAGGGAAAAGGGAAAGCCCTGCCCAAGGGAGAGGGAAAGGTGGTGACCCCTGACTCACCTTGCGGCTGGCACCTGACTGCCCTGGCGTCCCTAGACGGGATCCTCACCCGTGCGGCGATCACGTGCCTAAACCCTGGTTTTCCCTAGAATGAGCCCTAGATAGTGAACGGGCCGGTGGGATCGCTAGTCCGCACCACTGACACTAAGAGGGAAACACCAGGTAGAGGACAGACAATACAGACAAACACATACACCCAGGTGGGTGACCACAGCAGAACACCAAGGTCCAACAGGGATCCGGAGGGTAACGTTCTAGACCAACTACCAGAGAACACAGCAACACAGCTCCAGAGGGTCAGTATAGAAGTCCAGGCAGGAAGCTCTATATCTGGCAACCAGAGAAGTGTGAGAGGGGAAAATAAGGAGGTTGGGAGTGCTGGACAAGGAACAGCTGAAGAGAAGGAGCTACGGATCCCTGAGTGAGCCAAAAAGGGTTGCAAAGCAAACCCAGAAAGCTACCATAAGGAAACAGCCCTATCTTACATAGGAGTCAGGCGTGGGTCTTGACACCCTCGTGACAGTACCCCCCTCTCTACGAGGGGCCTCCGGACACTCAGGACTAGGTCTCTCAGGATGAGAGGCATGAAAAGCCTGAACTAGCCTGTCGGCGTTTACCTCAGACGCAGGAACCCACATTCTTTCCTCGGGACCGTAACCTCTCCAATGCACCAGATATTGAAGAGAGCGGCGGACCCGACGAGAATTAACAATTTTGGATATCTGAAATTCTAGATTACCATCCACAACAACAGGAGGGGGTGGCAGCGGTGACGGTTCTAGAGGTGGAACATATTTTTTGAGTAACGACCTATGAAAGACGTTATGGATTTTAAAAGTCTGAGGTAGCTCCAGGCGAAAAGCCACGGGGTTGATGATGGCTACAATTTTGTAAGGGCCGATGAACCTAGGACCCAGTTTCCAAGAGGGAACCTTTAATTTAATATTCCAAGTAGACAACCACACATAGTCATTCACTCCTAGGTCCGGACCTGACGACCGTCTCTTATCAGCCATGCATTTGTATTTACCTCCCATATTTTTCAAGTTAGCTTGCACCTTCTGCCATACCGATGAAAGAGATGACGAAAACCGTTCCTCTTTGGGAACCCCAGGAGAGCCCCCCTCTTTGAAAGTACAGAATTGGGGATGAAAACCATATGCACCAAGAAATGGTGACTTGCCAGTGGATTCCTGACGACGATTATTTATGGCAAACTCAGCTAACGGTAAATATGATGACCACAACTCTTGGTTTTCAGACACAAAACATCTCAGATATGTCTCCAGGTTTTGGTTGGTACGCTCAGTCTGTCCATTCGACTGAGGATGGAAAGCTGAGGAAAAGGACAAGTGTACCCCCAAACGGGAACAAAAAGCTTTCCAAAATTTAGAAATAAACTGGGTACCCCGATCCGAAACAACATCGGAAGGGACCCCGTGAAGCTTCACGATTTCACTGACGAATACCTGAGCAAGAGTCTTAGCATTAGGTAGTGCGGGTAACGCAATGAAGTGTACCATTTTGCTAAACCTGTCCACTACTACCAAAATAACTGTTTTACCCGCAGACAAAGGTAAGTCAGTGATAAAATCCATTGACAGATGTGTCCATGGTCTATTGGGAATGACGAGTGGTAATAGAGACCCTGCAGGACGTGTATGTGAAACTTTTGCGCGCGCACAGGTAGAACAAGAAGACACAAAATCCAATACATCCTGACGCAACCTTGGCCACCAAAAACGACGAGATTATGATGTTCCTTTAATAGTTCGAAACGTAGGTTAAACGGTACAAACAATTTCTCTGAGGGGCAAGAGACCGGGGTGTCCCCCTGGGCCTCTAACACCTTCCCCTCCAGAACAGAGTGTACCGCAGAAACAACCACTCCTCTTTGAAGAATGGGTACCGGATCACTCACATTACCCCCTCCAGGGAAACAACGAGATAGTGCATCAGCCTTGGTATTCTTTGCCCCAGGACAATAGGTAATAACAAAGTTAAACCTGGTAAAAAATAGCGACCACCTAGCCTGTCTAGGGGTGAGACGCTTAGCTGATTCGAGGTACAGAAGATTTTTGTGGTCCGTAATCACAGTGACGGGGTGGACTGCCCCCTCTAAAAAGTGACGCCATTCTTCAAACGCTAGTTTAATAGCTAATAGTTCCCTATTGCCAATATCGTAGTTCTTTTCTGCTGTAGATAGTTTTTTAGAAAAGAAAGCACAAGGACACCATTTACCAGGAGACGGACCCTGAGACAGCACCGCCTCCACTCCCACCTCTGACGCATCGACTTCAACAATAAAAGGCTGAGAGACATCAGGTTGGACTAGTACAGGTGCCGAGGTAAACCTCTCTTTTAGAGAGGAAAAAGCAACTTTAGCGGCATCAGACCATTTAGAAAAATCAGTCCCCTTCCTAGTCATGTCAGTAAGGGGTTTTACAATAACTGAATAATTTTTAATGAATTTCCTATAGAAATTCGCGAAGCCCAAGAACCGTTGCAGAGCTTTGAGGTTCTCAGGAAGATCCCAATCTAAAATTGCCTGGACCTTCCTAGGATCCATACGGAAACCTGACGCAGATAAAAAATAACCTAGGAATTGTATCTCCTGAACGGCGAAGACACATTTTTAAATTTTAGCATATAATTCATTCGTCTGTAGGACCTGCAGTACTTGTCTGACATGCACCTCATGTGTTCTCAGATCAGACGAATAAATTAAAATATCATCTAGGTATATTACCACAAACCTGCCGATTAGATGACTAAAAATTTCATTAACGAAATGTTGAAAGATGGCAGGAGCATTGGTCAGACCGAAAGGCATAACTAGATTTTCATAATGCCCCTCAGGGGTGTTAAAAGCTGTCTTCCACTCATCCCCCTCCTTGATACGAATCAGATTGTAGGCCCCCCTAAGATCAAGTTTGGAGAACCATCTAGCACCCGCAATCTGGTTAAACAGGTCAGGAATGAGAGGAAGAGGGTATGGGACTCGGATGGTTATCCGATTTAATTCGCGAAAATCTAGGCAAGGACGCAGGCCCCCATCTTTCTTTTTAACGAAGAAAAACCCTGCAGCCACGGGTGAAGAAGAGGGTCTGATGTGTCCTTTAGCCAAGCTCTCAGAGATATAATCCTTCATGGCTTGTCTCTCTGGACCCGAAAGATTATATAACCTGGTCTTGGGTAATTTTGCGCCGGGAATAAGGTTAACCGGGCAATCATAAGGACGGTGAGGTAGTAACTTCTGACAACCTTTTCAGAAAAAACGTCCTCAAAGTCCGAAATAAATGTAGGTAGGGTAGTTATGGAGGCAACTAAGCAATTGCTATTTTACGCAATTTTTTCTGCAATGCTCACTCCACTCCGATATCTCCCTGGCCCGCCAATCCAACACTCGATTGTGCGCTACCAACCAGGGAAGGCCCAGCACTACCGGAGTGGGAAGCCCCTCCAGAACATAACATGAAAGCATCTCGTTATGGTGGTCCCCTACCCGAAGGTGTAAATTATGAACAATGTGGGTGAGGTTTCTCTGAGACAGAGGAGCAGAATCAATAGCGAATATGGGAATAGGTCTCTGTAGCGTACAGAGAGACAAACCCATAGTGCGGGCAAAATGGGCATCTATCAAATTTACCCCTGCTCCACTGTCTAGAAAGAAAGAAATAGTCTCCGTCTTAACACCAAAAACAATAACTGCTGGCAACCAGGGCCGTCTTTAATATTGATTGGACCCTGGGCAAAAATTTACTTGGGCCCCCTGGATCCCGCCTTCCCACACCTTAGGCAATCACGCCCTCCACCACAACACACACAAAAAAAATCCACACATCTGGTAGAGTACAGTGAATGACTGTAAATACTCACAGTTCTGAAGACTCCAGCGGATCAGTGCTCTGGGCAGCTGGGCTCAGGCTGGAAGTGGGCACCGCTCTGCAGGAAGGAGACCGGGGCTCGGCTTACCCTAGTGTTACAGTGCACGCCAGCACCCCACAGTATGCAGTATAGCACCCTATAGTATAAAGCAACCCACAGTATGCAGTATAGCACCCTATAGTATACAGCAACCCACAGTATGCAGTATAGCACCCTATAGTATACAGCAACCCACAATATGCAGTATAGCACCCTATAGTATACAGCACCACACAGTATGCAGTTTAGCACCCCACACTATACAGTACCCCACAGTATATAGTAGAGCAGTATAGCACCCCACACTATACAGTACCCCACAGTATATAGTAGAGCAGTATAGCACCC
This sequence comes from Bufo bufo, assembly GCF_905171765.1. Taxonomy (NCBI): domain Eukaryota; kingdom Metazoa; phylum Chordata; class Amphibia; order Anura; family Bufonidae; genus Bufo; species Bufo bufo. Next base: position 246,538,455 of record NC_053394.1, read on the forward strand.
CACACTATACAGTACCCCACAGTACAGGGAGTGCAGAATTATTAGGCAAGTTGTATTTTTGAGGATTAATTTTATTATTGAACAACAACCATGTTCTCAATGAACCCAAAAAACTCATTAATATCAAAGCTGAATATTTTTGGAAGTAGTTTTTAGTTTGTTTTTAGTTTTAGCTATTTTAGGGGGATATCTGTGTGTGCAGGTGACTATTACTGTGCATAATTATTAGGCAACTTAACAAAAAACAAATATATACCCATTTCAATTATTTATTTTTACCAGTGAAACCAATATAACATCTCAACATTCACAAATATACACTTCTGACATTCAAAAACAAATCAGTGACCAATATAGCCACCTTTCTTTGCAAGGACACTCAAAAGCCTGCCGTCCATGGATTCTGTCAGTGTTTTGATCTGTTCACCATCAACATTGCGTGCAGCAGCAACCACAGCCTCCCAGACACTGTTCAGAGAGGTATACTGTTTTCCCTCCTTATAAATCTCACATTTGATGATGGACCACAGGTTCTCAATGGGGTTCAGATCAGGTGAACAAGGAGGCCATGTCATTAGATTTTCTTCTTTTATACCCTCTCTTGCCAGCCACGCTGTGGAGTACTTGGAAGCGTGTGATGGAGCATTGTCCTGCATGAAAATCATGTTTTTCTTGAAGTATCCAGACTTCTTCCTGTACCACTGCTTGAAGAAGGTGTCTTCCAGAAACTGGCAGTAGGACTGGGAGTTGAGCTTGACTCCATCCTCAACCCGAAAAGGCCCCACAAGCTCATCTTTGATAATACCAGCCCAAACCAGTACTCCACCTCCACCTTGCTGGCGTCTGAGTCGGACTGGAGCTCTCTGCCCTTTACCAATCCAGCCACGGGCCCATCCATCTGGCCCATCAAGACTCACTCTCATTTCATCAGTCCATAAAACCTTAGAAAAATCAGTCTTGAGATATTTCTTGGCCCAGTCTTGACGTTTCAGCTTGTGTGTCTTGTTCAGTGGTGGTCGTCTTTCAGCCTTTCTTACCTTGGCCATGTCTCTGAGTATTGCACACCTTGTGCTTTTGGGCACTCCAGTGATGTTGCAGCTCTGAAATATGGCCAAACTGGTGGCAAGTGGCATCTTGGCAGCTGCACGCTTGACTTTTCTCAGTTCATGGGCAGTTATTTTGCGCCTTGGTTTTTCCACACGCTTCTTGCGACCCTGTTGACTATTTTGAATGAAACGCTTGATTGTTCGATGATCACGCTTCAGAAGCTTTGCAATTTTAAGAGTGCTGCATCCCTCTGCAAGATATCTCACTATTTTTGACTTTTCTGAGCCTGTCAAGTCCTTCTTTTGACCCATTTTGCCAAAGGAAAGGAAGTTGCCTAATAATTATGCACACCTAATATAGGGTGTTGATGTCATTAGACCACACCCCTTCTCATTACAGAGATGCACATCACCTAATATGCTTAATTGGTAGTAGGCTTTCGAGCCTATACAGCTTGGAGTAAGACAACATGCATAAAGAGGATGATGTGGTCAAAATACTCATTTGCCTAATAATTCTGCACGCAGTGTACATCTGACCACAGACACGTGGTCTAGAAAACACGGGCAGGGAAGGTACATAACTTTTACTGCCCACTGGGTGAACCTTCTGATGGCCATCAAGTATGTAACCCGTGGCACCCGTGTGAATTTGGTGTTACCGCCACGGATTGCATGCAGGCCGGCCTCTTCTCCTCCTCCTACTCCATCCTCTGTCTCCTCCTCGGATGACTCATCTTTTTCCACTGCTACCGCCTCTTCCGCTGCACCCCCAAGCTCCCCAGAACATATTTGACATGCCAGGTGAGACGTTGCCATGCTGTGCTGCGGCTGTTGTGCCTGGAAACCACAGGTCCTACACTCCTTTCAGCTCAATGGTCACAGGCCATGCGCTGAAACAGGGCAAAATGACACACGTGCCTTGCATGGCCCACTTTTTGAACTTAGTCGTGCAGCGATTCATTTTCAAATGCCCCGAGGTTCAGGACATCTTGCGGCAGGCCAGGCAATTTTAGAAGATCTTACACGGCCATGGCTCGCCTTATTGACGTTCAGCGGCGACACCACTTGCCCGTCAGACGTCTGATTTGTGATTGCCCGACGCGCTGGAACTCCACCTTGTATATGCTTCATAGGCTGCTTAAGCAGAAATGTGCCATTAACGACTACCTGTATGAACTCTGCGGCAGGACAGGTTCTGGGGAGCTTGGTTCTGGGGAGCAGTGGCTGCTCATCCACGATGCATGCAGACTTCTGCGGCCATTTGATGAGATCACCAAACTGGTCAGTCGCAGCCAGGGTGCCATCAGTGACATCGTACCTTACTCTTTCTTTCTGGAGCGTGCATTGCGTCGTGTCATTGATCAAGCCATCGAGGAGCAGGAGCTGGAAGATGAGGAAGTCACAATGCTGAATGAATTCCCAGGGGGCCTACTCCAACTGAGACAAGCCAGCAGGAGTCTGAAGAAGAGTCAGAGGAAGATGGTGACTAGGGGAAGGAGGAGGAGGAACAAGAAGAGCAGGCTTTAAACCTTTTGGGGATCCCTGGTGTTGTCTGTGGCTGGGGGGAGGAGACTGAGGACGACCTTCTCCTGTGCGATGAGCAGTAGTGATGAGCGGCAGGTCCCATATTCGAATTTGCGATATTTCATGAAAATTCACTAGAATATTTGTTTCATATTCGCAAATATTTGTATTTGAGATTATTTCGCAATTGTCGATCAATCTAAAATGTAAAAATCGCGTAATGCGAAGTTGATCAAAAAAGAATATATAGCAGTAAATATAGTGCTATATATTCGTTTTAAGAATATTCGTCATAGTCTAAAACAAGAATATACACACCTAAAGAATTATTAGGAACACCATACTAATACGGTGTTGGACCCCCTTTTGCCTTCAGAACTGCCTTAACTCTACGTGGCATTTATTCAACAAGGTGCTGATAGCATTCTTTAGAAATGTTGGCCCATATTGATAGGATAGCATCTTGCAGTTGATGGAGATTTGAGGGATGCACATCCAGGGCACGAAGCTCCCATTCCACCACATCCCAAAGATGCTCTATTGGGTTGAGATCTGGTGACTGTGGGGGCCATTTTAGAACAGTGAACTCATTGTCATGTTCAAGAAACCAATTTGAAATGATTCAAGCTTTGTGACATGGTGCATTACTGCTGGAAGTAGCCATCAGAGGATGGGTACATGGTGGTCATGAAGGGATGGACATGGTCAGAAACAATGCTCAGGTAGCCCGTGGCATTTAAACGATGCCCAATTGGCACTAAGGGGCCTAAAGTGTGCCCAGAAAACATCCCCCACACCATTACACCACCACCACCAGCCTGCACAGTGGTAACAAGGCATGATGGATACATGTTCTCATTCTGTTTACGCCAAATTCGGACTCTACCATTTGAATGTCTCAACAGAAATCGAGACTCATCAGACCAGGCAACATTTTTCCAGTCTTCAACAGTCCAATTTTGGTGAGCTTGTGCAAATTGTAGCCTCTTTTTCCTATTTGTAGTGGAGATGAGTGGAACCCGGTGGGGTCTTCTGCTGTTGTAGCCTATCCGCCTAAAGGCTGTGCGTTTTGTGGCTTCACAAATGCTTTGCTGCATACCTCGGTTGTAACGAGTGGTTATTTCAGTCAACGTTGCTCTTCTATCAGCTTGAATCAGTCGGCCCATTCTTCTCTAACCTCTAGCCTCCACAAGGCATTTTCGCCCACAGGACTGCCGCATACTGGATGTTTTTCCCTTTTCACACCATTCTTTGTAAACCCTAGAAATGGTTGTGCGTGAAAATCCCAGTAACTGAGCAGATTGTGAAATACTCAGACCGGCCCGTCTGGCACCAACAACCATGCCACGCTCAAAATTGCTTAAATCACTTTCTTTCCCATTCTGATATTCAGTTTGGAGTTCAGGAGATTGTCTTGACCAGGACCACCCCACTAAATGCATTGAAGCAACTGCCATGTGATTGGTTGACTAGATAATTGCATTAATGAGAAATACAACAGGTGTTCCTAATAATTCTTTAGGTGAGTGTATAAAAATATAGCGAATATTCGAGAAAATACAAAAAGAGCAATTAAGCAAAGCTAATATAGTGCTATAATATTTTTTTTTGCTAAATTGCTCTATATTTGTATTTATTGAATATTCGCTATATTGCTATATATTCTTGTTTTAGAATATGACAAATACTCAAAAAAATGAATATATAGCAATATAGCAAATATATTAGTTATTTTGAATATTTGCCTTTTTTTCCCCCAATACTCCTCCCTGACAAGGGTCCCCGTCACCATGGGAATCCCTGTGGTTAGAATATACTATTGGATCTGAGTTTTCCCTGCGATCGTGAAAACTCAGATCCGATGGTATATTCTGACCCACAGTCATTCCCATGGTGACGGGGACGCTTGTTGGTGAGGAGTATGCCAGTATTGCTATATATTTGTTAATTCGAAAAGCCGTTGTATTGCTATATATTAGTTTAATACAATATTCAGGCGATCTTGAGTATTTTGAAAAACTAATATTAATCTTGAATTTGCAAATATTCGTAGATGCGAATATTATCCATATTGATACGATTTTATTTATTTTTCTTTTGTAAATTCAATTAAACACATTTAAACTGGTAAGAGTATATATTACTGATTGGTGCAATTAGCATTCTTGTTTCTTCGGCGCATGATGTTAGTAGCATGTATGTATGGTCCACTGAAAAAACATAGCACATGCACATAGCACATCAATTTTCCTGCCACTAAATATATACCACACACTATATAACACACACACACACAATATATATAGATTCTATTTTATGTCCATGAGCTTTCTTAGTCTGATTGTAAGTTTTTGAAGGTTCATTTTTTGTTTCACATGGTGCACCCCGGCGAGGAGAACCAGATATACACCCCATACGGTATCGTCACTTAACAAGACAGGTACATCTCAGCTTACTTGACCAATATCTGATTGTATGTGTGTGGGCTCTGACCAATCGCAATATAATCAGGATTCTTAACATTAACATGAAACGTTAAATTTGTCTTTCAAAGAGGTTTATTATTATTATTTTTGGGATATATTTTTAAAAACTGGTATATTAAAAATGTTAAAATTTTATGCTTTCATCTTTATCCATCAGCGATTTCTTGTGCGGGGATACGATAGGACCAGTAAAAGAGAGGAGAAACTGGCCATAATACAGTCTCTTCGGTCAGATTTTATATAAAAAATATGGGATCTAGTACGAAAAAGCGATAAAAAAAAAATGGTGTGACCTGAAGCGCCTACACTCTGATCGGGTCAAAGAGTTTAGTGCAAGATTATGCCAAGGTACAATGCTTACATGATTTTGGTCTCTCTCTCTACAACACTCTGTAATGTATATATACAGTAATGCTGCTAATCCATACAGATGTAGTAGGGGTAACACACTACTTCTTAACTTAAATTTATAAACTCATCACGTTTTCTTGAAACAAAAGCCATTTAAAGAAATTTGTTTTACGCATTAAATTTTATTTTTTTACATAACATGTCTCATAAAGCTTAACTTTACTACATCTGTATTTTATCATTTAAAAAATGATTACCTAATACCGGTATTGACATGTACAAAATTATCTGGTTACGTCATACGTCATACATCTCTCCCTCGCTGTGATTGTATACCTATAGAGTTATACACACAGCACGGTACAGATGTATGATGTCACCGGATGATTTCATAAGTTTCACACACACATACATATATATAGGTCTCGTTGTTTATATATATATATATATATATATATATAAACTGAAAACATCATTCAGTATTCCCGTGAAAGGCCCCGTCCATTACATATGAGTTATGTGTGGGCCTTGTACTCCACCGTTACCAATACTTGCTGTTGTAGGTCCTGACACTGCTGAGTTATGTGTGGGCTGTATACTAAAGTGTTACCATGTACCTACTGCTGTCTGTTCTGCTGTCTGTCCTGATCCAGATGAGTTTGACCCTGGAAAAAAGGGGCCTTAGAACTAACTTATAAAATTACACCGTAACATAACATTATAAAAAACAAAAGCATGCGTTATCAAACTAAAAAAAGGTATTTATTACCTACTAGGGATGAGCGAACTCGAACTGTATAGTTCGGGTTCGTACCGAATTTTGGGGTGTCCGTGACACGGACCCGAACCCGAACATTTTCGTAAAAGTCCGGGTTCGGGTTCGGTGTTCGGCGCTTTCTTGGCGCTTTTTGAAAGGCTGCAAAGCAGCCAATCAACAAGCGTCATACTACTTGCCCCAAGAGGCCATCACAGCCTTGCCTACTATTGCCTCTATATAAGCTTGGATCACGTAGCGCTGCACGTCACTCTGCTGATTCAAGCATAGGGAGAGGTTGCAGCTGCGACGTTAGGGCGAGATTAGGCAGATTAACTCCTCCAAAAGACTTCATTCTGTGATCGATCTGCAGCTGTGGATCATTGAAGTGCTATTATTGACTTGCTCACTTTTTCGAGGCTGCCCAGAGCGTTTTTAGATCACTTTTTTTCTGGGGTGATCGGCGGCCATTTTGTGACTTGTGGTGCGCCAGCACGAGCTATCACCAAGTGTATTTAACCATCGATAGTGTGGTTATTTTGTGCTATATCCTACATCAGCTGCAGGCTGAGCCTGTGTCACCGAAGTGCATTTAACCATCAACAGTCTGGTTATTTTTTGGCCATATAGTACATCAGCTGCAGGCTGAGCCTGTTTCACCCAAGTGCATTTAACCATCAACAGTCTGATTATTTTTTGGCCATATACTACATCAGCTGCAGGCTGAGCCTGTGTCACCCAAGTGCATTTAACCATCAACAGTGTGGTTATTTTTGGGCCATATATTACATCAGGGGCAAGTTGAGCCTGTCACCCAGCGCCTGAAAAATAGACCTGACATTTCTATTCAACCAAATCTGCACAGTTTTAGCTGGTCAAGTTATTTGTTGTGACCGTCAAAGCAGACTTTTTGTTCTGGGTTGAAAAAGCATTCCAAAATTTGCCATTCTGAAAATAACTAGTTTGTGGTATTTCAGGCCTACTTGAAATCTATCCCAAAAAGAAAATCTTACATTGAAGTTATTGATAGTGTCATTCAGAAAAACCTAAGACACACGCTAGCGTGCTGATAGAAGTGTCATTCTGTGATTAAACCTATTAATGTCACACAGCGCAAAAAAAAACACGTCTCACATCTCTATTCAACCAAATCTGCACAGTTTTAGCTGGTCAAGTTATTTGTAGTGACCGTCAAAGCAGACTTTTTGTTCTGGGTTGAAAAAGCATTCCCAAATTTGCCATTCTGAAAATAACTAGTTTGTGGTATTTGAGGCCTACTTGAAATCTATCCCAAAAAGAAAATCTTACATTGAAGTTATTGATAGTGTCATTCAGAAAAACCTAAGACACACGCTAGCGTGCTGATAGAAGTGTCATTCTGTAATTAAGCTATAACTGTCACACAGCGCAAAAAAAAACAGGTCTCACATCTCTATTCAACCAAATCTGCACAGTTTTAGCTGGTCAAGTTATTTGTAGTGACCGTCAAAGCAGACTTTTTGTTCTGGGTTGAAAAAGCATTCCCAAATTTGCCATTCTGAAAATAACTAGTTTGTGGTATTTCAGGCCTACTTGAAATCTATCCCAAAAAGAAAATCTTACATTGAAGTTATTGATAGTGTCATTCAGAAAAACCTAAGACACACGCTAGCGTGCTGATAGAAGTGTCATTCTGTGATTAAACCTATAACTGTCACACAGCGCAAAAAAAAACAGGTCTCACATCTCTATTCAACTAAATCTGCACAGTTTTAGCTGGTCAAGTTATTTGTAGTGACCATCAAAGCAGACTTTTTGTTCTGGGTTGAAAAAGCATTCCCAAATTTGCCATTCTGAAAATAACTAGTTTGTGGTATTTCAGGCCTACTTGAAATCTATCCCAAAAAGAAAATCTTACATTGAAGTTATTGATAGTGTCATTCAGAAAAACCTAAGACACACGCTAGCGTGCTGATAGAAGTGTGATTCTGTGATTAAACCTATATCTGTCACACAGCGCAAAAAAAAAACAGGTCTCACATCTCTATTCAACCAAATCTGCACAGTTTTAGCTGGTCAAGTTATTTGTTGTGACCGTCAAAGCAGACTTTTTGTTCTGGGTTGAAAAAGCATTCCCAAATTTGCCATTCTGAAAATAACTAGTTTGTGGTATTTCAGGCCTACTTGAAATCTATCCCAAAAAGAAAATCTTACATTGAAGTTATTGATAGTGTCATTCAGAAAAACCTAAGACACACGCTAGCGTGCTGATAGAAGTGTCATTCTGTGATTAAACCTATTAATGTCACACAGCGCAAAAAAAAACACGTCTCACATCTCTATTCAACCAAATCTGCACAGTTTTAGCTGGTCAAGTTATTTGTAGTGACCGTCAAAGCAGACTTTTTGTTCTGGGTTGAAAAAGCATTCCCAAATTTGCCATTCTGAAAATAACTAGTTTGTGGTATTTGAGGCCTACTTGAAATCTATCCCAAAAAGAAAATCTTACATTGAAGTTATTGATAGTGTCATTCAGAAAAACCTAAGACACACGCTAGCGTGCTGATAGAAGTGTCATTCTGTGATTAAACCTATAACTGTCACACAGCGCAAAAAAAAACAGGTCTCACATCTCTATTCAACCAAATCTGCACAGTTTTAGCTGGTCAAGTTATTTGTAGTGACCGTCAAAGCAGACTTTTTGTTCTGGGTTGAAAAAGCATTCCCAAATTTGCCATTCTGAAAATAACTAGTTTGTGGTATTTCAGGCCTACTTGAAATCTATCCCAAAAAGAAAATCTTACATTGAAGTTATTGATAGTGTCATTCAGAAAAACCTAAGACACACGCTAGCGTGCTGATAGAAGTGTCATTCTGTGATTAAACCTATAACTGTCACACAGCGCAAAAAAAAACAGGTCTCACATCTCTATTCAACCAAATCTGCACAGTTTTAGCTGGTCAAGTTATTTGTAGTGACCGTCAAAGCAGACTTTTTGTTCTGGGTTGAAAAAGCATTCCCAAATTTGCCATTCTGAAAATAACTAGTTTGTGGTATTTGAGGCCTACTTGAAATCTATCCCAAAAAGAAAATCTTACATTGAAGTTATTGATAGTGTCATTCAGAAAAACCTAAGACACACGCTAGCGTGCTGATAGAAGTGTCATTCTGTGATTAAACCTATAACTGTCACACAGCGCAAAAAAAAACCAGGTCTCACATCTCTATTCAACCAAATCTGCACAGTTTTAGCTGGTCAAGTTATTTGTTGTGACCGTCAAAGCAGACTTTTTGTTCTGGGTTGAAAAAGCATTCCCAAATTTGCCATTCTGAAAATAACTAGTTTGTGATATTTCAGGCCTACTTGAAATCTATCCCAAAAAGAAAATCTTACATTGAAGTTATTGATAGTGTCATTCAGAAAAACCTAAGACACACGCTAGCGTGCTGATAGAAGTGTCATTCTGTGATTAAACCTATAACTGTCACACAGCGCAAAAAAAAACAGGTCTCACATCTCTATTCAACCAAATCTGCACAGTTTTAGCTGGTCAAGTTATTTGTAGTGACCGTCAAAGCAGACTTTTTGTTCTGGGTTGAAAAAGCATTCCCAAATTTGCCATTCTGAAAATAACTAGTTTGTGGTATTTCAGGCCTACTTGAAATCTATCCCAAAAAGAAAATCTTACATTGATGTTATTGATAGTGTCATTCAGAAAAACCTAAGACACACGCTAGCGTGCTGATAGAAGTGTGATTCTGTGATTAAACCTATACCTGTCACACAGCGCAAAAAAAAACAGGTCTCACATCTCTATTCAACCAAATCTGCAGTGTTTTAGCTGGTCAAGTTATTTGTAGTGACTGTAAAAGCAGACTTTTTATTCTGGGTTGAAAAAGCATTCCCAAATTTGCCATTCTCAAAATTGTGGTGAACGGGAACAATGAGGAAAACATCTAATAAGGGACGCGGACGCGGACGTGGACATGGTCGTGGTGGTGTTAGTGGACCCTCTGGTGCTGGGAGAGGACGTGGCCGTTCTGCCACAGCCACACGTCCTAGTGAACCAACTACCTCAGGTCCCAGTAGCCAGCAGAATTTACAGCGATATTTGGTGGGGCCCAATGCCGTTCTAAGGATGGTAAGGCCTGAGCAGGTACAGGCATTAGTCAATTGGGTGGCCGACAGTGGATCCAGCACGTTCACATTATCTCCCACCCAGTCTTCTGCAGAAAGCGCACAGATGGCGCATGCAAACCAAGCCCATAGGTCTGTCACATCACCCCCATGCATATCAGGGAAACTGTCTGAGCCTCAAGTTATGCAGCAGTCTCTTATGCTGTTTGAAGAATCTGCTGCCAGGGTTTCCCAAGGGCATCCACCTAGCCCTTCCACAGGGGTGGAAGAGATAGAATGCACTAACGCACAACCACTTATTTTTCCTGATGATGAGGACATGGGAATACCACCTCAGCACGTCTCTGATGATGACGAAACACAGGTGCCAACTGCTGCGTCTTTCTGCAGTGTGCAGACTGAACAGGAGGTCAGGGATCAAGACTGGGTGGAAGACGATGCAGGGGACGATGAGGTCCTAGACCCCACATGGAATGAAGGTCGTGCCACTGACTTTCACAGTTCGGAGGAAGAGGCAGTGGTGAGACCGAGCCAACAGCGTAGCAAAAGAGGGAGCAGTGGGCAAAATCAGAACACCCGCCGCCAAGAGACTCCGCCTGCTACTGACCGCCGCCATCTGGGACCGAGCACCCCAAAGGCAGCTTCAAGGAGTTCCCTGGCATGGCACTTCTTCAAACAATGTGCTGACGACAAGACCCGAGTGGTTTGCACGCTGTGCCATCAGAGCCTGAAGCGAGGCATTAACGTTCTGAACCTTAGCACAACCTGCATGACCAGGCACCTGCATGCAAAGCATGAACTGCAGTGGAGTAAACACCTTAAAAACAAGGAAGTCACTCAGGCTCCCTCGCTACCTCTTCTGCTGCTGCCGCCTCGGCCTCTTCTGCTGCTGCCGCCGCCTCGGCCTTTTCTGCTGCTGCTGCCGCCGCCTCGGCCTCTTCCTCCGCCTCTGGAGGAACGTTGGCACCTGCCGCCCAGCAAACATGGGATGTACCACCAACACCACCACCTGCGTCACCAAGCATCTCAACCATGTCACACGGCAGCGTTCAGCTCTCCATCTCACAAACATTTGAGAGAAAGCGTAAATTCTCACCTAGCCACCCTCGATCCCTGGCCCTGAATGCCAGCATTTCTAAACTACTGGCCTATGAAATGCTGTCATTTAGGCTGGTGGACACACACAGCTTCAAACAGCTCATGTCACTTGCTGTCCCACAGTATGTTGTTCCCAGCCGCCACTACTTCTCCAAGAGAGCCGTGCCTTCCCTGCACAAACAAGTGTCCGATAAAATCAAGTGTGCACTGCGCAACGCCATCTGTGGCAAGGTCCACCTAACCACAGATACGTGGACCAGTAAGCACGGCCATGGACGCTATATCTCCCTAACTGCACACTGGGTAAATGTAGTGGCGGCTGGGCCCCAGGCGGAGAGCTATTTGGCGCACGTCCTTCCGCCGCCAAGGATCGCAGGGCAACATTCTTTGCCTCCTGTCTCCTCCTCCTCCTACTCAGCTTCCTCCTCCTCTTCTTCCACCTGCTCATCCAGTCAGCCACACACCTTCACCACCAACTTCAGCACAGCACGGGGTAAACGTCAGCAGGCCATTCTGAAACTCATATGTTTGGGGGACAGGCCCCACACCGCACAGGAGTTGAGGCTCAGACAGTATAGAACAACAGACCGACGAGTGGTTGCTGCCGGTGAGCCTCAAGCCCGGCCAGGTGGTGTGCGATAATGGGCGAAATCTCGTTGCAGCTCTGGGACTAGCCGGTTTGACGCACATCCCTTGCCTGGCGCATGTGCTGAATTTGGTGGTGCAGAAGTTCATTCGCAACTACCCCGACATGTCAGAGCTGCTGCATAAAGTGCGGGCCGTCTGTTCGCGCTTCCGGCGTTCACACCCTGCCGCTGCTCGCCTATCTGCGCTACAGCGTAACTTCGGCCTTCCCGCTCACCGCCTCATATGCGGCGTGCCCACCAGGTGGAACTCCACCTTGCATATGCTGGACAGACTGTGCGAGCAGCAGCAGGCCATAGTGGAGTTTCAGCTGCAGCACGCACGGGTCAGTCGCACTGCGGATCAGACCCACTTCACCACCAATGACTGGGCCTCCATGCGAGACCTGTGTGCCCTGTTGCGCTGTTTCGAGTACTCCACCAACATGGCCAGTGGCGATGACGCCGTTATCAGCGTTACAATACCACTTCTATGTCTCCTTGGGAAAACACTTAGGGCGATGATGGAAGAGGAGGTGGCCCAAGAGGAAAAGGAGGAAGAGGGGTCATTTTTAGCACTTTCACGCCAGTCGCTTCGAAGTGACTCAGAGGGAGGTTTTTTGCAACACCAGAGGCCAGGTACAAATGTGGCCAGACATGGCCCACTACTGGAGGACGAGGAGGACGAGGATGAGGAGGAGGTGGAGGAGGATGAGGATGAAGCATGTTCACAGCGGGGTGGCACCCAAAGCAGCTCGGGCCCATCACTGGTGCGTGGCTGGGGGGAAACACAGGACGATGACGATACGCCTCCCACAGAGGACAGCTTGTCCTTACCTCTGGGCAGCCTGGCACACATGAGCGACTACATGCTGCAGTGCCTGCGCAACGACAGCAGAGTTGCCCACATTTTAACGCGTGCGGACTACTGGGTTGCCACCCTGCTGGATCCCCGGTACAAAGACAATGTGCCCACCTTACTTCCTACACTGGAGCGTGATAGGAAGATGCGCGAGTACAAGCGCACGTTGGTAGACGCGCTACTGAGAGCATTCCCAAATGTCACAGGGGAACCAGTGGAAGCCCAAGGCGAAGGCAGAGGAGGAGCAAGAGGTCGCCAACGCAGCTGTGTCACGCCCAGCTCCTCTGAGGGCAGGGTTAGCATGGCAGAGATGTGGAAAAGTTTTGTCAACACGCCACAGCTAAGTGCACCACCACCTGATACGACGTGTTAGCAGGAGGCAACATTTCACTAACATGGTGGAACAGTACCTGTGCACACCCCTCCACGTACTGACTGATGGTTCGGCCCCATTCAACTTCTGGGTCTCCAAATTGTCCACGTGGCCAAAACTAGCCTTTTATGCCTTGGAGGTGCTGGCCTGCCCGGCGGCCAGCGTTTTGTCTGAACGTGTATTCAGCACGGCAGGGGGCGTCATTACAGACAAACGCAGCCGCCTGTCTACAGCCAATGTGGACAAGCTGACGTTCATAAAAATGAACCAGGCATGGATCCCACAGGACCTGTCCATCCCTTGTGCAGATTAGATATTAACTACCTCCCCTTAACAATATATTATTCTACTCCAGGGCACTTCCTCATTCAATACTATTTTTAATTTCATTTTACCATTATATTGCGGGGCAACCCAAAGTTAAACGAACCTCTCCTCTGTCTGGGTGCCGAGGCCTAAATGTGTGACAGTGGCCTGTTCCAGTGGTGGGTGACGTGATGCCTGATTCTCTGCTATGACATGAATACAGATTCTGCGCTGACATAAGGCCAGATTCTCTGTTACGGGACCGCTCTCCTCTGCCTGGGTGCCTGGGCCTAAATGTGTGACAGTGGCCTGTTCCAGTGGTGGGCTGACGTGAAGCCTGATTCTCTGCTATGACATGAAGACAGATTCTGCGCTGACATAAGGCCAGATTCTCTGTTACGGGACCGCTCTCCTCTGTCTGGGTGCCGGGGCCTAAATGTGTGACAGTGGCCTGTTCCAGTGGTGGGTGACGTGAAGCCTGATTCTCTGCTATGAAATGAAGACTGATTCTGCGCTGACATAAGGCCAGATTCTCTGTTACGGGACCTCTCTCCTCTGTCTGGGTGCCGGGGCCTAAATATGTGACAGTGGCCTGTTCCAGTGGTGGGTGACGTGAAGCCTGATTCTCTGCTATGACATGAAGACTGATTCTGCGCTGACATGAAGCCAGATTCTCTGCTATGGCATGAAGAGACTGATTCTCTGCTGACATGAAGCCAGATTCTTTGCTATGGCATGAATAGACTGATTCTCTGCTGACGTGAAGCCAGATTCTCTGCTATGGGACCTCTGTCCAATTGATATTGGTTCATTTTTATTTTTTTTAATTTTAATTCATTTGCCTATCCACATTTGTTTGCAGGGGATTTACCTACATGTTGCTGCCTTTTGCAGCCCTCTAGCTCTATCCTGGGCTGTTTTACAGCCTTTTTAGTGCCCAAAATTTCGGGTCCCCTTTGACTTCAATGGGGTTCGGGACGAAGTTCGGATCGGGTTCGGATCCCGAACCCGAACATTTCCGGGAAGTTCGGCCGAACTTCTCGAACCCGAACATCCAGGTGTTCGCTCAACTCTATTACCTACATAGTAATATAACGCGCCTCTAGGGCAACTTTTAGAGCTGCGACAAGAGCTCCTCCTTTTTTGAAGACAGAGAAAGTGCTTTTTGTCCATGCCACGCACCTTCTTATTTAGTCGATGATGCAGGTTTTTAATTTCACTCATGTCCTTCTTGTATTTGGCTTTCAATTGTTCCATGTGCTTTATGCACTTGTTCACTACTAGAGTTGAGCGAACACCTGGATGTTCGGGTTTGGCCGAACTTGAGAAAAAAATTTGAGTTATGAGAATTCCCATGACCCTCACACCTAACAGTTTCTGGGTTATCTAGGACTACTTAGTCCAGCTAAGTCTGCGCCATCCTGGTACTCTTGTACTTCCTCCCTCCCCTCCCCCATTTCTGTTTTGACCATACAGATAGGTAGCGAGTGGGGAGGCATACTGTACCCTCTACCCCTGTCCCCTGACGAGTTGTGGGGTTTGCCATAGGCAATCACCTATAGTTCCTACACCATAGGATACATATAGCATTTTTTACTCTTCAACGAAACGCGTAGGGACATAGAGTATTTATCTATACTAGTGTATGATACATTGCACATCTATCCACACTAGCGTTTAATCCCCCTCCCTCTTCATTCATTTGCTGAACCAGGCCATTTGAGCCCCACAGGGCCCTCTCCCCTGTCCTCACAGGGCTATTTAGGGTCATTGTTTTTAGGGCTAGGTTCCGGACGGGGCCACCCCTTGCGGGGATTGGACCCCGTATTAGTAGGCACTTTAGGGCAGTTTTAGGCCAAGTAGGGCAACACCAGGGACAGTTCCTTCCCTGCGGCCCTCCTGACAAAGTGACCACTACTGGGGGACGCATTCATACGCAAGGACACCTCCCTTAAGGGCATTGGACCGGCTGGTCCTCTTGCCCAACTTCCGGTAAGACCTACCCTTAATTTTGCCTCTATGGCATGTTTGTAGACCACGGCACATGCCACGGTCTCCATTACTATTGTTATTTTGTTCACGTTCACTGGTCATAACACTTGCGCCCCGTTCCTCCCGGGACGCTTCTGTCTATTTGACCATTGGGTGACCGGCCACACCAGGTCCCCTGTTTTTCTGTGTCTGTGTTTTGTTTGTCAGGTAGGGGTCCATTTCCCAGTTGGGATTCATAATTATCCTATTAAAAGTTAGGTTTTAATACGTCACTACCCCTTTTTCTACATTTTCAGGTTTTGTCGCCTACTCACACCTAAGGAAGGGGTATCACTTGTGCTTGTAGCTGGCACAGATCGATCACGTCCTCTCCCTGCAACAGGAGCTCCACCAGCAGCACCACAACCTGGGCCACATCCCTTATTTGACGCTCTCCTCATATTTTTTGGGTGTTTAATAGTAGAATGGAATGACAGTATGTAAAGGGTGTATCTCATACGGCCTGACCCACTGTAGGCCTAAATTAAAGATTTTCTTTGCCCAAAATGGCTGTATTTTAAATGCCTGAATCAAACCCCTGTATGTAGAGGGTGTATCTCACACGGCCTGAACCAGTGTAGGCCTGAATTCAATATTGGTGCACCAAATGGCGGTATTTCAAATGCCTGAATCAAACCCCTGTATGTAGAGGGTGTATCTCACACGGCTTGAATCAGTGTAGGCCTGAATTAAAGATTTCTTTGCCCAAAATGGCTGTATTTCAAAAGGCTGTATTTCAAATGCCTGATTCAAACCCCTGTATGTAGAGGGTGTATCTCACACGGTCTGAACCAGTGTAGGCCTGAATTAAATATTTATTTGGCCAAAAGGGCTGTATTTCAAATGCCTGAATCAAACCCCTGTATGTAGAGGGTGTATCTCACACGGCCTGAACCAGTGTAGGCCTGAATTCAATATTGGTGCACCAAATGGCGGTATTTCAAATGCCTGAATCAAACCCCTGTATGTAGAGGGTGTATCTCACACGGCTTGAATCAGTGTAGGCCTGAATTAAAGATTTCTTTGCCAAAAATGGCTGTATTTCAAATGCCTGAATTAAACCCCTGTGAGTAGAGGGTGTATTTCACACGGCCTAAACCAGTGTAGGCCTGAATTAAAGATTTCTTTGCACAAAATGGCTGTATTTCAAATGCCTGAATCAAACCCCTGTATATAGAGGGTGTATCTCACACAGCCTGAACCAGTGTAGGCCTGAATTCAATATTGGTGCACCAAATGGCGGTATTTCAAATCCCTGAATCAAACCCTTGTATGTAGAGGATGTATCTCACACGGCTTGAATCAGTGTAGCTCTGAATTGAAGATTTCTTTGGCCAAAATGGCTGTATTTCAAAAGGCTGTATTTCAAATGCCTGATTCAAACCCCTGTATGTAGAGGGTGTATCTCACACGGTCTGAACCAGTGTAGGCCTGAATTAAATATTTATTTGGCCAAAAGGGCTGTATTTCAAATGCCTGAATCAAACCCCTGTATGTAGAGGGTGTATCTCACACGGCCTGAACCAGTGTAGGCCTGAATTCAATATTGGTGCACCAAATGGTGGTATTTAAAATCTCTGAATCTAACCCGAATGTATTAAGGGTGTATCTCACAATGATATCTGCATCAAAGGCTACCAACTAATTTTTTTTGGCCCAAACGAGTGTTTGTTTAACAACTGAATTTGACAGCAGTATATAAGCCTGTAATTTCACACGTGCTGATGCTTCAAGGCCTGAAAATAGTGTTTTTTTGGCAAAAAAGTGTGTTTTTAAAACCCAAGAAAATGATGGGTGTATTTCTAGCTTAAATTACACACTGACTAATCCAGATGTTATAGATTGCAAATCACCATTTTTTTGGCAATGTCTCAAAAGCTCAGATGCAGTGCTGGTGCACTGAGCTTGCATAAAATGGTCGCCGCCGCCACCCACCTAACTAACAGAATCATAAAAGTTTTTTGTTTTTTTAGTCAATGGGCTTAGGGCAGGGTAAAACGATTGTGCCCTGCGCCCACACAACTATTCTCTCCTATTCTCGCTCTGAAATCACAAGTCCAGCAGCATTCTCTCCCTACACTTGTAACAGCAGAGTGACATGCAGCGCTATGTGACTCAAGCTTATATAGAGCCGCAGTTAACCGCTTGTTGATTGGCTGCTCTGCAGCCTTTCAAAAAGCGCCAAGAAATCGCCGAACACCGAACCCGAACTTTTACTGAAATGTTCGGGTTTGGGTCCGGGGTCCAAAAATCCTAAAGGTCGGTACGAACCCAAACTTTACAGTTCGGGTTCGCTCAACCCTATTCACTACTGAAAAAAAAACTAACAAAAAATTTATTTCAATTACGGTTACTTACAAGACAATTAGTGCATTGCATAGTATGTGTATAAACACTGCCGATTTACAGTACATCTAAATACAATAACTATAGATCTTTACGTTAATTATATTTTGGTTTGCTTAGTGATAGTTCGAATAGAGTATAATGTTATTTATTTGGTTAGTTAATAGTTTTTCGGTAGTTTACAGAGTATGTCACATTTTTTAAAGTTTTATATTACACTAGTTTCTGTTGTCCCCTCATTGTTGCCACTTTTAACCACTTCACGTCCGGCCATTAAGAGTAGGCCTCAGCGGGACGTGACTTGACGCAGAGGGACAGTTTATTATGGACCAACAGACACCCTGCCCCAGGCATAAACGTTTGTGAACCGGGGTGCAAATGCTGCTCAGCTAAACAGGCAGCCATGTTAACTAAAGGCTGCTATTTTTCAGATTCATTACACATGTTCTTTGCAGCTCCGGAGATGCAGGGTGGTGGGGGGATCATGGGATGTTTGTGAATATGCTATGTATACCGAATTATAGTAATGTGTGCACATATTGACCCTCCTGGTGGGGGGTGTAGACCACCTCTTCCTCCTCCTCTTCTGGAGCTGGGGCGCGGAATCTGGTGCCTGGGAAGTTCCGGCCTCCTCCGCCTCGACTTCCTCAGTAGCGCACAGTGCTCCTCACACTCCTCCTCCTCCATGGAAACCTCCTCTAAACGTTTTAGGTTTTTTTGTGGTGGCGGATGGAGGGAACGGTTTGACGTGTAATAATCACACAATGTTAAGAATTTAGACAAACAACTCAGAAATCATAACAAAGGTAAAGATCAAGAAATTCCTATATGGAGGAATCTGCATGGGATTATGAATTAACCCAATGGTGGATTTGCCTCATTTTGTTGGTAAATAACATGCCAAAACCAGTGTAATAGATGGGTAGAACTAGTCTGAGTTACAAGGTAGGATGAGGTAAGAGGGAATTTGTTAGGAAGGTGTCCTATAGGGTATTGTGACTAGGTTATTGACGTTCAGGGAAAGCAAACAACAGTTCGGAAATTAGATAAGGGGTTATTGGATGGTGTTATGTTGGGTATATAATTTATTGTGGCTGTCAGCGTTATACTGTCCGCCAAGCCGCATTTTGAAGATCTGCTGCCAGACCGTCCTCCCTCCCTGTTGATTTAGTTGTCACGGTCACTTTAGAAGGAGGGGTAAAGTCTCCCCTTTAACTGTGACTTTGACGGTGACCACCCCTTTAACCCCTTAAGGACACGGCCATATTTCACCTTAAGGACCAGGCCATTTTTTGCAAATCTGACCAGTGTCACTTTATGTGGTGATAACTTTAGAACGCTTTGACTTATCCAGGCCATCTAAGACACACTTCTTGACACTGGTAAAATGAAGTAAAAAAAAATGAATTTTTATTTATAAAAAAATACCAAATTTACCAACATTTTGGAAACATTTGAAAATTTCCAAGTTTCAAATTCTCTACTTCTATAATGCATAGTAATACCTACAAAAATAGTTATTACTTTACATTCCCCATATGTCTACTTCATGTTTGGATCATTTTGGGAGTGCCATTTTACTTTTTGGAGACGTTACAAGGCTTAGAAGTTTAGAAGCAAATCTTGAAATTTTTCAGAAATTTTCAAAAACCCAATTTTTAGGGAACAGTTCAGGTCTGAAGTGACTTACATAATAGAAAACCACCCAAAAATGACCCCATTCTAGAAACTACACCCCTCAAAGTATTCAAAACTGATTTTACAAACATAATTAACACTTTAGGTGCTCCACAAGAGTTATTGGCAAATGAAGATGAAATTTTAGAATTTCAATTTTTTGCCAAATTATTAATTTTAATAAATTTTTTCCACTAACAAAGCAAGGGTTAACAGCCAAACTAAACTCTATATTTATTTCCCTGACTCTGGGGTTTACAGAAACACCCCATATGTGGTCGTACACTACTGTACGGCCACACGGCAGGGCGTAGAGGGAAAGGAGCGCAGCGTGGTTTTTGGAAGGCAGATTTTGATGGACTGGTTTATTTACACCATGTCCCATTTGAAGTCCCCCTGATGCACCCCTACAGTAGCAACTCCCTAAAAGTGACCCCATTTTGGAAACTACACCCCCTCAAGGTATTCAAAACTGATCTTACAAACTATGTTAACCCTTTAGGTACTCCACAAGAGTTATTGGCAAATAGAGATAACATTTCTGAATTTAAATTTTTTGCCAAATTTTTCATTTTAATCCATTTTTTTCCACTAACAAAGCAAGGGTTAACAGCCAAACTAAACTCTATATTTATTGCCCTGACTCTGGGGTTTACAGAAACACCCCATATGTGGTCGTATACTACTGTACGGCCACACGGCAGTGCATAGA
This sequence comes from Bufo bufo, assembly GCF_905171765.1. Classification (NCBI taxonomy): domain Eukaryota; kingdom Metazoa; phylum Chordata; class Amphibia; order Anura; family Bufonidae; genus Bufo; species Bufo bufo. The sequence continues at coordinate 246,558,765 of NC_053394.1, forward strand.
GGGAAAGGAGCGCAGTGTGGTTTTTGGAAGGCAGATTTTGATGGACTGGTTTATTTACACCATGTCCCATTTGAAGCCCCCCTGATGCACCCCTACAGTAGAAACCCCCTAAAATGACCCAATTTTGGAAACTACAGCATAAATTGGCGGTTTTGTTGGGACTATTTTAAGGGTACATATGATTTTTAGTTGCTCTATATAAAATTTTTGTGAGGTAAGGTTACAAAAAATAGAAATTCTGAAATTTCATCTCCATTTACCATAAACTGTTGAGGAACACCCAAAGGGTTAATAAAGTTTGTAAAATCAGTTTTGCATACCTTGAGGGGTGTAGTTTCATAGATGGGGTCACTTTTATGGAGTTTCTACTCTAGGGGTGCATCAGGGGGGCTTCAAATGGGACATGGGGTAAAAAAAATAAGTCATCAAAATCTGCCTTCCAGAAACCATATGTCATTCCTTTCCTTTTGCGCATTGCCGTTTGGTCATACAGCAGTTTACGATCACATATGGGGCGTTTCTGTAAACTGCAGAATCAGGGTAATAAATATTAAGTTTTGTTTGGCTGTTAACCCTTGCTTTGTTACCGGAAAAAATAGCTGTTTTGTCACAGTTTTAAATTGATTTTTGGACTGTGTTAATCTGGGGGTTAGGTCATTTTTATAGAGGAGATTCTTACAGACGTGGCGATACCTAATATGTCTACTTTTTTACATTTATTTATGTTTTACTGTATATTATCCTTTTATAAACAACAATAAAAAACATTTTTGTATCACCATAGTCTGTCAGCTTTTTTTTTTTTTTTTAGCCAATTATCTTAGGTAGGGGAAGCTATATGACTTTTTGATCGCTTGCTATTGCACTTTATGTTATGTAAAGTGACCAAAAAATACTTTTTTTTTTGCACTTTTTTTTTTACTGTGTTAATCTGGGGGGATTAGGTCATGGGGTATTTTTATAGAGGAGATTCTTATGGATGCGGCAAAACCTAATATGTCTACTCTTTTTATTTATTTTAGTTTTACAAAATATCATTTTTTTGGTGTCTCAAGTCTGCGAACCATAGTTTTTTTTCGATAGTCAGTGGCTAAATTGGGGAAAGGGATTATAAATTTAGTACTCCATTGGAGTGTGGTACTCCCTGAAGCAACCAATAATGCAGAGGCCCGGATGATCGGGGCACGTGTCACGTGTTGTCCTTTCGTATCCCCCTTCTGTGACACACGCTGCACCTTTTTTGGGTCCGTCCCTTCTTCCAGTATGGGGGACCACACCTGGAAAGTGTTGGCCAGGGACGATCCGGGCGCCTCCAGTTCCCGAGGTACTCCCGCCTGCTCTTTCCCAGTCAGAAAATATCAGGGCCTTGAGGACTGCCTCATAGAACTGAAGGAATTTCCCTGTGTTGCCAGCGCTCTGGGACAGTACAAAAGAGTGGTACAAGGCAACCTGCACCAAGTAGGCCACAACTTTTTTGTACCATGCCCGGGTTTTACGCATGGCGTTATATGGCTGGAGGACTTGATCAGAGAGATCAACTCCTCCCATATACCGATTGTAGTCGACGATACAATCGGGCTTGAGGACCGTTGCCGTGGTACCTCGCACAGGGCAGGGGTGATGCTGTTACCATGAATTGTGGACAGTACAAGGACATCCCTCTTGTTCTTACATCTGACAAGCAACAGGTTTCCAGTGGTAAGGGCATGGGTCTCACCCCTGGGGACAGGTACCTGGAGGGAGTATTTTTCCGCACGGTCCCACAAGCCGACGTGGATCTGGTGGTGAGGGACTGGAACAAGGGGATACTAGTATAAAAGTTATCAACGTACAGGTGGTAACCCTTAACTAGCAGTTGGTGCATAAGGTCCCACACAAGTTTCCCGCTAACACCCAGAGTGGGGGGACATTCTGGGGGTTGAATACGGGAATCTCGGCCCTCATACACACAAAACTTGTAAGTGTACCCTGAGGTACTCTCACAAAGTTTGTACAGCTTCACGCCATACCTCGCCCACTTAGAGGGAACATACTGGAGGAAAATGAGTCTCCCCTTGAAAGCAATGAGAGACTCATCAACCGCGACCTCCCTTCCAGGTACATAGGCCTCCACAAATTTGGCCCCAAAGTGATCGATGACCAGCCTGATTTTGTACAGGCGGTCATAGGTAGGATCACCTTGGGGGGGACATGCTGCATTATCTGCATAATGCAGGCATTTCCGGATGGACTCAATCCGGGTACATGTCATTGCCATACTGTAGAGTGGGGTCTGGTAGAGGACGTCCCCACTCCAGTACTGCCTGACACTGGGTTTTTTGACTTTTTTGACTAGGCCCATGTGCAGCACACCTTCTCATTCAAAGAGTTTTGTTTATTTTCATGACTATGAAGGCATCAAAGCTATGAATTAACACAAGTGAAATTATATACATAACAAACAAGTGTGAAACAACTGAAAGTATGTCATATTCTAGGTTCTTCAAAGTAGCCACCTTTTGCTTTGATTACTGCTTTGCACACTCTTGGCATTCTCTTGATGAGCTTCAAGAGGTAGTCCCCTGAAATGGTTTTCACTTCACAGGTGTGCCCTGACAGGTTTAATAAGTGAGATTTCTTGCCTTATAAATGGGGTTGGGACCATCAGTTGCGAGGAGAAGTCAGGTGGATACACAGCTGATAGTCCTACTGAATAGACTGTTAGAATTTGTATTATGGCAAGAAAAAAGCAGCTAAGTAAAGAAAAACTAGTGGCCATCATTAGTTTAAGAAATGAAGGTCAGTCAATCAGCCATGAAGGAGAGTGATGGGGTGCTGCGCCAGATGACCTGGCCTCCACAGTCACCGGACCTGAACCCAATCGAGATGGTTTGGGGTGAGCTGGACCGCAGAGTGAAGGCAAAAGGGCCAACAAGTGCTAAGCATCTCTGGGAACTCCTTCAAGACTGTTGGAAGACCATTTCAGGTGACTGCCTCTTGAAGCTCATGAAGAGAATGCCAAGGGTGTGCAAAGCAGTAATCAAAGCAAAAGGGGCTACTTTGAAGAACCTAGATTATGCCATTTTTCAGTTGTTTCACACTTGTTTGTTATGTATATAATTCCACATATGTTAATTCATAGTTTTGATGCATTCATAGTCATAAAAATAAAGAAAACTCTTTGAATGAGAAGGTGTGTCCAAACTTTTGGTCTGTACTGTATGTGAACCCTTTGGAATGATATGGATTTCTGCACAAATTGGTCATAAAATGTGATCTGATCTTCATCTAAGTCACAACAATAGACAATCACAGTCTGCTTAAACTAATAACACACACAGAATTAAATGTTACCATGTTTTTATTGAGCACACCATGTAAACATTCGCAGTGCAGGTGGAAAAAGTATGTGAACCCTTGGATTTAATAACTGGTTGAACTTCCTTTGGCAGCAATAACTTCAACCAAACGTTTCCTGTAGTTGCAGATCAGACGTGCACAACGGTCAGGAGTAATTCTTGACCATTCCTCATTACAGAACTGTTTCAGTTCAGCAATATTCTTGGGATGTCTGGTGTGATTCGCTTTCTTTAGGTCATGCCACAGCATCTCAATCGGGTTGAGGTCAGGACTCTGACTGGGCCACTCCAGAAGGCGTATTTCTTTTGTTTAAGCCATTCTGTTGTTGATTTAATTCTATGCTTTGGGTCATTGTCCTGTTGCAACACCCATCTTCTGTTGAGCTTCAGCTGGTGGACAGATGGCCTTAAGTTCTCCTGCAAAATGTACTGATAAACTTGCGAATTCTTTTTTCCTTCGATGATAATAATCCGTCCAGGCCCTGACGCAGCAAAGCAGCCCTAAACCATGATGCCCCCACCACCATACTTTACAGTTGGGATGAGGTTTTGATGTTGTGTCATTCTTCCAAACAACTCAACTTTGGTTTCATCTGTCCACAGAAAATTTTGGCAGTACTGCTTTGGAACATCCAGGTGCTCTTGTGCAAACTGTAAACGTGCAGCAATGTCTTTTTTGGACAGCAGTGGCTTCCTCCCATGAAATCCATTCTTGTTTAGTGTTTTTGTCACTACCAGAGCTTTGGGACGTTCTCACAGCTCTGTTTCTCCACCCCTGTGATGATGTCACTACTAGAGCTGGGAGGAGTTCTCACTACTCTGTTTACTTTTGGTTTCTTTCACCACAGCTGTCCTTCATATGTTTGATTTTCCTCTCTTTATATCACCCCTCCTCCTATGATAGGATGTGGATTATAGTTCTCACTTCAGTTGTAGCTCTGGCTTTAGTTTCTTCACTTGTAGCTATCAGTTCACTGGACCTGTGTTCTGCTGCAGCTAGCACTCTGGATATTGCCAGCCTGTCCTTGGATCCGTCTTCTCTGCGGCTGCAACACCTCCAGCTAAGTGTGCAGACATTGTTGTGTTCCTGTTTATTTTCTGACTGGATCTGAGGTGGCCACGGTTCCCTCCATATACTGAGTAGGGCACTGGTGGCCGTGCCCCTTCCACTATTGTAGGGGTTACAGTGGTCATTAGTCTTAGGCACGTGGGCATGCCTCTTTCTGCCATTTGGATCCGGGCATGTGCTTTAGCAGAATAGGGAGAGCGTTGAGGGTCGGACAGGGGTCACCCGTTATCCTCCCTAGTTCTGGGTCCAGTCAGTAGCTCTGTACTGTGTATTACTATTGTTGCCCACATACAGCCGTGACATTATAATCCACCAAAACCGTCCTTTTTTGACATGGATCCGCTTTCTGGCCTGGTTGACCGCATGCAGGGTCTTTCTTTGGAAGTAGCGGATCTCCGTCAATCTATGACTCAGCTTCAAGCATTGGGCCCTGCTCCGGCTCATGGAGTCTGTTGCGAGCCAAAGGTCTCACTTCCGGAGACGTTCTCCGGGGGCAGTGAGAATTTTGTTCGTTTCAGAGAGGCATGCAAACTCCATTTTTGCTTGTGTCCTCACTCTTCTGGTAATCAAGAGCAGAGGGTGAGGATTGTCATCTCCCTGCTCAGGGGTAATGCTCAGACTTGGGCTTTTTCGCTGCCATCAGGGGATCCCTCCCTTCGATCCGTGGAGGGATTTTTTGTGGCCCTGGGGCAGATTTATGATGACCCGGATCGTGTTGCTCTGGCCGAATCTAACCTACGTGTTTTATGCCAGAACAAACGGTCTGCGGAGCTTTATTGTTCTGAATTTCGGAGATGGGCAGCTGATTCGGGTTGGAATGATGCTGCACTCCGGAGTCAGTTCTGTCATGGTCTCTCGGAGAGATTAAAAGATGCGTTTGCTTTCCATGAGAGACCAACGTCCTTAGAGTCTGCCATGTCATTGGCGGTACGCCTTGACAGGCGTCTAAGAGAAAGAAACGAGACCTCTCTGTCCAGCCATTGTCAGTCTAGGGGAAGTGGTGCGGACTCATTCAGTGTGCAGGGGCCTCATCCTGTCTCGCTCCCCTCTGAGGAGGAGCCCATGCAGCTAGCTCGACTTGCCCCTGATAAAAGAGGATTTAGTCCTCAGAGTATGGTCTGTTTTTGTTGTGGGGGCATAGGTCATTTGGCAAATGTTTGTCCATCTAGGAGATTCTTGAACCGTACTAAGAGCGATAATAAGAGAAAAATCTCAAAAGGTAAATCATCAAGTTCTGCTTCATCTGCTACTTTGGGCAAAGTTGATGTAGGATGTGATGCTTTTCCTCTGACCTGCAGTTCCCGTTTTATCCTGTCTGCCAGGGTGGCGCTAGAGAGCAAAGTCATTTCTTGTGAGATTTTTGTCGATAGTGGAGCGGCCGTCAATCTTATTGACACTCAATTTGTAGCCATGCATGGTTTTCAGGTTTGCACATTAGATAAAGATATACCTGTTTTTGCTATTGACTCTGCTCCGCTCTCACAGAGATCTCTGAAAGGCATTGTTCACAATATCCGGCTAGCTGTAGGTGACACTCATGTGGAGGATATATCTTGTTTTGTCCTTAACGGATTGCCGTCTCCTCTAGTTTTGGGGTTACCCTGGCTCACTAGACATAACCCCACTATTGATTGGCAAGGAAGGCAAATAAATGAGTGGAGTGACTTTTGTAGAGAGAATTGTCTCACAGCGACTTTTGCAGAGGTGTCTACTAAAACGGTGCCATCATTTCTCTCTGATTTCTCTGACGTGTTTTCCGAGAGCGGTGTTCAGGAGCTACCTCCTCACCGGGAGTTTGACTGTCCCATTAACCTCATTCCCGGCGCCAAGCTGCCAAAAGCACGCCTCTACAATCTCTCACAACCGGAAAGAATCGCTATGCGAACTTACATCTCCGAGAGTCTCGAAAAGGGGCATATTCGTCCCTCAAAGTCACCTGTGGCCGCGGGTTTTTTTTTTGTTAAAAAGAAAGATGGCTCTCTGAGACCTTGCCTAGATTTTAGGGAGCTGAACCGTATCACGATTCGCGATCCCTATCCCCTTCCTCTGATCCCGGACCTCTTCAATCAAATTGTTGGGGCCAAGGTGTTTTCCAAATTGGATTTGAGAGGCGCGTACAACCTGGTCAGGGTCAGAGAGGGGGATGAATGGAAAACGGCCTTTAATACCCCTGACGGGCATTTCGAGAATCTCGTTATGCCTTTCGGCCTGATGAATGCTCCGGCCGTCTTTCAGCATTTTGTTAATAGTATTTTCTATCATTTAATGGGGAAATTTGTATTGGTGTATCTTGATGATATTTTGATTTTTTCCCCTGATGTTCAGACCCATCAGGATCATCTTTTTCAGGTTCTGCAGATTCTGCGGGAAAATAAATTGTACGCCAAGCTGGAGAAATGTCTTTTTATGGTATCGGAGATTCAATTTCTGGGTTTTCTCCTCTCTGCTTCTGGTTTTCGCATGGATCCCGAGAAGGTCCGTGCTGTACTTGAGTGGGAGCTTCCTGAGAATCAGAAGGCATTGATGCGCTTTCTGGGTTTTGCGAACTGTTACAGAAAGTTCATTTTGAATTATTCCTCTGTTGTCAAACCCCTCACTGACATGACAAAAAAGGGGGCGGATTTTTCCTCTTGGTCGGAGGAGGCGCTTGCAGCCTTTTCTAAGATTAAAGAGAATTTTGCGTCTGCTCCCGTCTTGGTGCATCCCGATGTTTCCTTACCTTTTATTGTTGAGGTGGATGCTTCCGAGGTGGGTGTGGGTGCGGTTTTGTCCCAGGGCCCTTCCCCTGCCAAGTGGCGACCCTGTGCCTTTTTCTCTAAAAAACTCTCCCCGGCAGAGAGAAACTATGATGTGGGCGATAGGGAGTTGTTGGCCATCAAGTTGGCTTTCGAGGAATGGCGCCATTGGTTGGAGGGGGCCAGGCACCCTATCACCGTTTTTACCGACCATAAGAATCTGGCATACTTGGAGTCGGCCAGGCGTATGAATCCGAGACAGGCCAGATGGTCTCTGTTCTTCTCCAGATTCAATTTTGTTGTTACATTCCGACCTGGGATAAAAAATGTGAAGGCTGATGCTCTCTCTCGCTGTTTTCCGGGAGGAGGAAACTCCGAGGACCCGGGTCCCATTTTGGCGGAGGGGGTAGTTGTTTCTGCTCTATATTCCGATTTGGAGGCCGAGGTCCAGGCTGCCCAGACAGAGACACCTGCCCGTTGTCCTTCTGGGAAGTTGTTCGTGCCTCCTGAGCTACGTCACAAACTCTTTAAGGAGCATCATGATACGGTTCTTGCTGGTCACCCCGGGAGTAGAGCCACGGAGGATCTTATTGCTCGGAGATTTTGGTGGCCGGCTCTTCGTAAGTCGGTGGAGGGTTTTGTGGCTGCTTGTGAGACGTGCGCTCGCGCTAAGGTCCCTCGTTCACGGCCTTCAGGTTCCCTTCTCCCGTTACCCATTCCTTCCCGTCCTTGGACACACCTGTCCATGGACTTTATCACGGATCTTCCTCGTTCCTCAGGGAAGTCGGTGATCCTGGTGGTGGTGGACCGTTTTAGCAAGATGGCTCATTTCGTACCTTTCCCTGGTTTACCCAATGCTAAAACGTTGGCGCAAGCTTTTGTCGACCATATTGTTAAATTGCACGGCATTCCCTCTGATATTGTTTCCGATAGAGGCACGCAGTTTGTGTCCAGGTTCTGGAAGGCTTTCTGTTCTCGCCTGGGGGTTCGGCTGTCCTTCTCTTCTGCTTTTCATCCGCAGTCGAATGGTCAGACTGAGCGCCTCAATCAGAATCTGGAGACATATTTGCGCTGTTTTGTTTCAGAGAACCAGGAGGATTGGTGTTCATTTCTCCCTCTTGCTGAGTTTGCTCTGAACAACCGTCGTCAGGAATCTTCTGATAAGTCACCATTCTTTGGTGCATATGGGTTCCATCCACAGTTTGGGACATTCTCGGGAGGGGCTCTTTCTGGTTTACCTGAGGAGGAGAGATTTTCCTCGTCTTTGTCTACCATTTGGCAAAAGATTCAGGGTAATCTTAAAAAGATGAGTGAGAGGTATAAGCGTGTGGCTGATAAGAGACGTGTGCCTGGTCCGGACCTGAATGTGGGTGATCTGGTGTGGTTGTCTACTAGAAACATTAAGTTGAAGGTTCCCTCCTGGAAATTGGGTCCCAAGTTTATTGGGCCTTATAAAATCTTGTCAGTCATCAATCCTGTTGCCTTCCGTCTTGATCTTCCACGGGTTTGGAAGATACATAATGTATTTCACAGATCTCTCTTAAAACCATATGTCCAGCCCACGGTACCCTCCTCTTTGCCTCCTCCTCCGATTTTGGTTGATGGCAATCTGGAGTTTGAGGTTTCCAGAATTGTGGACTCTCGCATGGTCCGCGGTTCTCTTCAGTACCTCGTTCATTGGAAGGGTTATGGTCCTGAGGAGAGGATGTGGGTTCCGGTGTCGGACATTAAAGCCACTCGCCTCATCAGGGCATTTCATAGGGCTCATCCTGAGAAGGTGGGTCCTGGGTGTCCGGAGTCCACCCGTAGAGGGGGGGGTACTGTCACTACCAGAGCTTTGGGACGTTCTCACAGCTCTGTTTCTCCACCCCTGTGATGATGTCACTACTAGAGCTGGGAGGAGTTCTCACTACTCTGTTTACTTTTGGTTTCTTTCACCACAGCTGTCCTTCATATGTTTGATTTTCCTCTCTTTATATCACCCCTCCTCCTATGATAGGATGTGGATTATAGTTCTCACTTCAGTTGTAGCTCTGGCTTTAGTTTCTTCACTTGTAGCTATCAGTTCATTGGACCTGTGTTCTGCTGCAGCTAGCACTCTGGATATTGCCAGCCTGTCCTTGGATCCGTCTTCTCTGCGGCTGCAACACCTCCAGCTAAGTGTGCAGACATTGTTGTGTTCCTGTTTATTTTCTGACTGGATCTGAGGTGGCCACGGTTCCCTCCATATACTGAGTAGGGCACTGGTGGCCGTGCCACTTCCACTATTGTAGGGGTTACAGTGGTCATTAGTCTTAGGCACGTGGGCATGCCTCTTTCCGCCATTTGGATCCGGGCATGTGCTTTAGCAGAATAGGGAGAGCGTTGAGGGTCGGACAGGGGTCACCCGTTATCCTCCCTAGTTCTGGGTCCAGTCAGTAGCTCTGTACTGTGTATTACTATTGTTGCCCACATACAGCCGTGACAGTTTTACGTATCGTAGATTCGCTAACAGGGATGTTAGCATATGCCAGAGACTTTTGTAAGTCTTTAGCTGACACTCTAGCATTCTTCTTCACCTTATTGAGCAGTCTGCTCTGTGCTCTTGCAGTCATCTTTACAGGACGGACACTCCTAGGGAGAGTAGCAGCAGTGCTGAACTTTCTCCATTTATAGACAATTTGTCTTACCGTGGACTGATGAACAGCAAGGCTTTTGGAGATACTTTTATAACCCTTTCCAGCTTTATGCAGCTTTATGCAAGTCAACAATTCTTAATCGTAGGTCTTCTGAGAGCTCTTTTTTAGAGGCATCATTCACATCAGGCAATGCTTGTTGTGAAAAGCAAACCCAGAACTGGTGTGTGTTTTTTATAGGGCAGGGCAGCTGTAACCAACACCTCCAATCTCATCTCATTGATTGGACTCCAGTTGGCTGACACCTCACTCCAATTAGCTCTTGGAGATGTCATTAGTCTAGGGGTTCACATACTTTTTCCACCTGCACTGTGAATGTTCACATGGTGTGTTCAATAAAAACATGGTAACATTTAATTCTGTGTGTGTTATTAGTTTAAGAAGACTGTGATTGTCTATTGCTGAAGATCAGATCACATTTTATGACCAATTTGTGCAGAAATCCATATCATTCCAAAGGGTTCACATACTATTTCTTGCAACTGTATGTATAGATATATATAAAATCTTGAATCCCATTCAAATTGTGTGGGGGATGTGTGTAATAGTTGGGGACTTTGACCGGAATACTGAATGATGTTTGCAGTTTATGTATATATAAACAGAAATACTTATATATATTTGTGTGTGTGTGAGAAACGTATGAAATCATCGGTGTATATATGTATAATTATATATATATATATATATATATACACACACACACACACACACACACACACACCCAATCTCAGCGAGGTAGAGATGTATGATGTAACTAGAATATTTTGTACATGTCACACCAGGTATTAAGTAATCATTTGAAAAAAGAAAAAATACGGATGTAGTAAAGTTAACACTCATGCTTTATGAGACGTGTTATGTAAACTAAATGCAACTAAATGCGTTAAGTTATGTTTTTTTAATGGCTTTTGTTTCAAGATTACGTGATGAGTTAAGAAATTTAAGTTAAGAGGTTGTGTGTACTAAATCTGTACGGATTAGCAGCATAACTGAATATATACATTACTGAGTGTTGTAGAGAGATACAAAATTCATGTAAGCATTATACCTGGGCATAATCGCTGACTATACTCTTCGACCCGATCTGGTCGTAGGCACTTAAGGTCGCACCACTTTTTTTGTATTGCTTTGATATCGTGCCAGATCCCACGTTTTAAGTATAATTCGGCCCGGACAGACCATATGATGGCATTTTTCTCAGCTCTTTTCCGGGTCCTTGCATACCCCCGCTCCAGAAAGCGCTGAAGGATAAAGATGCAAGCATATAATCCCAATATACAAATATTTTCACAAAAAATCCTCTTCAAAAAAGCAAAAGGTAGTTATGTCTTTGAAGGGGAAATATTAGATTTAATGTTACCATTATAAGATCGGATTGTATTGCGATTGTATGTGTGTGAGGTCTGAGCAATCAGATATTGGCCAGCTAAGCTGCGATGTACTGTCTAGTTAAGTGATGGTACTGTATTGGGTGTACTGCTGGTTCGTCTCCCCATGGTGCACCCTGGGTAATGCTAAATGAACCAGCAAATACTTTTGGTCCGACAAAAAAAAACTCATGAACATAAAATGTCATCTACTGTATATATATATTGTGTGCATGGTATATAGAGTGTGGTATATATTGCATGGCAGGAAAATAGACTATGTGAATGGCTATGTGAATGTAATAGATATTTATCTGTTGTCCATACATACATGCTACTGAAATAGTGCTGCGAAGTAACAAAAATACTCAGTGCACCAATCAGTAGTATTTACTATTGGGGCGGGGGGCGGTCGGCGGAGAAAAAAATAAATAAAAATAGTATCAATGTAGTTTTTATTCACATACACAAATATTTAGCAACACTCGATCTACATATAAATTATTTATACGTAGATCGAGTGTTGCAAAATATTGTTCTGCCATGCATGCAATATGTAATAAAATACAGTGCTGTAATACAATATTACTTACAGTGAGAATAACTTCTTTTTGAAAGCAGTTTCACACCATTTTCTATCTACGATTTTATTTCAGGCAGACTGCCAAACTCCACTAGTAGCCAAACTGAAACCGAAACCAGGGCACATGACACGTGACACGATTAATTCATAAGATCGCGTCCTCACGTGATCATTCATAACGTTCACGATTTTCGGCTAAAGATCGAGATTTCGAATATAAAGATTGATTCCACCCTGCTTCTTGCTATATACAGTCAGGTCCATAAATATTGGGACATCGGCACAATTTTAACATTTTTGGCTCTATACACCACCACAATGGATTGGAAATGAAACAAACAAGATGTGCTTTAACTGCAGAATGTCAGCTTTAATTTGAAGGTATCTTCATCCAAATCAGGTGAACGGTATAGGAATTACAACAGTTTACATATGTGCCTCCCACTTGTTAAGGGATCAAAAGTAATGGGCCATAATAATAATCATAATTCAAACTTTCACTTTTTAATACTTGGTTGCAAATCCTTTGCAGTCAATTACAGCCTGTAGTCTGGAACGCATAGACATCACCAGACGCTGGGTTTCATCCCTGGTGATGCTCTGCCAGGCCTCTACTGCAACTGTCTTCGGTTCCTTCTTGTTCTTGGGGCATTTCCCCTTCAGTTTTGTCTTCAGCAAGTGAAATGCATGCTCAATCGGATTCAGGTCAGGTGATTGACTTGGCCATTGCATAACATTCCACTTCTTTCCCTTAAAAAACTCTTTGGTCGCTTTTGCAGTATGCTTTGGGTCATTGTCCATCTAAACTGTGAAGCGCCGTCCAATGAGTTCTGAAGCATTTGGCTGAATATGAGCAGATAATATTGCCCGAAACACTTCAGAATTCATCCTGCTGCTTTTGTCAGCAGTCACATCATCAATAAAAACAAGAGAACCAGTTCCATTGGCAGCCATACATGCCCACGCCATGACACTACCACCACCATGCTTCACTGATGAGGTGGTATGCTTAGGATCATGAGCAGTTCCTTTCCTTCTCCATACTCTTCTCTTCCACTGCTCCACTCTGGTACAAGTTGACCTTGGTCTCATCTGCCCATAGGATGTTGTTCCAGAACTGTGAAGGCTTTTTTAGATGTTGTTTGGCAAAGTCTAATTTGGCCTTCCTGTTTTTGAGGCTCACCAATGGTTTACATCTTATGGTGAACACTCTGTATTCACTCTGGTGAAGTCTTCTTCTGATATTTGACTTTGACACACATACACCTACCTCCTGGAGAGTGTTCTTGATCTGGCCAACTGTTGTGAAGGGTGTTTTCTTCACCAGGGAAAGAATTTTTCGGTCATCCACCACAGTTGTTTTCTGTGGTCTTCCAGGTCTTTTGGTGTTGCTGAGCTCACCAGTGTGTTCCTTCTTTTTAAGAATGTTCCAAACAGTTGTTTTGGCCACGCCTAATATTTTTGCTATCTCTCTGATGGGTTTGTTTTGTTTTTTCAGCCTAATGATGGCTTGATTCACTGATAGTGACAACTCTTTGGATTTTATCTTGATAGTTGACAGCAACAGATTCTAAATGCAAATAGCACACTTGAAATTAACTCTGGACCTTTTATCTGCTTCACATAATCGATTTAGTTCCTCTATAATGTCGCTGCCTATTTTCAGAAATGAACCGGGATGATTTTACTCACTGTTTTGAATGGTACCGGTTTTGTTATAGTGTTATAACAAAACCGGTACCATTCAAAACAGTGAGTTTTAGAGGTATTAAATCGATTATGTGAAGTGGAGACGAACTTATAAAGGATACAAGTGATTGCTTAAAAAATTGTATCTGACTATTAGATCGACCACCAGCACCCAAATACTATCTATTGGGATATCAATTGGGTTAATTAACCCTTTGGAGAGACTGCATGCTTGCATAAAATCTGTTTTAATACAGAAAAACACTAAATTCCAGTAAATTCCAGTAAATTATATTAAATTATACTATTGTATTTTGGATGTTTTATGTGTTATAAATTTTAAAGTGATATTTTTAGCCATGTATTTTAGTATGTTTGAATAAATATTATATGTCACAACAAATAAAATATTGCTATATTAATTCTCCTTGTGGAACCTAGTGGTGGTGTGCCCTACTTTTTTTTATACCTTTTTAATTACTTTTAGAGGATTGGGTGAATCCTTTTTGATAGGAGCACCCATACCGTTCTTGATCAGTAGGTGAGCCCTCTCTAAATATTTGAATTTTGATTCCCTTTATGTATTTAAAAGTTTCTATCATATCCCCTCTGTCTCGTCTTTCTTCCAAGCTATACATGTTAAGGTCCTTTAACCTTTCCTGGAAAGTTTTATCCAGCAATCCATGTACTATCATGCAGCCAACCCATCGACAGCCACCCTCCGGATCCAGCCTCAGGGAACGCCTAGACCATCAGGTGTCCGACTACATCCAGTTAACGGCCAATGTGGAAGCTCTGAGAAGAAAGGAACCCCTTGACTACTGGGTGTGCAGGCTTGACCTGTGGCCAGAGCTGGCACAATTTGCCATGAAACTCTTGGCTTGCCACTCATCGAGTGTCCTGACCGAAAGGACGTTCAGCGCAGCAGGGGGGAACGTAACAGATACGTGCACTCGCCTAGCTCACGACAGTGTGAACTACCTCGCATTTTTTAAAATGAATGAGGCATGGATCTCAGAGGAATTGAAAACCATTGAAAACCACGTGTAATTGAATTTCCTCATGCCAGCCCACACATATCCGCCACCACACAGAACAAAGAATGGTTCTTGCCTTATGTATATACAGCGGCATAAAAGGTTTTTTATGTCAGATGAATGCCTAATTTCTGGGGCCTGTACTGGCTGACAGTTACATATTTATCCTGTGACCACCTAATGTACCTCCAACCACAGGACCCAAAGTTTTCTTTGCTGTTAGGTGAATGCCTATTGCCTAATTTTTAGGGCCTGTACTGACCGACAGTTACATATTTATTCTGTAACCGCCTAATGTACCTCCAGCCACAGAATCCAAAGTTCGTTGCTGTCAGGTGAATCCCTATTGCCTAATTTTTGGGGCCTGTACTGGCCGACACTTAAATTTTTAACCTGTGACCGCCTAATGTACCTCCAGCCACAGAATCCATAGTTCTGTGCTGTCAGGTGAATGCCTATTAGCTAATTTTTGGGGCCTGTACTGGCCGACAGTTACATTTCTAGCCACATAATCACACCCTTGTATCATTCCTCTGCCTCTCATTATGGTGGCGTATGAACCGCATTCACCATAAGGACCTTCTAATGTCACAGGGTCATGTGACTGTGCCCCTCACCCCGTACTGTGCCTTCTAACCTCACCCTGTGCAGTGCCCCTAGTCATTCCCTGTACTGTGCTCTCTTATACCCTTTTATCCGGTCACGGTATGGCGGTGTTATCCGGTCACTGTACACAGGTGTTATCCGGTCAATGTATGGCGGTGGTATCCAATAACTGGATGGCCATAACTGTATCCCTTTCCCTGCCCACGCCATTCTTTTGTAGACGTGGCATGAGCTCCGCTGTGTACTGGCGCTTATTCTGACACCAGGGCTGGGTTCACATCCTATTTTTGCTATCCAATTAATGCATACCAAAAATGTACAGTATGCATTAACAGATGCCTCAGACTGATGCCGTACAGTGGCATCCATTCACCATACAGCTCCATGGTAGAAAAAAAATTTACGTTAACGTATGCATTTTTTTATGGACTCTGCAGGATACAAAAACGTAAAGTGCTGCACATTTGTATACATCAAACCGATAGGAAATAAAAAAATTCTAGGCTCCAGCAGGGCACATTTTTGAGAGTTTCCCTTTAAGATGCATAAAAATGGCCCCTGATGAAAATACATATTTTTTGTGGGAATTTTTGCCAATGATCCCCCTCTAATATATCACTGTCCATGTTGTGGGACAATTTGTGTACTTCTAGTAAGTGTTTGCTGGCTGCAAATATGACCTGAAGGTTTTTCAGGTTCTCCTGCCATTAAAGTGGATGGGACCCGCCTCGTAGGCGCGGTTCACAAACATTTGATGTTCGTCCATCACTATTCACAATTAAGGACGACGCTTTGCATGTGGAAGAGGTGGAAATGGGGTAAGACCTTACACAGGGTGATAGCCAGATTAGATCCCTGTATAGGGTTTAAAGGGTGAAAACCATGGGACCACCAGGATAATACCCTTATGGCAGGGGTGCACAACCTTTTTTGGTCTGGTGGCCGCATTGTCACATCGCTCTATTTCAAGGGGCCGCAAATAAAAAAATGTTGATCGGCGCTCATCTGCCTATTACACAAGCCAGTGCAAAGTGACTGGGGAGGAGTGATCACTGCCACTGTCGCGCTGCAGATAATCGGATATCTTTCATCCTGATAAAATATGCAAATCAGCCGACAAGTGAGCAATTCCTTGTTTATCGACTGATCAGCTGCACGATTATACTGGCCAGATATAAGATATGAGCGCTCCTATGAACACTTGTTCCCAGTAATTGTCCCAAATATTGTGCTGCAGCAAAGCCCCTGAAACCGAAGAGTTATACTTACCTGCTCCCCGCCTCTCCGGTTCTTCGAACTGCCTCCGCTGTTTACACCTGGCAGTGCATGGACATGGTCATACACCACTCCAGACAATGACTGGCTTAGGCGGTGATGTGGCCACAAGCAGCGTGTCACTGCTGAAGCCAGTCATTGACTGGAGCCATGCAAGTGACCATGGTTATGCACTGTCAGGTGTAAACAGAGCAGGAATCGGAAGATGGAGGCAGCGGAGGCAGATCAGAGGACCAGAGCTGAGTGGAGCAGGTAATTATGAATTTTCTATTTCAGAGGCCATGCTCCATGGCCTCATTTTTACCAGAAAAGTGGCGACATTTCCTTCCATCCTGCCTCCTATTTATAAATCAGCGGTTTCCTTCACTGCAGAGGACGGAGCTCACTGGTTATCACCATCTCCTGCCAATCCAGTTATAGGCGTCCTGCAGTAACTAGTAAGCACATTACCTTGCTAGTGGGGAAGGCGCCTATTGGTTAATGCTTGAATGACCAGGCCCGAAAAGGCCTTAATGACCAGACACTTTTTTGTGATTTAGCGCGCGTGGTGGTTCAAATGGTTGTAACTATCTTATTTGTTGGACTACCAAGATAATTTTTGCAACAATTTTTATTTCGGGGAAACTGTACAAAACGTTTTTAAAAAGTATATATTTTTTCAAACTATAGATCCTTATTCTTTAAATATGCAAACTGACACCAAATAAATTATTATAATTAGTTCGCTATTTTGTGTATTTTGCTATATAATATGAAAAGTTTCACGTGAATGGGGCGGTAATGCTGACGGTTTTGATTGGTGTGGGTGTCTTTTTTTTTATGTATATATATATTTGTTTTAACTTAATATATTTCTGCTACATATGTCCCCCAAGAGGTCATAAAAAGACCTTGGGGGACACTGTCACTTTTTTTAAATTTTGCACTTTTTCATAAAAAGACTGTGGTGGGACAGTGAACACTCTCTTTTATTAAGCACTTTTTCCTTTTTATTTTATTTTTAAATTTATTTAGTTTTCAAATTTTTAAAAATCATTTTTTAACTTTTTTAAAAATATATTTTTACCACATAATTTGTCCCCAAGAGGTCACTGAAAGACCTTTGGGAGACAATAAGTGACTTTTTTTTTGTACTATTTCCGCTGTAACTGGAGCATCCAAAGGAGCCCCAGTTACAGGGAAACCAGCCTGCTGCGGAGGCTTTGTTTCTGCTCCCGAGACACCCAGAGATCACGTGATCGTTGGGTCTACACTGCAGAGCGCTCATAGAGGAGAAGGCAGAAGCGCTAATAAAGCGCTTCTGTCTTCTCCTCGGCTTCCCCGTTCTCACTAATAGCCGGGGACCCTTTCTGCTCCTGCTACAGTGCAGGAGCAAAACCTGTGATCTATCTGCTGTGCGGCGCTCTGTGCAGAAACACAGCTGATTGCAGGATCAGCTGTGTTTCTGCCCAGCAGGGCGGGGGCCGCAAACCATGGCTCTGGGGGCCGCATGCGGCCCACGGGCCGCAGGTTGTGCACTCCTGCCTTAGAGTAAGCCCAAAGTAAAACTGTTTACTTGGCAAAGGGGTTCACACCCACTGCCCGTTACACAGACAAATATTTCATATGTATTAAAAAAAAAAGTCCTAGTCTAATAATTATTTGAGTCAATTCCCAGAAAACACATTACATTTTGATAATGTGTAGTATGCAGATGTTATTTTATTTAGAATTTTCAGAACTGTTGCCTTACTATTACTCATGCATCAGTCTGATAACATAGGGTCATTACTGAAATTAGATGGTAATGTGATTTTGCTAAGCTTCCTCCTGTCTATTACTTCAGGGCTGATGCTTTAGAGGATATCTTAATTAGTTGTTATTAAATAAAATGAGTTCACTTCACTATTCTAGCGTACATACTATCAATATACTTTTCTTATATATGGCTACTAAATTAATTCTCCATGCAGAAGTACAAAATTACATAGCATATATATTACGATTGTGCCAGCAGAAAATAAGCTATGTATAATACTTCATGGCCCTATTTAAATGTGCACAAGTCTGAAGCTGCTCATTAGTGATTAAGCTTATTTCAGAATTGAATTGCTATTGTGACATAATGAGAAAATGCTGCTTATTACTTTTCCCCAGTCTATTCACTGGCTGCAAAATGTGTGACTTAAACACATTTAGCACATTGTACTCTTATGTCACAATAACCAGATGCCAAAAAATTTTACTCTCTAACAATAGACAATTATGTGCAAATTTTAAAATGAATTGCTCTAGACTAATTAGTCAAAATGTCACTATATTCAATGAGTGTTTACAAACAGAGATAACATAAAGTTCCATATACACAGCAGAGCATTTTGCATGCATGGAGGTTGTACAGCTCAGACTATGTCAGGTATTACATTTCTAGGGAATAATAGCTCCTTACGTATGGTATTCTACACTCCATATGATATACTATTTATGTTCTGTATGCTTCTGTATAAAATAAGAAGCATAATTATTGTCAACCAATTGCCAACCAATGGATTTGACTTAGAGCTAAACCTAAGGGCATTATACTCTGAGGCACTCTCTATTGCAGGAAACACCAGCAGGATGGAAGTCGAGGTGCACTTGATGGTAATTGGGTAACGCTTAGGGTGCTTTGGTGGCTGGGCCCCTGTGTTCGAGACACCAGCACCGTGAGGTGCAAATTAGGAGAGGAAGTAGAATGATGAGAGAGGCAGTAGTTGAACCAAAACAGGAACTTTTCTTGTCTTGCAATAAGTATAACATTTAAAAGCAGTACTTCATCTTACATGAAGTTGGTAAAGATGACAAAGCTGCAAATCCCAATTAGCAGGCTTTGTGAAGTGAGATGTATGTAGGTTCCAGGTCAAATTATGCAGGAGTGTTGATGATACTTTACTTGGCTCCTGATCTTGCTCTGGCTATGCAGTCTTGCAATAACATGGATCCTCTGGTACTAATAGTATACAACCCAAGGGCGGTCTCCCTCATGGCAGGCAAACTCTCTTCTCCATTCTTTGAAAGGGTTGTCTGAACTATAGTCCAAGTAGTGCCTGGCCTTGTCTCTACAATGTAGGATTACTAAATCCTGCTTCTGGATTCCAAAAGTTCAAGTAGCTTACCTCCTGGGCAAGGCCCAGGAGAACAGAGACAAGTCTGTCTCCTCTCCTACTCCTAGCTCCTCATCTAATGTAACTTCCTGTGGATGACCTATATGAATGGTGTTATATTGACCTCTAGTGTTGGTAGTGTGTAATGCATTTACCAGCCTGTAATAGGAATTTCTGTGACAAAGGAAAATACAGTGATTAGTGCAAGATGACAAGAAAGGGCATATAGCAACTTGGAATGGGCCATACACACATAAGTGGGACACTACACAAGGTCAGGTCAGGCAGAAAGGGTCATTAAGACAATCAGTCCCAGGTTGGATCAGGCAGCAGAAAATTAAAGTTAGGAATCAGTCAGGGGTCCGTACACTGACAAACGAAACAGTACACTTTTGCAGGGACTAGCAAGCTAGATAAATCTATTGTTCAGGCATGTACACACGGGAGACGTTATCTTAAGTATCCCATAGGCTGCCAGATATTTCCTGGTGAAAATTAGAGTGCGAGCGCTGGCCCTGTAAGTGATGGAGAGCCTGTGCACCCTATGGAGAGACTGAAGAGGCCTAGCTGGCATGTACAGGCTGCAGACTGCAGCAGGGCAGAGTGCAAGGGATTCCAACAGCCAGACCACCAGAATAGAACCTACGGCAGCAGCAGATTAAGTAGTGGAGTGCCTGTGCTTTCCCAGGGAAGTAGAAAATATATATATTTTTATTGATACATACTAAAATTCAACATGATCACTAAGTACATAAATGGAGGAGAGAGTGGCACAATGTAAAATGGGATACAGAGAAATCAGCTGGGTGTGGTGCAGAAATGACATATGCAAAAAAATATAGAAAACAGCGACTCCATCTACAGGCCGAATGCATCAGGCTGCTCACCTCCCGGTCCACCCAGACCGTCTGGAAGAAAATTGGAAGTAGCAATAAATGATGAGGGGCACTCCAAATTCGGGAAATGACAGATAACGCTATATACATATACCAAATATTTAATAAAGTGAGCCAGTTAATGCAATGACACCAATAAAATCATACATACAGTAAAACGATGTCTCAGATAAATCTGGACTATGAATAAATGCAGTCCCAATACACCTATGATCCCAGACAGTTGCGAGGGATGACGGCAATCTGTAGATATCAGTCCTTGTCTGTAGCCCAACAGTGGGCTTCAATAGAGCCAGATGGAAGGACAGGCTCTTACATCCTCTTGCAGGCAATACTGTATCAGCACTACACAATATCTCAAATATCCAGGATATGTCCCGCTTCCCTGGCAGGATAGCCAGATAGTAATAGTAGTGGAGGATATACCTTACCACACTCCGTCACACGCTGGATCCTCAGCTCCATTTTCCTGCCGTTCTTACCCAACGCGGCGTCCCACGTGGTATGGAGTCTTTAACATGACGTCTCACGTGACTCCTCGGCTTCACAGCGGTATGATGTCAGACGCTCCCTGCGGTCCTGCCTCCTCTTAGAGGAACGAACACAGTTCAAGATGACTTACATAGTCCATAAGGGAGTGATCATCACAAACATAGGTAAATCCTGTGGATAAATTCTGGCAAATGGGAAAAGGCTCACTGTCCCAACAGAATCAGAGGCGTTTCAGGGTCTACACCCCTTCCTCAGTGGTGGTAACAGTGAGCACTTGGCAACCATTTATACCTCTCCAGAGGCCAAATGTGGGTGGGACTGGGCTACTTGAAACCCTGGAAAGTACGATCCGGAATCTTGTTCTTATTCTAATCCACATAAGAAACAGCTTAAATTGTACCTTCTACATTCCTATTAATCCTTCATATTTGGATCAAATAGTCATCCAAATAAAATCAATATCAATATATGACTATCCATCACAATATGAATAAAAAACATATAAAAAATATAAAACATAAAGCTCTATATAAAAAAAGCATAAAAATATCTTAAATATAAGAAATGCACAGAAAACGCATATGCGGTATGGGTGCGTTTTCACTGCGTTTTCAATGCGTTTTCCATTGCAATAATCCAGACAGCACCTGGGAAGTATGAATATCGAGTCCAGAGTAGGCACCCACCAAAAGTCATCTGCCATACCAGAAATATACTCAGAATGTTAGGGGAGGAGAGACGGGCAGGGAGGAAGGAACAGAGTGCTGATAAACAGCCAGACTCTGATCCTGCATCACCACCCGGCTCGCCCCCCACCCCTCAGAGAAATCCAAATAACTCTAATTCGGCATTGAGGCCCTTTGGAATCAGGGACTGAAACTCAAAAATACGACGAGACTCCTGTCTCGACATAGAGGCATTATGGTTCCCACCTCTCCAAGGTCTCTTAACCCTTTCCAATGCGATAAATGTGAGGGAGGAAGGATCACAATTATGCACCTCTTTGAAATGTTTAGAGAGAGAGTGTAGCATATAGCCCTTCCTAATATTCGCCATATGCTCCGCCACCCTCTTTTTTAGCGTTCTCTTTGTCCTCCCTATGTATTGTTTTCGACAATCACACTGCAACAGATAGATGACATCCGTTGAGTCGCAGGTCAGGCACTCTTTAATGTCTAGCCTAAATGTGTTCTGGGTAGAGGTGACACTCGTTGTTTTCCTTGCAAAATTTGTGGCTCTACAGTTGCCACACCTACCACATCTATGAAAACCCCCAGTTGTTAACCAATTCTGACCTCTGTGTAGGCCCTTCCTATCCACCTTCAATGTGGGTGCTACTTTTGCTGACAAATTGCCCGCTCTAGTATAAGTGATCTTAGGGTCTTTGGTGAGAGAGGACCCTATGGTCTTATCGTCAAGAAGGAGATGCCAGTATTTTCTGATGATTCTCTCTACCTGTCGATGTTGCGAGTGGTAGGGTAGAATCATCCTTATGACATCCTCCTGTTGAGATACACATTTTGGGGTAAAGAAATCTTCCCTCCTCATATCTCTTACTTTTCCTAGGGCTCTTTCTATGGTCTGTACTGGATATTCTCTGTCCACAAACTGTTGACTCAAAGATGTAGGCTCTTTCTCGAATTGTCGTTATCGGTACAGTTACGTTTCAGCTACCTGAATTGGCTAACCGGTATGTTCAATAACCATCTTGGCAAATGGCAACTTGAAAAACTTATGAAGCTATTTTTAGCTACCTCCTTAACATAAGTGCTACACTTAATCCTGCATCCCTCTATCTCTATATTAATATCCAGGAACTCCACTCCCCTATCACTGATATTGGGGGTGAACACCAGATTTCTCTGGTTGTTATTAATTTCTACCAGAAATTAATCTAGGGTCTCCCTTGTATTTTTCCACACGAACAGGATGTCATCTATATACCTGCGCCACAACACCAGATCCGCCCCCAGCCTAGGCCGTATGATCTCAGATTCCCACTGTGCCAAAAATAAATTGGCATAACTGGGGACGAATCTGGTGCCCATGGCTGTGCCGGTCAGCTGCACATAAAAATCCTGCTCGTATGCAAAATAATTATGTGAGAGGATGTAATCCACTCCCTCCAAAAGAAACAGCAGTTGTTCATTTCTCAGTATGTTATTTATCTGGAACTGTTTCTTTAGGGCATCTAGTATGAGGAAGGGGTGTAGACCCTGAAACACGTCTGGTTCTGTTGGGACAGTGAGCCTTTTCCCATTTGCCAGGATTTATCCACAGGATTTACCTATGTTTGTGATGATCACTCCCTTATGGACTATCTAAGTCATCTTGAACTGTGTTCGTTCCTCTAAGAGGAGGCAGGACCGCAGGGAGAGTCTGACATCATACCACTGTGAAGCCGAGGAGTCACAGACGTCACGTCACGTTAAAGACTCCATACCACGTGGGATGTCGCGTTGGGTAAGAACGGCAGGAAAATGGAGCTGAGGATCCAGCGTGTGACGGAGTGTGGTAAGGTATATCCTCCACTACTATTACTATCTGGCTATCCTGCCAGGGAAGCGGGACATATCCTGAATATTTGGGATATTGTGTAGTGCTGATACAGTATTGCCTGCAAGAGGCTGTAAGAGCCTGTCCTTCCATCTGGCTCTATTGAAGCCCACTGTTGGGCTACAGACAAGGACTGATATCTACAGATTGCCGTCATCCCTCGCAACTGTCTGGGATCATAGGTGTATTGGGACTGCATTTATTCATAGTCCAGATTTATCTGAGACATCGTTTTACTGTATGTATGATTTTATTGGTGTCATTGCATTAACTGGCTCACCTTATTAAATATTTGGTATATGTATATAGCGCTGTCTGTCATTTCCCGAATTTGGAGTGCCCCTCATCATTTATTGCTACCAGAAATTACATATGCATAATATATCTGATAGGGTAATGCTAAACTGTCTGTATACCATAATCAGTCCAATAATTCATACCTATACAACTAGAAAAAGTAAAGAATTGCTTGTAAAGTATTCTACACACATGGTCAATTTGCCATGCTACGTAAGGTAAAGTTCAATTAAATTCACTGGTACTAAATCCTACTTTGCAGAAGCTTCTACAGGGCAGCGTACATTGAAGAAATAGTAAATGAAAATATACATGTCAATTGGGCATACCCTGTGACATCCTAGGTGTAAAAAGCTGCAGTACCCCAAACGCAGAGCCCCTTGACAAGCGTTTCATGGCTTTGTCAGGAGGTGTCACAAAAAAAATTAGCAGGAGATATATATATATTCCAGTGCGGAACATCTTGTATATTTTGCTTAAATGTAAAAGCTGAGAAATGTTTGGTTTTTTTCCACAATAATGCCTCTTGTACATCGTCTTATTATCTTTTAGGAGACACCTATGTCATTTCCCGTCAAAAAATTACTTGCTGGTTGAATAAAAGTAACTTTAAGTCAAAATTTGCCAGGGGTATGAATAATTATGGGCAGCACTGTATATATATATATATATATATATATATATATATACACACACACCCACACACGGAACTAATAAAGTAGTATCACCTGTATTTTCACCTGTGCAGTCGCGAATCTGCTCAAAAGGTCCCAATGCGCAGCAGGCATGGAATGCTGACATAACATTACCTCTTTCTAAGTCCTATCTTCTTTGGTCCAGACTGTACTATAAGTTCATGACTGATCTTAATGCAGTAAAAACACTACTGGAACTACTCTGGGATGGAACCAGAGAGAAGGGGTGGTCATTTTACATCAAAAAAAAAAAAAAAAAAAAAAATAGATCACCACTTCTGGCAGACTATTCTAAAATTGAAATCTTCGAACAGCTGGTACTAGAGGAACTGGATACATTTGAAAGCCAGAACCCCACAAGACATAAGCTCATGAGACAGCAAATGATTGCACTGTGTAATTTATAAAAAAAAATAACACTCAAACCTTCATATAAGGGATAAAATATTTTTATTGTAGACCCTAAACAGTTTATAAAATTCTGCCTGTCACTACTGTCTGACTGACCTACTAATCACATTGGTTGCTACACACTACAATTAAACTAAATGTTTGAGAAATTACTGGTTGATTGACTGATAAGCAATGAAGAGGCAGAATATCTGCTACCAAAGCATCCATTTTACGCACTCCCAAAGATACATAAAGGTCTTAATCTCCTTAAAGGAAGAATAAAAGTGTCACATATAAGAAGCATAATCCATAGTTTGGATAGATCTTTTGAGACCCTTTGTGACTAGCTTACCTTCATATATCAGAGACACTGCTATCCTCCTGCTAAAGCTAAAGTGTCTTTATCTGTGATCAAAACTTTTTAGTGTTCACAGTAGTGTTGGGCGAGCATGCTTCGGCTGAACCCCGCGTGAGCTCGAGCGCTATGCTCGAGTCTCCTCCCAGCACATTTGTTGGCTGCTACGCAGCCAATAAACATGTAGGGGAGTACTGGCACTCACTGTAATGCTGTAGCCATGTCGGTTATTGGCATTACAGTAATTGGTTGTCTGGAATGCGTCATCGGGTGTTCTATAGCACCCGATGACACGTGGTTCAGCTCAGTCTTAGTCAGCTGCAGCAGAAGGGACAGATAGTGTAGGGACAGAAATAGTTTTTTGTTTTCAGGCAGGGTTTGTTGTTGAAAGGTGTTAGAGACCCAAAAGTTATTTTTAAGGACTACTATTTTATCTGGCTGCAATATATATTATTAGCGCAACCTGCTGCTGACAGTAACACAGTAACACAGTAACACAACCTGTGCTACCTCTCCTGTATAGCGTTTGCGCATCCTAAATATCTGTGACATTGAGTGTAATTTTTTCTTAACCGCTGGTGACAGCGAGATTACATGCGCTACATCTCTTGTATAATGTTTGCACATCCTAAATATCTGTGACATTCAGTGTAATTTTTTCTTTGCCGCTGCTGAACCCCGCGTGAGCTCGAGCGCTATGCTCGAGTCTCCTCCCAGCACATTTCTTGGCTGCTACGCAGCCAATAAACATGTAGGGGAGTACTGGCACTCACTGTAATGCTGTAGCCATGTCGGTTATTGGCATTACAGTAATTGGTTGTCTGGAATGCGTCATCGGGTGTTCTATAGCACCCGATGACACGTGGTTCAGCTCAGTCTTAGTCAGCTGCAGCAGAAGGGACAGATAGTGTAGGGACAGAAATAGTTTTTTGTTTTCAGGCAGGGTTTGTTGTTGAAAGGTGTTAGAGACCCAAAAGTTATTTTTAAGGACTACTATTTTATCTGGCTGCAATATATATTATTAGCGCAACCTGCTGCTGACAGTAACACAGTAACACAGTAACACAACCTGTGCTACCTCTCCTGTATAGCGTTTGCGCATCCTAAATATCTGTGACATTGAGTGTAATTTTTTCTTAACCGCTGGTGACAGCGAGATTACATGCGCTACATCTCTTGTATAATGTTTGCACATCCTAAATATCTGTGACATTCAGTGTAATTTTTTCTTTGCCGCTGCTGACAGCGACATTACCTGCGCTACATCTCCCGTATAACATTTGCGCATCCTAAATATTAGTGACATTCAGTGTCATTTATTTGCGCATACACTTAGAAAACCTGTGCTACTGTATGTGTGACATACTTGCAAGCATATATACCATTTAATATGCTCAAGGCGAGCAGTAATGGACGAGGAAGTGGCCAGGCTGCTGATGGTGCACGCAGAGGCCGTGGCTCTGGGTGCTGTGAAACTGTGCCTGCTGCCAGAGCACAAGAAAAACACTCATCCACGATACCTAGCTTGATGTCGCAGTTTGTAGGGTGGCGCAGGACACCACTCTCGAAGTCACACCAGTGCGACCAGGTGGTCGGTTGGATTGCAGCAGATAATGCTTCCAGTCGGTTAAGCACCACACTGTTTTCCACAAAGTCCAGTCTAAGTAACCAAGAGTCTGGTCAACAGAATCCGCACGCTGATCCTCCTTCATCCTACCATGGAGAGTCTTGGCAAACAAGTGTTCCCACACTCGGATATTCCAAAGAGCTCTTTTCAGTGCCATTCCTTTATTTGGGCCTCTCGCCAAGCCCGCTTGAAGAGGGACATGAGGAGATCTTGTGCACTGATTCCCAAACTATTGAACATCGACAGTCAGAAGAAGATGGCGGTGGGGAATGGCAATTAGTGTTTCACAAGGTGGAGGATAATGATGAGACACAGTTGCCAATTAGTCAACGGCAATTAGTGTCTCAAGAGGTTGATGAAGAGGATGAGACACAGTTGTCAATAAGTGAGGTTCTTGTTAGGTCAACAAGTCAGGAGGATGACCAGAGTGAGGAAGTGGAAGAGGAGGTGGTGGAAGATGAAATTACTGACCCAACCTGGGAAGGTGGCAAGCCGAGCGAGGACAGCAGTAAAGAGGGGGAGGGATCCAGAGCACCGCAACAGGCTGGAAGAGGCAGTGGGGTGGCAAGAGGGAGAAGGCGGGCCACACCAAACAGGCCCGCAATTGTTCCACGGAGCACCCCATTGTGGCAATCTCCCTTGCCATGGGATAGGTGTTCCGCAGTCTGGCGCTTTTTTAAGGAAAGTGCGGACAATAAAAGAATTGTCATTTGCAACCTGTGCTGTACCAAAATGAGCAGGGGCTTGAACACTAGGAGTCTCACCACCACCAGCATGATCCGCCAAATGGCATCAAAGCACATCGTATCCTGGGATGGCACAGGTGCTACCGACGGCAAGGATTGCAGGCTCTACTTTCATCAGGATTTCCGCCACCACCTACATTAGTGGCTGCAACCCCCCCCCCCCCCTTCTCCTCCTCCACTTCCACCTCTGAATTCTCATCTTGCAGCACCAGTTGGCCATCAGTCAGTAGCTGGAAGCAGTGTAGCACTGCAGTGGGGAAGCGCAACAGCTCGTGCTGAAACTAATTTGCTTAGATGACAAACAGTAAACGGCTGCAGAGCTGTGGCAGGGTATAAGGGACCAGACTGAGCTGTGGCTCTCGCCACTCAACCTACAACCAGGCATGGTTGTGTCTGATAATGGCCGTAACTTGGTGGCGGCTTTGGAGCTCATCAAGCTCACACACATACCATGCCTAGCCCATGTGTTCAACTTAGTGGTTCAGCGGTTTCTCAAATCCTACCCCAATTTGCCTGAGCTACTGGTGAAGGTGTGCTGCATGTGTGCCCATTTCCGAAAGTCATCTACAGCTGCCGCCGGTCTAGCAACACTGCAGCAGCGCTTGCAATTGCCAGCTCACCGACTGTTGTGCAACGTGAGCACGCATTGGAACTCCATGTTCCACATGTTGGCCAGGCTTTGTGAGCAGCAGAGGGCAGTAGTTGAAAACCAGCTGCAACATGGTCGTCACCTTTCCAGTCAGCTTCTGCTCTTCACAAGCGACAAGTGGGCATGGATGTCTGACCTCTGTGAGGTTTTACGCAACTTTGAGGATTCAACACAGATGGTGAGTGGTGATACTTCTGTGTCTACTGAAACGCTCGCTACTCACAATGAAGGTGGACGCTTTGCATGTGGAAGAGGTGGAAATGGGGGAAGACAGTACACAGGGTGATAGCCAGACCACCCTCAGTTTGTCTTCTTAGCGCAAATTGGAGGAGCACGAGACGGTTGCCTCCACTACAGAGGGTAGTACCCATAGCAGGTTTATTCCATCTGTTCAGCCGAAGAGGAGGAATAGGATGAAGAGATTGAGAGTCATCCTCCTGATGAGGACAGCAAAGTCTTGTCTGTTGTGACTCTGGCACATATGGCTGACTTTATGTTATGCTGACTTTCCCATGACCCTCGCGTTTTACGCATTTTGGCCAACACCGATTACTGGTTATTCACCCTTCTCGATCCCCACTACAAAGAGAACTTCTCATCTCTCATTCCTGTAGTGGAGAGGACTTACAAAATGGTGCAATACCAGAAGGTCCTTGTGGAAAAATTGCTCCTAAAATTTCCAGCTGACAACGCTGGCGGCAGAGTACGTAGTTCCTTGGCCAACAAAGGAGATGAGACGAGGGGAACACACAGCAGTTCCAACAGAGGCAGGAAAACACTCTCCAAGGCCTGGGACAGTTTCATGACACCCCGCCAGCACCCTCACCCTGATGCGCGGCCTAGTGTCACAAGGAGGGAAACGTTTTGGAAGATGGCAAAGGAGTACATAGCAGACCGTGTCAACGTCCTCAGTGATCCCTCTGTGCCTTACAACTATTGAATGTCCAAGCTGGACACATGGCACAAACAACCGCTATACGCCTTGGAGGTTCTGGCCTGCTGTGCTACCAACGTTTTGTCAGAGCGGGTATTAAGTGCTGCTGGGGGCAAAATAACTGATAAGCGCATCAGCCTGTCACCTGACAATGCTGACCGGTTAACTCTTATCAAAATGAACAAGGCCTGGAATGCCCCTGACTTCTCTACTCCACCAGAGGAAAGCGGCTGAACATAAAGGCACTTTAAATGTGTTTTTTATAATGTACTGAATACACTGTATTCCCATGCACCCCTTCCACCACAACAAAGGGAATATGGTTCAATCTTTCTTTTCTTGTCCTCCTCCTCCATCATATCAACATGCTTATTAGGCTGCCCTCGCTCCTAATGTTTTGAGGGTCAGCTCAGCAGCACACCCTCACCCCTAATGTTTTAGAGGGTCACCAGCAGGCCCTCGCCCATAATGTTTTAGATGGTCTGATCAGCAGCAGACACTCGCCCCTAATGTTTTAGAGGGTCAGCTCAGCAGCAGACCCTCACCACTAATGTTTTAGATGGTCAGATCAGCAGCAGGCCCTCGCCCCTAATATTTTAGAGGGTCACCAGCAGGCCCTTGCTCCTAATGTTTTTGAGGGTCACCAGCAGGCCATCAATCATAATTTTTCAAGGGTGTGTATGATGCCCTCCTTTATGTGATATACAGGTTGTATCGGAGTGCCTCTTCCTTGTAATTTTTAGCAGCACTTGCACTTTATATACAAGTAAATATACAGGAATGAATGTTTCCTAACAATTTTTCCTCTAAAATCGATTTTATCTTCGGTTTTGTGCGTATTATTGTCAGCCTGTAAAAGTGGCGTTCCCTACTCGGACAACATCGTTCCCAGCAGCAACCTGGGAGTCCAAGATGCATCCAGACATCCTCCCCATGCTGTTCCCTAACCATTTCAGTGGTGTTTCCATCAATTTATGACCTTTCCCTGTGAACCAGACACCCTCCCCTCTTCAGTTCAGGGGGTGCCTGGTTTAATGCTCTGGTTCTCCCATTGACTTCCATTGTGCTCTTGTGCTCTATAGAGCACCCGAGCATCCCAAAGTGTTCTACTCGAGCACCAGAGCACCCGAAGACTTTGGTGCTCGATCAACACTAGTTCACAGATGTGGAAGCCCACTATGCCTATCCATCATGATAGTATAAGAGCAGTAGTGACTAGTGACTTTTTTAACCACAAAAGACCAAAAGCTCACAATGATTTTGTTGTTGAACTCCTACAGTTCGATTTGACCACATTTTTTTTTGTTTAATTGTCAGTACTTCCACCAGCTCACGGGTGTGATGATATATAGCTGTTGTGTCCCCGTGTATGCCAATCTGTTTTGGGGCTGGTGAGATGAGCCACTGGTGCAACAAAGTGCACCTCTTGCTCGGGTATATTGATTACATATTTATCCTATGGTCTGGCTTGAAACAGGGATTCTATCAATTCCTGGTGGAAATAAATTGGAATGATCTGGGTCTAAGAATCATATCTTAAATCCACAATCAAAAAATAGCATTTCTGGAGGTCAGTACAGTATTCAAACGTAGAATTATGTGAATCGACTTTAGATGTTTCATCCGAAGTCGATTTGCTCATCCCTAGTTGCTGCCTATATGCGCCATCGCCCATCCACACAAAGGTTTAAGCAGGGGGACCCTCTGAACTCACACTCCATGACTGCTGGAGGGGGTGGGGAGTAGGAGCAGCATCAGCTCTATCAGCAGCAACTTCTTGAGTCTCTGATGAGAAGTTTTCTTCAGCTGCCTAAAGAAGAAACCAGTAAGCAGTAGCAGGACATAGAGCAGAACCTGAACCAGCAGGTGGTGGCATACTTGGACTGTACCCTGTCACCCCAGATCCAAGATCCTCTGAACTACTGGACAGCCAATCTTTAACTGTGGCCGCAACTGGCTGTGATCTGCCTCCATCTTGTGCTGTTACTGCCACTGGTGTTGCCCCCCCCCCCTCCCACTCTGTTCTGGGGCCACTATTGTGTCTTTTCACGCTGTTGCCACCCTCCTCGCTCTGTTCCTTGGCCACTATTGTGACTCTTCATGCTGTTGCCACCCTCACCATTCTGTTATAGGGTCACTACTGTCCGTGTTTTGCCATGTTGACATCAGAGTTTATTTTTCTGTTCTTCTGATCCGTCAGAAGAACAGAAAAATAAAAAGAGTCCTGTAGTTTGAGCGTCCATTAGGCCTCTATCACAAGGTCAGTATTTCGCATTAGAGTTTGATCATGATTTGGAAGCCAAAAGTCAAGTGGGTCCAAAAGACAGAAGACATGCAAATATTTCCATCAAATGTTATCTCTGTTTTGGACATACTCCTGTTTCTGCCTTACCAATACTGATCAAATACTGATGCTAAAATCTGAACAAATACTGACCATGTGATAGAGGCCATTAAAGTCCTCCATGCAGGGCTTCTTTTCCATCTGAATAAAACTGATTTCAGACACAAATAGTCAAAACTCATGAAAATTGTGCATGAGGCCTCCATCACATGGTCAGTATTTTGTTTCAGGATATGATCATGATTTGTAAGCCAAAAGTAGGAGTTGGTTCAAAACACAGAACAGATGTAAATATTTCCATCACATGTTATCTCTGTTTCTGACCCACTCCTGTTTTTTGATCAAATGCTAACCAAATACTGACAGTTAGAAGATGGATTCTCAAACTACAGGATCTGCTTTTTTTGGGCTGTTCTTCTGACGGATCAGAAGAACAAAAAAATAAACAGTGATGTGAACGCAGCCTTACTACTGACACCCTCCCCACTGTCATGGGGCCACTACTTGAATCTTGAGCCACTGCACGGTTAGGTCCATGTCAATAATTGAGAGCTGACGCTAACATTTACCTGTAAGGATGATTTCACAGTTCTGTTATTTGGTCAGTTATTTCCTTCACTTATTCTAATCCAAATTCAAGAGCCAAGCGTACTCTCGGATTAGATATCATAAATAGATTTGCACCTGTGGTTTTGACCCACACCTGCTTTGGGTTGACAAAAAAACTGATGAGAATAACTGACGAAATAAGTGAATTATGAACTAAGCCTAAGACCTCATGCACATAGCCATTGTTGGCCAATACCTGTATTGCAGCCCTCAAACATCGGTTTCACAATATACGGGAACCGGACGTTTGTGCACTGCATCACAGATGCGGACCTATTCACTTGAATGGGTCTGCAATCCAGAAGGTGCAGTGCAGAGTGGAGGCATGGAACCCTTACGGAAGCACTACGGAATGCGTTTGTGGGTTTTCTGTCCGTGCCTCAGCATCGCAAAAAAGTAGTGCATGCACCATTTTTTTGCGGTGTGGACCTTCGGATGTGGATCGCAGACCCCATTCAAGTGAATAGGTCTGTACCCGCATACGGCAGGCAAATGGTCGGTACCCAGGCATTGCGGTTAGTGTTGATCGAGCACCATAGTGCTCGGGGGCTCGCTCCGAACACATCGGGATGCTCGGGTGCTCTACCGAGCACAATGGAAGTCAATGGGAGAACCTGAGAATTAAACCAGACACCCCATGCATTGAAGAGGGAAGGGTGCTTGGTTCATAGGAAAAGGTCAGAAATTTATGGAAATACCACTGAAATGGTTCCGGAACAGCATGGAGAGGATGTCTGGATGCATCTTAGACTCCCAGGTTGCTGCTGGGAATGATATTGTCCGAGTAGTACGCCACCTTTACTTTTACAGTCGATTTTAGGTGAGCGCTGCTACTTTTGTATGTTCTATGACACTTTTACAGACTGACAATAATATGCACCAAACCGAAGATAAAATCGATTTTAGAGGAAACATTGTTAGTTAAAATTCTTTCCTGTATATTTACTTGTATATAAAGTGCAAGTGCTTCCAAAAATTACAAGGAAGAGGGACTCTGATACAACCTGTATATCACATAAAGAAGGGCCTCATTCACATTGTGGTACAATTGTTCAGGTAGAAAAAAAAATAATGGCTGCACAACTTTACACTTACAAACAATAAATCTGAGAAATAGGGATCATTCTAAATTAAAGTAGTATTATACCTACTATAAATGAAAAAATGGAAGCTCTTTGTAGTTGTAAGACACTGAGGGATCATTGAGGACACTGACACGGTCTGCTATGTACTCCTTCACCATTTTCCAAAATTTTTGACTCCTTGTGACACTAGGTCGCGAATCAGGGTGAGGGTGCTGGCAGGGTGTTATGAAACTGTCCCGGGCTTGCCCTGCCTCTGTTGGAACTGTTGTCTGTTCCCCTTGTCTCCACTCCTCAGTTGGCCAAGGAACTACGGACGCTGCCGCTAGAGTTGTCAGATGAAAATTTTTGGAGCAATTTTTCAACAAGGATCTTCTGGTATTGCATGGTTTTGCTCGTCCTCTCCACCAGAGGAATGAGAGATGAGAAGTTCTTCGTAGTGGGGGTCGAGAAGGGTAAACAACCAGTAATCCACGTGGTCTAAAATGCGTATAACGCGTGGGTCGCGGAAAAGGCAGCCTAACATGAAGTCAGCCATGTGTGCCAGAGTACCAACAGGCAAGACTTCGATGTCATCATCAGAAGAATCACTCTCAATCGCCTCATCCTCTTCCTCTTCTTCTGCCCACCCAAGCTGAACAGATGGAATTAAAAACTTTCATGGGTACTACCCTCTGTAGCGGAGGCAACCGTCTCCTCCTCCTCTTCATCGTCCAATTTGCGCTGAGAAGACGAACTGAGGGTGGTCTGGCTATCGCCCTGTGTAATGTTTTCCCCCATTTCCACCTCTTCCACATGGTCGTCCTTAATTGTGAGCAGCGAGTGTTTGAGTAGACACAGAAGTGGGATAGTTACGCTGATAATAGCTTTATTACCGCTCACCATCTGTGTTGATTCCTCAAAGTTTCTTAAAACCTCACAGAGGTCAGACATCCATGCCCACTCCTCACTTGTGAATAGCGGAAGCTGACTGGAAAGGCGACGACCATGTTGCAGCTGGTATTCCACTACTGCCCTCTGCTGCTCACAAAGCCTGGCCAACATGTGAAACGTCGAGTTCCAACGCGTGCTCATGTTGCACAACAGCCGGTGAGCTGGCAATTTTAAGCGCTGCTGCAGCGTTGCCAGACCGGCTGGAACTGCCGATGACTTGCGTAAATGTGCAGACACGCGGCGCAACTTCACCAGTAGCTCAGGCAAATTGGGGTAGGTTTTGAGAAACCGCTGAACCACAAGGTTGAACACGTGGGCTAGGCATGGGATGCGTGTAAGCTTGCCGAGCTCCAAAGCCACCACCAAGTTACGGCCATTATCAGACACAACCATGCCTGGTTGTAGGTTGAGTGGCGAAAGTCACAGATCAGTCTGGTCTCATCCCCTGCACAGCTCTGCGGCGGTTTTCTGCTTGTCCCCTAAGCAAATCAGCTTCAGCTTGGCCTGTTGCCGCTTCCCCACTGCAGTGCTACACTTCTTCCAGCTACCGACTGAAGACTGACTAGTGCTGCACGTGGATAATTCGGAGGTGGTAGTGGAGGAGGAAGCAGAGGAGGAGAAGTGGGGGTTGGAGCCACTATCGTAGGTGGTGGCGGAAACCCTGATCGACGTATGTTCCGCAATTCTTGGCGTCGGTAGCACCTGTGCCATCCCAGGGTACGACTCGCTCCTGGCCTCCACAACATTCACCCAGTGTGCCGTCTGGGAACTGTAGCATCCCTGGCTGAATGCACTTGTCCACGTGTCCATGGTTAAGTGAAACTTCCCAATAACTGTGTTGGTCAGGGCACATGTGATATTACAGGACACATGTTAGTGTAAGGCGGGCACGGTACACCTTTAAAAATAGTGGCGGCTGAGAACTGCGTAACACGGGACAGGCACTGACATGATTCTGCGGAAGGCCTCAGTGTCCACAAGCCTAAATGGCAACATTTCCAGGGTCAGTAATTTGGAAAGCTGCGCATTTAGTGCTATGGCCTGTGGGTGGGTGGCTGGCTGGGTATTTGCACTTGCGTTCAAATGCCTGGGGTACGGACATTTGTTTGCTACGCTGGGACACAGAAGTGGATGTGGTTGTTGATTTTGCCTGCTAAGGTCCACCTTCCCAGGTTGGGTCTCTTACTTAATTGTCCACCACCTCCTCTTCCACTTCCTCACTCTGCTCATCCTCCTGACTTGTTGACCTAACCACTACCTCAGTGATTGACAACTGTGACTCATCATCATCCACCTCATTAAACAGTAATTGCTGTTTCCCACTGTCATCATCTTGTGAATGTGGATACTCAAGGGTTTGGGAATCAGGGCACAAGATCTGTCTTTCTTCAAATGGGCTTGGCGAGAGGCCCAAATCAATGAATGGCGCTGAAAAGAGCTCATCAGAAAATCCGAGTGTGGGATCACTTGTTTGCCCAGACTCTCCATTATGGTAGAAAGGAGGATCAGGCTGAGGATAAGGTTGAGCAGACTATTGGCTACTGAGTGTTTGATTTGATGGAAGACAGGGTGGTGCTTAACTGACTCGAAGAATTATCTGCTGCAATTCAACCAACCACCTGGTCGCACTGGTCTGACTTCAAGAGTGGTGTTCTGCGCTGCCCTGCAAACTGGGACATGAAGCTAGGTATCATGGATGATTGTTTTTCTTGTGCTCTGGCAACAGGCACAGTTTCACTGTGCCCAGGACCACGGCCTCTGTGTGCACCATCAGCATCACAGCAACTGCCCAATCCCTTACTGCTCGCCATCTTCATATTAAATGTTATATATGATTGAAAGTCTGTTACACGTACAGTAGTGTAGGATTTGGAAGTGTATACGCAAACAAATGTAAAAAGGTATTTGGGATGTGGAAACGTCACACAGGAGAAATTTTTGAAGCGCACGCGTAACGTAACTGCAGATGTGGCCCTGGAAATGTCACTGTCCGCAGCGAACATCGTCTATTGACAAAGTACACTGTATGTCACAAATACATTTTTTAACCGGACACTTTACACTGGAGATGTGCCCCTGGTTTTGTCACTGTCAGAAGTGGACACCGTCTATGGAAAAAGTACACTGTAATTCAGATATTTTTTGGATGCGCACACTTTACACAGGAGATGTGGCGCAGCTAATGTCACTGTCAGTAGCGGACACCGTCTACGGAAAAAGTACACTGTATGTCACAGATGCATTTTAGAAGCAAACACGTTACACTGCAGATGTGGCACAGCTATTGTCACTGTCCGCAGCGGACACCGTTTATTGAAAAAGTACACTGTAAATCACAGATATTTTTTGGATGCGCACACTTTACACTGGAGATGTGGCGCAGCTAATGTCACTGTGGGAAGCGGACACAGTCTATGGAAAAAGTACACTGTATGTCACAGATAAATTTTAGAAGTGCACACGTTACACTGCAGATGTGTCACAGCTAATGTCACTGTCCTCAGCGGACACTATTGAAAAAGTACACTCTATGTCACAGATACTGTATTTTTTGGATGCGCACACTTTACACAGAAGATGTAACATAGTAACATAGTAGTAACATAGTACATAAGGCCGAAAAAAGACATTTGTCCATCCAGTTTGGCCTGTTATCCTGCAAGTTGATCCAGAGGAAGGCAAAAAAAACTGAGGTAGAAGCCAATTTTCCTCACTTTAGGAGAATAAAAAATTCCTTCTCGACTCCAATCAGGCAATCAGAATAACTCCCTGGATCAACGACCCCTCTCTAGTAGCTATAGCCTGTAATATTATTACGCTCTAGAAATACATCCAGGCCCCTCTTGAATTCCTTTATTGTACTCACCATCACCATCTCCTCAGGCAGAGAGTTCCATAGTCTCACTGCTCTTACCGTAAAGAATCCTTTTCTATGTTTGTGTACAAACCTTCTTTCCTTCAAACGCAAAGGATGTCCCCTCGTCACAGTCACAGTCCTGGGGATAAATAGATGATGGGATAGATCTCTGTACTGACATAAATCACAGAAAAAATGCACCAAACGGATATGCCACTGACTATACTGGCTAGTCATAAATGCAGATA
Organism: Bufo bufo; assembly: GCF_905171765.1. Lineage (NCBI taxonomy): Eukaryota > Metazoa > Chordata > Amphibia > Anura > Bufonidae > Bufo > Bufo bufo. The sequence continues at coordinate 246,595,977 of NC_053394.1, forward strand.
TTAAAAGCTGAGACTTTCGCCAATATATTCCTGTCAGGAAAATATCGGAGCCCATCATGCACCACGTCACGGTCACTCAGCATGGCAAAGGGTCCTACCACTACGCTAACTATGGTGTGAACAAGGTCTGAAGGTGATGTAATCCATCTCACAGCCAAGCTTCCACACAACCGCCTAGCAGGACAACTAGTGCAATGTGAACAAAGCCAGACTGTAAGCCACACCCATATCAGACCATGTGATGGAGGTTACCAGGTGCAAAAGAGTGTTTGAATGCCAGGTAAAGGCACATACACTACATATAAGACAAGACAAAAACACAGAAATATAGTGGCAATACTGGAGGAGTTGCTCAACCCCTAACACCATAGTTCACACCATAGTTAGCGTAGTGGTAGGACCCTTTGCCATGCTGAGTGACCGTGACGTGGTGCATGATGGGCTCCGATATTTTCCTGACAGGAATATATTGGCGAAAGTCTCAGCTTTTAATATCTGCATTTATGACTAGCCAGTATAGTCAGTGGCATATCCGTTTGGTGCATTTTTTCTGTGATTTATATGATTATATTTTCATCCGCACAATGCTCCGTTTTGTGTAGGATGCCTTTGTGGTGCATGTGGACCGCGCCGACATCCTCCACCGTATGCATTTTTTGCTGGGGATAGTCGTTTGCTGCGGTCCACATGCGGTGGGGCTGCTCCCCCAATGAAAAACGCGCTACAGTGTTAGGGGTTGAGCAGCTCCTCCAGTATTGCCACTATATTTCTGTGTTTTTGATAGATCTCTGTACTGACCCCTGATATATTTATACATAGTAATTAGATCTCCCCTCAGTCGTCTTTTTTCTAACGTGAATAACCCTAATTTTGATAATCTTTCACGGTACTGTAGTTGCCCCATTCCAGTTATTACTTTAGTTGCCCTCCTCTGGACCCTCTCCAGCTCTGCTATGTCTGCCTTGTTCACTGGAGCCCAGAACTGTACACAGTACTCCATGTGTGGTCTGACTAATGTTTTGTAAAGTAGTAGGAATATGTTCTCATCACGTGCATCTATGCCCCTTTTGATGCAACCCATTATCTTATTGGCCTTGGCAGCAGCTGCCTGACACTGTTTTTTGCAGCTTAGTTTGCTGTTTATTAAAATTCCTAGATCCTTTTCCATGTCAGTTTTACCGAGTGTTTTACCATTTAGTATGTACGGATGACTTGCATTATTCCTTCCCATGTGCATAACCTCACATTTGTCAGTGTTAAATCTCATCTGCCACTTATCTGCCCAAGCCTCCAATCTATCCAGATCCCTCTGTAGTAGTATACTGTCCTCTTCAGTGTTAATTACTTTGCACAGTTTAGTGTCATCTGCGAACATTGATATTTTACTATATAAGCCTTCTACAAGATCATTAATAAATATATTGAAGAGAATAGGGCCCAATACTGACCCCTGAGGTACCCCACTAGTGACAGTGACCCAATCTGAGTGTGTACCATTAATAACCACCCTCTGTTTTCTATCATTGAGCCAGTTACTTACCCACATACAGACATTTTCTCCCAGTCCAAGCATTCTCATTTTATATACTAACCTTTTATGTGGTATAGTGTCAAATGCTTTGGAGAAGTCCAGATATACAACATCCATTGATTCCCCGCTGTCAAGTCTAGAACTTACCTCCTCATAGAAACTGATTAAATTAGTTTGGCATGACCGATCCCTCATGAAGCCATGCTGATATGGCGTTATTTGCTTATTTCCGTTAAGATGCTCTAACATAGCATCTCTCAGAAAACCTTCAAACAGTTTACCCACAACAGATGTTAAACTTACCGGCCTATAGTTTCCAGGCTCTGTTTTTGGACCCTTTTTGAATATTGGCACCACATTTGCCATGAGCCAATCCTGTGGGACATTCCCTGTCAGTATAGAATCTGCAAATATCAGAAATAAGGGTCTGGCTATGACATTACTTAATTCCCTTAGGATACGGGGGTGTATGCCATCCGGTCCTGGCGATTTGTCTATTTTAATCTTTTTAGGTCGCTGTTGTACTTCTTCCTGGGTCAGACAGGACACTTTTCATGGGGAATTTATTTCAACATTCAGCATTTCATCTGACAGTTTATTTTCCTCAGTGAATACATTGGAGAAAAAAATATTTAACAGCTTTGCTTTCTATTGGTCGCTCTCTGCGACTCCCCTCTCATTACTCTTTAAAGGGCCGACACCTTCAGATTTATACTTTTTAACATTTATATAATTGAAGAACATTTTAGAGTTAGTTTTACTCTCTTTGGCAATTAATCTCTCGGTCTGTAGTTTGGCCGCTTTTATTTGTTTTTTACATGTTCTATTATTTTCCTTATAGTTTTTCAGTGCTTCCGTGCTACCCGGAAGCACTGAAAGACTATTTTCAGCTAATTTCACTGTCCGCAGCAGACACTTTCTATGGTGAAAGTACACTGTAAATCACAGATATTTTTTGGTGTTCTTATATTCTAAGTGTCTACCAGCAATGGTTTATTACCCGGAGCTTTATGATACCTGGCACTATGTTTGTGATGAGAAGAGCTACTAAACTGGTACATGGATTGCAGGATAAAACTTACCAGAAAAGATTAAAGGACCTTAACATGTATAGCTTGGAAGAAAGATGAGACAGAGGGGATATGATAGAAACTTTTAAATACATAAAGGGAATCAACAAGGTAAAAGAGGAGAGAATATTTAAAAGAAGAAAAACTGCTACAAGAGGACATAGTTTTAAATTAGAGGGGCAAAGGTTTAAAAGTAATATCAGGAAGTATTACTTTACTGAGAGAGTAGTGGATGCATGGAATAGCCTTCCTGCAGAAGTGGTAGCTGCAAATACAGTGAAGGGGTTTAAGCATGCATGGGATAGGCATAAGGCCATCCTTCATATAAGATAGGGCCAGGGGCTATCCATATTATTCAGTATATTGGGCAGACTAGATGGGCCAAATGGTTCTTATCTGCCGACACATTCTATGTTTCTATGTTTCTATGAGGACGCCTTAACAGACCACGTCTGCTGTGTCACCTTCTATTGTTATACTCTGCATTTTAAGAGTGGTTGTGTGCACCTAAAGTTCCTGCAGCCCATTCATCATTGTCCTGGCAATTGTGTTTTTTTTACTAGTGTTATTGTACACCGTTTCTGACCCCTTTAAGAAGTGTCCCCTGATGAACCCTCCATTTACTGGGAGGGGTAAACGCATTGGGATGTGTGACATTTGGGATCTACGTTACGCAATAGGGTCTTTGTAAGGACAGACTAGTCCTAGGTACGCGGACAGAGTGCATCTACCATCAAGGTGCATCTCTGGTCTCAGCAGAGTAGTGATAGATTTCACCCTAAAGCCTCGTGCAGTCGTCCGTGGAACTCGGTCCGTGAGATACCGGACTGGCATTGCAGGAGTGCACGGCGTCATAGCAACTAATGACGCAGTGCGCTCCTGCATTGCAAGTCTGGTATCTCACGGACAGTGTTCCACGGACGTCTGCACGAGGCTTAACCCGGTATCCCAATGTCTCAGCTCCCCAGCGCTTAGTAATAACCGTTGATAGGTTCTTCACATAAATATGGATGTTTTATTTAGGCTCTTTATTCTGCCTTTTTTTTTATATTATAATAAAAGTTACGTCTTAGGATATTGCCTTCAGTGATAGTTAATTAAATCTAGAAAGTGTCCTTCCCAATATTTATAATTTCAGTATTATGTTACAGATAAATTTTTAGAAGCGCACATGTTACAGTGAAGATGTGGTGTTGGTAATGTCACTGTCTGCAGCAGACACCATCTATTGAAAAAGTACACTGTATGTCACAGATACATTTATGAAGCGCACACGTTACACTGGAGATGTGGCGCTGGTAATGTCACTGCCATAAGCGGAAACCGTCTATTAAAAAAGTACACTGAATGCCACAATTTTTTTAACCACACACGTTACACTGGAGATCTGCCCCTGGTACTGTCACTGTCAGAAGCGGACACAGTCTATTGAAGAAAGTACACTATATGTCACAGATATTTTTTGGATGCGCACACTTTATACACGAGATGTGGCGCAGCTAATTTCACTGTCCGCAGACACGTTACACTGCAGATGTGGTGCTGATAATGTCACTATCCGCAGCAGACACAGTCTACGTAAAAAGTGCACTGCATGTCACAGATAAATTTTAGAAGCTCACACGTTACACTGCTGATGTGGTGCTGATAAAGTCACTGTCTGCAGCAGACACCGTCTATTGAAAAAGTACACTGGATGTCACAGATAAAGTTTTTAAATTGCGCACTTTACACTGCAGATGTGGCGCTGGTAATATTACTGTCAAAAGCGGACACCGTCTATTGAAAAATTACACTATATATAACAGAAAAAAAATTTAAGCACACACGTTACACTAGAAAACAGGCATGACCAATACAATATTGCGGTTACATATAGGGACTAACCACTGCACATATAACTTGGAAATGCTCACTGCATATAAAACAAAAAATTGGAAAAACTTGAGCTCATAGACAGCCAATTATGAAAAAATACTTTATTGTTACATAATAAATATTGTATATATTGCCATTAAAAGGAGGGTAGGGAACAGAGAAAAACACCATCCCAGCATATTACAGAACACTGAACACAAGTAAAGTGCATATAATCCAAAGTTCATCAATCAAGTGCATAACATCTTGATAAATTCTAAGGTGAGCCCTCAGCACAAATTACATGAAAAGGACAGAAGTGGACCCGCAGATGGCAACAATGCCAAAAGATACAGAGGTCCTCATATAGAACACATTGTGGATAGAGTATAAATCGTCCTGACCGTGTGCCCCTGGACTGCCGCTCCGTCCCCATTGACTATAATGGGGGCGGGGGCGGAGGCATGGCAGCGCACGGCGAGAGGCTGTCGGAATAAAAATACAACACGTCCGACATTTATTCCGGCAGCTTCTTGCCGTTCGCTGCTGTGCCTCAGCCGGAACTCCGTTCCGCCCCCATTATAGTCAATGGGGACGGAGCGGCAGTCCGGGGGCACATGGTCACTAGCGGCAGGACAGATCTGACAGGCTGCTCACCTGATGGAACAGCCTGCCAGAGGTCCATGCGGCTAATGTGAACGTAGCCTTATTCAGAGATATTTTTTGGATGCGCACACTTTACACAGGAGATGTGGCGCAGCAAATGTCATTGTTCGCAGTGGACACTGTCTACGGAAAAAGTACACTGGATGTCAGATATTTTTTGGATGCGCACACTTTACACAGGAGATGTGGCACAGAAAATGTCAATGTCAGAAGCGGACACCGTCTATTGAAAAAGTACACTTTCTGTCACAGGTAAACTTTTGAAGCGCACAGGTTACACTGCAGATGTGGCGCAGGTAATGTCACTGTCCGCAGCAGACACCGTCTACAGAAAAAGCACACTGTATGTCACAGATACATTTTTTTAACCGCACACGTTAAACTGCAGATGTGTCACAGCTAATGTCACTGTCCGTAGCGGACACTATCTATTGAAAAAGCCGTACCGGACACTATCTATTGAAAAAGTACACTGTATGTCACAGATACATTTTTGAAGTGCACACCTTATACTGCAGATGTGGCCCTGGTAATGTCACTGTCAGATGCAGACACAGTCTATTGAAAAAGTACACTGTATGTCCCAGGTAAATTTTTGAATCGCACACGTTACACTACAGATGTGGCACTGGTAATGTCACTGTCAGAAGCGGACACTGTCTATTGAAAAAGTATACTGTATGTCAAGGATAAATTTTAGAAGCGCACACACTGCAGATGTGGCACTGGTAATGTCACTGTCCGCAGCAGACATCGTCTAATGAAAAAGTACACTGTAAGTCACAGATACATTTTTGAAGTGCACATGTTATACTGCAGATGTTGCGCTGGTAATGTCACTGTCTGCAGCATACACCATCTACGGAAAAAAGTACACTGTATGTCACAGATACATTTTTCTAAGCGCACACGATGCTGGTAATGTCACTTCAAAAAGTACACTGTATGTCACAAATAAATTTTTTAAGTGCACACATTACACTGCAAATGTGGCACAACTAATGTCATTATCTGCAGCAGACACTGTCTATAGAAAAAGTACACTGTATGTCACAGATACATTTTTGAAGCGCACATGTTACACTGCAGATGTTGCGCTAGTAATGTCACTGTCAGAAGCAGACACCGCCTACGGAAAAAGTACACTGTATGTCACAGATAAATTTTTAAAGCGCACACGTTACACTGTAGATGTGGCCCTGGTAATGTCACTGTCCGCAGTGGGCACCGTCTATTGACAAAGTACACTGTATGTCATAAATAAAAAATTTTACCGCACACAATACACTGGAGATGTTCTCCTGGTAATGTCACTGTCAGAAGCAGACACCGCCTACGGAAAAAAATACACTGTAGTAAATTTTTAAAAAGCAGACGTTACACTGCAGATGTGGCGCTGGTAATGCCACTATCCACAGCAGACACCGTCTATTGAAAAAGTACAGTGTATGTCACAGATATATTTTTGAAGCGCACACGTTACACTGCAGATGTGGCGCTGGTAATGTCACTGTCCGCAGCAGACAATGTCTACAGTAAAAGTATATTGTATATCGCAGATACAATTTTTAAGGGCACCAGTTACACTGCAGATGTAACAAATCACCTGACCCAAGAAAGAGTAGCAAGAACCACCCCATGAATGCACATCCAACAATAAGTCAATGTTAAAAAATATGTATATAAAGTTTATTATACACACTAACAACAAACACGTTAAAAATTGTATACAAATAGAACAAAGTGCAATATGCAATAAAATATATGTAACCGATACACACAGGTCCACTGAATTTCCACTAGATAGGGACATGCACTATAAACCAGCATATATAGAATCCAATAAGTAACATGAAGCAAATGTAAGGTAAGGTAAGACCACTGAATAGATGGAGACACACCGTAATAAGGTCAAATATCAGGAGCCAAACCTACATCAACAGCTGCTGCAGTGGACCTGGAAACATGAGAAACGCCCAACGCGTATCGCCGGAGCAGTCCAGCTTCCTCAGGGGTAAAGAGCTGTGTGTTGGAGTATCACATAATATAGGGTGATCAATAAGGTCCAATAATATTCCCCTGTGCAGCAGGAATGATGTAGGCGGTGTAGCAGCATGTCAAACAATGCTAATCCGGAAACCGGAAGTGAAGGAGTCACATGATCGGCAGGTGGAACGCATATGCGTTCCACCGGCCCAATCACTGCCGCATATCACAAATGGGCGAATGGACGGTGAAGTCTGACAAAATGGGATGAACATGTATATGTTTTGAAGATATTAGGCAACAGGGGCACATGAATCAGCAGCAAGGACATCAGCTAAGCTGATGAACAAGTGGAGGCAATGATCGTGAACCGGATGTGCGGATAGCACATGACCGGAAGTGGAATGCCTCAGTGGAACGCATAATCCGGTTTCCGGATTAGCATGTTATTTATTGGATTCTATATACGCTGGTTTATAGTGCATGTCCCGATCTAGTGGAAATTCAGTGGACCTGTGTGTGTCGGTTACATATATTTTATTGATTACCGCACTTTGTTCTATTTGTATACAATTTTTAACGTGTGTTTGTTGTTGGTGTGTCTAATAAACTTTATATACATATTTTTTAACATTGACTTATTGTTGGATGTGCATTCATGGGGTGGTTCTTGTGACTCTTTCTTGGGTCAGGTGATTTGTTATATCCCTTTTTTTCACCACCCTTTGCACTCCTTGTATTATTTGGTGTGCCCCCTGTTTCCTTTAATTGACACTGCAGATGTGGCTCAGCTTATGTCACGGTCCGCAGCGGACACCGTATAATGAAAAAGTACACTGTATGTCACAGATATTTTTTGGATGCACACACTTCACACAGGAGATGTGGCGCAGCTAATGTCACTGTCAGAAGTGGACACCGTCTATTGAAAATGTACACTGTGTGTCACAGATATTTTTTAAATGCACACACTTTACACAGGAGATGTGGTTGAGCTAATGTCACTGTCCGCAGCGCACACCAGCTACAGAAAAAGTAATCTGTATGTCACAGACAAATTTTTGAATCGCACACGTTACACTGTAGATGTGGCCCTGGTAATGTCACTGTCCGCAGTGGACACCGTCTATTGACAAAGTACACTGTATGTCATAAATACATTTTTTAACCGCACACGTTACACTGGAGATGTTCCCCTGGTAATGTTACTGTCAGAAGCAGACACCTTCTATTGAAAAAGTACACTGTATGTCCCAGATATTTTTTGGATGCGCACACTTTAGGCTGAGTTCACACGGACGTTGCAGGAAAAGGTGCGGGTGCGTTGCGGGAACATGCGTGATTTTTCCGCGCGAGTGCAAAACATTGTAATGCGTTTTGCACGCGCGTGAGAAAAATCGGCATGTTTGGTACCCAAACCCGAACTTCTTCACAGAGTTGGGATCGGTGTTCTGTAGATTGTATTATTTTCCATTATAACATGGTTATAAGGGAAAATAATAGCATTCTGAATACAGAATGCATAGTACAATAGTGCTGGAGGGGTTAAAAAAAAATAAAAAATAATTAACTCACCTTAATCCACTTGCTCGCGCAGCCCGGCATCTCTTCTGTCTTCATCTTAGCTGTGTGCAGGAAAATGACCTGTGGTGACGTCACTCCAGTCATCACATGGTCCGTCACATGATCTTTTACCATGCTGATGGATCATGTGATGACTGGAGTGACGTCACCACAGGTCCTTTTCCTGCACACAGCTAAGATGAAGACAGAAGAGATGCCGGGCTGTGCAAGCAAGTGGATTAAGGTGAGTTAAAAAATTTTATTTTTTTTTTTAACCCCTCCAGCGCTATTTTACTATGCATTCTGTATTCAGAATGCTATTATTTTCCCTTATAACCATGTTATAAGGGAAAATAATAATGATCGGATCTCCATCCCGATCGTCTCCTAGCAACCGTGCACTTGTTTGCGGATGCTTGCGATTTTCACGCAGCCCCATTCACTAATATGGGGCCTGGGTTGCGTGGAAAACGCACAATATAGAGCATGCTGTGATTTTCACGCAACGCATAAGTGATGCGTGAAAATCACAGCTCATGTGCACAGCCCCATAGAAATGAATGGGTCCGGATTCAGTGCGGGTGCAATGCGTTCACCTCCCGCATTGCACCCGTGCGGAATACTCGCCCGTGTGAACTCAGCCTTACACAAGAGATGTAGCGCAGCTAATTTCACTGTCCCCAGCGGACACAGTCTCCGGAAAAAGTACACTGTATGTCACAGATACATTTTAGAAGCGCACACGTTACATTTCAGATGTGGAGCTAGTAATGTCACTGGTCGCAGCATACACCGTCTACGGAAAAAGTACATTGTATGCCACAGATAAATTTTAAAAGCGCACACGTTACACTGCAGATGTGGTGCTAGTAATGTCATCGTCTGAAGCAGAAACCGTCTATTGAAAAAGTACACTGTATGACAGATATTTTTTGGATGCACACACTTTACATAGGAGTTGTGGCCCAGCTAATGTAACTGTCCACAGCGGACACAGTCTACAGAAAAAGTACACTGGATGTCAGATATTTTTTGGATGCGCACACTACACATGACCAGCGTATTGTCGAGTCGTTCACCCTCTACCTCCCCATTCCAAACACAATAATGAAAGACTCAGCAAGTGGATTTATTGGCCACAGCAGCCTTTTTTATTCGGTTTCGATACCATGAAAAAGTATTGCGATACTCGATACCACGTGAAAAAAATAAACAAATAAAGCCACGTGCAATCCGCATTTTAAAAAATGCTGAAATCACGCAGTTTTTATTATTTTTTTCTGTTCCGGCGTTCACCGCATAGATTTTTTTAAATATTTTAAAAGTTTGGACTTTTCTGACGTGGCGATATGTAATATGTTTATTATTTATACATTTTATATGTGAAATTGGGAAAGGGGGTGATTCATACTTAATATATATATATATATATATTTTTTTTTTTACACTTTTTATTTAATAACTATTTCCCCCCTTAGGGGCCAGAACCTGGGATTTTTTTTCATCCCTTGTCCTATTCACCCTGATAGAGCTCTATCAGGGTGAATAGGACCTCACACTCTCCCTGCTGCCCTGTGCACACAGCATCAAGGATGTTACCATGGCAGCCGAGGCTTCAGTAGCGTCCTGGCTGCTATGGTAACCGATCGGAGCCCCAGGATTACACAGCTGGGGCTCCGATCAGAAGCTGCAACTGCACCACCAATGAGGGGGAGGGGAGGGGACCCTGTGGCCACTGCCACCAATGATTTTAATACTGGGGGGGTTGAGAGGGGCCGGCGCACTGTGCCACCAATGATTTTAATGGGGTGGGGGGTTGAGGGGGGGCACCACCAATGATAATTACCCCTTAATACAGGAGGCGGGTACTGGCAGATCAGCGGCAGTTAACCCCTCAGGTGCCGCACCTGAGGAGTTAACTGCCGCTGATCGCAGCTCCCTGTCAGGGGCAGGGTGCCGGCAATGTGATTCTGCTGCTGGCACCCGCCTCCTGTATTATGTGTTAAAGTCTACTTTTCCTGGGTCCAGACTTTAAGCATTAGGCTACACAGAGCGGCGCCCAGCGATGTCCCAGCACTTACTATTAGTCCTGGGCGCCGCTCCGTTCGCCCGCAGTGCCCCATTACTGTCTCCTCTCCTGCTCTATATGCTAATTATTATCGGAGCAATGGGGAGAAGACTTCTCTAGTGGGCGTTCCTTCTCCCTGTGCTGCAATTGGACAGCGCTACAGCCAGGGAGAAGGAACGCCCACTAGAGAAGCTGATGTCTCCTCCCCATTGCTCCGATAGTAATTAGCATATCGAGCAGGAAAGGAGACAGTAATGGGGCACTGCGGGCGAATGGAGCGGCGCCCAGGACTAATAGTAAGTGCTGGGACATCGCTGGGCGCCGCTCTGTGTAGGAAAAGTACTATCATTGGTGGCGCAGTGCGCACGCCCCTCCTCCGCCCCTCTCTTCTCATTGGTGGCAGTGGCAGCGGCAGCACAGGGGGAGGGAGGACTGCTTCCTTCTCCCCTGTGCTGCTGAGGGAACATGAGCGTGCTGACAGCAGCGCGCTCATGTTCAGAGATACTAGACTGCGCAGAAGCGCAGCCCAGTATTGAAAAAATGGAAATCCCGGTATTTTATCGATACCGGGACAAAAGTATCGATTGGGTATCGAAATTTTGATACCCGCAACAACCTTAGCCTTTTTATTAATAACATAAATACAATCAATACCATAAATAATAAATAACCCAAGGCCTTCCCACCCGAAGGCCCTGCCCCAAGAACCTTACCAAGAACCTAGGAAAATAACAGCACGTGGAGGGTCCTTTAAGCCCCGTAAAAATGAGGTGCAACTGCCCGACCTTAGTTAACTTACCTCTAGCCGTTAAACACTAGCTCAGAGGCAGAAAAAATGGTAACCAAGGGCAACAAACGTGGGCCGCTACCTGCCAAATCACACCACAAAACCAATACCTGGGGAGTCCAGAGCCCCCTTTGACTCCCTTCCCACCATGCCAGAGCCACCATAACCACCAACTCCATTGAGCCACCACCGCCTAGGCCTCTACAACGAGGCCCAACCACCAGCCCCTACTTGACCAAACAGCAATCCACTCGCAACCACCCCGGCCCTAACACCCAAACTGTCAACACTTCATGAACCTCGCATAAACCCAAGCAAACCACAGCTCAAAAAAGGGAAGGTGGGTGGAGGCTGCTGCCACACTGCTGTCCCTACAAAATGGCCCCTTTATCTGCCCCTGCTACCCCATTTAAGCCCTAAACCCCTCCCCTAGCACCCTCCCCTCACTAATCCTTCTCTTTAACCCCTTACATCCTGGATTCCACTCCCTTCAAGCCCCTGTCATGCAGACCTTCCTCCCGGCCTGCATCCCTAATTCCGGCCTGTACTTGACCAGCGTATTGTCGAGTCGTTCCCCCTTTACCTCCCCATTCCAAACCCAATAATGACAGACTCAGCAAGTGGATTTATTGGCCACAGCAGCCTTTTTATTAATAACATAAAGACAATAAATACCATAAATAATAAATAACTCAAGGCCTTCTCACCCGAATGCCCCGCCCCAAGAACCTTAACAAGAACCTAGGAAAACTACAGCACGGGGAGGGTCCTTGGAGCCCCATAAAAATGACGTGTAACTTCCCCGCCCTTAGTTAACTTACCTCTAGCCATTAAACGACAGCTAGGAGGCAGAAAACCGCCAATCAAGGGCAACAAACGTGGAACGTTACCCGCCAAATCAAACCACAAAACAAATACCTGGAGAGTCCAGAGCCCCCTTTGGCTCCCTCCCCACCACGCCACAGCCACCATAACCACCAACTCCAAGGAACCACCACCGCCCACGACACAAGAAGGTGAACACCTCACCTCCTTGCGTCCCACCACACCAGCAACGCCAACTCGATCCCATCCTGCAAACCTGAACACCAGAGATCAATCCCTACCGCATTTAGGTGCACCCCATCACTCCTCCAAAATCCCCCCTCACCCGACTCCAGCTCCCTATGCCGAACAACAAACCCACCGTTCCTCACTACATACCTACCCACAGCCCTGTTCACCTTTATCCTCTCTTTGTTTAGCCGTTCCACAGACCTTGCATCCCTCCAGTGCTTACGCGGGACCGTGTCCGACCAAACCGTCACCAGTTGCAGGTACTGCGCCCACAACAGCAGCAAGTCAAACTTGATATCCTACACAAGCTCCCGGAAGAGGCATGTCCCCAAATCATTCCACCCTACATGCAACACCAACACTCCAGGGGGCATATCCAATCGCACAAACCTGTGAAACTCAGGAAGAACCCGACTCCACAACATGCCTCTCAACCCCAACCATCGGATCAACGGCAGCATCTCTTGAAAAACCCAACTGCCGTCCATCGGGCCTGACTGCCACACGCAACGCTCCCCAGAACACTTAAGAGTGCCCCATAATCCACACCAGACACTGAAACACCTATAGAAACACAAAATAACACACATCTAAGATCCACCTCCCGCTCAAACAAAAACTCCCCCCCCCCCCCATTAGACCCATGCGGGTCTAACATATGACCGGAACCAAATAGACTCCCAACGGCCAATACGCCAAATCGCTTCATCCCCCAACCACCTCCTAGCTGCTTTCATGGCCACGCCTATCCTAAAATAATGATCTCCATACAACGAGGGGTCCCACCCAAACCCCTTCAAGCCGGCTCTCATAACAGCTATAAACTGGAACCGAGAAAGAAACGATCCATCCCCATAAACTAACAACAGTCCAACCCCCCCAAACTCTTTCCCTCCCAAAAAACCTGAAGGTAGCGGACTGGGCGTGTATCCGACCCTGCCACCTGATACAACACTACCCGACGACCCCATCCCAATTGGTCAGTTTTTGACCTCCTGATGCAAAACTTCAACCTATCATCAAATAACTACAAATCCCTAACGAATAGGCCGCCGGCCCGATTCTTGCTCGGACTAACCAACTCCCCAATCCTCAATGCCCCAAAAAAGGCGAGCAAAAAAGCTAGCTTAAACAGCCCGACCTTCCCCACCAACAAACAAATCCGCTCTAACTGTTCCATCATATCTACCAACAAAGCAAACGAAAACAGTTGACGTTGATCCACCCCCACTGAATGCTTCCTCCAACCCCTCAGGGCCTGCGTAACCCATAACGATTTTGTCACATTCGCTGCCCCCCGGAACCTACAGCCAAAAGCCATCTCTGCCATAAACTTGCTCAATCTGGAAACTGACCAACCCTCTTCCCTACAGTGCCACACCCAAAGCAACATGACTTTTTTGCCTACCGCACACCGCCGACACCGCCCGCCGTAGATACATGACTTTATCCTCCTGCAATCGGCACTCCATAGCCACAGTATCAATGACTATTGTTACTGTGTCACTGTGTTGTAGGGCCCTCCGTCTTCTCAGATGGCAAAGGAACCCCAAAAAGGCGAGACATGGCTTCAAACGAATGTAAAATTATGGAACAGCCATTTAAACTTGGCGGCCCTAGGAACAAAAAATCATCCAGCAAATGGATGATGGAACCCCGACCTGACCACTCTCGTACTACCCACTCCAAGAAAGAGCTGAACTGTTAAAAATAGGCGCACAAAACCAAACAACACATGGGCAAACACTGATCTACAAAAGAAAAGAAAAAAACGTCCCAACAAACACTCAGCTAATATCTACCTTGACCAACAAAGCTCCCTGCCCATAAAACAGTACCCACCGAACCGCCTCATCGATTGACGTATACACGACCGAACACAATTCCGGCGCAATCCCGCCATTAACCGAACCCCCTTTTGTGAACGAAAGATGGTCTATAAGGCAAAATTTATTAGGCTCCTTTTTCGGCACCACCCCCAACGGTGACACCCGCAAATCCTGCATTGGCAATTCCTTAAAGGGCTTTGCCATGCAACCTAACCTCACCTCCTTCCACAACTTCTCCGTCACCACTCCAGGAAGCTCCGTCGCTGACCGCAAATTCTTCCCCTATTTTTCCATGCCCCCTCCACAAACGGTATACGAAAACCTTCCTTAAAACCTGTTAACAGGAATTTTGCCACCTCCGCGTTAGGGTACACATTTAGAAACTGCTCCATTTTGGTTACCCGGATTGGCGTCCGCCCCTTTTCCCGCCACATCGCCCAAACTTTTTCCTCTTCGCCCTCTGAAGCACCTCTGTGCCCCGTGATTCCCACCGCATGAGGAACACTCGTGCTTAAAATTCCACTTGTCACCATGTACCGATCAGAGGAGGTAGAGACCGCAAAGCAGGATTCAAGTACAGTACAGTGGACAAGGAGACTGAAGATAAACCGGCTTTATTAAAGAACCAGATGTAACTGCCGGAAAATCGGATTAACAGTATAAACAGATTTACACAGAATACTTGAACAAGAGTAAGAATAAATGTGTTCCGCAGCAAACACATCAGAGTCCAGGCAACACTCAGCTAATATACTCCTATCTACCCCTGCTGCTCAGGGTCCACTTCTACAGCTTCTAAAGTCCCTTTCTCTATAAGCTATCACAGAAAAGCACCGGTGCCACTCACAGTTCTGCAGATTCTCCTTGATCCAATAAGATGCAGTCTGGCTCCAGGTCCGGTCGCTTGCTTGTCTGTCTTTCTCTCTATGGTTACTGCAGATGCAGATCTTCACCTAGTTTCAGCTCTGGCAGGAAGGATTCGGCTTGTACTGGTCTCTGACACATGGTCCCACTCCTCTGGAACACACGGTGCAGTCCTCTGTGTGCTGCTCCACAGCTGTCAGGGAAAACTCAGCTATTATATCCTCCTGCTGCTACATTCTTTTTCTGTTATCTCTCAGCAGTCCATCTCTCCCTGTTATCTCAGCAAGGCCCCAGCAACTTCTAGAACAGCCCGGGAAAACTCAGGTTCCTGTTCAGTGGCCTCTGGTGGCTGGAGGGAAACATGACAGTCTGCATAGATATAAGTGCTGGAAATGCTGCTGGTTGATTCAGGGCTGCCTCTTACAACCATACTTGCAACCTCCCTCGTTGAACAGAAAACATAACCCTTTAAGCGAGGCTGCCAAGCGCTCAAATTGCCCAGAAACCCCGGCACCACCTGGAAATGGCTGCCCTGCCCTAACCGGAGTCATCACCTGCATCCAAAGACCAATGTCCTTATGGTCCCAGGGCATACTAGGCCAGACCGCCTTACGCTGCCGAAACTGCTCATCGTACCTCAACCCCCATACACTCAGTACGCCTTCCCTATTGTGTCCAGGTAACAGAAAAGAGACAAATAATTGTCCGGCGTTTTTTCCCCAATTACACTAGCCAAGATCACAAACGCCTGCAACCAGTTAGAGAAGGTCCGGGGAATCAAACGGTATCGCCGCTTGTCCTCCTCCTTCTTCCTATCCTCCCGCCTATCCCAGTCCAAATTAAAACGTTCAAGCGGGAGTAGCAAAAATATGTCCACGTACTCCCCTTTCCAAATTCTTTCCTTAACCTCATGTTTCAAGTGGGCCCCCAGGGGCCCTTCAAAACACACAAACCTCCCTTTTAGCAGCATCATCAACTCGCAGCTATTCCCCATCCTTATCACCAGTCCCTGCCCTCTCCTTATCCCCATCCTTATCCCCATCTGCGCTGCCCCAAGCGCCCCCCCAGCACCTGTACCCACATCCCTATCCACCAAAGTATGCAACCCTGTAATAACTCCCCCAGCCCTCCTGTAACGGACACCCCTGAGCCCCCTTAACCATGGAGTTCCCCCACAACAAGCAACCGCTAATAAGGGATCCCCGCATATCTCACCTTGCTGCGTAGATGCTGTGATTCCACCAGCTGGAACATGATGAATGTGGACTTGACTGGCGATGAAATACCTAATGACCGTCCTGCAATCTTCAGCACCTCTGGAGACCTGTCTTGCTTCCGGCAACCCCAAAGCCTGCACCCCTACAGCCTTACCACCAGATGTTGCACTGGTCCCAATTGGAGACACCAAGGCCTGCAATTCAGCAGCCTCGCCACCAGAAGTCACCCTTGTCCTGATTGAAGATATCAAGGCCTACAGTTCCGCAGCCTTGTCACCAGCTGTCGCCGGTCTTCCAACTTGCGCCGACACAGAGCCAGCACCGCGCTGCCCGGGTAATGGACTCAGGGCCGCCTTCTTGACTCCGCCGCTCTGCCACTGTGACCCGTGCTTCTCTCCCCCGCAGCTAATGTCACTGTCCGCAGCAGACACCGTCTATTGAAAAAGTACACTGTATGGCTACATGCACACAACCGTTGTGTTTTTTGCGGTACGCAAACCGCGGATCCGTAAAACACAGATGTCAATTTGTGGAACGGCACGGACAGCCTTCAAAGTGCGGACAAGAATAGTACATGTTATATTTTTTGGGCGGAGCCACGGAACGGAGCAACGGATGCGGACAGCACAAGGAGTGCTGTCCGCATCTTTTTCGGCTCCATTGAAGTGAATGGGTCCGCAACCGAGCTGCCAAAACTGCGGCTCGGATGCGGACCAAAGCAAAGGCCGTGTGCATGAGGCCCATGTCACAGCTATTTTTGGGATGCGCACACGTTACACTGCAGATGTGGTGCTGGTAATGTCTCTGTCCACAGCAGACACCGTCTACGGAAAAAGTATATTGTATGTCACAGATAAAAATTTTAAGCGCACACGTTACACTACGATGTTGCGCAGCTGATGTCACTGTCTGCAGCAGACGCCGTCTACGGAAAATGTACACTGTATGTCACAGATAAATTTTAGAAGCACACACGTTAGAGTGCAGATGTGCCACAGCTAATGTTACTGTCCGCAGCGGACACCGTCTACGGAAAAGGACACTATGTCACAGATACTTTTTGGATGCGCACACTTTACATAGGAGATGTGGCACAGCTAATGTCACTGTCCGCAGCGGACACTGTATACAGAAAAAGTACGCTGGATATCATATTTTTTTTTATGTTTTCCCTTTACACTGGAGATGTGCCGCAGCTAATGTCGCTCTCTGCAGCGGATTAACTATTGTACGCAATTTAGCACAGGATGCTCTAAAAATAAATATTGCTGCCACACACAATAGTACTTAGAAGGACTTTTGGGTCTGTAAAGTTTTAGCTATTTAGTGCAGGTTGCGTTAAAAATATAGATTGCAGCTGCCATACACAATAGTCCTTAACCCCTTAGTGACCACCCATACGTGTTTTTACGGCGGTCACTAAGGGGCCTTAGGCTGGGCCACCGCGTTTTTACGGCGGCCCAGTTTAAGCGCTGCACGGCTCCCCCGTGCAGCGGGGAGCGCGGACCTGGCTCTCACATGAGAGCCGGGTCCCTGCTCTAACAGCCCGGAACGGCAGGAGTGCCGATCCGGGCTGTTTAACCCTTTACATGCCGGGCGCAATGGCGCCCGCTGCATGTAAAGTGGTGACAGAGGGAGCGGACTCCCTCTGTCTCCCATCAGCACCCCGAAAATGCGATCGCGGGGTGCTGATGTGCTGGGAAGCTTACCTTGCTTCGGATCAGGGCCCCGAGCCTGTCTTCCGTTACCTCCAGCAGGCTGTGCCTCTCTGGCGCAGCCTGCTGGTCAATGTTCGAATAGCATTGCTATTGAAATGCAATGCATTATAGAGATAATGCATTACATTTTAAAAGCAATCAAAATACTGTATATTATAGTCCCCTTGTGGGACTATTAAGTAGTAAAAAAAATAGAAAAAAAATACACATTTATTAAATAAAAAAAATTCCATAAAATAAAAATATATTTTTTTTTTCCATTGAAAATACGCTTTTCAATGAAAAAAAATTGCAAAAAGAAAATATCCCCCATATGTTTGGTATTGCCGCGTCCGTAACGACCGGGACTACGTAAATATTACATAAATTATCCCCTATGGTGAACGCCGTAAAAAATAAAAAATAAAAAAAGACAGAATTTTGAATTTATTCTTAGTTTCCACCGAAAAAAAAACGTAATAACAAGCGATCAAAAAGCGGCATTTACTCCAAAATCATACCAATGAAAAATACAAGTCGTCTTTCAAAAATCAAGCCCTCACACAATTCCATATAAAAAAATTTAAAAAAGTTATGGGTCTTGTGAAGTGGCAATGCAAAATTATTTTTTTGGTTAATAAAAGGTGTTTTATTGCAAAAAAAGTAGTAAAACGTAAGCAAAATTATAAGTATTTAGTATCACTGTAATCGTACTGACCCAGAGAATAAAGATATTATGTTATTTGTACCGAAAAATGAACGCCAAAAAATGTATAATGTAAAAACGCAGTGGCAGTATTGCTATTTTTCCCTATCTCCCTCCCAGAAAGAGTTAATAAAAGTTAATCAGAAAGTTATGTGTACCCTAAAATGGCGCCATTAAAAACTAAAACTTGTCCCGTAAAAAACAAGCCCTCATAAAGCTATATAGATAAAAAAAATATAAAAGTTATAGCTCTTGGAACGAGACCATAAAAAAAGGAAGAAAAACGCTTGGTCATAAAGGCCCAAACAGGCTTGGTCACTAAGGGGTTAAAAGGACTTTTGGGTCTCTGAAAAGTTTTGGTGGTCATAATATTCTTAAATCACTCCCTACACTTTCTGTCCCTTCCTTAACACATCTCCCTGACTAAGAATGATCCGAACATGCGTCATCAGGTGCTATATAGCACCCGGTGACGCGTTCCAGCCAGCCACTCACTGTAATGCCATCAGCCAACATGGTTACGGCATTACAGTAAGGGCAGTACTTAGCTGCACGTTTTATTGGCTGAGTAGCAGCCACAAAACATGCGGGGCGGAGACTCGAGCATTGCGCTCTAGCACATGCGGTATTCGGCCGAATTCCGCTTTGTGCCGAGCATCGAGATGCTCGAGCTGAACAGGTGTTCGGCCGAGCATGTTCGATCATTACTAATTGCGGTCTACAGCGTGGACACAGTCCGCACACAGGCCAATAATGAGTGTGCATGAGGCTTAAAAGTGACACACAGTCATTCTACAGATAACAGAAGGAATTCAAGCGCACTTGTTTGCACTGCCACAACATGGATTATAAGAACCTTTTTATCTCCACTACTTTATTGGTGCTGCTTCTATGTCCGTATTTTGTTCCACCAAAGAGTTGTTGGGACACCTATAGGGGTGCGCAACATTTTTTTTTTTTTTATGTTGTGTGCTTTTGGCTTAGCTAGGAGTTAGCTAGGAATGTTGGTGGCCTGCAATATGATGTGAACTGCCTGTTATTCAGACTCACAGTAAGGCTGGGTTCACACGGCCGTTGCAGGAAAAGGTGCGGGTGTGTTGCGGGAACTGCGGGAACATGCGCGATTTTTCCACGCGAGTGCAAAACATTGTAATGCGTTTTGCACGCGCGTGAGAAAAATCGGCATGTTTGGTACCCAAACCCGAACTTCTTCACAGAAGTTCGGGTTTGTTTTAGGTGTTCTGTAGATTGTATTATTTTCCCTTATAACATGGTTATAAGGGAAAATAATAGCATTCTTAATACAGAATGCATAGTACAATAGGTCTGGAGGGGAAAAAAAAAAATAATAATAATTTAACTCACCTTAATCCACTTGATCGCGCAACCGGCATCTCTTCTGTCTTCTTCTTTGCTGTGCACAGGAATAGGACCTTTGATGACGTCACTGTGCTCATTACACGGTCCAATCACATGGTTCATCACCATGGTGAGGGACCATGTGATTGGATCATGTGATGTGACGTCACCACAGGTCCTTAGCCGGCAGCTAAACATTACAGAAGAAGACAGAGATCCGCAACTACGCGATCAAGCGGACTCGGTGAGTTAATTTATTTTTATTTTTAACCCCTCCATCACTATTTTACTTTGCATTCTGTATTCAGAATGCTATTATTTTTCCTTATAACCATGTTATAAGGGAAAATAATACAGATCGGGTCCCTATCCCGATCGTCACCTAGCAACCATGCGTGAAAATCGCCTAGCAAGTGATGCGTGAAAATCACCGCTTATGTTCACAGCCCCATAGAAATGAATGGGTCAGGATTCAGTGCGGGTGCAATGCGTTCAACTCACGCATTGCACCCGCGCGGAATACTCGCCCGTGTGAAAAGACTTGCTATTCAAGTTGCTTCAATGCACAGTGATGTACACCAAGATACATTCTCCCTAAAGTTTAACTGCAGCCTGGAATAAACCTGATTTAATGTTCTTCGTTACAAATTAATAACAAAGCTATTTTTTTTTAGAAATTCAGCAAAACTACCAAATCAAATTTTTTTAAAACTTTGCTCATCTCTAGAGTAGAGCAGACACCTGGATGTTCGGGTTCGACGGGTTTGGCCGAACGTCACAAAAAAGTTTTCAGTTCGGGACCCGAACTTGACCCCAAACCCCATTGAAGTCAATGGGGTACCAAACTTGAGGTCCATATGGAGTAGGAGGTCCATATGGAGTAGGAGGTTATGGAGGCCGGGGATGTGGTGGTGTAGGTGGAAGCGGCGGTTGAGGAGGAGGAGGTAGCCAACACTGTTTTTTGTTTTTGTTTTATTTTATTATCATAATTTTTTTGTTTAAATTTGGGTAGACCCCAAAACATTGGGAAATATAAAAAATAAAACAATGAGAAAGTGTGCTGGAGTAAAACAATGGCTGGGTGAGGCCAGTATACATGTCTATTCTGCACGAGGTACTGACAAGTCCTGTGGGATCCCTGCCTGTTTCATTTTAATAAACGTGAGATGGTCCACATTGGCTGTGGACAGGCGGCTGTGCTTGTCTGTGATAACGCCCCTTGCCATGCTAAACACAAGTTCAGACAATACACTGGCAGCAGGGCAGGCCAGCACCTCCAAGGCATAAAGGGCAAGATCAGGCCATGTGCCCAATTTGGAGACCCAGAAGTTGAAGGGGGCAGACCAATCAGTCAGTACGTGTTGGCATGTGCACACTAACTGCTCCACCATGTTGCTAAAATGCTGCCTCCTGCTAAGACGTTGTTGTGGCGTGCTGACAAAGCTTTTCCACATTTTGGCCATGCTAACCCTGCCTTCTGAGGTGCTGGCGGTGCCCCAGCTGCGTTGCCGACCTCTTCCTCCTCCTCTGCCTTTGACTTGTGCTTCCACTGTGTCCCCGCTGTCAGGTGGGAATGCCATCAGCAGCGCGTCTACCAGCCTGCGCTTGTACTCGCGCATCTTACGATCATGCTCCAGTGACGGAATTAAGGACAGTACGTTGTCCTTGTAACGGGGATCCAGCAGCATGGCCACCCAGTAATCAGCACAAGTTAGAATGTGGCCAACTCGGCAGTCATTGCGGAGACACTGCAACATGTAATTGCTCATGTGTGCCAGGCTGCCCAGAGGCAACAACAAGCTGTCCTCTGTGGGAGGTGTATCGTCTGTGTCCTCTGTATCCCCCCAGCCACGCACCAGTGATGGCCATGAGCTGGTCTGGCTGCCACCCTGCTGAGAACATGGTTCCTCCTCCTCCATCTCCTCCTCCTCATCATCCTCCAGATCTGTGCCCTGGCTGGACAATTGTGTACCTGGCGTATGTTGGTGCAGGAACCCACCCTCGGAGCCACTTGTCAATGACTGGCCTGAAACCCTTGTAAATGATCCCTCTTCCTCCTCCTTCTGTGCCACATCCTCTTCCATCATCGTCCGAAGCGTTTTTTCAAGGAGGCATATAAGTGGGATAGCAACGCTGAGAACGGTGTCATCGGCACTGGCCATGTTGGTGGAGTACTCGAAACAGCGCAACAAGGCACACAGGTCCTGCATGGAGGCCTACTCATTGGTGGTAAAGTGGTGCTGTTTTGCAGAGCGGAAACTCCACTATCGCCTGCTGCTGCTTGCAGTCTGGCCAGCATGTGCAAGGTGGAGTTCGACCTTGTGGGAAAGTCACATATGAGGCGGTGAGCGGGAAGGCTGAAGTTACGCTGCAGCACTGACAGGCGAGCAGCAGCAGGGTGAGAACGCTGAAAGCGTGGTGTGAGGTTTGTCCGCCAAACAGATAAGTTTTAAAACTGCCTGCTGTCGTTTACATCTGGCTGTGTTGAAGTTGGTGGTGAAGGTGTTACGCTGACCGGATGGGGAGGCGGTAGAGGATGAGGAAGCGGAGAAGGAGGAGGAAGCAGCAGGAGGCAAAGAGAAACGCCCTGCAATCCTCGATGGTGGATGGACACGTACCAAACTGCTATCTGCCTCATGCCCAGCCGCCACCGCATTTACCCAGTGTGCTGCTAGGGAGATATAACGTCCCTGACCGTGCTTACTGGTCCACGTATCCGTATTGAGGTGCACCTTGCCACAGATGGCGTTGCACAGTGCACACCTGATTTTGTCCCCCACTTGGTTGTGCAGGGAAGGGATGGCTCACCTGGAAAAGTAGTGGCGGCTGGGCACAACGTACTGTGGGACAGCTACCGCCATAAGGCCTTTAAAACTATCCGTCTCCACCAGACGGAATGACAGCATTTCAAAGGCCAGTAATTTTGAAATGCTGGCATTCAGGGCTAGTGATCGTGGTTGGGTAGGGGGGTACTTCCTCTTCCTCTCCAGCGTTTGGGAGATGAAGAGCTGAACGCTTCCGTGGGACATTGTGGAGATGCTTGATGACCCAGGTGGTGGTGTTGCTGGAAGATCCTCTGTTTGCGGGGTGGCAGGTGGCACTGTCACTTCAGAGGTGGATAAAGAGGCTGAGATTGCAGCAGAAGAGGAAGCAGCAGGAGCCAGAGACCTTTCTTGGTTTTTAAGGTGTCTACTCCACTGCAGCTCGTGCTTAGCACTTGAATGCCTGGTCATGCAGGTTGTGCTCAGGTTGAGAACGTTTATGCCTCGCTTCAGGCTCTGATTGCACAGCGTGCAAACCACTCATGTGTTGTCGTCCGCACATTGTCTGAAGAACTACCACGCCAGGGAACTCCTTGGAGCTGGATTTGGTGTGCTCAGTAGCAGGCGTACTGTCTAGAGGACGACCGCTCCACTTTTGCACCCTGCTCCCTCTTCTGCTGTGCTGGTGGCTCTGTGCGACCACCGCCTCTTCCTCCAAACTACATAGGTCACTCGCATGACCTTGATTCCATGTGGGGTCGAGGACCTCATCGTCCTCCACATCATCTTCCACCCAGTCTTCACCCCTGCCTTCCTTGTCGGTCTGCACACTTCCGAAAGCCCCAGCAGTTGGCACCTGTGTTTCGTCATCATCCGAGAACTCATGTACTCATCTTGAAAGATAAGTGGTTGGCATCGGTGCACTCAATCTCTTCCACTTCTGGGGCAGGGCTAGGTGGATGGCCCTGGGAAACCCTGCTAACAGAGTCATCAAAAAGCAGAAGAGACTGCTGCATGACTTGGGGCTCAGACTGCTTGGCTGATTTTCAAGGGGGTGAGGTGAAAGACTGATGGACATCGGCTGCAGGTGCCAACTGTGGTCTTTCAGCAGGAGACTGCATGTGAACAATGTGAAGGAACAGGATCCACTGTCAGCAACCCAATCTACTATCGCCTGTACTTGTTCAGGCCTCACCATTCGTAGAGCCGCATTAGGCCCGACCAAATACCGCTGCAGGTTCTGTCAGCTAATCTTACCTGAGGAAGGGGTTTCACTTGTGCGTGTAGCTGGCACAGATCGACCACGTCCTCTCCCCCAGCAGCACCACGACCTGGGCTACGGCCCTTATTTGACACTCTCCTCATATTTCTCAAATTTAGGATCTTGCCCTAAATGGGTGTTTAATTAATAGTAGAATAGAACGACAGTATGTACAGGGTGTATCTCACACGGCCAGAACCAGACTAGGCCTCAATTAAATTTGTTTGCCCAAAATGGCTGTATTTCAAATACCTGAATCAAACCCCTGTATTTAAAGGGTGTATCTCACATGCCCTGAACCAGACTTGGCCTCAATAAAAGATTTGCACCAAATGGTGGTATTTCAAATATCTGAATAGAACCACACTATGTAATGGCTGTATCTCACAATGACATATGCAGCAAAGGCTGCCAACTAAACTTTTTTTTGCCCAAACGGATGTTAGTTTAATAACTGAATATGACAGCAGTATATAACCCTGGAATTTCAAACATGCTTATGCTGCAAGGCCTGAAAAATTGTGTATTTTGCCCCAAAAAGGGTGTTTTATTAATAGAAGAATATAAGCCCTGTATATACAGGGTGCATCTCACACGGCCTAACCCACACTAGGGCTCAATTAAATTTGTTTGCCCAAAATGGCTGCATTTCAAATACCTGAATAGAAGCCCTGTATTTAAAGGGTGTATCTCACACGCCCTGAACCAGACTAGGCCTCAATTAAAGATTTGCGCACCAAATGGGGGTATTTCAAATATCTGAATATAACCCAAATATGTAAAGGGTGTATCTCACAATGACATATGCAGCAAAGGCTACCAAATATACTTTTTTTGCCCAAACAGGTGTTTGTTTAATAACTGAATATGGCAGCAGTATATAACCCTGGAATTTCAAATGCCAAGATGCTGCAAAGCCTGAAAAATTTAGTATTTTGCACAAAAAAAAGGTGTTTTATTAATAAAAGAATCAAACCCCTGTATTTAAAGGGTGTATCTCACACGCCACGAACCAGACTAGGCCTTCTTTTAATTTTGTTTGCCCAAAATTGCTGTATTTCAAATACCTGAATAGAAACTCTGTATATACAGGGTGTATCTCACACGCCCTGATCCACACTAGGCCGAAATTAAATTTGTTTGCCCAAAATGGCTGTATTTCAAATACCTGAATAGAAGCCCTTTATTTAAAGGGTGTATTTCACACGCCCTGTTCCACACTAGGACGCTATCAAAGAATTGTGCCCAAAATGGCTTTATTTCAAATAACTGAATAGAAAGACAGTATGTAAAGGTGGTATCTCACAATGACATCTGCAGCAAAGGCTGCCAACTAATTTTTTTTTACCCAAACGGGTGTTTGTTTAATAACTGAAATAGACAGCAGTATATAACCCTGGAATTTCACACATGCTGATGCTGCAAGGCCAGAAAAATAGTGGAATCTGGCAAAAAATAGTGTCTTTAAAAACCCAGAAAATGATGGCTTTATTTCTAGCTTAGACTGCACACTGACTAAGCCTGCAAATGCACCAGTTGTTGTAAATTGCCCAAAAAATCCAGATGTTGTATATTGCCAAAAAAGTGTTTTTTTTGGTAACAGAATATAAAAGCTGTATATATTAAACTATATATTAAACAGATCTGGAAAATAGTGTTTTTTGGCAAAAATTTCATGTTTTAAAAAACCGAGAAAATTATGGCTGTATTTCTAGCTTAAAGAGGACCTTTCACCTTGAAAAACATTGTGAACTAAGTATGCTGCCATGGAGAGCGGCGCCCGGGGATCTCACTGCACTTACTATTACCCCTGGGCGCCGCTTCCGTTCTCCCGTTATCCCCTCCGGTATCTTTACACACTAAGTTATAGTAGGCGGTGTCTGCCCTTGTCCTGTGGGCGTCTCCCCCTCCTAGGCTGCAGCGCTGGCCAATCGCAGCGCACAGCTCACAGCCTGGGAGTTTTTTTTCTCCCAGGCTGTGAGCTGTGCACTGCGATTGGCCAGCGCTACAGCCTAGGAGAAGGAGACGCCCACAGGACAAGGGCAGACACCGCCTACTATAACTTAGTGAGTAAAGATACCGGAGGGGATAACGGGAGAACGGAGCGGCGCCCAGGGGTAATAGTAAGTGCAGTGAGATCCCCGGGCGCCGCTCTCCATGGCAGCATACTTAGTTCACAATGTTTTTCAAGGTGAAAGGTCCTCTTTAAACTGCACACTGACTAAGCCTGCAAATGCACTAGATGTTGTAAATTGCCAAACATAATTTGATTTATTTATTTTTTTAAACTGATTATTTGTGCTGTCTTTAAAGCTTGGTTTCTATGTCCCAAAAGCTCAGATGCAGTGCTGGTGCACTGAGCTTGCATAAAATGGCCGCTGCCCACCTAACTGACTTATAAAAGTATTTTTTTTTCCATCACTGGGCTCAGGGCAGGATAAAAAAATTGTGCCCTGCACCCACACAACACAATGTATGTAGATCGCTGAGTTAGATTCACGTTTTGAGCAAAGATTCTCTCCTATTCTCTCCCTGAAATCACCAGCAGCATCCTCTCCCTACTCTAAGCACAGCAGAGTGACGTGCAGCGCTACTTGACTCCAGCTTATATAGAGGCTGGGTCACATGCTGCACTGGCCAATCACAGCCATGCCATTAGTAGGCATGGCTGTGATCGGTTCTAAGGGCACAGAGTTAAACGCTTGTTGATTGGCTGCTCTGCAGCCTTTCAAAAAGCGCAGAGAAATCACCGAACCCAAACTTTTACTGAAATGTTCGGGTCCGGGTTCCAAAAATCCTAAAGTTCGGTACGAACCCGAACTTTACAGTTCGGGTTCGCTCAACCCTATTCACAATATAATAGCGCTAGCACCTTTTTTGCACAATTCATCCAAAACAAATTGCCAAAACTTCAGATTTCTTTGGCAGCAGAATTTTTGTGAAATCCATAACTGATCTAATTAGTTTAGAATTGATTCAATCATTTCTAATTCAGATTCAACTTTAACAGTATATTATTACATTGATCTGTTATGTTCTAATTATTTTACACAGTTTAGTGTCATCTGCACAAATTGATATTTTTCTGTGCAGTCCCTCTACAAGATCTTTAATAAACATTTTAACTCCTTAAGTACTGGGCCCATTTTTTGTATTTTTATTTTTTCCTCCTCACCTTCCAATAGCCATAACTTATTTTAAAATTTTCCATTGAGATAGCGTTATCAGAGCTTATTTTTTGCAGGGCAAGATTAACTTTTTTTTTTTTTTGCACCATTTAATTTACCATGTCTGTTATTGGAAAATGGGAAAAAATTATTTGTTGGGTTAAATTAAAACCAAAAAACCAAAAAAACAACACACAATTCCGACAGTTTTTGGGGTTTTGACAACACTGTGTACTAAAGTTAACATGGAGTCCTTATTCTGCAGCTTAATACTAATATAGTGATACAAAAACATAAAAAATTAAATAAATTCATAAAAAAATAATATCAAATTATTTTTTGCATCACCATTTTTGGACAGCCATAACTTTTTTTTTTTTTCCTTTTTTTTCCATCCACATGCCTGTCTGAGGGCTTGTTTTTTGCGGAACAAATTATAGTCTATATTGGTAATATTTTTGTGGTACGTATGACTTTTTGATCACTGTTATTCAAATTTTTTGGGCGGGAAAGGTGACAAAGAAATTGTAAATTGCGTGTTTTTAATTTTCTTTCTATTACCTCACAGGATTTTTTTTTATATTCTAATATTTTAGACATTTTTGAATGCGGCAATACCTGATATGTTTTTTTATTGTCAATATATTTTTATATGTAAAATTGAGAAAGGGGGTTGATTTAAAATTTTTATATTTTAATGTTTGTTTTTTTTTAAACATTTTTTCACTTTTTATTTAATAACTATTAGCCCCCTTAGGGTCTTAGAACCTGGGATCTTTTTATCCCTTCTCCTATTTACCCTAATAGAGATCTATTCAGTGTTAGGGCTCATGCACACGACCGTGTGCCGGTCGGGCCCATGCTGCGGACTGCAAATTGCAGTCTGCAATGCACGGGCACTGACTGTGGGGCCGCCTCATGCGGATTGCGGACCCATTCACTTGAATGGGGTCTGCTATTTGCATCCGACTGTCCGCACCACAAAAAAGTAGTGCATGCACTACTTTTTTGAGATGCGGAGGCACGGAGAGAAAACCCATGGAAGCACTCCGTAGTTCTTCCATGGGCTTCTGATCCATGCCTCCGTTCCGCACCACACCACATCTCCCAGTTTGCGGACCCATTTAAGTGAATGGGTCTGCATCCATGATGCGAGGTGCACACTGCTGGTGCCCTTGTTTTGCGGACCCGCTGATTGTGGGCTGCAATATGGCCACGGCTGGGCAACCTCCGTGTGCATGAGCCCTTAAGTAGTTAAATGACAGGGTTCAGCAGGATCGCCATTCCCTGTCATTGCACCCGGGTGATGGCCGTATGATACAGCTGGCACCCGCCGTGTATGGAGTGGGCTCACCGCAGCAGCCCGCTTCATACATTCCTTCAACCACTGCAACATGCGGGGAAATCATGGTGGTTGAAGGGATTAAAGAGTACTGTACCCAACACTGACCCATGAGGTACCCCACTACTGTTATTATTTATTTTAAAGCACCATTAACTCCATAGTGCTCTACATGTAAAGAGGGGTATACATACATAATATAAAACACCACCAGTACATGTGCATCAATTTATTAACAGGCTGGTACAGAGGGGGAGAGGATCCTGCCTGCCAGAGCTTACAATCCATAAGGGAAAGGGGAAGGATACGGTGAAGGTAAAATCTGTTTATTTGGCTGT
This sequence comes from Bufo bufo, assembly GCF_905171765.1. NCBI lineage: Eukaryota > Metazoa > Chordata > Amphibia > Anura > Bufonidae > Bufo > Bufo bufo. The sequence goes on from NC_053394.1 coordinate 246,625,103, forward strand.
GTTGTGGCAGCATACTTATTGCTTTACCAGCCTAAACAATGTACTGTTAATAGCCCAGTGGCATAGCGTGGGTTGCCAGCACCTGGGGCAAGGCAAGTATTGCGCCCCCCCCCCCCAACCTGTGACCTCGCCCCTTTTTACAAATAATGCATTAGATGTCACTTGCAGTCCTATGTAACACCACAAATAACACAGTGATAACTCTCTGTGTATAGATAATCTAGCAGATGGATGTGAGGCCCCAGAATTCAGAACACACAGTGTGACCTACAGTCTGGGGCCAGGCTTTGGCAGTGTGGGCCAAATTCTATATTCATCCCCCCAAAACAGATATTTGGATGGACATAACATACATTGCTATGAAATATACAGGAGAATACAGCACCATACCTCTTACATTCAGTGACATCTCTTGTGATGCACACTTTTCTCAGCGTCTTCATTCGGAGATAGGACCGTCAGGATACCTTCTTTCAGCCAGGGGTGGATTTGCCATAGATCTTACAGGGAAACTTCCTGGTGGGCTGATGCCCAGGGGCCGCCTGAGCCCTCCTCATAGCCGGCCAGTGAAAGTTTAAGTGGATGTATTTTGTGATGGACTGTGGTATTTGGCTCTGTTGGGGTGGTATAATGTGCCACAATATGGTATTGCTGGCCCTGCCTTCCATCAATTTAGACCAGCTACAAAACTTTTATTATTTTTTCCAGGGCCACTTTAAGTTCCAAGTCCGCCCCTGCTTTCAGCTGCGTCTCTTCTCTGCAGAGTTTCACTGATTTTTTTTTTAGATTCCTCACTTTACTCTCATCCTCAGAAAATAGACCTCCCCTCCCCCTATAATGCCCATAAGTATAATGCCCTCTGTATAATTATAATATATAATGGCCTCTCTGTATTATTATTATTGCCCCCTCTGTATTATTAATATTATAATGGCCACCTCTGTAGTATTATTGTAATAATTATGGCCCCCTTCAGCATACAGTCCCATGTAAAATACAAACTTCCCCCTGCCTTCAACCCCTCCAGCATACAGTCCCATGTGAAATACATCACGCCCCCTGCCTTCCGCTCCTCCAGCATACAGTCCCATGTAAGATACATCACTCTCCTGCCTTCAGCCCCTCCAGCATATAGTCCTATGCAAGATACAACCCCCGTCGCCTTTAGCCCCTCCAGCATACAGTCCCATGTAAATAATATCCCTCTCCCTCTCTTCGCTGCCTGCTTTCAGCCCCTCCAGCATACAGTCCCATGTAAAATACATCACTCCCCCTGCCTTCAGCCCTTCTAGCATACAGTCCCTTATAAGAAATCACTCCCATGCCTTCAGCCCCTCCAGCATACAGTCCCATGTAAAATACATCACTCCCCCTTCAGCTCCTCCAGCATACAGTCCCATGTAAGATACATCACTCTCCTGCCTTCAGCCCCTCCAGCATCTAGTCCCATGTAAGATACAACCCCCAGAGCATGCCATCTGCCCATCTCTGCTGTCCATATACCAGGCCAACCAGTATTACCCCTACATTTACCGCCTGCCCGCCTGGTCACCCCACACCTAACACTCAGTGAGACAAGTGACTCAGATTGAGTCACTTGTCTCCCTGAGTGTTAGGTGTGAGGTGACCAGGCGGTATATGAAGGGGTAATACCGGTAGGCCTGGTATATGGACAGCAGAGATGGGCAGATGGCATCCTCTGGGCAGTAATGTCTCTATGGTCATCCTTCACCAGCACCCTGACTGCCACCTGTTTGGCCTGGCTCTTATGGCACTTCACCGTCTGGTGCTTGGCTATTAGCACTAAGTGACAGTCAGTGCCACAGTGTCACTGAGATTGCCTTGTACTATATTACAGTATGACTGGTTTTTATTTTTTGCATTAATCATGGCAAAAGAGTACGGTTAACTGACGCTATTGTTCACGGACAGGATCGCAGTTATATTGCAGTGCAGTGTTGATCCCATAGTTGCAAATCTCTGCTGGATTGCAGTTGTGGCACATGTGCGACTTGCGCTATAGGGTACTTTCACACTAGCGTTTTTATTTTCCGGCATAGAGTTCCGTCAAAAGGGCTCAATACCGGAAAAGAACTGATCAGGTATATCCCCATGCATTCTGAATGGAGAGCAATCCGTTCAGGATACATAAGGATGGCTTCAGTTCAGTCATTTTGACTGATCAGGTAAAAGATAAAACCGTAGCATGCTACGGTCTTATCTCCAGCAAAAAAAACTGAAGACTTGCCTGAATGCCGGCATTTTTTTCCATAGGAATGTATTAGTGCCAGATCCGGCATTCAAAATATCGGAATGCCGGATCCGTCCTTCCGTTCTGCGCATACCGAAATAAAGGTGAAATTTTTTTTTTGCCGGATGACACCAGAAAGACGAATCCGGCATTTCAATGCATTTTTCTGACTGATAAGGCATTTTTAAGACTGATCAGGATCCTGATCAGTCTTACAAATGCCATCAGCTGGCATACGGTTTGCCGGATCCGGCAGGCAGCTCCAGCGATGGAACTGCTTGCCGGATCACTCTGGCGCAAGTGTGAAAGTAGCCTAATCCTATTAATTTCTATGGGATCACTGCTATACTACACTGTGTGTCCGTGACCCAAATGATCTCTCTACCGCACTACTTAATTCCTTTAGGACACATGGGTGTATGTCATCTTGATCACATGCTATATTTATTTCACTCTATTTAGGGCAGTGCTGCACTTCTTCCTGGGACAGAAAAGTGTCCTTAAATCATCAGTGTTGAGCAAAGCGAGCTGCAGATGTTTAATCCAAAGTCGCTTCGTTCAAAACATCTGAATAATACTGTACGGAGATTCATCTCTGTACAGTATTAGAATGTATGGGCTTTGATGAGCCTAAGTTAGTTATTCACGAAGTCGCGCATGACTTCGTTGAACAACTTCGGTAGTTGATTTTTAAAACCACTTTAAAACTTGAAATCAAACTCTGCTTTGGTTCCGACTAGTGCCTCGGAACCGAAGCTGAGTTCGGTTTCAAGTTTTAAAGTGGTTTTACACTTTAAAAATCGACTACCGAAGTTATTCAAAAAAGTCAAGCGCGACTTCTTGAATAACTTAATTTGGCTCATCGGAGCCCATACATTCTGATACTGAATGGAGACGAATCTCCATACAGTATTATTCAGAAGTTTTGAATGAAGCGACTTAGGATAAAGCATCCGAAGCTTGCTTCGCTCAACTCTAATCATCAGCTTACTTTGTCTCTCTGCCTTTCACTTGACATTTTTTCTGTGAACACAATGGAGTTGTAAGCCGTGTAGCGGGGTGGGCTCCCCAGGATACAGCGAAGTCACAGACAAGAAAAGCGACACTGACACCAGATTTATATGCAAGAACAGAAACTTTACTTTAACAATAGTAATAACACAACAATATAAGTATACACAGACTAAGTTATACCCCAGACCCACAGTCACCGTCCCTGTCTGAGGGACAGGCCTAGCTCGATGGCTCACACAGCAGAGCCTGCAAGTCGTGCTGTACCGCTAAAGAGGACACACCTAGCCGGTGGCAGACAAAGCAGGGCCTGCAAGTCAAATACTGCGCCGAAGTTCAGTACAGTAAGGCCTAGCAAAACATATAACCCTAACTATCTAACTAATTTAAGGCCTAGGCTAGTCTCTGTTACTTCAGGCACCACACAGTATAAGACAATCAGTAACCAGGTGTACTGACCTGCGTCCGTTCTGGGCCCGAGGATGCCGCTTACCCGGGATGGCCACCAACCTCTCAGCAACCGTGCGGCCTTGCTTGAAAATCAGACTTCTGCCCACATGCTCTAAATCTTCTTCCTGGAACAATCTCTCTTTCAAAGAGCCAGATCCAGAAAGGGGACATCAGCTAATCTCCTTCCTCTGCGTGTCCATTCACGCCCAGACAGCCACAAGCCAGGATGGAATTGGATTCAGTCACTCCCAGAACAATCCTCCCACCATGTCAGATTTGCTCCCACGTCCTCGTTCTCTTTAGAAGGAAACTGCATGAGTCATAATCTGCTTTGCATATTTAAAGAGGACCTTTCACTAGAATAAAACATCTAAACTAACTATACAGGCATGGAGAGCGGCGCCCAGGGATCTCCCTGCACTTACTGTTATACCTGGGCGCCGCTCCGTTCTCCCGTTATAGCCTCCGGTATCTTCATAGTTAGGCTCCACCCAGGGGAACCTCCAGGAGTCTCATTCTCCCATGCTGTAGAGCTGGCCAATCACAGCGCTCAGCTCATTTTTCTCTCAGGCTATGAGCTGAGCGCTGCGATTGGCCAGCGGTACAGCCTGGGAGAATGAGACGCCCGCAGGTTCCCCTGGGTGGAGCCTAACTATGAAGATACCGGAGGCTATAACGGGAGAACTGCAGCTGCAAAACAGTGGCCTCTAGTGCCCAAAATGCCAAATGACAGTTTCAATTCAATTAGGCACAAACATCAGACAGGAAGAGCTGTTCCACAATCTCACAGAGAAAAACTTGTTTAATATACTGTATTTGCTCCTTAATACCCCCTATAATTCCTTCCTCCTCACTTTTTGAAGAGCCAAAACTTCTAGTTTTTACCTTTTTTTCAAGAAACATTTTTGTTTTGATATAAATGTGAAAAAGATATCCTCCGATCTATCCCATAGCAGCATATCCAGCAAATACTATATCTGTTGTGAATAATGTGTACATTTACACTACCATTGGTAAACCTTCTTAAGGGGGTTCTGCACTTTGTTTAAACTGATGATCTATCCTCTGGAACACCCGGGACCCCCGCCGATCAGCTGTTTGAGAAGGTAGCGGCGCTCCAGCAGCGCCGCAGCCTTCTCACTGTTTACCGCTGGCCGAGTGACGTCACGACTTGTATCAACTGGCCTGGGCGGGGCTAAGCTCCATTCAAGTGAACGGAGCTTAGCCGTGCCCAGGCCAGTAATACTAGTCATGACGTCACTGGGCCTTCGGTAAACAGTGAGAAGGCTGCGGCACTGCTGGAGCGCCACTGCCTTCTCAAACAGCTGATCGGCGGGGGTCGATCAGGATAGATCATCAGTTTAAACAAAGTGCAGAACCCCTTTAAAGTATAATTTTGATTCCTAAGTAGATACAATTCAAAATATGAGTAAACAAAACGACCATTCTGTCTTCAAGCATATTCCAACACTGAAAAACTTTGAAGCTATACATTAACCACTGTCTTAATTGAGAAATACCAATACGCTTGCAAAATAGGTTTAAGTTTTTAACAATTTGCATACCTAATGGCAAATCTAGAAAACAGACAGAGTGACAGACTGTGTTTCAAGCTATGGAAGCCATATATTGATTGTCTATGCAGGTGGCCTTTTCTGATTTTAGATGCACTTAGTGTAAATAGTGGATTTTTTAAGATGTTGAAGGTAACAATAAAAGCAATCGATCTGGTGCTTGTAGCAGTAACTGACAAAAAACACACTTTTACAGTACACATTAGTGTTGCGCGAATCGAAGTTAAATGTATTGACTTCGATCAGAATTTTAGGAAAAATTAGATTCACCACAAATCTGAATTTCCTGGTGGTTTGTGGTAACTAACCAATTTTTCTAAAATAACAGGGGGAAAAAAAACATACTCACCTCATCATTTGTTCGCGGAGAGGCTGCCACAGCCATCTTGATTGAGGAAAACATGCCAAATCTTGAGCCCTCATGTGTGACATCACCACGTCATCACGCTGGCCTGGCACAGTGACGTTATTGATGACGTCAACGTGTATGCCCAGCATCATAACATGATGTCAGTGTGCACAAAATTTGCTGTGTTTTCTCCAATTAATATCTCTGTGACGGCCTCTCTGCGAGCAAATGATGAGGTGAGTATGTTAATTTTTTTTAACCCCTGAATGGCCTCAAAGTGACTGTGAGAGGGTTTAATGACTGGGGACGGCGTGCTCGCCGGCTACATACAATAGAATACGATTCATGATGAAGTAATTTGTAACTAATTCAATTTCTTTGCGAACTTCAGCAAAGCAGGTGAATCAAATTTTTGATAACTTCGCTCATCTCTAGTACACAGTTTTTAAGTTTTTAAATATCTAATCCACGAGAAGTATTCAACATCTACTACATCAATCAATTTGCTTTATATAGGTCTTTTTTTTGCCACGGCCGCCGGATGTTACTTCCTATATATACTTCCTAGATATAGGAAGTAACGCCCGGCGGCCGCGCTACGGCCATCATAGTGCCGGTGGCTATGTATTGCGGCATGCACCACATCAGAGGCGTGCGGCTCACTTGCCTCATTTAAACATAGTGTTTCTTCTCAATACTGCTCCTTATGAATTGCTGGCAGGGTCCAGCACAGAAACGTGTCAAGGGAAAGGAGATAATAGGAACATATGTAGCCATGTATTAGACTGAGGGAGACTAATAGGGTAACAGGCAGGTTAGTCATCTGTATTTCCACTAATTCAAGTGAGTGATATGCACTGAGATAGATGCTTATTTAATACATATAGGGCATCAATAGGTCAAAAATTTTGATGGTGTGCCAAATTGTCGCTGATTCAAGTGAGCAAGGTGGATGAATGGTTGTTTCCACTAATCTCAGGGCAGTGAGTTGTGCAGATGTTGGCAGTCAAGCAGACTGAGGGGTTGTTACGCACAAGTTATCCCTACCCTCTACACGTAGTGTTGAGGGAAAGTAACAGGGTAACAGGCAGGTTAGCCATCTGTATTTCCGCAGATTCAAGTGAGCGATACAATATATGGCATCAGTAGGTGCGCGTGTGAACGGTGTGCCTGTATGCGCAATCTTCCTCTACCATCTGTATTGCCGCTGATTCAAGTGAGCGATATGCACTGAGATAGATGCTTATTTAACATAGGGCATCAGCAGGTGCGAGTGTGAACAGTGTGCTATAGTGGTGCTTGTATGTGCAATCCTCCCCTACCATCTGAATGCTTGATGGTGTGCCACTTTGCCGCTGATTCAAGTGAGCAATGAATGGACATGTCCGCTAATCTCAGGGCAGCGAGTTGTGCAGGTACTGGCAGTGAAGCAAACTGAGGGGGTTTTATCCTACCCTCTATACGTCTATGGCTGAGTTCACACGGGCGTTGCGGGAAAAGGTCCGGGTGCGTTGCGGGAAAATTAGCGATTTTTCAGCGCGAGTGCAAAACATTGTAATGCAATTTGCACGCGCATGATAAAAATCGGCATGTTTGGTACCCAAACCCGAACTTCTTCACAGAAGTTCGGGCTTGGGATCGGTGTTCTGTAGATTGTATTATTTTCCCTTATAACATGGTTATAAGGGAAAATAATAATGATAATAATGATTATCGGGTCTCCATCCCGATCGTCTCCTAGCAACCGTGCGTGCACTTGCTTGTGGATACTTGCGATTTTCACGCAGCCCCATTCACTTCTATGGGGCCTGCGTTGCGTGGAAAACGCACAATATAGAGCATGCCGCGATTTTCACGCAACGCATAAGTGATGCGTGAAAATCACCGCTCATGTACACAGCCCCATAGAAATGAATGGGTCCAGATTCAGTGCGGGTGCAATGCGTTCACCTCCCGCATTGCACCCGCGCGGAATACTCGCCCGTGTGAACTCAGCCTATAGGTTTTGAGGGAGACTAATAGGGTTACAGGCAGGTTAGCCATCTGTATTTCCGCTGATTCAAGTGAGCGATACATATTGAGATAGATGCTTATTAAATATAGGGCATCAGGAGGTGCTAGTGTGAACAGTGTGCTATAGGTGTTCCTGTATGCGCAATCCTCCTCTACCATCTGAATTCTTGATGGTGTGCCACATTGCTGCTGATTTAAGTGAGCAAGGTGGATAAATGGATGTATCCACTAATCTCAGGGCAGCGAGTTGTGCAGGTGTTGACAGTCAAGCAAACTGAGGGGTCTTTACGCGCAAGTTATCCCTACCCTTTATACGAAGTGTTATACTACATTTAGTGGGCAGATAGCCTTTTAACCCTTTATATGTGAATAAAGTTTTTTTTTGTTTTTGTTTTTGTTTTTTAGCGCTATCTTCCTATAAGTAAAACTGTTTAGTTACAGATGGGCGCAAACCCTCTACCAATACAGTGGAGTTAATTACACAGTTGTAGATAGTTGCACAACAGCAATTGTAATTTTTTTGCTTTCATTCTCCCTGCCAAGAGCCATACCTTGTTTATTTTTCTATTCATATAGGAGTATTGGGGTCTGTGGGACAAGTAGTACTGTACTTTGTAATGACACAATTTTATCTACCATACAAAGTATTGTAAAGCTGGAAAAAGTGCTAATGGGGTGGAATTCCACCATTCTATTACAGGTTTTCTATTTATGGTGTTTACTGAGTATTATAAATAACAGGTTACCTTTATTCTGCAAGTCAGTAAAATTACAGAAATGCAAAATTTATATTGTTTGCATTATGTACTAATATATTACTAATATTTTTTTTTAAAAATACATAACTTTATAATAAAAATAGCATTGTGATATTCTGACACCCATATTTTTTATTTATGTATCTGTCTATGGAGATTTGTGGGAGCTCTTATTTGTTTTATTGATTCCGTTTTAGGATATATGCAACCTTTTGATCACTTTTCATTCATTTTTAGAGGGAGATGAGGCAACTTAAAAAAAGCTATTCAGGTATTTAGATTCCCCCCCCCCCCCCATTTTTTATTTTATTTATTTATTTTTTACAGAGTTTACCATACAGGATAATTGCTGCCATAACAGATGAATGGCTCCCATAATCTCATTGGGGGGAAGGGGGTTCACCAGAGGGAGCTTCTGGCCTCCAAATGACCTTACTGTGGTTGAAACTGACCATCATCTGAGTTGCCTCTAAACATGTACACTGCCAGCATATTTATGCTGTGTAATTCAGCAGTCACTACTAGCTGGCTGTGGTGCCAACTCAGTTCCTGAGTGGGTACCATGTTCAAAGACCCAAATCTGCATTAACAACCAAGGATGGAGGTCATTCCACCTTTGTCTCCTACAAGAGCTGGCGCTTCAAGGGAAGCATTGGTGTCCACATGAATAAACATACATATTTGCATTTGTACAATGACTTTAAAGGACAGTGGCAAAATTTTATCAAGCCTGCACTCCAGAATTATGGCTTCAAAAAGTCCTGGAATATTATTTTCTCAAGAATTTTGCAATATTTAGCATTTTTAAACCACTGCAGTTTTGAAAAGTGGGAGGAAAAGTGGGCTTGGTTAACCTGACAAGCTGATTTAAGCCCGATTTTATCACCTGCAACTTAAAAAAAAATGCAACACGAGTTGCAATCCTACTCTGGTAAAGAGGTGGTGCAGAAAGTGGCATAACATCTTATAAAAGAAGTGTTACACTTAAAGACTAGTGAGGGGCGAGCATGCTCAGCCAAACACCAGTTCGGCTTGAGCATCGCTATGCTCGGCCAAATATTGCGTGTGTTCGAGCGCAGTGTGGGCCGCACCGGGGGACACCAGTCTGATGGGGTGAGTGACGTCACCCGCCAGACCCAACACCAATAGCACCCCCCACCCCGGTAAGCGATTTGTCTGCTAGCACTGCCAGTGACTACGGACCAGGACCTGCTCTGTATCTGCTGCAGGACCTGGAATGATGTCACTGTCATGTGATCAGGAGGGGCGGAGCTCAGCAGTGGAGAGAAGTGGTAGGAAAGAACCTGTGATGATGTTACTGTCATATGATTAGTGCAGGGGGCAGAGTGTTGTATGAAGTAGAAGAAAAGAGAGAACGGATGGATTTATTGAGTGAAGGAGATGCTGGGAGTTGTAGTCCTCTCCTCTTCTACCTCCTCCTGTAATGTCCTCTGATATCACATAATAACAGGCTGGACATGCTGGGGGTAGTTGTCCTCCCAGCTGGTAACACTGTCAGCACTTTATGGTAGGACTCCCATCCTCCCCTCTCTGAGAAGTTATTTCCTGCCTCTTAGACCATGTCTCTTGTTCCTGAAAAGTGGCAAAATATAGTCACATCTCTCGGTTTTTACGCCCCTGGTCTTTTCTAAAGGGGGCGTGACAAGGGTGGTCAGGGGCAGTGGTGTAGCGTGGGAGTGCCAGCGGGGCCGTTGCCCCGGGCGCCAGACTGCAGGGGGCGCTGGCCGCCGCTTGCGCAAAAAAATCTATGAACTTACTGAGTTTCGCTTTGCTGCACTGCGCAGCGACGCAGAGTGAGGAGCAGTATCAACAGAACGAGCGCGCGCCCTGATGAATCACCAGGGCGTGCACGGCAGTACAAAGCTCCGCCCACCTTCCAGGTGGGAAAGACACTGTGGAGCTGAAGCAAGAAGAAGAATATAGCAGTGTGCCGCTTCAGGACTCCACAGCAGGCAGCCTGAATGAGTCAGTCATACTGTTAGTGTCACAGTCAGTGTGACAGCATCCTGAGTGTTAGGTGTGGGGTGGGCAGGAGGTATATTAAGGGTAATACTGGTGGTAGGCCTGGTATATGGACTGGACAGCAGAGATGGCATCCTCTGGGCAGTACTGTCTCTGGTCATCCTTCATCAGCACCCTGACTGCCACCTGCGTAGCCTGGCTCTCATGGCACTTCACTGCCTGCTGCTTGGCAATCAGTGAGTGACAGCCAGTGTTACAGGCTACGCAGGTGGCAGTCAAGGTGCTGGTGAAGGATGACCAGAGACAGTACTGCCCAGAGGATGCCATGTCTGCTGTCCATATACCAGGCCTACCAGTATTACCCCTTCATATACCGCCTGCCCGCCTGGTCAGGGTGACCAGGTGGGCAGGCGGTATATGAAGGGGTAAAACTGGTGGTAGGCCTGGTATATGGACAGCAGAGATCTGTATTATTAGTATATATAATGTCCCGCAGTATTATTAGTAGATAATAGCCCCCTCATTATTATTAGTATATATAATAGCCCCCTTTGTATTATAATATATAATTGCCTCTCTGTATTATTATAATATATAATTGCCCCTTTGTATTATTAGTATATCTAATGGCCCCGGGGGAGGGGCCCAGGTTACGATCAACTTGGTTATCCAACAAAGGCAGTTTTAAAAGCGGGCATGCCAGATGTATTTGTTGTGGCCACATGGAGAGAAACAGTACTTTTACATCCACGGCTAATGGGAGACAATTTGCAATCAGGACCTACTTGAATTGCAATACCAAATATGCCATTTATTTAATAACATGTCAAGTCTGTTTACTCCAATATGTGGGCTGTACAACGAATACAATAAAAACTAGGATTAGAAAACATATTTCTGACATACAGCATTATAAAACAAGAAACGTCTCTGCTGTCCAGGGGCGTAGCGTGGGGGGAGCCGGGGCCCCGGGCGCCACACTGCAGGGGGGCGCTGTCTGCTGCAACAACAAAATCTTAAATGGCTGATGCTGTGTTTTTTTCTTCACACAGCACAGCAGAGCAGAGTGAGGAGGCGGGGCGCAGTAGGATCACACTGATAGGCTCCGCCCACCTTCCAGGCAGGAAAGACAGTGCGGAGCCAGGAGCCAGGGCAAGAAGATAGAAGCAGAAGATGGCTGCCGCACTGTCCCTGCTTCACAGGTCAGAGAGTCTATCCAGAGTCCAGACAGGCAGCCTGAAAGCGACCCTGACAGAGTACGTGACACTGCAGTCAGTGTCATTCCCAGTCCCACCCTGAGTGAATTAGGTCAGTCAGTCACAGTGTGTATGTTGGCATGGGCTGAGGATAGGCGTTAGGGGTAATATATAAGTGAACTAGTGAAGTGCCACTGTGCCAGTGCCATGAGAGCCAGGCCAAGGCTGCCAAGTAGATGGCATCATGGCAGTCAGGGTGCTGGTGAAGGATGACCAGCCCAGGGACACTGACAGAGAGACAGTATGCCTCTCTGGGATGCCATCTGCAGTTTCTGCCCATCTCTGCTGCCCATATACCAGGCCTACCCTGGTATATGGAGTGGACAGCAGAGATGGGCAGATGGCATCCCAGAGGCAGTACTGTCTCTGGTCATCCTTCACGAGCACCGCCTGACTGCCATGGTCCTGCTTGGACTGGCTCTCATGGCACTTCAGCTTCCTCTTGGTCTTTTATATCCTGCTTTGGAATCAGGTTTTGATCTGGGTCCCTGTAAGCTTCAGGGCTGCAGCCAGGTCTGCCCTCCTCCTCAGTCTCAGGTCCAGACAAGTATCTCTGCAGAGTCCAGACAGTCACTGACCAAGTTTAAGTCCCTCTGAGGCTAAGGGTCCATTCACATGTCCGCAACGTGTTTTGCGGATCCACGGATCCGCAAAACATGGACAGCGGCAATATGCGTTCCGCATTTTGCGGACCGCACATTGCCAGCACTAATAGAATATGCCTGTTCTTGTCCGCAATTGCGGACAAGAATAGGACATGTTCTTAACGGAATTGCGGACCCGGAAGTATGGGTCCGCAATTCCGTATCTGGGCAGCACATTGTGCTGCCCCATAGAAATTAATGGGTCCGCAATTCCGTTCCCGCAAAATGCGGAACGAAATTGCGGACGTGTGAATGGACCCTAAGGCTACATTCACACTAGCGGCAGGACGGATCCGACAGGCTGTTCACCCTGTCGGATCCGTCCTGCTGCTATTTCGCAGTGCCGCCGCTCCGTCCCCATTGAGCTCCGGCACAGCACGGCAAAAGGCCGCCGGACTGAAAGTACTGCTTGTCTGAACTTTTAGTGCTGCGCCGGCGCTCCGCCCCGTCCCTATTATAGTCAATGGAGACGGAGCGGCGGCACTGCGAAATAGCGGCAGGATGGATCCGACAGGGTGAACAGCCTGTCGGATCCGTCCTGCCGCTAGTGTGAAAGTAGCCTTAGACACTGAGCTGAGGCACAATTTTATAAAGTAAACAGTGCCTGGCCTGCTGCACCACTCAGACCAGTCAGTAGAGGGCAGCAGTAGTTGTATTTCTTCAGTTTAACGATTGCTTGCTGCCCAGAGGGGTCATTTTTGTGGGGAAAATGTGTCTCAGCCCAGGCTCAGGAGGAGTCATACTGGACAGTATTAATAATGGAGGATTATTATTGTGGGGGCCTAGGTGGAATATGCACAGTGAGTAGTACTAGTAATATTCTTTCCCATAGGCCTATTGTGCAGCAGATTCCACAGTAATAATCCTTTGTATTAATCCATTGTTAGTCCTCATTAGGCCCCATGCCCCAGCCAGGCCTCACTGAGAATCTCAGAGGGCAATTTACTTTAATAATACATTAACAACAAAGAGGGGGCAAATACATTAATAATACATTCATAATAAAGAGGGGGCAAATACATTAATAATACATTAATAATAAAGAGGGGGCCATTATTTAAATAATACAGAGAGGGCCATTATATACAGGGGGAATAATATTATGGGGAATGGGGGACTATCTGTATGGCTCTAGCCCAGTATTGGGGGGCAGCAGGAGGAGTTGTTGAGACACCAGGAAGGAGAGGATGATAGTAAAGTGAGGAACCTAAAACAATTCTGTGAAACTCTGCAGAGACGAGAAGCGGCTGAAAGAAGGTATCATGGAGGTCTTATCTCTGAATGAAGACGTTGAGGAAAGTCTACATCACAGGAGAGGTCACTGGATGTAACAGGTATGGGGCGGTATTCTACTGTAATAATAATGTCCATCCACATATCTGTTTCACAGTAGGGTTGGGGAAGCAGATTGAGAATATGGTCCACCCTGCCACATTCTGAACCCAGACTTGAGGTCACACTGTGCGTGGTCTGAATTCTGGGGCCTCACACCCATCTACTACATTATCTGTACTCAGAGAGTTATTACAGTGTTATCTGAGGTGTTACATAGGACTGCAGTTGAATCTACTACATTATCTGTACACTGAGAGTTATCACTGTTATCTGTGGTGTTACATAGGACTGCAAGTGATCTACTACATTATCTGTTAAAAGGGGTGTGCCCACGGGCTGGGGGGGGAAGCGCAATTTTTGGCTTGCCCCGGGTGCTGGCAACCCACGCTACGCCACTGCTGCTGTCAGTCTGCATTTTGCTTTAGAACATGGAGGCGATTCCTCAGCCTTGAAGGTGCTAGGTATTGAAAGGGTTACAGCTCCCTTACGGGGTGGGGACCATCGGAGAAAGCTTCTCAACATAGAGACTTTCTGGATGTTCCAGCTTAATACCCGCATTCCAGCAGGTCTAAATAAAAGACAAGATTTAATCTTACAGTATAATTAGGTATTCTTCTTACCACATTGCAATGTACAAGCTTCTGTATGCTGTGTTTTGATTTTATTAGTATGTGAATAAGCTTTTTTAGTATCATGTTTGTTCTAATCCTACTAAGGAGTTAATAACCATGTGACACCTTAACCCCCACGGATTGTCGTGGGAGGAGTATATCAGTAAATGCATAGTATGTGTTATCCATGTCATGATTAAGGACTTAAATATGAAGTTTCAGAAACGCGTAGACTGTACTCTTGCCTATGAGGATTGGAAAGTTTTTACCGCATCAATAAAAGTGTCTCCTGTTGTTTAAGAGACAGATTTTTCTCACCTTTTTTATTGATTTACTACAACAGCCGTGTCCAGGCTGGTAACCCTGCTCACAGCAGGTGCAACAGGTCAGAGCTGCTAATTTTTTTTTATTGATTCTGTATTCCAGCAAGGTATAATTTGATGGTGCTATGTGCCAACTTGAGGTGAGAGTGGCAAAAAGCAATAAACACCATCATGTAGGCTATGTACCCCATGTCCCCAGGTGGGTAAGTTTCCTTAAACTTGTTGAACAACACCCAAGCAGTCTCATATACTTTAAGCATGTTGCTGGACAATGACTTAGCCACAAGACTCCTAGCTGTAGCAAGGTGTAATGCTAGTCCATCACCAGTTGACTGTGATGAGGGCTTGGCGTCGGCAAGGAGTCTGCCCCTGGGTATACCTGGAAGAAGTGCCGAAAGTTAAGCCGGGACAGAGCGTCTGCTGCTACATTCTTTTCCCCACTAATGTATGTACAAATAAAATGAAATCCATGCTGTAGTGCCAGCCAAATAAACCTTCTAATAAATGACATTATCTCTATGGAACCTGACCTGCCCTTCATAAAAATGTCTACAGTAACAGCATTATCCGTCACAAACAAGACTGTATGATTCCTCCATTGCCTACCCCAGACCTGTGCTGCCCCCACTATGGGGTAGATCTCAAACAAAGGGGATGACTGATCGAACCCCGGAATGTTCACTACCTCAGGTGGCCAAGGACTGGCCAACCAGTGTCTTCCCCATATGGCAGTCCTAACCTCAGTACCAGTCCTAACCTCAGTATTTGAGGAAAGGGATTTAGGGATCATTATTTCAGAAGACTTAAAGGTACGCAGACAATGTCACAGAGCAGCAGGAAATGCTAGCAGAATGCTTGGGTGTATAGCAAGAGGAATTACCAGTAGAAAGAGGGAGGTGCTCATGCCGCTCTACAGAGCACTAGTGAGACCTCATTTGGAGTATTGTGCTCAGTACTGGAGACCATATCTCCAGAAGGATATTGATACTTTGGAGAGCGTTCAGAGAAGAGCTACTAAACTGGTACATGGATTGCAGGATAAAACTTACCAGGAAAGATTAAAGGACCTTAACATGTATAGCTTGGAAGAAAGAAGAGACAGAGGGGATATGATAGAAACTTTCAAATACATAAAGGGAATCAACAAGGTAAAAGAGGAGAGAATATTTAAAAGAAGAAAAACTGCTACAAGAGGACATAGTTTTAAATTAGAGGGGCAAAGGTTTAAAAGTAATATCAGGAAGTATTACTTTACTGAGAGAAAAGTGGATGCATGGAATAGCCTTCCTGCAGAAGTGGCAGCTTCAAATACAGTGGAGGAGTTTAAGCATGCATGGGATAGGCATAAGGCCATCCTTCATATAAGATAAAGCCAGGGGCTATCCATAGTATTTAGTATATTGGGCAGACTAGATGGGCCAAATGGTTCTTATCTGCCGACACATTCTATGTTTCTATGAACCCTACCGACGAAGCTGCATCCGTATATACTAAGGGGGACTGATTTGACAAACAGAGAAATTCCATTCCACTGTGTCAAAAAGGTGTCCCACATCAGTAAATCGGCCGTCGCTTGTTGATCTAAATGGATTGAACTGTCTTGATCTGGGGCTGATGGAAGCAGTTTCAGCAGCCTAGAAATAAACGTCCTCCCTTGAGGAATAATCCGCATAGCAAAATTTAACATGCCCAGAAGGGACTGGAGGTTTGCCCTCTTGGTGACCCTGACATGTTCCAACCTGTGCACCACCTCTCTGATTCTGGATAATTTATCTTGCGGCAGACTTGCCTGCATGTTTACTGTATCCAGTTGTAGCCCCAAGAAAGTAATTGAAGTACTAGGGCTTTCCACCTTATGCAGTGCCACTGGTACTTTGAGATCTTTGAATACAGTACGTAATATGTGCGGATCCCGGGGGGCTCGTGACGGAGGTTCGATTAACAAAAATCGTCCAAATAATGAATGACGTGGTTAGCATGGAATCTATTAGTCAAAATCCAGCGTAGAGCATTAGCAAATTGGTCAAACAACCACGGACTGGATTTTGACATGAAGGTCAACTTATTAGAAAATAATACCGACCTTCCAACCTGATAATGTGCCACTACCATAACTCAGGCTGTAAAGGAAGTAATTTAAAGGCGTCTGTAATGTCTGCTTTCGACAACCATGTGCCTTTACCTAAGAGAAGTATCACCTGGATAGCCTCGTCAATGAAAGAGTACTTCATAGAGAACTCCTCCGATGGTATCAAGGAGTTCAGACTAGAGACGGGTAAGGAATATGGTACTGACAAATCAAAAATTAATCTTTTTTTATTGGAGAATTTCCCGGTTACCACCCCCACAGGGTTTACCCTCCAACAGTCAAAGGGGGGCTGACTAAACGGACCTATCAAATAATCGTATGATGAGGTCAGGCGGCACTGCGTTTTGGTCGATGGGTGCTCGGTTTATGCGGATGTAATCCCCGAATCAGCAAAATAGAAAAGAACCGGCACTCCAGTGTTCTTTGCTTATAAGGAATTTATGCGTCACTCATATTAGGGTGACGCGCGTTTCGGCACTCACAGGTGCCTTTTTCAAACAGAAAGTGAGCAGCTAGTATAAGTGTCAAATAACTCTTCTCCAATTCGGTCTGTATCAGCTCCGAGACTGACACTGGGTCTTTGAGGGCCGAGAGCAGGTTCCTACTCTCATAGGAGAACTGAGGTAGCTCCACTAGACCCGTATGAAAACCATTAATCAAGCCGTTCACCACATATTTGACCCAGTCGGGCTCCGAATGGTCTCTTAAATAAGAATTAGGCAGTTCCGCGTCTACCACGCCTAGTCATGCCGTGTGGTTATTCCTCTGAGGACAAGCTACACGGGGATGAGCCCTAAAAGAAATAGAACTTAAGTGTAACAACATACAGTGGCTGTAGTGACACACCGAAAAATCTAAATTATTACACACTTGTGACCTGCCCAGATACTTAATTGGTTGGCCCAATTTATTCACCCCTGACACAACCCTGCTATTGCTGGTCGATGGACCTGGAATGTTAATAGTCTGTGAGGTCTCTGTCGGTATACTAAGACTGGAACACCATTCTGTTATATGTGAGTAGGAACTACACATGGCACATGCCGGGGCTCTAAGACCCGCATAGTGGCGGCAAAACAGCTCCGTATCGACAATCGACCAGTCAATGACATGTTGGCACTGCGACAGGGCGGCCGCTGCCTTGGCTGAAAATGAATGGTGGTAGTCATAAAACACTGTACCACCGTATTTATACCTTAAATCCACCAACTTGTATAAATAAAGCTCCAACTTCTCCCTCTTATGTGGCCTAACTGAAGAGACCACATCCCGAAATAAACTAAACGCAAGGACAAATTCTGCCACACTTAGCTTTCTGTTGAGTCGGACATCTTGGGACTTTAGAACAATGGACACTTCCCCACAGGCTATCGTCTTATTATCAGGCACCTCATGCGTTGCTATAAGTAATGACGCTAAATTAATGTCCTTACCCTCGAGGATGTCCTGGCGAATGTTGGATGGGATGAAATGTGATGGTGCTATAAATGGAAGATAAACTAAACCAGCAGCCAACACTGGTTTGCGATGTTGAGGCTCCTGAAGGTCTCTGCACTGCTAAAATAGCTGCCACCCCCCTACTTTCCACTGTCTCCAGCCTAGCCTGGACGTCTGCAATGGACATGGCCATACAATTGATGACTGCATGCAGCTGAGTCAAGGAAGTCTGTACTGTGTCCATGGACACTACGTCCTGACCAGGACCTGCTGACTCTGAAGAGAGTAGGCGGTAAAGTTCCGCTTTCCTAGCTGTTGCTGGGAAAGGAATTCCTCTCTTCAGTAATTCCGTTGTCAGCTTGGGGATAGTCCAAGATCTTATCGAAGGAACGGTGGTCCGTACAGACTGTTGATCCATGCTTCCATGCAATGAAGACGTGCCCTCAATGTCCGAGTTATGAGACATTGTGCAACTAAAACAAGACAAATGACAATATAACCAACCTAAACAGCCCTCCAGTATTGACCCTGTAACTGACCCAAGCCACCTAGTACTTATGACGTGACAAGCTTCTGAACCGTGCCTGTAGAAGTGATGTGACTGTTCAATATCATGCCTATATGCTCCACCAATTGCTAGTGGTAGACGTGACTGAACTATCATAATCCGGTGCCTGTTAGTCGTGATTAACCTTGTAATATCGTGCCTATGACCGTGCCTGTAGTCGTGACCGACTGCGTTATCTCGTCCCTGTAGTCGTGACAGGACTTAAACCTCGTGCCTGTAGTCGTGGCCAAATTCGTAATCTCGTGCCTGTAGTCGTGACTGACTTCGTAATCTCGTGCCTGTAGTCGTGACAGGACTTAAACATCGGGTCTGTAGTCGTGACAGACTTTGTAGTAACATGCCAGTAGTCGTGACAGGACTTAAACATCATGCCTGTAGTCATGACAGACTTTGTAGTAATGTGCCTGTAGTCGTGACAGACTTCGTAATCTTGCACTTGTAGTCATGACAGATGCCTTAATACCGTGCCTATGGCCGTGACAGATTTGAGTTATCCTGGCGAATCTAGGTGCCACCTACTGCCCCTCAATTGACCCATCCAGATCATACCTACCCTCTGACCAGCCGTATGCTAGGCACGACACTAGACTGCCCGAGCCCGGCACTCACTGACCTAACCGAACTATGGACAAAAAAGGCATTACTTGCCTTAACGGGCGGAGAAAGAGAGAATTTTTTTTTTTTTATATTCCTTTATTTTCCCCTTTTTTTTTACACGCGTCAAGTGCGTAGGGCCAGCAATACACACGCGCTTTGATGTGACTCTAAGTGCCGCTGCCTTGTCCTGGCAGACCGACTAACTCCTACTCCCAATTCGTCAGGAGCCGAAAAAATGCAAACTGTCCCCCTGCCTAAGGATCAGCAGTCAGACCAACCACCGACTTGCCCTGTGTGAGTTGAGACAATTCATCAGGAATGTGTATAGAGCCGTGGGACACCGCTTATGACATGACCGAAATTTAATTTACACTGCTTGATATCTGCTATATTTACCTGCCTCCTTTCTTCGTGCATATATATTTATATTTATAATATATATTTTTTGCACCATCACCCCCTGTACGCATGCGCTGCGTGATGCCATGCAGAGCGAACACTTGGAACCGGTACGGATGAAAATTCTGTGCGCCTGCCCTGAACACCAGCCCCCCAGTGCGCATGTGCTGCGCGGTCCCCAGCTGCGTGTACACTAGAAATCTGGCCCCGCAGCCTGACCCAGTGCACCTGCCCCGGCACTCCAACCAAACCCGGCCAACAACCAAACCCGGCACTCCAACCGACCAGTACCTGGCCTGGTCGTGACCATTAAGTCCAACCCCCCCGCCCTAATTGTCGCTGGGCACGTATTGCCACATGAACCCCCCTCCCTTCGCTCCACCCCGATCCTACCTCACCAGCCGTGGCTCCCGATACAACTACCACTTCCTCCGCTGCACTCTCCATAGAAGAAAAACGCCACAAGATGTTGCCTGAACGCGCCCAGCCGCCGACCTGGAAGCAGAAAATCGCTGAGCCGACGTCAGCCTGAGGACACAGGTGAGTATAAATAGGGCCGTCAATCAGCCTCCCCTCCCACAAATGAATTTGCTTATCACTTAGCCTCTATTTCTGAAAAGTTTCTGGCAGGATTCGAACTCACAACCTTCTACATTACAGCCAAGAATCTTAACGACTACACTAAAGAGCTGCATAGCCAGTTACAAAAGCCTCTATTTCTAAAAAAGTTTTTTAAGTAACTGGCCATGCAGCTCTGTAGTGTAGTCGTTAACATTCTGGACTGTAATGTAGAAGGTTGTAAGTTCAAAACTTTTCAGAAATAGAGGCTATATTAGATTTAAATACACTGGGTGTCCCCAAGCAGTGACTCCATATGTGGACATCTATATATGGAGTCAGAGGAGGGCCGAACTAGAGTCCCAACACCCTCTCATCTTCAGAGCAGGGGGTGCTTGGTTTAATGCTCGGGTTCTCCCATTGACTTCCATTGTGCTCGCGTGCTAGCATCGGGCAGTGTTCTACTCGAGTACCAGAGCACACGAGCACTTTGGTGCTCGACCAACACTATTAAAGACCCAAATATTGTTCAACATTTGATAAATTTGGAATAAACTATGGCAACACAGATTATTCTCACAATAAATTTTCCCCATTGATTGAACCACTGACAGCATTGCAGCTACCATTAGCAGATAAAATATTATAAATTCGTAAATCTGGCTTCCCATTTCTAAAAACAGTTTATTGGCTTATATTCATATTATACAGTTAAAAAAGAAAGAAAATAGAAGAATGTGTTGCCTCTTTTAGTTGGAACATTGCTTTTGTGCATTCACATATACCTGATAAGGGAATGTAAGTCAGAAATGACTGTACTTACCATACAATTTCAGTACATCTGATTATAATAGATAGACGGTTACAGACTGCATGTCATCTAAATTTCAATAAAGAATTCATGAAACATTGAATCAGATTGAGGAGAATAGATTCCAGGCTTAGGATGTATTTATAACTTTGTATAGATCTATGCAAAATAAAAACTAATGGCATTATTTGTGAATTCTTAAATCCATGCAATGCAATCAGAATTTAAGACTATCTAATCAGCATATAAGCAGTGCTCATTCATATAAAAGCAAAAGTAAGAAAACAGGCTTTTGCAGTTTAATAAACTTTTTTCTCTAAGGTATATGTAATTCTATGAATGCATAGAAAAAACTCACCTCATCCACTTGATCGCACTGCAACAGCTTCTTCTATCTTCACTAAACTGGACCTGCCAAAGGAACTGCAATATGCGTGATGACGTCACCACTAGTGATGAGCGGCAGGGGCAATATTCGAATTTGCGATATTTCACGAATATTATGTAGAATATTCGTCATATATTCGCAAATTCGAGAATTCAAGATTATATTCTTGATTGCGAAAATCGGCAATGTAATATTTGCGTAATGCGCGTGAAATACAGGCGTGGGTCACTTATGCAAAATTTTTCAAGCTGGTATAGGTTTCCTGAGACTGGAGAAAATGGTTGGCACAGAAGAACATTATAATAGCTTCATATGCAGATAGAGTGCTCCAATATATTTGTGCTTGCGAATTTTTGTCAATTAATGATGCATATATTTTTTCGCAATACGTTCAACTTGTGACATCACAGCACTATGTCTGTAGCTTGTATGTATAGAAACAAAAAAACATAGAATGTGTCGGCAGATAAGAACCATTTGGCCCACCTAGTCTGCCAATATACTGAATACTATGAATAGCCCTTGGCCCTATCTTATATGAAGGATGGCCTTATGCCTATCCCATGCATGTTTAAACTCCTTCACTGTATTTGCAGCTACCACTTCTGCAGGAAGGCTATTCCATGCATCTACTACTCTCTCAGTAAAGTAATACTTCCTGATATTACTTTTAAACCTTTGCCCCTCTAATTTAAAACGATGTCCTCTTGTAGCAGTTTTTCTTCTTTTAAATATTCTCTCCTCTTTTACTTTGTTGATTCCCTTTATGTATTTAAATGTTTCTATCATATCCCCTCTGTCTCGTCTTTCTTCCAAGCTATACATGTTAAGGTCCTTTAATCTTTCCTGGTAAGTTTTATCCTGCAATCCATGTACTAGTTTAGTAGCTCTTCTCTGAACTCTCTCCAAAGTATCAATATCCTTCTGGAGATATGGTCTCCAGTACTGCGCACAATACTCCAATTGAGGTCTCACTAGTGCTCTGTAGAGCGGCATGAGCAACTCCCTCTTTCTACTGGTAATTCCTCTCCCTATACACCCAAGCATTCTGCTAGCATTTCCTGCTGCTCTATGACATTGTCTGCCTACCTTTAAGTCTTCTGAAATAATGACCCCTAAATCCCTTTCCTCAGATACTGAGGTTAGGAATGTATCACTGATTTTATATTCTGCTCTTGGGTTTTTACGCCCCAGGTGCATTATCTTGCACTTATCAACATTACATTTTAGTTGCCAGATTTTTGATCATTCCTCTAATTTTCCTAAATCCTTTTCCATTTGGTGTATCCCTCCAGGAACATCATCCCTGTTACAGATCTTTGAGGTTATCAGCAAAAAGACACACCTTACCATCGAGGCCTTCTGCAATTTTGCTGATAAAGATATTAAACAATATGGGTCCCAGAACATATCCCTGAGGTACTCCACTGGTAACAAGACCATGGTCTGAATATACTCCATTGACTACAACCCTCTGTTGTCTGTCCCTCAGCCACTGCTTAATCCATTCAACAATATGGGAGACCAAGCCCAAAGACTCTAATTTATTGATAAGCCTTCTATGTGGGACAGTATCAAAAGCCTTACTAAAGTCTAGATAAGCGATGTCTACTGCACCTCCTCCATCTATTATTATAGTCACCCAGTCAAAAAAATCTATAATATTAGTTTGACATGATCTCCCTGAAGTAAACCCATGCTGTTTTTCATTTTTCAATCCAGGGGATTTTAGATGTTCCACAATCCTCTCCTTGAGTATGGTTTCAATTAATTGCCCCACTATTGATGTCAGGCTTACTGGCCTATAGTTGCCCGATACTTCCCTACTACCTTTCTTGTGAAAGTGCTCAACATTTGCTAATTTCCAATCTTCTGGGACGACTCCTGTTACCAGTGATTGATTAAATAAATCTGTTAATGGTTTTGCTAGTTCACCGCTGAGTTTTTTTTAATAGATTTGGGTGTATCCCATCAGGCCCCTGTGACTTATTTGTAATAATTTTAGACTGCTGACTTAGAACCTCTTCCTCTGTAAAGACACATGCATCAACAGATTCATTAGTCTTCCTTCCTAACTGAGGTCCTTTTCCTTCATTTTCCTTAGTAAAAACTGAACAGAAGCATTCATTGAGGCAGTCAGCTAGTTCTTTATCTTCTTCCATATACCTTCCTTCTTTTGTTTTTAATTTGGTAATTCATTGTTTTAGTTTCCTTTTTTCATTTATGTATCTGAATAATGTCTTATCGCTTTAGAAGCTCCTATAACTTGTTTGGCCTCTCTCTGCCTAATTTTATAAATTTGCCTGTCATCCTCTTTTTTTAAAATTATTTTTATAATTACTAAATGCTATCTTTTGGACAGCAGAACCTATCAGCTACACTATAGATCAATCTAACCTACACTGACTATCTCCCCCTAACTATCTGAATTATATATATAAGTTAATTGTCTAATGTAATACAACAAAGCACAGAGCACAGCAATGACACTGCTGTCTCTTTCATAACTACAATAAACTTTAGAAAATAGCTGCTGGGTAGGTTCTTATATAGAAAGGGGTAGGCAACTTTTCTATTGGTTGCTAGGGATGTTGCTAAGCTGTGACAAAGCCTTCTCATTGGCCCACAAGCTAAAAGAAGGGAGGGATGATCACCTGATGTGTACTGTTTAAAAAAGAATAATTAAAAAAATGAATATTCGATTTTACAAATATATATCACTATATTCTAAATATTTGCGAATTCTCGAAGTGCCGATGTTCGCTCTTAAAATTCGCTATTCAAATATTCGCGCTCAACACTAGTCACCACATGGGAGAGAGTGGTGACGTTAACGCGCACATCGCAGGTCCTGTTCAGTTAAGATAGAAGAAGCTGCTGCAGCATAATCAGAAAGATAAGGTGTGAATTTTTTTTAACCCCTAAATGGCCATATTGTTTTGCATTCTGTCTTAATGCTATTATTTTCCGATATAACAATGTTATGACGGAAAATTAAAAAATCACCTGAACCTGGACTACAGTGAAAAAGTCTGGGTTCGGGTTCGGGTCCAGGCACCTGAATTTGCAAAGTTCGGTACGAACCCGAACTTTGCAGTCCGGTTTACCTTACTGCTAGCGACTTTTTAAAAATGTGCAAAAAATATGTATCTTCAAATTAGGCAGCCTCTTGAAGAACTTTCACTAAGTTCACGTAAACCACATCATACTTGCACCAAATTAATTATTGTGCAACATTTCATAAATTAGGTGCACCCCCACAAACAAAAGACTAAGGACCCTTTCACATGGGCGAGAATTCCAGGCGGGTGCAATGCGTGAGGTGAACGCATTGCACCCGTACTGAATCCGGTCCCATTCACTTCAAGGGGGCTGTGCAGATGAGCGGTGATTTTCACGCATCACTTGTGTGTTGCGTGAAAATCGCAGCATGTTCTATATTCTGCGTTTTCACCAACGCAGGCCCCATAGAAATGAATGGGTCTGCGTGAAAATCGCAAGCATACGCAACCAAGTGCGGATGCGGTGCGATTTTCACGCATGTTGCTAGGAGATGATAGGGATGAGCAACCCCATAAAAGTCTAATTACTGTATTATTTTCCCTTATAACATGGTTATAATAGCATTTTTAATACAGAATGAGGGGTTAAAAATAAATAAATAAATGAACTCACCTCATCCTCTTGTTCGCTCAGCCGGCATCGTCTTCTTTCTTCTTCTTTCATGACCTGCAAAAGGACCTTTGATGACGTAATGTGGTGAGCGCAGTGATATCTTCATACAGCAGGACCTGCGCTCACGTCACCACGCACACCACGTGAGGTGAGCACGATTACGTTATCAAGGGTCCTTTTGCAGGTCTTGAAAGAAAAAAAACTTGCAAAACTGAACATGGGAACGCAATCGCAGTCAAAACTGACTGCAATTGCGTGCCTACTCGTGCGGGTTTCCCGCAATGCACACACGACCCATCCGGAGCAAATCCGGGATGCCCGTGTAAAAGAGGCCTAACTAACACAAAAAGCACAGAAAATAAAAAAGTTCCTCCTATATTCCTATATTAATTATCAAACTGTAAAGTTATACATGTAAATGCAATCTAACACAATAAAATATACAAAGTATTAAGCATGTTTTTGCATCACATACAACCCATTTATGTTAGCCACTATGAGCCCAAAGGCTGATTCACACGACCATACTGGGCAGGGTAAAAGTGAACTGACATTGTCATATTCATCTATGTGATTTGTCTATCTGATCATTGGCCTATTGCAATGTACTCACATAATGATGTGAATACCATGCAATAACCCCACATTCAGATACAAATTGATTGTATTATATATTACTATGATGCAGTCAGTTTTGGTCAGGGGAACTGCAGTCGGCCCAAAAGTGACCAACACAGGGACAGTGTTTTAGCCATTATTTAACCCTTAGGATATGGATTTTTTTTTTTTTTGTTGTTTTTGTGTTTTCATTTTTCTTTCCTATCTTCCTTGAGCCATAACTTTTTTATATTTCCATTCACATAGCTGGATGAGGGCTAATTTTTTGCAGGACAAGTTGTACTTTCTAATGCCATGATTAATTATGGCATACAATATAGTGGTAAGAGGTAAAAAAAATATCCAAATGGAATTTGGAAAATTGGAAATTGCAAAGTGGAATTGGAAAATAAACGCAATTCCTCCACCGTTTTACGGGTTTTGTTCACACGGTGTTCCATGCCCTTCATTCTCTGGACACAATGTATCGATCGGCACTGCGGGAAACAGAGTGGCGGAGCACGTGTCCCAGGGCAGGCTTCCCATGTATATAACAGAAAAAAAGGACCGGCACACGCTGTTAGTATATAATTTTGCTGTGATTTATTGCCACATTACAGTGACTCGTTTCGGCATACAATCTGCCTTTCTCAAACAGTTTGAGAAAGGCAGATTGTATGCCGAAACGAGTCACTGTGGCAATATATCACAGCAAGATTATATACTAACAGCGAGTTCCGGTCCTTTATTCTCTGTGTCAATACGATTACAACGATACCCCATATGAATAGGTTTTTTATGTCTTAGTGTAAAAAATAAATGTAATCTTTGAAAAAACGATTTTTTTTTTACATCACCATATTCTGATCCCCATAACTTTTTTTTTATAGTTATATCTAATGAGCTGTGTCTGGGCTCATTGTTGCAGGACAATCTGTAGTTTTTATTGATACCATTTTGGAGTGTGTATGACTTTTTGATCTTATTTTATTACTTTTTTGGGATAAGAGAAGCAATGAAAAAATGCCAAATTGGCTATTTTTATACGCCATTTGCCGTATTGGAAAAATATTTTTAGATATTTTAATAGTACAGGTATTTTTGGTCACAGTGATACCTATGATGTTTATATTTTTTGTTATTTAGGTATTTTTATTATACGGAAAGGGGAGTGATTAAAAGGTTTATATTTATTTTTTTATATATTTTTTACAGTTTTTTTTTATTTTTTTATGATTTTGAAGCTCATATATGAGTCTAAAAAATATATATTTTTATATTTAATTTCGAACAATCATGTATATTTAAACTGAATTTATTATTGAGAATTGCTCAGTTCTTATGTTGGCCTGCCATCTAGTGGCCAAAATAAGAATTGCACTTTAAATATTCTTTGCCTCTTCAGCGAGGCTGATCCCATTCAAATCAATCATCGGCATCCCCATGGGCTGCAGGGGACGCCGTAACGCTTGTGCATTTAGATGCCTTGATCTCACTTGATCACAGCATCTAAAGCCTTTAATTACCGAGATCGGCATTATTGCCAATCACGGTAATTAGCTGCAGGTCTCTACTGTTTGAAACATATTTGCCTGTACGGTGCTGGTAGCGACAGGGTTAAAGGTCCAGTTCCCATGCAAAACAGCTAAAGTTTTTATTGGGTTCTTATTCCCTCTTGTTTTGCTGTGGATTCTGGGATATGGGAATAAATTGGCTTACAAAATGACTAAAATAATAAATGATTTAAAGGGGTTGTGTCACTTCAGCAAGTAACATTTACTATGTAGAGAAAGTTATTACAAGGCTCTTTCTAATGTTTTGTTATTATCCATATTGCTTCCTCTGCTATTAATAATGGGGTTGTCTCACTTCAGCAAATGGCATTTATCATGTACAGAAAGTCAACACAAGCCACTTACTAATTTATTGTAATTATCCATATTGCTTCCTCTGCTGGAAGGATTCATTTTTCCATCACATTATATACTGCTTGTTCACATGGTTATGACCACCCTGCAATCCATCAGCTGTGGTCGGGCTGGGACACTATATGAAAAAGCACGAGCCTATATGCGCTCCCGCGTCCCAGCCACCAGAGAGTCCGGTGCTTTTTCATATAGTGTGCAAGCACGACCACCACTGATGCATTGCAGGGTGGTTGTAACCATGGAAACAAGCAGTGTATAATATGGATGGAAAAATGAATCAAGCCAGCAAAGAAAGCAATATGGATAATGACAATACATTAATATGTGGCTTGTATTAACTTGATAAATGCCACTTGCTGAACTGAGACAACCCCTTTAATAATAGCAGTGATATAGATGCAGAAGTTACATGATAAAAAAGGATATAAGGTAAAAAAAAAAATGTCACTTAGCTCTGCCATATCTTGGTAAACTCTCATTGCAGTAACGCCCAAGATGGTAGATAAGAGTAGTGTGTTCAAAAGACATCTTGTTTAGAGCTTACCATCTGTGATAAACAGGGAGTATTTATATTCTTAGTGTCCGCGGTAAGATGGGCACAGAATATTCCAGTATA
Source organism: Bufo bufo (assembly GCF_905171765.1). Classification (NCBI taxonomy): domain Eukaryota; kingdom Metazoa; phylum Chordata; class Amphibia; order Anura; family Bufonidae; genus Bufo; species Bufo bufo. The sequence continues at coordinate 246,653,324 of NC_053394.1, forward strand.
CTGCCAGGTGTGTGTGTGTGTGTGTGTGTGTGTGTTGTGCGCAAGCATTCCAATAGCAAGTAACTTTATTCTTTCATGAGTTATTTACAAGTTTCTGACCACTTATAAAATGTGTTCAATGTGCTGCCCATTGTGTTGGATTGTCAATGCAACCCTCTTCTCCCACTCTTCACACACTGATAGCAACACCGCAGGAGAAATGCTAGCACAGGCTTCCAGTATCCGTAGTTTCAGGTGCTGCACATCTCGTATCTTCACAGCATAGACAATTGCCTTCAGATGACCCCAAAGATAAAAGTCTAAGGGGGTCAGATCGGGAGACCTTGGGGGCCATTCAACTGGCCCACGATGACCAATCCACTTTCCAGGAAACTGTTCATCTAGGAATGCTCGGACCTGACACCCATAATGTGGTGGTGCACCATCTTGCTGGAAAAACTCAGGGAACGTGCCAGCTAGATAAACAGTTTCCTGGAAAGTGGATTGGTCGTCGTGGGCCAGTTGAATGGCCCCCAAGGTCTCCCGATCTGACCCCCTTAGACTTTTATCTTTGGGGTCATCTGAAGGCAATTGTCTATGCTGTGAAGATATGAGATGTGCAGCACCTGAAACTACGGATACTAGAAGCCTGTGCTAGCATTTCTCCTGCGGTGTTGCTATCAGTGTGTGAAGAGTGGGAGAAGAGGGTTGCATTGACAATCCAACACAATGGGCAGCACATTGAACACATTTTATAAGTGGTCAGAAACTTGTAAATAACTCATGAAAGAATAAAGTTACGTTAAAACTAAGCACACCATTGTTTTTCTTGTGAAATTCCCAATAAGGCTACTTTCACACCTGCGTTCGGGTGTCCGCTCGTGAGCTCCGTTTGAAGGGGCTCACAAGCGGCCCGAAAGCATCCGTCCAGCCTTAATGCATTCTGAGTGGACGCGGATCCGCTCAGAATGCATCAGTCTGGCGGCGTTCAGCCTCCGCTCAGCAAGCGAACACCTGGCCGTGCGGAGGCAAGCGGATCCGTCCAGACTTACAATGTAAGTCAATGGGGACGGATCCGTTTGAAGATGACACAATATGGCTCAATCTTCAAACGGATCCGTCCCACATTGACTTTCAATGTAAAGTCTGGACGGATCCGTTCAGGCTACTTTTTACAAGAATTTTTTTCAAACTATAATGCAGACGGATCCATTCTGAACGGATACAAACGTCTGCATTATAGGAGCGGATCCGTCTGAGCAGACATCAGACGGACCCGCTCTGAACGCTAGTGTGAAAGTAGCCTAAGTTTGATGTGTCACATGACCCTCTTCCTATTGAAAAAACAAAAGTTGGATTCAAAATGGCCGACTTCAAAATGGCCACCATGGTCACCACCCATCTTGAAAAGTTTCCCCCCTCACATATACTAATGTGCCACAAACAGGAAGTTAATATCACCAACCATTCCCATTTTATTAAGGTGCATCCATATAAATGGCCCACCCTGTAGAACAGGAGGAGCTGAGCAGATTTATACATACAGTGCCTTGCAAAAGCATTCACCCCCCCTTGACTTTTTTCGTATTTTGGTGCCTCACAACCTGAAATTAACATGGATTGTGACAAAACAGATATGACAAAATAACAGAAAAAGTCAATGTGCATAACTATTCAACCCCCTAAAGTCAATACTTTGTAGAGGCACCTTTTGCGGCAATCAAAGCTCCAAGTCGCTTTGGATAAGTCTCTATGAGCTTGCCACATCTGACCACTGGGATTTTGCCCATTCCTCCTTGCAAAACTGCTCCAGCTCCTTCAAGTTGGATGGTTTGCGCTTGTGAACAGCAATCTTTAAGTCTGACCACAGATTTTCTATTGGATTGAGATCTGGTCTTTGACTAGGCCATTCTAACACATTTACATGTTTCCCCTTAAACCACTCAGGTGTTTCTTTAGCAGTGTGTTTGGTGTCATTGTACTGCTGGAAGGTCAACCTCCGTCCTAGCCACAAATCACGCACGAGTGGTACAGGTTTTGCTCAAGAATAACCCTGTATTTAGCACCATCCATCTTTCCCTCAACTCTGACCAGTTTCCCAGTCCCGGCTGCTGAAAAACATGGTGTTCTTTGGGTGATGTGATGTGTTGGGTTTGCGCCAGATATAGCTTTTTTTTAGATGGCTGAAAAGTAAAATTTTAGTTTTTATCAGACCAGAGCACCTTTCTCCATACATTTTGGGAGTCTCCCACATGCCTTTTCGCAAACTCACAACATGCCTTATTGTTTTTAGCTGAAAGTAATGGCTTTCTTTTGGCCACTCTGCCATAAAGACCAACTATATGGAGAGTACTGCTTTTTGTCCTCCTATGTACAGATACTCCAGTCTCCGCTGTGGAACTCTGAAGCTTCTCCAGGGTTACCTTAGGTCTCTGTCCTCTCTGATTAATATCCTCCTTGCCCGGTTCGTGAGTTTTGGTAGACGGCCGTCTCTTGGCAGGTTTGCTGCTGTGCCATGTTCTTTCCATTTGGTTATGATAGATTTGATGGTGCTCCTGGGGATTAGTGTTGATCACGAATATTCGAATTTAGAATTTTTATTGCGAATATAGGTACTTCAAAAATTCGCGAATTTTTCGAATATAGTTATATATATTCGTAATTTCGAATATTCAATATTTTTTTATATTTTTTTATCAGTACACATGATCCCTCACTGTTTCTAGCTTGTGGGCCAATAAGAAGGCTGCAATATACTTGACTTTAGGAGTAGTAGTGTTTGCGAATTTTGCTCTATATTCTTTTTTTTTTTGAATATTCGCTATATTGCTAAATATTCTTGTTTTAGAATATTACGAATATTCGAAAAAACTAAGTTATAGCATTATAGAGAATATTCGAAAAAAATCGAATATAGAGCAATTTAGCTAATATAGTGCTATAATCTTCTTTGTCTAATAGTTGTAAGTTGAAAAATTCGCAATAAAAATATTCGAATCCGAAAATTCGAATTCCAAAAATTCGCATAGTACACAATCATTACCTTTCCGATTTTTTGAGTAAAAAAATTTTGCGAATTTGCGAATTTTTGACGAATATTCTACAAAATATTCACGAAATATCGCAAATTCGAATATGACCCCTGCCGCTCATCACTAGAGCCAAGGTGTTCTCCAAGTTGGATTTGAGAGGGGCCTACAATCTGATCAGAATCAAGGAGGGGGATAAGTGGAAAACGGCCTTCAATACGCACGAGGGTCATTTTGAGAACCTGGTTATGCCTTTTGGGTTGACGAACGCGCCAGCAGTATTTCAGCGATTCGTCAATGACATTTTTCATCATTTGGTGGGGAGGTTCGTAGTAGTTTACCTGGATGACATTTTAATTTATTCTCCTGATCTGAAGACCCATCAGGATCATGTGAGAGAGCTTTTGACGATCCTTCGGGAGAATAAATTATATTAACTCATACAAACAAAGGAAGGATTAATACGTCCACTAAATATATAAAGATCACTGCCTGAAGAACGTATTAAAAGAAAATAATGAAGTATTTATTAAACTCTAAGTTATAAAAACGGGAAAGACTGTATATCACTTTCCGTGACTATCAGGCTTCCAGACTCAGGAAATGTGATGTAGGAGTTTGATTAAATCCACAGCACAGCCTAAAATCTGGACTAGATCCCTATACAGCTAGCACAGTGGTGCCAATATATACTGGTAAGGGGAAAAGGACACGGTTCATGTGTTTGAACCAGGCACAGGAGCGTGATAAGCAGTCCTACCTAGCTTAAAGATGTAAGGCAGCTTGCGAGTGAGATTGACACTGGTTGCAAGCAATTCCGTGACTATCAGGCTGAGTCTGGAAGCCTGATAGTCACGGAAAGTGATATACAGTCTTTCCCGTTTTTATAACTTAGAGTTTAATAAATACTTTATTATTTTCTTTTAATACGTTCTTCAGGCAGTGATCTTTAGAATAAATTATATGCTAAATTGGAGAAATGTTTGTTTGCTGTGCAAGAGCTTCCGTTCTTGAGATACCTGCTTTCTGATTCTGGTTTTCGTATGGACCCCAAAAAGGTCCGGGCGGTTCTGGAGTGGGACCGACCAGAGAATCAGAAAGCTTTGATGCGGTTCTTGGCGTTTACAAATTATTATAGAAAATGTATTTCGAATTATTCTATTATAGTAAAACCTCTCACTGATATGACCAAGAAGGGCGCCGACGTCTCTGTCTGGTCGGATGAGGCATTGCAGGCCTTTTCGGCTATTAAGGAGCGTTTTGCGTCTGCTCCCATTCTGGTGCAGCCCGATGTGTCTCAGCCATTCGTAGTGGAGGTCGATGCATCAGAGGTGGGGGTTGGAGCGGTTCTGTCACAGGGTTCATATCCTGGCAAGTGGGTCCCGTGTGCCTTTTTCTCCAAGAAGCTCTCGGTCGCCAAGAGGAATTATGATGTTGGAGATAGAGAGTTGTTGGCTATCAAGTTGGCCTTTGAGGAACGGCGTCACTGGTTGGAGGGGGCGTCTCACCCCGTTACGGTATATACAGACCATAAGAATTTGGCTTACCTGCAATCTGCCAAGCGTCTGAACTTTAGGCAGGCCAGATGGTCACTGTTTTTTACCAGGTTCAATTTTGTGGTTACCTTTCGCCCAGGGGTCAAGAACGTCAAGGCAGATGCCTTGTCTCGCAGCTTTCCTGGGGGAGGTGATTCAGAGGATCCTGCGCCGATTTTAGTGGATGGGGTGGTGGTCTCCGCTCTGTACCCTGAATTGGAGATGGAGGTGTTGGGAGCCCAGGAGGGGGCTCCTGGTTCTTGTCCCCCAGGGAGGTTGTTTGTTCCTGAGGGCCTGCGATACAAGGTGTTCAAGCAACATCACGATACTGTCCTCGCTGGACATCCTGGTGGTCCTGTGATCTAGTATCCCGGAGGTTCTGGTGGCCAGGGTTACGTAAGAGCATTGAGAATTATGTGACAGCTTGTGAAACCTGCGCTCGGTCAAAGGTTGCTCATACTTGACCGGCTGGTTCACTTCTTTCATTGTCTATTCCGTCGCGTCCTTGGATGCATTTGTCTATGGACTTTATTACGGATCTGCCGAGTTCCTCCGGGAGAACAGTGATTTTGGTGATAATTGACCATTTCAGTAAAATGGCTCACTTTATACCACTAACTACAGGGAGTGCAGAATTATTAGGCAAGTTGTATTTTTGAGGATTAATTTTATTATTGAACAACAACCATGTTCTCAATGAACCCAAAAAAACTCATTAATATCAAAGCTGAATATTTTTGGAAGTAGTTTTTAGTTTGTTTTTAGTTTTAGCTATTTTAGGGGATATCTGTGTGTGCAGGTGACTATTACTGTGCATAATTATTAGGCAACTTAACAAAAAACAAATATATACCCATTTCAATTATTTTTTTTTACCAGTGAAACCAATATAACATCTCAACATTCACAAATATACATTTCTGACATTCAAAAACAAAACAAAAACAAATCAGTGACCAATATAGCCACCTTTCTTTGCAAGGACACTCAAAAGCCTGCCATCCATGGATTCTGTCAGTGTTTTGATCTGTTCACCATCAACATTGCGTGCAGCAGCAACCACAGCCTCCCAGACACTGTTCAGAGAGGTGTACTGTTTTCCCTCCTTGTAAATCTCACATTTGATGATGGACCACAGGTTCTCAATGGGGTTCAGATCAGGTGAACAAGGAGGCCATGTCATTAGATTTTCTTCTTTTATACCCTTTCTTGCCAGCCACGCTGTGGAGTACTTGGACGCGTGTGATGGAGCATTGTCCTGCATGAAAATCATCTTTTTCTTGAAGGATACAGACTTCTTCCTGTACCACTGCTTGAAGAAGGTGTCTTCCAGAAACTGGCAGTAGGACTGGGAGTTGAGCTTGACTCCATCCTCAACCCGAAAAGGCCCCACAAGCTCAACTTTGAAGATACCAGCCCAAACCAGTACTCCACCTCCACCTTGCTGGCGTCTGAGTCGGACTTGAGCTCTCTGCCCTTTACCAATCCAGCCACGGGCCCATCCATCTGGCCCATCAAGACTCACTCTCATTTCATCAGTCCATAAAACCTTAGAAAAATCAGTCTTGAGATATTTCTTGGCCCAGTCTTGACGTTTCAGCTTGTGTGTCTTGTTCAGTGGTGGTCGTCTTTCAGCCTTTCTTACCTTGGCCATGTCTTTGAGTATTGCACACCTTGTGCTTTTGGGCACTCCAGTGATGTTGCAGCTCTGAAATATGGCCAAACTGGTGGCAAGTGGCATCTTGGCAGCTGCACGCTTGACTTTTCTCAGTTCATGGGCAGTTATTTTGCGCCTTGGTTTTTCCACACGCTTCTTGCGACCCTGTTGACTATTTTGAATGAAACGCTTGATTGTTTGATGATCACGCTTCAGAAGCTTTGCAATTTTAAGAGTGCTGCATCCCTCTGCAAGATATCTCACTATTTTTGACTTTTCTGAGCCTGTCAAGTCCTTCTTTTGACCCATTTTGCCTAATAATTATGCACACCTAATATAGGGTGTTGATGTCATTAGACCACACCCCTTCTCATTACAGAGATGCACATCACCTAATATGCTTAATTGGTAGTAGGCTTTCGAGCCTATACAGCTTGGAGTAAGACAACATGCATAAAGAGGATGATGTGGTCAAAATACTCATTTGCCTAATAATTCTGCACGCAGTGTAGTCTGCCTAACGCTAAGACTCTTGCACAGATTTTTGTGGATAATATTGTGAAATTGCATGGTATTCCTTCGGATGTGGTCTCTGATAGGGGCACGCAGTTTGTCTCCAGGTTTTGGAGGGCGTTCTGCTCTCGGCTTGGCATTCAACTTTCATTCTCTTCGGCTTTTCATCCGCAGTCGAATGGTCAGACGGAGCGTACTAATCAAAACCTGGAGACCTACTTGAGGTGTTTTGTGGCTGAGAATCAGGAGGACTGGTCCTCATTCTTGTCCTTAGCAGAATTTGCATTGAATAACCATTTTTTGGCGCATACGGTTTCCATCCTCAGTTTAGTACCTTTTCTGGGACTAGTTCCTCTGGGATGCCAGAGGAGGAGAGATTCTCTTCTGCCTTATCCTCCATCTGGCGGAGGATTCAAGGGAATTTGGAGAAGATGGGTGAGAGGTATAAACGAATGGCTGACAAGAGACGTGTGACTGGTCCGGACCTGTGTGTGGGTGATCTGGTGTGGTTGTCCACTAAGAATATCAAATTGAGAGTGCCATCTTGGAAACTGGGTCCAAGATTTATTGGTTCGTATAAAATTTCTGCAGTGATTAACCCTGTAGCGTTTCGGCTGGATCTTCCGTAGACTTGGAGGATCCATGATGTGTTCCACAGGTCTTTACTAAAAAAATACATGAGACCGGTGGAACCATCGCCATTGCCTCCTCTTCCTGTTCTAGTCGAGGGAAACTTGGAGTTTGAGATCTCCAGGATTCTCGACTCTAGAGTTCTTCTGGGTTCCCTTCAGTACCTGGTGCACTGGAGGGGATATGGCCCTGAGGAGAGGATGTGGGTTCCGGCGCTGGATGTCAACGCCAGCCGACTGGTGAGGGCTTTTCATAGGTCCCGTCCAGATAAGGTTGGTCCGGTACTGTCATGCCCCGCTCTGACGATGTGCGGAGGTCGGCCAGGATAGCAGCACGAGTTTAGTGGGGTCATTAGTTTAAATAGCACACCATCCCAGTGCTCTGAGCGGATTATAGGAATCACTGTGGTCTTGGAAGCTAGGAAGGAAGGTTGTCTGTTCCAGCTCAGAAAGATAAGTGTGGTTTTAGTTTGGTTGTTTTGTGTCATCTCTCCCATCCAGGTTCTGTGCGAGCAGGCTGCTCCTATTTCCCCTCTTCACCATCTCAGGGAATTTAGGGAGTTTCATCCCAGGCACGGGGACACATCATACCTACCACCAAGGTCTGCATGTGGGCTGAGCAGTGCAGGGAAAGAGGTCAGGGATTAGCTAGGAGGTGACCCTTCCCCTGTCTCTCGCCCAGAGCCTGGTTGGTGGGTCTGAGTGCACGTCCGCCGTGACAGCAGGGTTTTCTTTAAGGTTTTCAGCACTTCAGGATAACAGTTGCCGAATACATTCATCCCCAGGACCACAGGGCAATTATCATCATCTGGGACCTGAATCACGACTACTCCTTGGCATGAGAGTTCAGTATCTTCAATCTGTAAGGTAGGTTCTAGAGATGTCGCGAACATAAAATTTTCTGGCCACAATAGTGATGGAAAAGTTGTTTCAAGGGGACTAACACCTGGACTGTGGCATGCCGGAGGGGGATCCATGGCAAAACTCCCATGGAAAATTACGTAGTTCACGCAGAGTGTGTTAAGTTGAATTCGCAATGCGATTAATATAACCTGCATTAATCGCATTGCGAATTCAACTTAGATCTGAGTTCCTAATGGTTGTATTGCTAGAATTGACGAATATAACGAATATAGCACTATATTCTCAATCTTCGTTATATTCTAGCAATACAACCATTAGGAACCCAGCTCTAAGTTGAATTTGCAATGCGATTAATATAACCTGTATTAATTGCATTGTGATTACAACTTAGTCAAATTTGTGACACTGCAGCTTCAGAATGAATCTAAGATGGATGCTGTCCTTGCTTTTTGATAGGAGGTGGGAGGGTCTGGGAGGGTATGCTGATTGGCTGGAATGTGTCTGCTGACTGTGAGGTACAGGGTCAAAGTTTGCTCAATGATGATGTATAGGGGGCGGACCGAACATCGCATATGTTCGCTCGCCGTTGGGAACGCGAACAAGCTATGTTCGCCGGCGAATAGTTCGGGACATCTCTAGTAGGTTCCCAATAACCTAGTATAGGCACTGGTTTGCCATTGGTAGCTATGATCTGGAGCCAAGATTCAGGAGGTTGTATCAGTTGGGTTCCATTTTGGCATGTGTCAAATGCTGCTTGGCGGATGGTAGTCACTTGAGATCCGGTATCAATTAAAGCAGAGATTGTAATACTGGTGAGGGGGGGTTAGGGCGCACTGCCCATGAATGATTTTAAGAGTGGGGGGGTGGGGGGGTGCACTGCTGCCCGGCGGCACCCGACCTCTGACAGGGTGCTGTGAGCCGCACAATTAACCCCTCAGGTGCGGCACCTGAAGGGTTAATTGTGTGGATCACAGTGCCCTGTCAGAGGTCAGGTGCCGCCAGGCAGCAGGGGGCCAGTATGTATGCACCTGTTGGTATAATCTAACTTCAAGCGTCCCCATCACCATGGGAACGCCTTTGTGTTAGAATATACCATCGGATTTGAGTTTTCACAATCTAACTCGGATCCGATGGTATATTCTAACCACCAGGCGTTCCCATGGTGACGGGGACGCTTGTTTGGAGGAGTATGCCAAAGGGGTTTAACTGTACTGTTTGGAGAAAAAAAATAAGACGAATATTCAAAAAAATGTCAAAACGAATATATTCGCTATAGTGCTATATATTAGTTTTTTAGAATATTCGTCTTTTTTCAACATCTAATGTCATGATTCCTCCCTGCTTCTTGCTTGTGGGCCAATAACTCATTGACCCACAAGCATTTTAAGCAGGGAGGAATCATTTGTTCAGATGGAAAAAATGACGAATATTCTAAAAACAAATATATAGCAGTATATTATGTAGTGCTATATACTCGTTTTTGACCAACACTTTTTATCGCATAAAAATTTGCATTATGTGATTTTTTTTATTTATTACAGATTTTTCGCAATAAAACGAATATCTCGAATACGAATATTCGCGAATATATGACGAGCATTTTAAGGAGGCAGGTCATACTGAGAACGATTTGAGATTTAGGATACTTGAACAGGTAGCCTTATCAAGAAGGGGTGAAAATAGGGTGACGTTACTAAAAAAGAGGGAACTAAATTGGATTTTTACGCTACAGACTTTGAAACCAAGGGGTCTTAATGTAGATTTTAAGGTACGAGAATGTCTCCTTGTTGTGTATTTTCTCTCTTTACTCTCTTGTGAGGATATGTACAGTCAGGTTCATAAATATTGGGACATTGACACAATTCTAACATTTTTGGCTCTATACACAACCACAATGGATATAAAACGAAACGAACAAGATGTGCTTTTACATCCAAATCAGGTGAACAGTGTAGGAATTACAACAATTTAAATATGTGCCTCCCACTTGTTAAGGAACCAAAAGTAATGGGACAGAATAATAATCATAAATCAAACTTTCACTTTTTAACACTTGGTTGCAAATCCTTTGCAGTCAATTACAGCCTGAAGTCTGGAATGCATAGACATCACCACACACTGGGTTTCATCCCTGGTGATGCTCTGCCAGGCCTCTACTGCAACTGTCTTCAGTTTCTGCTTGTTCTTGGGGCATTTTCCCTTCAGTTTTGTCTTTAGCAAGTGAAATGCATGCTCAATCGGATTCAGGTCAGGAGATTGACTTGGCCATTGCATAACAATCCACTTCTTTCTCTTAAAAAACTCTTTGGTTGCTTTTACAGTATCCTTTGGGTCATTGTCCATCTGCACTGTGAAGCGCCGTCTAATGAGTTCTGAAGCATTTGGCTGAATATGAGCAGATAATATTGCCAGAAACACTTCAGAATTCATCCTGCTGCTTTTGTCAGCACACACATCATCAAAGAATACAAGAGAACCAGTTCCATTGGCAGCCATACATGCCCACGCCATGACACTACCACCACCATGCTTCACTGATGAGGTGGCATTCTTAGGATCATGAGCAGTTCCTTTCCTTCTCCATACTCTTCTCTTCCCATCACTCTGCTACAAGTTGATCTTGGTCTCATCTGTCCAAAACTGTGAAGGCTTTTTTAGATGTGGTTTGACAAACTCTAATCTGGCCTTCCTGTTTTTGAGGCTCACCAATGGTTTACATCTTGTGGTGAACCCTCTGTATTCGCTCTGGTGAAGTCTTCTCTTGATTGTTGACTTTGACACATATACACCTACCTCCTGGAGAGTGTTCTTGACCTAGCCAACCACAGTTGTTTTCTGTGGTCTTCCGGGTCTTTTGGTGTTGCTGAGCTCAGCGGTGCGTTCCTTCTTTTTAAGAATGTTCCAAACAGTTGTTTTGGCCACGCCTAATGTTTTTGCTATCTCTCTGATGGGTTTGTTTTGTTTTTTTCAGCCTAATGATGGCTTGCTTCACTGATAGTGACAGCTCTTTGGATCTCATCTTGAGAGTTGACAGCAACAGATTCCAAATGCAAATAGCACACTTGAAATTAAATCTGGACCTTTTTATCTGCTCATTGTAATTGGGATAATGAGGGAATAATATAACACACCAGGCCATGGAACAGCTGAGAAGCCAATTGTCCCATTACTTTTGGTTCCTTAACAAGTGGGAGGCACATATGCAAACTTTTGTAATTCCTACACCGTTCTATATGTTGGCCAGGCTTTGTGAGCAGCAGAGGGCAGTTGTTGAATACCAGCTGCAACATGGTCGTTGCCATTTAAGTCAACTGCCACTATTCGCAAGCGAGGAGTGGACATTGATGTCAGACCTGTGTGAGGTTTTAAAAAACTTTGAAGAATCCACACAGATGGTTAGTGGCGATAACGCTATTATCAGCGTAACCATCCCACTGTTGTGTCTACTCAAATGATCGCTGCTCACAATTAAGGACAACGCTCTGAATGTGGCAGATGAGGAACTGGGGCAGGACATCTCACAGGGTGATGCCCAGACCACCCACAGTTTGTCTTCTCAGCATGAATTGGACCGTGAAGAGAAGGAGAAGGAGGGGGAGGAGATGGAGACTGTTGCCTCTGCTACTGAGGCTAGTACCCATGGAACTTTAATTCCATCTGTTCAGCGTGGATGGGCTGAAGAGGAGGAGGAAGAGGAGGAGAAGGAGGAGGAGGATTAGGAGATGGAGAGTCATCTTGATGTTGACATCTTGCTTGTTGGTACTCTGGCACACATGGCTGAATTCATGTTAGGCTGTCTTACACGCGACCCTCACGTTATACGCATTTTAGATAACACAGATTACTGGGTGTTCACCCTTCTCGACCCCCGCTACAAAGAAAACTTCTCATCTCAGATTGTGGACCCAGGCGTTCGGCCCACTTAGTGTGACCCCCCCATCGGTGATCGCCGCAAACCGCAGGTCAATTCAGACCTGCGGTTTGCTGCGCTTTCTGCAGTTTCTGATCCCCGCGGTCCCTGACCGCGGGGATCAGAAACTTTAGTGTCCCTAAAATAAAGATTTTGCACCCCCCCTGCACCCCTGCATGATTTTTTGCCGGCGGGTGGTGCAGGGGGGGGGAAGGTGTGGGCGGTGGGGGCGGTGTGGGAGGTGGGCGGTGCAGCAGGCGGGATCGCGATCCCCCGCCCGCCTCCTCTTGAAAATTCGTTGGTGGCCAGTGGGTATACCAGGGGGTCAGCACATTGCTGACACCCTGGTATAAACGGCTGACATCTGTGCAGATGTCAGCCGTTTAACCCTTTCCATACCGCGGTCCATACGGACCGCTGTATGGAAAAAATTAACAGTAAGAGGGAGCTCCCTCCCTCTCCCATCGGGGGGCTGCAGTGCCTTTGCAGCCCCCCGATGGAGAGGGAGAGAGCACCCAGACAGCCCCCCGACAGCCCCGTCCTTACCCTTCCCCGTCTGCGAAGTTCTGACCACTACTGAGCAGACGGGGAAGGTTCCCATGGCAACAGGACGCCGTCTCAGGCATCCTGCTGTCCATGGTGCTGAACAGATCTGTGCTAAAGGCAGAGATCTGTTCAGACAAAGTATAAGTAAAATACAGTACAAAACACTATATAGTGTACTGTACTGTATTATACAGACATCAGACCCACTGGATCTTCAAGAACCAAGTGGGTCTGGGTCAAAAAAAAAGAAAAAAAATGTGAAAAAAAAGTAAAAATCAAAAAACACATTTATCACTGATTAAAAATAAAAAAAAAAAAATTCCCTACACATGTTTGGTATCGCCGCGTCCGTAACGACCTGATCTATAAAACAGTCATGTTACTTTCCCCGCAAGGTGAACGCCATAAAAATAAAAAAATAAAAACTATTAGGAAATTGAAATTTTGCCCACCTTACTTCCCAAAAAAGGTAATAAAAGTGATCAAAAAAGTTGCATGTACACCAAAATAATACCAATCAAACCGTCATCTCATCCCGCAAAAATCATACCCTACCCAAGATAATTGCCCAAAAACTGAAAAAACTATGGCTCTCAGACTATGGAAACACTAAAACATGATTTTTTTTGTTTCAAAAATGAAATCATTGTGTAAAACTTAAATAAATAAAAAAAAGTATACATATTAGGTATTGCTGCATCTGTATCGATCGCCTATATAAAAATATCACATGACCTAACCCCTCAGGTGACCACCGTAAAAATAAAAAATAAAAAAACAATGTAAAAAAAGCCATTTTTTGTCATCTTACGTCACAAAAAGTGTAATAGCAAGCGATCAAAAAGTCATATGTACCCCAAAATAGTGCCAATCAAACCGTCATCTCATCCCGCAAAAAATTAAACCCTACTTAAGATAATCGCCCAAAAACTGAAAAAACTATGGCTCTTAGACTATGGAGACACTAAAACTTTTTTTTTGTTTTAAAAATGAAATCATTGTGTAAAACTTACATAAATAAAACAATTGTATACATATTAGGTATCGCCGCGTCCGTGACAACCTGCTCTATAAAATTACCACATGATCTAACCTGTCAGATGAATGTTGTAAGTAACAAAAAAAAAAGTGCCAAAAAATCTATTTCTTGTTACCTTGCCGCACAAAAAAGTGTAATATAGAGCAACCAAAAATCATATGTACCCTAAACTAGTACCAACAGAACTGCCACCCTATTCCGTAGTTTCTAAAATGGGGTCACTTTTTTGGAGTTTCTACTCAGGGGGTGCATCAGGGGGGCTTCAAATGGGACATGGTGTCAAAAAAAACAGTCCAGCAAAATCTGCCTTCCAAAAACCGTATGGCATTCCTTTCCTTCTGCGCCCTACAGAGGTTTATGACCACATATGGGGTGTTTCTGTAAACTACAGAATCAGGGCCATAAAAAATGAGTTTTGTTTGGCTGTTAACCCTTGTTTTGTAACTGTAAAAAAATATTAAAATGGAAAATCTGCCAAAAAAGTGAAATTTTGAAATTGTATCTCTATTTTCCATTAAATCTTGTGCAACACCTAAAGGGTTAACAAAGTTCTAAAAATCTGTTTTGAATACCTTGAGGGGTGTAGTTTCTTAGATGGGGTCACTTTTATAGAGTTTCTACTCTAGGGGTGCATCAGGGGGGCTTCAAATGGGACATGGTGTCAAAAAAACAGTCCAGCAAAATCTGGCTTCCAAAAACCATACCGCGCACCTTTCACTCTATGCCCTGCTGTGTGGCCGTACAGCAGTTTACGGCCACATATTGGGTGTTTCTGTAAACTACAGAATCAGGGCCATAAAAATTTAGTTTTGTTGGCTGTTAACCCTTGCTTTGTAACTGGAAAAAAAATATTAAAATGGAAAATATGCCAAAAAAGTGAAATTTTGAAATTGTATCTCTATTTTCCATAAAATCTTGTGCAACACCTAAAGGGTTAACAAAGTTTGTAAAATCAGTTTTGAATACCTTGAGGGGTGTAGTTTCTTAGATGGGGTCACTTTTATGGAGTTTCTTCTCTAGGGGTGCATCAGGGCGGCTTCAAATGGGACATGGTGTCAAAAAACCAGTCCAGCAAAATCTGGCTTCCAAAAACCATACGGCGCACCTTTCACTCTACGCCCTGCTGTGTGGCCGTACAGCAGTTTACGGCCACATATGGGGTGTTTCTGTAAACTACAGAATCAGGACCATAAATAATGAGTTTTGTTTGGCTGTTAACCCTTGCTTTGTAACTGGAAAAAAAAAAAATTAAAATGGAAAATCTGCCAAAAAAGTGAAATTTTGAAATTGTATCTCTATTTTCCATAAAATCTTGTGCAACACCTAAAGGGTTAACAAAGTTTGTAAAATCAGTTTTGAATACCTTGAGGGGTGTAGTTTCTTAGATGGGGTCACTTTTATGGAGTTTCTACTCTAGGTGTGCATCAGGGGGGCTTCAAATGGGACATGGTGTCAAAAAACCAGTCCAGCAAAATCTGGCTTCCAAAAACTATACGGCGCACCTTTCCCTCTACGCCCTACTGTGTGCCCGTACAGTAGTTTACGGCCACATATGGGGTGTTTCTGTAAACGGCAGAGTCAGGGCAATAAAGATACAGTCTTGTTTGGCTGTTAACCCTTGCTTTTTTAGTGTAAAAAATGGGTTAAAATGGAAAATTAGGCAAATAAATGAGATTCTCAAATTTCATCCCCATTTGCCAATAACTCTTGTGCAACACCTAAAGGGTTAACGAAGTTTGTAAAATCAGTTTTGAATACCTTGAGGGGTGTAGTTTATATAATGGGGTTATTTTTGGGCGGTTTCTATTATGTAAGCCTCACAAAGTGACTTCAGACCTGTAGTGGTCCCTAGAAATTGGGTTTTTGTAAATTTCAGAAAAATTTCAAGATTTGCTTCTAAACTTCTAAGCCTTGTAACATCCCCAAAAAATTAAATATCATTCCCAAAATGCTACAAACATGAAGTAGACATATGGGCAATGTAAAGTCATCACAATTTTTGGGGGTTTTACTATGTATTACAGAAGTAGAGAAACTGAAACTTTGAAATTTGCAAATTTTTCAAAATTTTTGGTAAATCTGGTATTTTTTTATGCAAAATAATTTACTTTCTTTACCCAATTTTAGCAGTGTCATGAAGTACAATATGTGACGAAAAAATAATCTCAGAACGGCCTGGGTAAGTCAAAGCGTTTTAAAGTTATCAGCACTTAAAGTGACACTGGTCAGATTTGCAAAAAATGGCCAAGTCCTTAAGGTGAAATAGGGCTGAGTCCTTAAGGGGTTAAAAGGACTTTTGGGTCTTTGAAACGTCTTGAGAAAGAGTAATTTGCGATCACAATCTCCCTATGCTGTATGTCCCTTCATAACAGCAGCTCTGCCTGACTTGCAATGAGCTGAACTCGCGTGACCGGGTGCTATATAGCACCCAATGACGTGTTCCGGACAGCCAATCGCTGTAATGCCAGTAGAAAACATGGCTAATGGCATTACAGTGATGGAAATACTTACCAGCATGTTTATTGGCTGCTTAGAAGGTGCCAAATGTGCGGGGAGGAGACTCGAGCATGGCGCTCGAGCACATGTGGTACTCGGTAGAGCGCTCGGATCTGCCGAGCATAGCGATGCTCGAGCAGAATCGGTACTCGGCCGAGCATGCTCGCTCATCACTAATATCTACCCTATAAATGGTACCAATAAAAACTATAAGCTCATCTCGCAAAAAGTTAGCCCTCACACAACTACGTTGATGGAAAAATAAAAATGGAATATGGATGTTAATACATTACATGGTGATGCAAAGTGATTTTATAATATAACAGTAGTAAAATTATACAGATTTGGTATCACCATAATGGTATTTGCCTGCAGAACAAAGTTATCATATTACACTGCGTGCAGAATTATTAGGCAAATGAGTATTTTGACCACATCATCCTCTTTATGCATGTTGTCTTACTCCAAGCTGTATAGGCTCGAAAGCCTACTACCAATTAAGCATATTAGGTGATGTGCATCTCTGTAATGAGAAGGGGTGTGGTCTAATGACATCAACACCCTATATTAGGTGTGCATAATTATTAGGCAACTTCCTTTCCTTTGGCAAAATGGGTCAAAAGAAGGACTTGACAGGCTCAGAAAAGTCAAAAATAGTGAGATATCTTGCAGAGGGATGCAGCACTCTTAAAATTGCAAAGCTTCTGAAGCGTGATCATCGAACAATCAAGCGTTTCATTCAAAATAGTCAACAGGGTCGCAAGAAGCGTGTGGAAAAACCAAGGCGCAAAATAACTGCCCATGAACTGAGAAAAGTCAAGCGTGCAGCTGCCAAGATGCCACTTGCCACCAGTTTGGCCATATTTCAGAGCTGCAACATCACTGGAGTGCCCAAAAGCACAAGGTGTGCAATACTCAAAGACATGGCCAAGGTAAGAAAGGCTGAAAGACGACCACCACTGAACAAGACACACAAGCTGAAACATCAAGACTGGGCCAAGAAATATCTCAAGACTGATTTTTCTAAGGTTTTATGGACTGATGAAATGAGAGTGAGTCTTGATGGGCCAGATGGATGGGCCCGTGGCTGGATTGGTAAAGGGCAGAGAGCTCCAGTCCGACTCAGACGCCAGCAAGGTGGAGGTGGAGTACTGGTTTGGGCTGGTATCATCAAAGATGAGCTTGTGGGGCCTTTTCGGGTTGAGGATGGAGTCAAGCTCAACTCCCAGTCCTACTGCCAGTTTCTGGAAGACACCTTCTTCAAGCAGTGGTACAGGAAGAAGTCTGTATCCTTCAAGAAAAAGATGATTTTCATGCAGGACAATGCTCCATCACACGCGTCCAAGTACTCCACAGCGTGGCTGGCAAGAAAGGGTATAAAAGAAGAAAATCTAATGACATGGCCTCCTTGTTCACCTGATCTGAACCCCATTGAGAACCTGTGGTCCATCATCAAATGTGAGATTTACAAGGAGGGAAAACAGTACACCTCTCTGAACAGTGTCTGGGAGGCTGTGGTTGCTGCTGCACGCAATGTTGATGGTGAACAGATCAAAACACTGACAGAATCCATGGATGGCAGGCTTTTGAGTGTCCTTGCAAAGAAAGGTGGCTATATTGGTCACTGATTTGTTTTTGTTTTGTTTTTGAATGTCAGAAATGTATATTTGTGAATGTTGAGATGTTATATTGGTTTCACTGGTAAAAATAAATAATTGAAATGGGTATATATTTGTTTTTTGTTAAGTTGCCTAATAATTATGCACAGTAATAGTCACCTGCACACACAGATATCCCCCTAAAATAGCTAAAACTAAAAACAAACTAAAAATTACTTCCAAAAATATTCAGCTTTGATATTAATGAGTTTTTTGGGTTCATTGAGAACATGGTTGTTGTTCAATAATAAAATTAATCCTCAAAAATACAACTTGCCTAATAATTCTGCACTCCCTGTATATATTTTGCATGGTGAACCAAATTAAAAAAAAATAGAAAACTTGCCAAATTGAAACAAAAAATGATCAAAAAGCCAAATGTACCCAAAAATAGTAGCAATAGAAACTACTGCTTCTTCCACAAAAAAAGGACCCTCACACAGCTCAGTCAACAGAAAACAGTTATAGCTCTTTAAAAACCATTTCAGCATATTCCATGTTCCACAAAATCCAGATGATGATCCTTCTCTCTCCTTTCCCAAACAGCAGTTTATGGGGTTTTTCCATAATTAGGAGAAATTGTGTAATAAACTCGCCTTTTCTCCTTTAACCTGTTCCGGACATAGGGCGTACCGGTACGCCGTGATTTCCCGATCCTTAAGGACACAGGACGTACCGGTACCTTGGCTAAATGCAAGGGGGGGTCACACTCCCCCCCTCCCCGTGTAGTCAATCGCAGCAAACCGCAGGTCAATTCAGACCTGCAGTTTGCTGCGTTTCCAGGTTATTCGGGTCTCTGGGGACCCGATAACCCGGAACAGGATGGTGATCTGTGGTGTGATAATACACCACCAATCACCATCCTTAGATCCTGAGAGGTGATGGTGACTTTTTACCTCTCAGGATCGCTCTTATTGGTCGGTGGGCGGACGGGAGGTTCAAATCATCGCAGCGCTCCTCTCTTCCTCCTTTTCAGTCCGGAGCCCGAGGACAGAGGAGCGCTGCATGTGTCTCAGAGCCAGCACCCCCCATCTGTTCAGAGCCCAGGAGCCAGCCAGCACCCCATCTGTGCCCCAGCACCACTAGGTATTTAGGGAAAGGCTAGGGACAAGTTAGATTAGGCAGGGATATTTAGGGAAAGTTAATTGAAGAAAAAAAAAAAAACTGTTTTGGTTGCATAACCCTAAATTGGGTGTCTGGGGTCCACAGCACAGTGTGACTCTAGTCCCCCCAGGGGTTCTGCAACTTGCCCCCCCTGCCCCCCCCACAACTTTTTGGGGTGCAGGCATTTTTTTTTTTGTGCGTACGCTGACTTTGGCCAGCACTATTAGTGACCGGCCACTGTTAGCGCATCGCACACCCCACCGCTGATCAACTTCGGATGGTTGATGAGCGAATTAATTTTATTATTTTATTTTTTCACATTTTTACCCCTTCTTTTAGTTAGTCTTTAGTTTTTTGTCTGTTAGGTTTAGGGTGAGTTCGCGAACACCCGTGTCCCCACACACACGCACACCAAATAAAGATTTACACGCACACACACACACGCAGACACACACTCCCCTATGGCCCGCCGGATGTTCTCGGCCGAGGAGGCATACGCCCAGCTTGCCTCTGAGTCCGAGGGTCCCAGTGAGGATGACCCTACTTTCCTTTTGTAATCCGCGTCATCCTCATCATCTAGAGATTATGATGAGCCCCCAAGGCGGCGGAGACGTCGCCAGGCGGAGCAAGGGGACCGCCATGCTAGGGACCCTGTGGCCCACCCTAGTACGAGCAGCTCTTGTGCTCGTACTAGTTTTCCGGCCCACCACTTAAATCCACTGGAGCCCCCTGCCGGTGAACTTGTCTGGTGCACCCCAGAGCGTTATGAGCCCGTGAATCCTGATTTTGAAGGCCAATCAGGAATCCAGATTTCCACAGTGAACTTCACTGAATACGACTTCTTTAGTCTTTTTTTTAGTGACCACTTTGTAAATCTAATGGTGGAGCAAACAAACCTGTACGCCCAACAGTTTGTTGCTCAACACCCGGGCTCCTTTTTGGCTAGGCCCGGTGGCTGGACTCCGGTCAGTGCAGCCGAGATGAGGACATTTTGGGGCCTCGTGCTGCATATGGGCCTAGTCAAGAAACCTAGTATCAGGCATTACTGGAGTGGGGACGTCCTCTCCTAGGCCCCACTTTACAGTACGGCCATGACACGCTCCCGGTTTAAGGCCATCCGGAAATGCCTGCATTATTCAGATAATGCAGCATGTCCCCCCCCAAGGTGATCCTGCCTATGACCGCCTGTACAAAATCAGGCCGGTCATGGATCACTTTGGGGCCAAATTTGTACGAGCTAATGTACCTGGAAGGGAGGTCGCGGTTGATGAGTCTATCATTGCGTTCAAGGGGAGACTCCTTTTCTGCCAGTATGTTCCTTCTAAGCGGGCGAGGTATGGCGTAAAGCTGTACAAACTTTGTGAGAGTACCTCAGGGTACACTTACAAGTTTTGTGTGTACGAGGGGCGAGATTCCCGCATTCAACCCCCAGAATGTTCCCCCACTATGGTGTTAGCAGGAAACTTGTGTGGGACCTTATGCACACACTGCTAGATAAGGATTACCACCTGTACGTGGATAACTTTTATACTAGTATCCCCTTGTTCCAGTCCCTCGCCGCCAGATCCACGTCCGCTTGTGGCACCGTGCGGAAAAATCAACGCGGCCTCCTTACCTACCCCCTCCAGGTACCTATCCCCACGGGTGAGATCCGTGCCCTTACCACTGGAAACCTGTTGCTGGTCAGATATAAGGACAAGAGCGATGTCCTTGTACTGTCCACAATTCATGGTAACGGCATCACCCCTGTCCTTGTGCGAGGTACCGCGGCAACGGTCCTCAAGCCCGATTGTATCGTCGACTACAATGGGTATATGGGAGGAGTTGATCTCTCTGATCAAGTCCTCAAGCCCTATAACGCCATACGCAAAACCCGGGCATGCTACAAAAAAGTTGCGGTCTACTTTGTACAGGTCGCCTTGTACAACTCTTTTGTGCTGTCCCGGAGCGCTGGCAACACAGGGACATTCCTTCAGTTCTATGAGGCAGTCCTCAAGGCCCTGATCTTTTCTGACTGGGAAAGAACAGGCCGGAGTACCTCTGGAACTGTAGGCTCCCGGATCGTCCCTGGCCAACACTTTCCAGGTGTGGTCCCCCATACTGGAAAGAAGGGACGGACCCCCAAAAAGTGCAGAGTGTGTCACAGGAGTGGGATACGGAAGGACACCACTACTCAATGTGACACGTTCCCCGATCATCCGGGCCTCTGCATTATTGGTTGCTTCAGGGAGTACCACACTTCCATGGAGTACTAAATTTATATCCCAATTTAGCCACTGACAATCAGATAAAAAACTGGTTCTCAGACTTGAGACACTAAAACAAAAACAGAAAGTTTCAAAAATATTATTTAGTAAAACTAAAATAAATAAAAAAGTAGACATATTAGGTATTGCCGCGTCCGTAATAATCTGCTCTATAAAAATACCCCATGACCTAACCACTCAGATGAACATGGTCAAAAAAATAAAATAAAAACGGTGCAAAAAAATCTTTTTTTGTCACCTTACATCACAAAAATTGTAATAACAAGCGATCAAAAAGTCATATGCGCACCAAAATAGTGCCAATAAAACCATCCTCTCATCCTGCAAAAAATGAGTCCCTACTTAAGATAATCAGCTAAAAAAAAAAATGACTCTTAGACTATGGAGATACTAAAATGTTTTTGTTTTTTTTTGGTTTATAAAAAGATAATATAGTGTAAAACATAAAAAAAAAAAAAAATAGACATGTTAGGTATCGCCGCGTCAGTAAGAATCTGCTCTATAAAAATACCCCCCCAACCCTCAGATGAACACGGTAAAAAAAAAAAAAAAAAACGGTGCCAAAAAAGCTATTTTTGGGCAAATTTTCCATTTTAATCCGTTTTTTACCAATAACAAAGTAAGGGTTAACAAGCAACCAAAACGTAATATTTATTACCCTCATACTGCAGTTTACAGAAACACCCCATATGTGGTCATAAACTGCTGTATGTCCAAACGGCAGGGCGCAGAAGGAAAGGTACGCTGTATGGTTTCTAGAAGGCAGATTTTGATGGCCTTTTTTTTTGGCACCATGTCCCATTTTAAGCCTCCCTGATGCACCCCTAGAGTAAAAACTCCATAAAAGCAACCCCATCTAAGAAACTACACCCCTCAAGGTATCAAAAACTGATTTTACAAACATCGTTAACCCTTCAGGTGTTCCACAAGAGTTATTGGCAAATGGAGATGAAATTTCAAAATTTCTATTTCTGGTAACCTTGCCTCACAAAAATGTAATAAAGATAAACCAAAAATCAAATGTACCCTAAAAATAGTCCCAACAAAACTGCCATCTTATCCTGTAGTTTCCAAAATGGGGTCACTTTTATAAAGTTTTTACTCTAGGGGTGCTTCAGGGGGCTTCAAATGGGACATGGTGTAAATAAACCAGTCCAGCAAAATTTGCCTTCCTAAAACCACACGGCGCACCTTTCCCTCTACGCCCTACTGTGTGCCCGTACAGTAGTTTACGGCCAAATATGGGGTGTTTCTGCAAACTACAGAATCGGGGCAATAAATATAGCATTTTGTTTGGCTGTTAACCCTTGCTTTGTTACTGGAAAAAATGGATTAAAATGAAAAATTTGCCCAAAAATTTAAATTTGCTAATTTCATCCCCATTTGCCAATAACTCTTGTGCAACACCTAAAGGGTTAAAAAAGTTTGTAAAATCAGTTTTGAATACCTTGAGGGGTGTAGTTTCTTAGATGGGGTCACTTTTATGGAGTTTCTACTCTAGGGGTGCATCAGGGGGGCTTCAAATGGGACATGGTGTAAATAAACCAGTCCAACAAAATCTGCCTTCCAAAAACCATACGGCGCACCTTTCCCTCTACGCCCTACTGTGTGCCCGTACAGTAGTTTACGGCCACATATGGGGTGTTTCTGCAAACTACAGAATCGGGGCAATAAATATAGCATTTTGTTTGGCTGTTAACCCTTACTTTGTTACTGGAAAAAATTGATTAAAATGGAAAATTAGCGAAAAAATCTAAATTCTGAAATTTTATCTCCATTTGCCATTAACTCTTATGGAACACCTAAAGGGTTAACGATGTTTGTGAAAACCGTTTTGAATACCTTGAGGGGTGTAGCTTCTAGAATAGGGTCATTTTGGGGTGGTTTCTATTATATAAACATCACAAAGTGACTTCAGACCTGAACTGGTCCCTAAAAATTGGATTTTGAAAATTTTTGCTTCTAAACTTCTAAGCCTTGTAACATCCCTAAAAAATAAAATACCATTCCCAAAATGATCCAAACATGAAGTAGACATATGGGGAATGTAAATTAATAACTATTTTTGGAGGTATTACTGTGTATTATAGAAGTAGATAAATTGAAACTTGGAAATTTGCAATTTTTTACAAATTTTTGGTAAATTTTGTATTTTATATAAATAAAAATTATTTTTTTTTACTTCATTTTAGCAATGTCATTAAGTAAAATGTGTGACGAAAAAACTATCTCAGAATGGCCTGGATAAGTCAAAGCATTTTAAAGTTATCACCACTTAAAGTGACACTGGTCAGATTTGCAAAAAATGGCCTGGTCCTTAAAGTGAAATAATGCTGTGTCCTTAAGGAGTTGAACCATGGGTGTACAAACCACAGGCCACGGGCAGCATGCGGCCCCCAGACCCAAGGTTTGTAGCCCCCATCCTGCGATCAGCTGTGTTTCTGCCCGGAGAGTTGCATTACAATGGATTACGGCTGTCAGTGACATTGGGGAGTGAAGACAGAAGCATTTTATTACTAGTTCTGTATTCTCATCAGATAGGTGCATAGCTCTCAATGAGCGCTATGCAGTCTTGGAAGCAGAGGAGGTGAGAGTTGCAGGGTCCATAGGCTTGTCTCCCCTGTAACTGGGGCTCCTTTGGATGCCCCAGTTACTGTACAGTGCAAATAGTGCAATAAAAGGCTTATTGTGTCTCAAAAGTCTTTCAGTGTCCTCTTGGGGAAAATTATTTGGGAATAAAAATTGTATAAAAAATAAGTTTAAAATTATATTTAAAAAAAATACAAATTAAAGAAAAAAAATATGAAAAAGTCCTCTTGGGACTTGAAACAAACAATAGAAACAATAGAAAATTATAAAAAGACATATAGTAGAATACAGATAAGTTAAAAAATAATAAAAATGGAAAATGCGCTAAATAAATGAGTGTTCACTCTCCACCAACATTCTTTTTATGATCTCTTGGGGGGCATATTATGTGTCAAAAATATATTTAAAAAAATAAGTAATCAATTCTAAAAAAATAAATTAAATATTAATAAGATACAAATAAAAGAAACAAGAAAAAGGGAAAAGAGAATTTTCTTTTCAAAAAATGTGTCTTTTAAAGGTCTTTTTATTCCCTCCAGGTGGACATATTATGTAGCAGGATTATATTAAAAATTAAGTTAAAAAAAGATAAAAAATTAAATACATAAAAGATTAAACACCCACACCAACCAAAGCTATTTCCATTATTTTCCCATTCATGTGAAACTATACATATTATATAACAAAACAACTGACACAAATTGTGAAACTGATTATAATAATTTATTTTGGTGTCAGTTTGCATATTTACAGAATAAGGAGCTGTAGTTTGAAAAAAATGACTTTGTATGAAGTGAAATGATTTGTACAGTTTTCCCCAAATAAGACCAAAAAATAAATACATTTTAAAGCCCTATGTGTTATGTAAAAATATTTTGGTAGTCCAACAAATAAAAAAGTTACAACCGTTTAAACCACTATGTGCGCTAAATCACAAAAAAAGTGTCTGGTCATTAAGGCCTTTTCAGGCCTGGTCATTAAAGGGTTAACCAATGAGTGATTTCCCCTCTAGTAAGGTAAAGTGCATGGCGGCTGTAACTGGAGGGGCAGGAGGCAGTAATAACCAGTGAGTACCATCCTCTACAGTGAAGCAAAGAGATGATTTATGAATAGGAGGCAGGATGAAAGGAAATGCTGCCACTTTTCCAGTTTCTTTATAAAAGTGATTTTTTTAACAAGTTCCTGCAGAGTGCCCCCATACTTATCTGTTTCACACCGCCCCGGTCCTCCGCACTTCCTCCACTGCCTCCATCTTCTGGTCTCTGCACTGTTCACTCCTGGCAGTGCCTGAGCATAGTCACAAACACCGCTCCAGTCAATGATTAGTTTCAGCATTGACATGCTGCTTGTGGCCACATCACTGCTGAAACCAGTCATCGGCTGGAGAGGTGCATGTGACTATGCCCAAGCACTGCCAGGTGAAAACAGCACAAGGATCAGAAGATGGGATTGCGGAGGCAGTGTAGAGGACAGGAGTGGCAGGGAATAGGTAAGTATAACTCTTCGTTTTCAGGGGCAATGCTGCAGGAACTTGTTAAAAAATAATTTTTATCGGGAAATCCCTTTAAGCTCCTATTGAACATCACAATATTCAGGACAACTAACTCGTTTGTTAGCTGATTTGCATAAATGCTAGGATTTATGTTGTGTGTCGGGGGTCTAATATATAGACCTGTCAGAGCCACTTCTAAACTAAATCAGTCCCTAGGATTTGACTTTTTTTTTTAAAAATTGAAAAATTGCTGCTCAATTTATAAGCCCTCTAACTCCAGCCCTTCGCCCCCCCCAAAAAAAATAATAATAATAGTGTGTTTAAAAAATTATGCCAACATTAAGTATATGAAAAAGATGAAATTTTTGTGTCATATGACGATTTGTCTTAAAGGAGTTGTGCTGGCCATATATATTGATGACTTATCATCAGGATAGGTCATCAATATCTGATCGGTGGGAATCCAACACCCAGCACCCCGTCAATCAGCTGTTTGAAGAGGAGGCAGCACTTCATGCGAGCTGGCTCCACACTGCCCGATGTCTCAGAAGTTTTGGCAGCGCAGTGTAATGACAAGTACTCCATTTGCTTTACTGGAGCGAATACTTGTAAATACACTATGCCACCTCTCCAGAGGAGACAACGCAGTGTTTGCATGGAGTGCCGCCTTCTCTTCAAACAGCTGATTGGCGGGTGTCGGCCAATCAGATATTGATGACCTTTCCTCCCCTTTAAAGGATACATTTTCAAATCTTGAAAATTGCAAATTTTCCCAAATTTTTCTTCAATTTCTGATTTTTTTTATACAAGAACGCAAAACATAGCAACCCAAATTTGCCACTAACATAAAGTAAAATATGTTATGAAAAAAAAAAAAATTCGCTTGGATATGGTTCTGCTTTTGGCAGTTAGCCTGTATCTTTAAAAGTACCTTAATGAGGAAGAACATTCTATTGATAGAAGAGTTCAAAATAGATACATTTTCATCAGATTAAGTCTGTTGATGCATATTTTCTTCACTGAATGTAATCTAAGAAATATGTCTCTCAATAAAAAAAAAAGTCTCTGTAGTTGAAAATAAGAGTTCTTAAGGGCAGAGAGATGGATGTTTCCGAGATCAGACTTGAACTTTAATTCAACCTTCACTGACGTTACCGAAGAAACAAACAAATGCTTATTTGCCTCTAAGTTACCCAGTCCACTAGAAAAGTTTAAATGTCCTCAAGGAAAATTAATCTTGTGTATGTTTCAGCAGTAACATCTGCTTTTTCATTTGATGCCACATGCTTTCCCGATGAATTTCATTTTACTCAAAGTCTGCAAACAGATGATGTTAACTTCAATTCCTCCAGCATAAATCAGGTTTAGCAGTGAAGTTCCCAAAGTTAAGTAACACTAAAGAATCAAGTGATGTTGGATTAGAGAAGGTCAAGGCAAGTCCAGAAACCAACCTGTAACTTTAGAGAGTGCTATTTTACGATGGCAATCAAAGACTTTTTATAGATTGCAGTTTTTCATGATTGTAAGTATTATAGAACAGTCGCAGGTAATGTTACAATTTAAATATAGTCCAAATCCACAACCATATAGTTCATCTCGTAATGTATTTTGTACATTGAACCTTGTAGACTTTACTGTAGACTGCAAATCATCTCAGTTCTCATAGTTTTCAAATGGAAGAAAAGGTCATTGATTTTTCTGCGTATTTTAGAAGGCGTATCTCTTAGATATTATGTCTTGTGTCGTTTTAATTTTTTCAGTCTTGCATCAAACAATTATACATTTGGCCCAAAAGTTCTTTTTCAAGTTGTCTATTTCCATTCTCAAACTGTAACGACATATAC
This sequence comes from Bufo bufo, assembly GCF_905171765.1. Lineage (NCBI taxonomy): Eukaryota > Metazoa > Chordata > Amphibia > Anura > Bufonidae > Bufo > Bufo bufo. The sequence goes on from NC_053394.1 coordinate 246,680,475, forward strand.
AATAGTAATAAAGAGGGATCTTGGATAGAGGGATATCCATGAGTATACTACTTTTGGACTTTGCAAACGTGTTTAACAAAATAATTTCTGGAAGCCCATAGGGTTCTCCAGGATTAAGAACAAATGTCTGTTTTCTTTGAGAAAAAAAAAAGAAAACACTGGTCACAAACCCCTGGATGCGCGTGATTTTGTAAACAAGCAACCATGTATTGATAATCATGGATAGAGATGAGTGAATCGAAGTTGCCGAAGTGAAATTCTATCCGAATTTCAGGAAAAATTTGATTCACACCGTATCCGAATTTCCTCAAGCTTCGTGGTAACGAATAACATTTTTTCCCAAAATTTCTGCTGCACGTGTTAAGACATGGAGTAAGGAACTCTGGGAACAATATATCACCCACAATGCCATGCATGCAGCCAATCAGCATCCAGCCAGTCCTGTGATGTCACAGCCCTATAAATAGCCTCAGCCATCTTGGATATAGCCATTTTCCCATGTACATTACTTAGTGCAGGGAGAGACGTCAGTAGGCACTAGGGACAGTGGTAGAAAAGACTTTAAAACTTTTTTTTTGCTGTATAGAAGTTCAGGGAAAGGATAGGGAGGAATCATTCCACAGTATTGAAGTAGAACAGGGTCCAGTAGAGGAGTTTACAGCCTGGGTAATAGGAACAATCCTATTACACCTTGCTGCGCTAATTGAGGCTCCAAATTGCCATTATACAGCTCTGTAAATCCAGCAGACCGTTCTTGTTATTGGGGTGCAAATATATATTATTTGCTATTCAGCGGTGCAGTTATATGTTCTACAGCCCTTTTTGGCGTGTATTAATTGCACCAAAAAAAGTATTTGCCGTTGTGTGGTGAAGTGAGAAAATTACAACCCTCTTTGTATATTAGTGGAAAAAAATATATATTATTTGCCGTTCAGTGGTGCAGTTATATGTTCTAAAGCCTTTTGTGGTGTATACGTGGAAAAAAGTAAGGGCCTATTCGCCGTCCAGCGGTGCAGTTATATGTTCTAAAGCTTTCTGTGGCGTGCATAAGTGGAAAAAAGTAAGGGCCTACTTTCCCTTCAGTGGTGCAGTTATATGTTCTAAAGCCCTTTTTGGCATGTATTAGTGGCAAAAAAAATATGTTATTTGCCATTCTGAGGTGCAGTTATATGTTCTAAAACCTTCTTTGGTGTGTATTACTAGGGGAAAAAAGGCTGATTAGCCATTGTGTGGTGAAGTGAGAAAATGACAGACTCTTTTGGGGTATTTTAATTTCCTTTCTATTCATTTATCTGATCTAACAGTATGTCAGACAGAGAAGTGCCATGCACTGCACAGGGGAGTGGCAGAGGCCTAAATATTTCTGGCGCAGGCACAGGTCGCAGCAGAATAAGGGAACTCCCGGTGTCATCTAGCAGTCCTGTCTTGACTAGCAACCCAGCGGTTCTTGAATGGTTGACTCGGTTATCCAATTTGTCACAAGTGACATCAGACACCCCCAGCCAAGAGTCGGTGGGTTCGTCATAAACAACCTTTAATTGGCATGGCCCGGGAGCAGACCCTGTGCCCTCACCTGTCCTCAACCTGCCTCTGTCCTTTTCTGTTCCCTCGGCCAGACAAGTATGATATGCTGTGGGCTCAGCTCCACTATACAGTGAGGACGAGCTACTAGAGGACAATCAGCAGCTACTGGCCAGCCAAGATGTGGAGACATCCACCGCTTCTTCCGGTACACGGACAAGTAGTGATGGGGAGAGTTGCATGGGAGCTGGTGTTGGGAGCGGTCAGGCTCCTGACCCAGAGACCATTGTGGAGGACATCAGTGACGTGCAGACAGTACTCGATGATGATTATGTAGCTGATCGCACTTGGGAGCCGGGTGAACAAGGGGCTTCATCATCATTGGGAGAAGAGGGTGGCAGCTTGCCCGTGAGGCAGCGTTGGAGCCAGCAAGTCGCTAGTATGGCCAGGAGTCAGCAGGGTGGCAGCTGTGGTAGGTTGGGAGCCAAACGTGCCCGGGGTAGACCACCCGCTTTGCAGTAGCCTACCTGCCCAGAAAGTAGTGGTGCAGGGGTTCACGGAAGCAATGGCGGTAGCAGTCAGTCAGCGTTGGGGGTAAAATCCCCTATAAGGCAGTTTTTTGTTAAGCCGCGGGAGGTGAACATGGCCATTTGTAGATTCTGTGGGCAGAAGGTGAAGCGCGGCCAGGGTGCCAATGTTGGCACCATGGCCCTGCGTCAACATATTGTGGGGATTCGCTCTGGTAGTTAGGACTAGCGGATGCAGTATAGAGGCAAAGTACGGTACACAGTTCTTGAATCAAACAGCGATGTTTATTCACAAATTCGTGTATAAGAAAATGCAGATAAGGTGTATCACAAAACACAGGTGGCTTGGTGTTTGTTCACACAAAAGGAAAGTCCATAAACAATAGAAAGTCACCTTTTCTCCTGGGTGTTAATTCACATCCTGTTAACAGTTCAGCCTCATCAAGTCCACAGGCAGACCGCTCCACTGGGATTTGCGGTTTGAGCCGGGCTGGATGACTCAGACCGAGTCATCCAGCCCGGCTCAAACCGCAAATCCCAGCACAGCCCTCAGTTCACAGGACACAGACTCCTGAGCTCCACTGTCGAAAGGAGGCAAATCCACCACACCTGGCAGTGCTGGCTGTTTTGTTTATGCCTGGCAAAACCCGGCCTGGAACATGGGGAGTAGTCACCCACCCAGCACTTTGACTACTTCCAGTAAAAGCCGTCCTGAATCAGCTATGACAGCCATGCTAACTCTCAAGGTGTCAATTAGCAATAGCTGCGGATGACACATTAAATACTGGCTCTTACTTCACCGAGGCCAGGAACCTCGTTGACACATACCTTCCATCCACGATGATTCCAGGTACCTTCTAACATACTGTACCCCCTTGTTCAACCCTGAGGGGGTGAACACCTGCCATACAGCAACCAGCCTGCCCTGTGTTCCACGGAGAACTTAAAGTTCTGTAAGGACAGGAACCACCTGGTGACTCGGGCATTTCTCTCTTGGCCTGGCTCATCCACTTGAGAGGGGAGTGGTCAGTCACCAGGCGGAACTTTATCCCCCAAAAATATTAGTGGAGAGACTCGAGTGCCCACGTGATATCCAGGCACTCTCTCTTCACTATACTATACCTGGTTTTGGCTAGGGTGAGCTTGCGGCTTAAAAAGACAATGGGATGCTCCTACCCATTGACTTCCTGAGAGAGTACAGCACCGAGGCCTACTTCGGAGGCATCTGTCTGTACTACAAACTCCCTATTGAATTTGGGCGTCACCAAAACCGGTGATCCACACAGGGCCGACTTCAAACGGGAAAAAGCCTCTTTTGCCAGCTCATCCCAGCGAACTAACACTGATTTACGTCCCTTCAAGAGCTCTGTCAATGGCGGGGCTATCTTGGCAAAGTGGGGAACAAATCTCATGTAATAGCCTATCATTCCTAGGAATGACTTTACTTGTTTAGTGGTGACAGGTTGGGGACAATTTCTTATCGCCTCTAATTTGTTTATTTGGGGTTTGATCACTCCGCGCCCAATGACATACCCCAGGTATTTTGTCTCCTCGTTAGCGGTTAGTTCAGCTTTCAGGGAGTCTACTACAGCCTGCACTTTGGGCAGGTGACTTTCCCAGTCGGCACTGTGGATGACAATAGCGTCCAGGTAAGCTGAAGCGTACCGACGATGTGGTTGCACCAAAATGTCCATTAGCCTTTGCAAAGTGGCGGGGGCGCCATGCAGACCAAATGGTAACACCTTATACTAGTACTGTCACGGTTACTCCCAGGCTAGGTGTTAGAAGGTGGGAGAGGCTGTCTGCAAGTGATGTCATCTGACAGTCACTTTTAATTTCACTTTGTTGTTGATGGTAATGACCACACCTCTAGTCAGGTGCAGCATAGTGGTCATTACTATTTAAGTCTGGCTATGCCCTTCACTCCTTGCGGTGTATAGCTTAATTTGCTAGTAGAAGAGCTGGTGTGTGTTGTCTCCTCTGGTGTTCCTGCTCTTTCTTCTACTTCAGGAGTTAAGTGTCTCATTCCTTTGTATTTGTTTTGTGTTGTTTCCCCTGCCTACTGGTATCTGGTCTGAGTCAAGACCCCTGTTCCTTCAGCTTAAGGAACAGGTAGTCTTTGGGCCCTATCACTACCTCAGGGCATTACAGGGTAGTCAGGGTTTAGGTTCCAGTGAATGAACGGTCCTACCACTGGGGTTAGGATTTATTAGGTGGTGACCTTTTCCTCTCCCTAGCTTCTAGGCCAGATACCTCCCTCCCCCCCACCTCTTGTGTTTGGTGTGGTGTTCCCTCTCACACCTCGTTGTGACATTATACACCACCAAAACCGCCATTTTGTTTGTTCCAGTGCAGCAATAGATCCAATCCCTGCACTGGTCGGACAACTACAGGGGTTGTCTTTGGAGGTAGCTGACCTCTGCAATACCATCGCCGCACAGATCCAGAGACCTCTGGCAGCTGGTTCCGATTGTGGGAATCAGGCCTTCCCTGAACCTAAGGTTGCTCTCCCAGACAGGTTTTCCGGGAGCAGCGATAATTTCACCCTGTTTAGGGTTTCATGTAAATTATATTTTAAGCTGCGTCCTCGCTCTTCTGGCGATGAGAGTCAAAGAGTGGGTATCATCATGTCGCTGCTTAACCACCTCAGCCCCCAGTGCTTAAACACCCTGAAAGACCAGGCCACTTTTTACACTTCTGACCTACACTACTTTCACCGTTTATTGCTCGGTCATGCAACTTACCACCCAAATAAATTTTACCTCCTTTTCTTCTCACTAATAGAGCTTTCATTTGGTGGTATTTCATTGCTGCTGACATTTTTACTTTTTTTGTTATTAATCGAAATTTAACGATTTTTTTGCAAAAAAATGACATTTTTCACTTTCAGTTGTAAAATTTTGCAAAAAAAAACGACATCCATATAGAAATTTTGCTCTAAATTTATAGTTCTACATGTCTTTGATAAAAAAAAAATGTTTGGGTAAAAAAAAAATGGTTTGGGTAAAAGTTATAGCGTTTACAAACTATGGTACAAAAATGTGAATTTCCGCTTTTTGAAGCAGCTCTGACTTTCTGAGCACCTGTCATGTTTCCTGAGGTTCTACAATGCCCAGACAGTACAAACACCCCACAAATGACCCCATTTCTGAAAGTACACACCCTAAGGTATTCGCTGATGGGCATACTGAGTTCATAGAACTTTTTATTTTTTGTCACAAGTTAGCGGAAAATGATGATTTTTTTTTTTTTTTTTTCTTACAAAGTCTCATATTCCACTAACTTGTGACAAAAAATAAAAAGTTCTATGAACTCACTATGCCCATCAGCGAATACCTTGGGGTCTCTTCTTTCCAAAATGGGGTCACTTGTGGGGTAGTTATACTGCCCTGGCATTCTAGGGGCCCAAATGTGTGGTAAGGAGTTTGAAATCAAATTCTGTAAAAAATGACCTGTGAAATCCGAAAGGTGCTCTTTGGAATATGGGCCCCTTTGCCCACCTAGGCTGCAAAAAAGTGTCACACATCTGGTATCTCCGTACTCAGGAGAAGGTGGGGAATGTGTTTTGTGGTGTCATTTTATATATACCCATGCTGGGTGAGAGAAATATCTTGGCAAAAGACAACTTTTCCCATTTTTTTATACAAAGTTGTCATTTGACCAAGATATTTATCTCACCCAGCATGGGTATATGTAAAAAGACACCCCAAAACACATTCCTCAACTTCTCCTGAGTACGGGGATACCAGATGTGTGACACTTTTTTGCAGCCTAGGTGGGCAAAGGGGCCCATATTCCAAAGAGCACCTTTCGGATTTCACTCCTCATTTTTTCCTGAATTTGATTTCAAACTCCTTAACACACATTTGGGCCCCTAGAATACCAGGGCAGTATAACTACCCAACAAGTGACCCCATTTTGGAAAGAAGACACCCCAAGGTATTCCGTGAGGGGCATGGCGAGTTCCTAGAATTTTTTATTTTTTGTCACAAGTTAGTGGAAAATGATGATTTTTTTTTTTTTTTTTTTTTTTCATACAAAGTCTCATATTCCACAAACTTGTGACAAAAAATAAAAACTTCCATGAACTCACTATGCCCATCAGCGAATACCTTGGGGTCTCTTATTTCCAAAATGGGGTCACTTGTGGGGTAGTTATACTGCCCTGGCATTCTAGGGGCCCAAATGTGTGGTAAGTAGGTAAATGACCTGTGAAATCCGAAAGGTGCTCTTTGGAATGTGGGCCCCTTTGCCCACCTAGGCTGCAAAAAAGTGTCACACATCTGGTATCTCTGTATTCAGGAGAAGTTGAGGAATGTGTTTTGGGGTGTCTTTTTACATATACCCATGCTGGGTGAGATAAATATCTTGGTCAAATGCCAACTTTGTATAAAAAAATGGGAAAAGTTGTCTTTTGCCAAGATATTTCTCTCACCCAGCATGGGTATATGTAAAATGACACCCCAAAACACATTCCCCAACTTCTCCCGATTACGGAGATACCAGATGTGTGACACTTTTTTGCAGCCGAGGTGGGCAAAGGGGCCCATATTCAAAAGTGCACCTTTCGGATTTCACAGGTCATTTTTTACAGAATTTGATTTCAAACTCCTTACCACACATTTGGGCCCCTAGAATGCCAGGGCAGTATAACTACCCCACAAGTGACCCCATTTTGGAAAGAAGAGACCCCAAGGTATTCGCTGATGGGCATAGTGAGTTCATGGAAGTTTTTATTTTTTGTCACAAGTTAGTGGAATATGAGACTTTGTATGAAAAAAAAAAAAAAAAATAAGCATTTTCCACTAACTTGTGACAAAAAATAAAAAATTGTAGGAACTCGCCATGCCCCTCACGGAATACCTTGGGGTGTCTTCTTTCCAAAATGGGGTCACTTGTGGGGTAGTTATACTGCCCTGGCATTTTCCAGGGGCCCTAATGTGTGGTAAGTAGGTAAATGACCTGTGAAATCCTAAAGGTGCTCTTTGGAATATGGGCCCCTTTGCCCACCTAGGCTGCAAAAAAGTGTCACACATGTGGTATCGCCGTATTCAGGAGAAGTTGGGGAATGTGTTTTGGGGTGTCATTTTACATATACCCATGCTGGGTGAGAGAAATATCTTGGCAAAAGACAACTTTTCCCATTTTTTTATACAAAGTTGGCATTTGACCAAGATATTTCTCTCACCCAGCATGGGTATATGTAAAATGACACCCCAAAACACATTCCCCAACTTCTCCTGAGTACGGCGATACCAGATGTGTGACACTTTTTTGCAGCCTAGATGCGCAAAGGTGCCCAAATTCCTTTTAGGAGGGCATTTTTAGACATTTGGATACCAGACTTCTTCTCACGCTTTGGGGCCCCTAGAATGCCAGGGCAGTATAAATACCCCACATGTGACCCCATTTTGGAAAGAAGACACCCCAAGGTATTCAATGAGGGGCATGGCGAGTTCATAGAAATTTTTTTTTTTTGGCACAAGTTAGCGGAAATTGATATTTTTAATTTTTTTCTCACAAAGTCTCCCGTTCCGCTAACTTGGGACAAAAATTTCAATCTTTCATGGACTCAATATGCCCCTCACGGAATACCTGGGGGTTTCTTCTTTCCGAAATGGGGTCACATGTGGGGTATTTATACTGCCCTGGCATTCTAGGGGCCCTAAAGCGTGAGAAGAAGTCTGGAATATAAATGTCTAAAAAATTTTACGCATTTGGATTCCGTGAGGGGTATGGTGAGTTCATGTGAGATTTTATTTTTTGACACAAGTTAGTGGAATATGAGACTTTGTAAGAAAAAAAAAAATAAATTCCGCTAACTTGGGCCAAAAAAATATCTGAATGGAGCCTTACAGAGGGGTGATCAATGACAGGGGGGTGATCAATGACAGGGGGGTGATCAGGGAGTCTATATGGGGTGATCACCACAGTCATTGATCACGCCCCTGTAAGGCTTCATTCAGACGTCCGGATGCGTTTTGCGGATCCGATCCATCTATCAGTGGATCCGTAAAAATCATGCGGACGTCTGAATGGAGCTTTACAGGGGGTTGATCAATGACAGGGGGGTAATCAATGACAGGGGGGTGATCAGGGAGTCTATATGGGGTGATCAGGGGCTAATAAGGGGTTAATAAGTGACGGGGGGGGGGGGGTGTAGTGTAGTGTAGTGGTGCTTGGTGCTACTTTACTGAGCTACCTGTGTCCTCTGGTGGTCGATCCAAACAAAGGGGACCACCAGAGGACCAGGTAGCAGGTATATTAGACGCTGTTATCAAAACAGCGTCTAATATACCTGTTAGGGGTTAAAAAAAACACATCTCCAGCCTGCCAGCGAACGATCGCCGCTGGCAGGCTGGAGATCAACTCTCTTACCTTCCGTTCCTGTGAGCGCGCGCGCCTGTGTGCGCGCGTTCACAGGAAGTCTCGCGTCTCGCGAGATGACGCGTATATGCGTGACTGTGCGCAGCGCTGCCACCTCCGGAACGCGATCCTGCGTTAGGCGGTCCGGAGGTGGTTAAAGGAGACTCCCAGGCTTGGGCTTTTTGTTTGCCGACTGGATCACAGTCCCTCCGGTCGGTGGAGAGTTTTTCAGAGCTCTGGGTTTGATTTACGATGACCCGGATCGGATTACCTTGGCCGAGACTAAGTTGCGTGGCTTGCAGCAGGAAAAGCGGTCTGCGGAGATCTACTGCTCTGAATTTAGGAGATGGGTTACGGATACGGAGTGGAATGATCCAGCTCTGCGTAGTCAATTCTGTCAGGGATTATCTGAGAGGCTGAAAGACCCATTGGCCTTTTACGAGAATCCTGAGTCTTTGGAGGCAGCCATGTCACTTGCTGTACGTATAGATAGACGTCTGAGAGAGATCTAAGGTCCCTCATTCTCAGGAGGTACTATCGTATGAGATGGCGGCTCCCTCTGATACTTTGGGTGGAGAGACTCTCGAGTTTACGCCTTGTGATGAGCCTATGCAGCTAGGGGGAGTTACTCCTGGAACTGCTGGTAAGAGCTTTAGTCATATGAAGTGGATCTGGTTTTGTTGTCGAAAGAAAATACATTTTGTGAATAGTTGTCCATTCTTGCAGCGTCAAGGTAAAAACAAGAAAAATACATTTAATCCCCATGTTACTATTGGTGGTGTGGGTGGGGAGCAAGAAAACGTACTTTTGTCTTTTAATGGTAGTACCAGATTTCTCCTGTCTGCTGAGGTGGCGTTAGACTCCAAAACTGTGGTAATCAAAGTATTTATCGACAGTGGGGCAGGGGTTAACCTGATTGATGGACAGTTTGTTCGTATGCATGGTTTGACTACTAGTGCACTAGAGAAAAGTACCATATTTTTCGCCCTATAAGACGCACCTAGGTTTTTGAGGAGGAAAATAAGAAAAAATATATTTTGAACCAAAAGGTGTTCTTTTGGTGGGCTTTGAACTAATGGTAGCCTGTGAATGACACTGTTATGGGGGTCTGTGGATGGCACTGTTATGGGGGTCTGTGGATGGCACTGTTATGGGGGTATGTGGATGGCACTGTTATGGGGGTCTGTGGATGGCACTGTTATGGGGCGTCTGTGGCTGACACTGTTATGGGGCGTCTGTGGGTGGCACTGTTATGGGGCATCTGTGGATGGCATGACACTGCTATGGGGGGATCTGTGGATGACAGTTAAATAGCATCTTATGCTATTTGACATCCACAGATCACCCCATAACAGTGTCAGCCACTGTGAATGACCCCCAATACAGGGGGTGGGGGCTGGCATCTACACTAGTTTTTAAATGGCAGCGGGGGCCCAGTGCAGTCATTGTATTCTGCACCAGGCCCCGGTCACTGTACTAATGGTATCTACTGTAACTGCAGGCAGGCAATGGTTAACTATAGATATGTTGGATCCAGCAGCCTGTACTTACGATTATAGCAGGCTGGAGGCAGGAGGAGGGGGCTGGGCGGGCTTCATTCATAAAGTGGGCGGAGCAGGCACGTGACGTAGGAAGTTACGCTGCCAGTGCCTGCCCACCCGCCCAGCCTCCTGCCTGCTATGATCGTAAGTACAGGCTGCTGGATCCAACATATCTATTGTTAACCATTGCCTGCCTGCAGTTACAGTAGATACCATTAGTACAGTGAGCGGGGCCCGGTGCAAAAGAATACAGTGACTGCATTGGGCCCCGCTGCCATTCCAAAACTAAAGGTCGGCTCCCAGCCCCTCCTCCCTCCTCGCTGATACACACGCCGGCCGCGCTGTGCAGCTTGTGGTCGGCAGTTTATCAGTGTAAAAATGTCAGCCGTCGCCCCATAAGACGCACTGCCATTTTCCTCCCACTTTTGGGGGAAAAACTGTGCGTCTTATAGGGCGAAAAATACGGTATTTCTGTCTTTGCAATTGATTCATCACCTCTGACCCAAAAATGCCTGTCACAGGTAGTAAATGACATCCATTTAAGAATGGGTGATTTTCATCAGGAATCTATCTCATGTTATGTGTTGGAGGGTCTGCCTGCTCCGTTGGTGTTAGGTCTACTGTGGTTAAGCAAACATAACCCTACCATCGATTGGAAAGCGAAACAGATTCTCGATTGGAGTGAATTTTGCATAGACAACTGACTTAATACATCATTCTCTGTGGTCACCACTAAAGCTGTACCCTCGTTCATTTCCAAATTTTCTGATGTATTTTCTGAGATGGGGGACCAGGAGTTACCTCCGCATCAGGAATGTGATTGTTTCGTCAATCTTATTCTCGGAGCTAAACTGCCCAAATCTCGGTTGTATAATCTTTCGGAACCCGAAAGAAAGGTTATGCGAGGATATATATCCGAGAATGGACATATCAGACCATCCAAATTCTCTGTAGCTGCTGACTTTTTCTTAGTAAAAAAGAAGAATGGTACCCTGAGGCCATGTCTGGACTTTTGTGAGCTCAACTGCATTACCGTCTGTGAGCCTTACCCTCTTCCTTTAATCCTGGATTTCTTTAATCAGATTATCGGTGCCAAGGTGTTCTCTAAATTGAATCTGAGGGGGCTTATAATCTGGTAAGGATCAAGGAGGGGGATGAGTGAAAGACTGCATTTAATACCCCTGAGGGCCATTTTGAGAATCAGGTCATACCTTTTGGGTTAACCAATGCTCCAGCGGGTTTTCAACACTTTATCAATGACATCTTTCATCATCTGGTGGGGAGGTTTGTTGTTGTATATCTGGAAGACATGTTAATTAATTCTCCCGATATGGAGACTCTTCAGGATCATGTGCGACAGGTGTTACAGATCCTAAGAGAGAATAAGTTATATGCTAAGATGGAAAAGTGTGTATTTGCAGTTCAGGAAGTGCAATTCCTGGGTTACCTGCTCTCATCCTCAGGTTTTCGTATGGATCCCGAGAAAGTCCCTGCTATGCTGGATTGGGATCGATCCGAAAATATGAAAGCGCTTATGCGGTTTTTGGGGTTCACCCACTACTATCGTAAATTCATCCTGAACTATTTGATGCATGGCGAGGAAGGGTGCTGATTTCTCAGTTTGGTCTGATGCAGCATTACAAGTCTTTTCAGCTGTGAAGGAGTGTTTTGCTTCTGCAACTATTCTAGTGCAACTGGATGTGTCACAGCCGTTCATTATGGAAGTTGACGCATCCAAGGTCTTGTCGCAGGGTCCTTCACCCAGTAAATGGCGCCCATGTGCATTTTTCTCTAAAAAACTCTCGACTGCTGAAAGAAATTATGACGTGGGTAATAGGGAATTGCTGGCTATTAAGTTGGCTTTTGAAGAATGGTGTCATTGGTTGGAAGGAGCAATTCATCCTATTACTGTACGGTAATTACTGATCACAAAAATCTGGCTTACTTGGAGTCGGCTAAACGACTGAACTCAAGACAGGCCAGATGGTCGTTGTTTTTTACCAGATTTAATTTCACTATCAACTATCGCCCTGGGGTTAAGAATGTCTAGGCTGATTCTTTGTTGCGTAGCTTTCCTGGGGGAGGTGATTCGGAAGATCCTGGTCTGATATTGTCCAAAGGGGTAGTTATATCCGCCCTATATCCCGACCTGGAGGCAGAGGTGTTGGAGGCTCAAGGAGATGTACCGGATTCTTTTCCTCCGGGAAGTTGTTTGTTCCATCTGAATTACGTCAGAAGGTGTTCGAGGAACATCACTGTACTGTTCTCGCAGGACACCCGGGGAGCAGATCCACTGTTGATCTCATATCTCATAGATTCTGGTGGCCGGGGTTGCGTAAGTGTGTTGAGGACTATATGTGAGCCTGTGGTACTTGTGCACGTGTTAAGGTGACACATACTCAGCCTTCCAGGTCTTTGCTTCAACTGCCCATCCCGTCCAGACCATGGACTCATTTATCCATGGATTTTATCACAAATTTACCTAATTCTTCAGGGAAAACTGTGATTCTGTTTGCTGTTGATTGATTTAGTAAGCACTTTATAGCATTACCAGGTCTTCCCAATGCTAAAACTCTTGCACAGATGTTTGTCGACAACATCGTGAAATTACATGGTTTTCCCTCTGATGTGGTGTCTGATAGAGGGACTCAGTTTGTTTCCAAATTCTGGAAGGCGTTCTGTACTCATCTGGGGGTACAATTGTCCTTCTCTTCGGCCTTTAATCCTCAGTCGAACGGACAGACAGAACGCACGAATCTGGAGACTTATTTGAGATGTTTTGTCTCTGAGAACCAGGAGGAGTGGTCTTCGTTCTTGGCTTTGGCCAAGTTTGCTATAAATAACCATAGACCAGAGTCCACTGATAAGTCGCCATTCTTTGGGGCATATTGGTCCCACCCGCAATTTGGCACTTTTTCTGGTACTGAGACTTCTGGTGTACCGGAAGAGGAAAGATTTTCCTCTTCTTTGTCATCTATCTGGTGGAAAATTCTAAATAATCTGAAAAAGATGAGTAAGAAGTATAAACGTATGGCTGACAAGAGACGTATGAGTGGTCCGGACCTGAGAGTGGGTGATTCTGTGTGGCTGTCCACAAGAAACATTAAGTTGAAAATACCTTTTTGGAAGTTGGGTCCAAGGTTTATTGGCTACCTGCCAGTAGCCTTTGGTGAGGTCCAAAACAGAATAATACGGGGCTTGTCCTAACCTCTCAATCAGCTCGTCTACCCGGGGCATGGGATACGTGTCAAACTTAGATACCTTGTTTAATTTTCGAAAATCTTACAAAACCGCCGCTTCCCATCCGGTTTGGGTATCAGTACTATAGGGCTGGCCCACTCACTTCTAGACAAATCAATGAGGTTTAGTTGCAGCATTAATTCTACTTCCTCTGAGATGGCCTGTCGTCGAGCCTCGGGTAACCAGTATGGTTTCAACCAGATTTTGGCCTGAGGCTCAGTGACAATGTCATGCTGGATTATGGAAGTGCATCTAGGGAGGTCTGAGAACACATCCGTGTTCCTGCTGACGAACTCCCTGGCCTCCTGAGTCTGTTTAGAGGAGAGGCTGTCAGCAATCTTCACTGTGGCAACCGCTTCCCTTACAAGACTGAGGGGCCGGAACCTCTCCCCCTAGAAAACTCGGCCACGGGCTATCATCAGTACTGGTCTCCCTATCCTTCCACGGTTTGAGTAAATTCACATGGTACACCTGCTCCTGCTTCTGCCGCTCTGGCTGGTGTAGCTTGTAGTTTACTTCTCCAACCTTTTTGAGTACCTCGTAGGGTCCCTGCCACATAGCCAGTAACTTACTGTCCACTGTCGGTACCAGAACCAAAACCCGATCTCCCGGGTTAAAGATCCAGACCCGAGCCTGCCGATTATACACCCGACTTTGAGCTCGCTGAGCTGCCTCTATATGTTCCTTTACCAGCGGCAACACGGTTTCCATACATTCCTGCATCTGGGTGACGTATTCAACAACACTTTTATATGGAGTGGGTTGTTGCTTCCACGCCTCTTTGGCTATGTCCAACAGACCACGTGGATGTCTGCCATATAGTAGTTTGAAGGGCGAGAACCTAGTAGAGGCCTGGGGCACTTCTCGCGCTGCAAACATAAGATAGGGCAGAAGAAGGTCCCAGTCCTTTCCATCCTTAGCTACTAATCATTTGAACATAGTTTTTAACGTTTGATTAAACTTTTTTACTAGGCTGTTAGTTTGCGGGTGATAGACTGATGTCCATATCTGTTTGATATTCAGCAACTTACAGAGCTCCGGCATGACCTTGGACATAAAAGGAGTCCCCTGGTCAGTCAGAACCTCTTTGGGTTCCCTACTCGGGAAAACATCTCAATTAACTCTTTTGCTATGAGTTTGGCCGATGTATGTCACAGTGGTACCGCTTCCGGGTACCAAATGGTGTAGTCCAGGATGACCAAGATGGGTTGGTGCCCCCTAGTGGATTTCAGTACTGGGCCTTCGAGATCCAAAGCAATTCTCTCAAATGGTACCTCGATAGGCCATCAGTTTGCGGGTGATAGACGGATGTCCTTATCTGTTTGATATTCAGCAACTTACAGAGTTCCCGCATGACCTTGGACATAAAAGGAGTCCCCTGGTCAGTTAGAACCTCTTTGGGTATCCCCACTCAGGAAAAAATCTCCATGAACTCTTTTTCTATGAGTTTGGCCGATGTATGTCGCAGTGGTACCGGCTCCGGGTACTGAATGGCATAGTCCAGGATGACCAAGATGTGTTGGTGTCCTCTAGCGGACTACAAAATATATAGCGATTATCTTAAATGGTACCTCGATAATTGGGAGGGTCACCAAGGGACTGTGGAACAGTTGTTGGGGGCTAGTGGTTTGGCAGGTCGAGCAAAACTAACAAAAGTCATCTACCTCTCTAAAGACACTGGGCCAGTAAAACCAATGTAGTATCCGGTCCTGTGTCTTCTGCAGTCCCAGATGACCCCCGAGAACAAGTGGGTGGACTAACTCTAACACAAGTTTTTCGATAGGACCAGGGGACCACGAACTGTTCAACAGGTTCACACCGCAGCTGGTTTACCCGATATAGCATATTCTGGTGGATTACTTTCTCGTACATCACCAGGTAGGTTTCAATGTCATCCGCGGGTGATATCTTAGGGATCGTTGCACGGACTGATTTACGGGCATCGTGGACGCTTGGGGTGGCTCCTGTTATCTGCAAAGCCATCACGTGTTGTTGCAGCAACTGGTTGGTCTCTTGCAGCTGCTTATTAGCCTCCCGTTGGTGCAGGTTGGTCTCTCGCTGCTGCAAATTAGCCTCCATGTGGGCCTTCACAACAGCCTCCATTTTGGTGTGGGGCACGGGTTGAAATACAGCTGGTTTAATGTACAACATACAGCTGTGCCCAAAAATATATCTGCATTCACGCCAGCCTCACTGCACTTGCCCGTATCCTCCACCAATTGTGGAGATTCGCTCTGGTAGTTAGGACTAGCGGATGCAGTATAGAGGCAAAGTACACAGTTCTTGAATCAAACAGTGGTGTTTATGCACAAATTGGTGTATAAGAAAATGCAGATAAGGTGTATCACAAAACGCAGGTGGCTTGGTGTTTGTTCATACACAAAGAAAGTCCATAAACAATAGAAAGTCACCTTTTCTCCTGGGTGTTAATTCACATCCTGTTAGCAGTTCAGCCTCATCAAGTCCACAGGCTGAGTCCTGAGTCCTCCAGCCCGGCTCAAACCCCAAATCCCAGCACAGCCCTCAGTTCACAGCACCCAGACTCCTGAGCTCCACTGTTAGAGGGAGGCAAATCCACCACAGCTGGCAGTGCTGGCAGTTTTTTTTTATGCCTGGAAAACCTGGCCTGGAACATGGGGAGTAGTCACCCACCCAGCACTTTGACTACTCCCAGTAAGAGCCGTCCCGGATCAGCTATGACAGCCATGCTAACTCTCAAGGTGTCAATTAGCAATAGCTGCTGCTGACACAAAAAATTCCGGCTCTTACTTCACCGAGGCCAGGAACCTTGGTGACACATACCTTCCATCCACGATGATTCCAGGTACCCTCTCATAATATGCAGCGTCACCATAAAGTGGCCTGGGAGAACCGTGGCTCCGATGTGGTGGTCCAGCCATCTGCAGCAAACGCTGCATCACCCAGTGGCATGCACCCAATTTCAGGCAGTCAAGGCTCCACCACATCAGCCAAAGGAAGCCTTCTGTCCTTATCATCTGCTGGTCCTGATGCTTCTGCTCCAGCAACTACTCCTCATCAGTCATTCCGTCAGCAATTGATCACCGAAGCGATTGCTGAGAGACAACAGTATGCGTGCACTCATCCAACGGTACAGAAGCTTAATGTGCACCTGTCCAAGTTGCTGGTGCTGCAGTCCCTCACTTTCCAAGTGGTAGACTCTGCACCTTTCAGAGAACCGATGGCTTGTGCTGAGCCGAGGTGGAGAGTCCCAAGCCATCATTTCTTTGCCAAAAAGGAAGTACCAGTCCTGCACACATATGTAGAACAGAAGTTAATCCAGTCCTTGAGCCTGTCAGTGTCTGCCAAAGTGCACGGCAGCGTCGACGTGTGGCGCTTTAATTAAGGTCAGGGACAATACATGTCCTTTACGGCCCGCTGGGTGAATGTGGTTCCTACACAGCCACACCAGCAACTTTGCCAGATGACTCCGCGTAAGCCTCTACGTTCTCACGCTGTTGGTTCTGCAAAAATGTCCGCCCCTGCCTCCTCATCCTCCCCTGTGACCTCAGCGTCCATTGTAGGGAAAATTCACAGTGCCTCTCCAGCATACCACATATGCAGGGCATGGCAGTGTCAAGCTATTCTGCACCTCATTTTCCTGGGCGAACTGAGTCACACAGGGGAGGAAGTTATCTGTGTCCTTCATCAAGAAATCGAATCCTGGCTTTATCCCTGACAATTCAAAATTGGAACCATGGTGAACGACAACGGAAAAAACGTGGCACTGCTTCGAGGAGGGCTGAGCCATGCGCCCTGCATGGCACATGTGTTCAATCTGGTTGTCAAGCGGTTCCTGAAGTCTTCCACCCATCTGCAAGACATCCTAAAAATGGCCAGGAAACTTTGCATGCACTTCAGCCACTCGTACACCACAAAGCACACCCTCCTTGAGCTGCAGCGGCAGAACAGCATCCCCCAACATAGGCTGATATGTGACGTTTCCACCCGTTGGAATTCCACCCTCCATATGTTGGACCGACTATACAAACAGAGAAAGGTCATAAACGACTTCTTGATGATCCAAGCAGACAGGGGTACTCCCCTGTGTAACTTTGATGTCAGCCAGGGGCAGCTCATGTGTGACACCTACCGTTTGCTCAGGCCCTTTGAGGAGGCCGTGTTATTAGTCAGTCGCCAGGGCTACGGGATGAACAACGTCATTCCACTTCTTCATGTCCTGAAACAGGTGCTGGAAAATCTGGCTGGTCAGGGGACTGGAGACGTGGCGCCTAGATCTCATCGCCAGATGAGCCCTGTGGGGGCTGAACTGGAGGCGTAGGAGGAGGAGGAGGAGTACATTGGAGCACAAGCAAAGTGTAGCGAAATGGGTGTTTTTTCTACACAGGCATAGGACCCAGACAAAACATGGCACTATGCAGTGGAGATGGAGGCAGGGAGTCTCTCTGAGTCACTTGCACAATTGGCCCATTGCATGCTCACTTGCTTGCGTAGTGACAGCCAAATTGTCAGCATTCGACAGATGGATGACTTCTGGCTCTCCACCTTGTTGTACCCTCGCTACCGGTCCTAAATGAGAGCCTTTTTTATACTCGCTGAGAGGGAGGGCAAACTTAACTACTATAGAGACATACTATGTAGTCAGTTGGCCGCTGCCTATCTGCACCATCATTCTCTCCTCTCGCAGGTCTGACCGAGGGTGCCCTCTGCAGTCAAGTTCTTCTGCCATGGCTGCTGTGGCAGGGTGGGGGGCAGGAGCAATTCCAGCTCCATCAGCAGCAACTTGAGTCTAGAGTCATTGAAGAGCAGCTTTCTTTACCCGCCTAGTGAAGGAACTACTCACCAGCAGCAGCAGCTAGACCTGGAGCAGGACCTGAACCAACAGGTGGTGGCATACATGGACAGCACCCTTCTACCCCACATTGAAGATCCGCTGAACTACTGGGCAGCCAAACTGGATTTGTGGCAGCAACTGGCAGAGTTTGCCCTGGAAAAGCTGTCCTGCCCGGCCAGTAGTGGGCAACAGAGTGGGTGTTTAGTGCAGCGGGGGCCATAGTTATCCCAAGAGGAACTTGCCTGTCCACCCAAAATGTGGAGAGACTGACCTTTGTCAAGATGAATCAGGCATGGATCACCCAGGATTTCTACGCACCAATGCCTGATGCATCAGACTAGATCATCCATGGTGCCACACTAACACTTTGACAAAAGAGACCGGTTTCTTCTGGCTACCTGCGTCAGCTAATATTCTGTTGCTGTCACCCGCTTGATGCCACACATCAGATGCCATGTGCTCCTTCTTTCACCCACCAACTTCAGCTGGTACTGGTATTGCCACCCACCTCCCTACTCTGTCACCGGGTCACTCTGTTGTCTCCTGAAGCTGCTGCCACCTCCACATTATGTCACCTTGCCACTCAGTGGATTCCTGATGCTGCTGCTACCTCCACACTATGTCACCTTGTCACTCTGCGGTCACTTGATGTTGCTGCCACCTCCACACTATGTCACAATGCCACTCTGTGGTCTCCTGATGCTGCTGTCACCGCCACACTATGTCACAATGCCACTATGTGTTCCCCTGATGCTGCTGCCACCTCCACACTATGTCGCTTTGCCACTGTGTGGTCTCCTGTTGCTGCTGCCACCTCCACACTATGTCACCTTGTCAGTCTGTGGTCTTCAGATGTTTCTGTCACCTCCACACTATGTCACCTTGCCACTCTGTTGTCTCCTGATGCTGCTACCACCTCCAAACTATGTCACCTTGTCACTCTGAGGCCTTGTGATGCTGCTGCTGCCAACTCTGCACTAGGTCATTGTGCCACTCTGAAGTCTCCTCATGCTGCTGCTGCCACCTCCACACTGTCATTGTGCCACCCTGTGGCCTACTCTTGATGCTGCTGCTTCTGCAACATCCACGCCTTGTCATTGTACCACTCTGTGACCTCCTGATGCTGCTGCTGCCACCTACACACTGTCATTGTGCCACCCTGTGGCCTCCTCCTGTTGCATCTGCCGCCACCTTTACACTCTGTCAGTGTGCCACTCTGTGACCTCGTGATGCTGCTGCTGCCACCTCCACACTGTCACTGTGCAACCCTTTGGCCTCCTCCAGATGCAGCTGCTACTACACCTTCACACTGTTTCACTCTGTGGCTTACTGACAATGCTGCTACCACCTCCAGACTATGTCACCTTGCCACTCTGTGGCCCTGTGATGCGGATGCTGCCACCTCCTCACTAGGTCATTGTGTCACTCTGCGGACTCCTCATGCTGCTGCTGCTACCTCCACACTGTTATTGTGACACCCTGTGGCCCTCTCCTGATGCTGTTGCTGCTGCCACCTCCACACTCTGTCATTGTGCTACTCTGTGGACTTCTGGTGATGCTGCTGCCACCTCCACACTCTGTCATTGTGCCACCCTGTGGTCTCCTGTTGATGCTGCTGCTGCCTCCTCCACACTCTGTCATCGTTCCACTCTGTGGCCTCCTTATGCTGCTGTTGCCACCTCCACACGGTGACTGTGTTACCCTGTGGCCTCCTCCTGATGCTGCTGCTACCAACTCCTTACTCTGTCAGTGTGCCACTCAGTGACCTCATGATGCT
Source organism: Bufo bufo (assembly GCF_905171765.1). Classification (NCBI taxonomy): domain Eukaryota; kingdom Metazoa; phylum Chordata; class Amphibia; order Anura; family Bufonidae; genus Bufo; species Bufo bufo. The sequence goes on from NC_053394.1 coordinate 246,700,260, forward strand.
GCTGCCACCTGTTCACTGTGACTGTGCAACCCTGTGGCCTCCTCCAGATGATGCTGCTGCCACTTCCACACTCTGTCATTGTGCCACTCTGTGGCCTCCTGATGATGCTGCTGCTGCAACCTCCACACTCTGTTATTGTTCCAATCTGTGACCTCCTGATGCTAGTGCTGCCACCTCCACACTGTCATTGTGTCACCCTTTGGCCTCCTCCTGATGCTGCTGCCACCACCTCCATGCTCTGTCATTGTGCCACTCTGTGGTCTCCTGATGCTGCTGCCACCTCAAAACTATGTCACCTTGCCACTCTGTGGTCTCCTGATGCTCTTACCATCTCCACACTATGTCACCTTGCCAATCTGTAACCTTCTGATGCGGCTGCTGTTACCTCCACACGCTGTCATTTTGCCACTCTGTGGTCTCCTCATTCTGCTGCTGCCAAATCCACACTCTGTCATTGTGCCACTCTGTGGCCTCCTGATGCTGCAACCTCCACACTGTCATTGTTCCACCCTGTGACCTACTCCAGATGCTTCTGCAACCACCTCCACACTCTGTCATTGTGCCACCCTGTGGTATCCTCCTGATGCTGCTGCTGCCAGCTCAACACTCTGTCATTGTGCCACCCTTTGGTCTCAATATGCTGCTACAAAAAATATATTAGGTCAGCACTACTCACTGGAGTCCCAGTATTCCAATTCGTGGTGGTGCCTGCAGCGTTGGATCCCGGTCTGGGGATTCCCGTAGTAAGTAGCAGAAAATGAGGAAGTAGGCGGCACTCAGATGGATCAAATAGCAATTACTTTTATTTCACCTCTTGTGGCAACGTTTCGACCGAGTGGTCTTTATCAAGCTTGATAAAGACCACTCGGTCGAAACGTTGCCACAAGAGGTGAAATAAAATAAATTGCTATTTGATCCATCTGAGTGCCGCGGCTTCCTCATTTTCTGCTCATTATGCTGCTGCCACCTCCAAACTGTCATTGTGCCACCCTGTGCCCTCCTCCTGATGCTGCTGACGTCAACTCCAAACTGTGTCATTGTGCAACTCTGTGACCTCCTGATACTGCTGCTGCCAACTCTGCACTTTGTCATTGTGCCCCTCTGTGGCCTCCTCCAGATTCTGCTGCTGCTGCCACCTCCATGCTGTCATTTTGACACCCTGTGGCATCCTTCTGATGCTGCCGCCACCTCCACACTCTGCTATTGTGCCACTCTGTTGCCTCCTAATGATGATGCAGCTGTCACCTCCACCGCCACACTCTGTCATTGTTCCACCCTGTGGCCTCCTCCTAATGCTGCTGCCGCCACCTCCATACTGTGTTATTGTGCCACCCTGTGGCTTTTACTGATGCTGCTGCTTCTGCCACCTTCACACTCTCGTATTGTGCCACTCTGTGGTCTCCTCATGCTGCTGCTGTTGCTGCCACCTCCACACTGTCATTGTGCCACCCTTTGGCCTCCTCCTGATGCTGCTACTGCCACCAAACAATAATAAATTACTAATAGGAGTTTACTATAAACCACCTAATATTCCAGAGTCCACAGAAAATCTACTCCTAAATGAGATAGACAAGGTGGCAAATCATAATGAGGTGGTTATTATGGGGGACTTCAACTACCCAGATATAGACTGGGAAACTGAAACTTATATATCTCATAAAGGAAACAGGTTCTTGGCAATAACCAAAGACAATTACCTCTCCCAACTGGTTCAGGACCCGACTAGAGGGACGGCCATACTAGACTTAGTATTAACCAATAGGCCTGACAGAACAACAGACGTGCAGGTTGGGGGACACCTGGGAAATAGTGACCATAAAGTAATTACCTTCTAATTATCATTTAAAAGGGCATTTCTACAGGGAGGAACAAAAATACCAAACTTCAAAAAAGCTAAATTTAGCCAACTAAGGGAGGCCATAGGCCTAACTAACTGGGGCAAATTACTCAAAAATAAAAATACAGCCACAAAATGGGATTTCTTTAAAAGCATCCTAAAATCTCATTGTGAGAGGTACATACCGTACGGGAATAAAAGGTTAAGGAACAAAAAGAAACCAATGTGGATAAATAGAACTGTAAAGAAAGCAATAAAAAAAGCATATAAATCACTAAAACAGGAGGGTGTCACGGAACCATGAACCAGACGTACAACAAGGGATAAGTGAAAATAAGAAGGCTTTATTGAAAATAAAGCTGTAAAGCAAAAGTCCAAACGGATGGCGAAACCGAAGCAGAGTCTTTGCGAAGCCAGAGGTCAGGAACCAGAAGGGTAGTCAGACGAAGCCAGGATCAGGAACCAGCAGGGTAGTCAGACGAAGCCAGGATCAGGAACCAGCAGGGTAGTCGGACGAAACCAGGATCAGGAACCAGCAGGGTAGTCGGACGAAACCAGGATCAGGAACCAGAAGCAGCAGCAGTCTAGAAGCATGTGAACACAGGAGGACCAAGCAAGGAACTGAAGCCACAGACCTCCTATATATATGAGCTGGGCATCCAGCTCCTCCCAGTGGGAAGGAGGAGCCGCAGGGTGGGAGGCTACAAGAAACCCAGAAACCAAGATGGCCGCCAGCACATGTCAAACGAAGGAGAACAGCAAGAAGGTAAGACCATGACAGTACCTCCCCCTCAAGGGCCCCTCCTCCGCGGAGTAAAGAACGGTTTCTGAGGGAAGCGTGCGTGGAAGGCTCGGAGCAAGGCAGGAGCATGGACATCTGCGGAGGGAACCCAGGAACGCTCCTCTGGACCATAACCACGCCAATGGACCAAAAACTGCACCCGACCGCGGACCAGGCGTGAGTCCAGGATATTGCTCACCTCATACTCCTCACGATTACCCACTAGGACCGGACGAGGCCGAGGAACCGAGGAAGTGAAACGATTACACACCAGTGGCTTCAACAGGGAGACATGAAACACGTTGGAGATCCGCATGCCAGGAGGAAGCGCAAGGGCATAGGCTACCGGGTTTACCCTGCGAAGCACTCGGAAGGGACCAACAAAGCGAGGCGCCAGCTTGGGAGTGGGCACTCGAAGGTTGAGGTTGCGGGTGGACAACCATACACGGTCTCCGACCTGGTAAGAAGGAGCAGGCGCTCGTCTGCGATCAGCCTGGAGTCTCTGGCGCTGCGCAGAGACCTCAAGGGACTTCTGGATCAGTACCCAAGAAGCACGTAGGACGGAAAGGTGATCCTCCACAGCCGGAATATCCTGGGGAGAGAATACCTCCGGTAACACGGCAGGTTGGAACCCATAATTGGCCATGAAGGGAGACGTCCCAGAGGAAGAGTTCACCGCCGTGTTCCTGGCAAACTCAGCCCAAGGCAGGAGGTCAACCCAATTGTCTTGGTGATCGGAGACATAGCAACGAAGGAATTGCTCCAAGGCCTGATTGGATCGTTCTGCGGCCCCATTGGACTGAGGGTGGTAGGCCGAGGAGAAGGAGAGATGAATCCCCAACTGGGAGCAAAAGGCGCGCCAGAACCTGGACACAAACTGACTCCCCCGATCCGACACAATCTCCTTGGGCAAACCGTGCAACCGGAAGACCTCCCTGGCAAAAATCGTGGCCAACTCTTGTGCAGAGGGTAACTTTTTGAGAGGAACACAGTGGCACATTTTGGAAAACCGATCCACAATCATGAGAATGACCGTATGGCCTCGGGATGCAGGGAGGTCCACAATGAAATCCATCCCCAGGTGTAACCATGGGCGCTCCCCGGTGGCTATGGGTTGCAGAAGGCCCAACGGAAGGTGCCGAGGGGACTTACTCTGGGCACAAACGGAGCATGCCGCTACATATGCGGCGATGTCGGAACGTAGGGAAGGCCACCAGAACAGACGTGAAACAGCCCAGGACAGCTGATTCTTTCCAGGATGCCCCGCGGTCTTGGAGTTATGGTAGGTTCGCAACAACCGAGTGCGCAACTCCTCAGGCACAAAACATCTGCCGTTGGGTCTCCCAGAGGGAGCACCAGATTGAGCCGCCAAAATCTGCTCACCCAGGGGAGAGGTCAGGCTGGTGCGAATGGCGGCCAAGATCTGATTCGGAGGTATGACCGAAGTCGGAATCGACTCCTCCCTGGACAGCTCGGAGTACTGCCGTGATAAGGCATCCGCCCTGATGTTCTTGGAACCGGGTAGGTAGGAGACCACGTAATTAAAACGTGACAAGAACAGAGCCCATCTGGCCTGACGTGGTGTCAATCTCTTGGCCTCAGAAAGGTAGGTCAGATTCTTGTGGTCCGTCAGGATGAGGACCGGAACCACCGAACCCTCGAGCAAGTGCCTCCATTCTTTAAGGGCCTGCACGATGGCCAATAACTCCCTGTCACCAATCTGATAGTTGCACTCCGCGGAAGACAGTTTCCGGGAGTAAAACCCACAAGGAAGCAGAGGACCCTCTGGTGTTCTACGCTGAGACAGAAGGGCGCCTACTCCCGTCTCAGACGCGTCCACCTCGAGGACAAAGGGCAACCCAGGGTTGGGATGCGACAGAATCGGAGCCGACACAAAGGCGGACTTTAGAGCCTCAAAAGCTCGGCAACTCGAGCGGCCAGACCTGGGAATTACTGCCCTTCCTGGTCAGATCCGTGAGAGGCTTGGCTAGCATGGAAAAGTCCCTGATGAACTTCCGATAATAATTGGCGAAGCCCAAAAAGCGCTGCAGGGAACGAAGACCACTGGGCTGGGGCCACTGTAAGACAGCCGAAACCTTCTCAGGATCCATGGAGAACCCCTCAGCGGAAATGATGTAACCTAAGAAGGTTACCTGGGATCGGTGAAATTCGCATTTCTCAAGCTTACCGAACAGCTTGTTCTCTCGTAACCGTTGCAACACTCGTCTGACATCCAGAATGTGGGCCTCCATGGATTCAGAATATACCAAGATGTCATCCAAATAGACCACCACACAATGCTGCAACAGGTCACGGAAAACATCGTTGATGAATTCCTGAAAGACTGCGGGCGCATTGCACAACCCAAAGGGCATAACCAAGGATTCATAATGACCGGTCCTGGTGTTAAACGCGGTCTTCCACTCATCGCCCGCCTTGATCCTTACCAGGTTATATGCCGCCCTCAGGTCGAGTTTGGTAAAGACCGTGGCCCCTTTAAGGCGATCGAACAGCTCGGAAATCAAGGGTATCGGGTAAGCGTTCTTGATCGTGATGCGATTGAGACCCCTGTAATCGATGCAAGGCCTCAACTCACCGCCCTTCTTTTTCACAAAGAAAAATCCAGCCCCTGCCCGGGACGAGGATTTGCGAATGTGTCCGCGTGAAAGCGCCTCCCTCACGTACTCCTCCATGGCCTCATTCTCCGCTACCGACAGTGGATAGACTTTGCCACGAGGAGGAACGGCACCAGATTGTAACTCTATGGCACAATCGTATGGGCGGTGCGGAGGTAGGGCAACCGCGCGCACCTTATCGAATACATCCCGGTACTCCTCGTATTCAGGAGGCAACAGAGAGTCCGAGGAAGTACACAGCAACTTGACAGACCCATGGATGCAACTAGCCCCACACTGCGGTGACCACGAGAGGATCTCGGCCGATCTCCAATCGAAAGTCGGATTATGCTTCCGGAGCCAGGGGTACCCCAAGACCACCGAGTAGTGTGGAGACGAAATAACCTGGAGGCAGACCGACTCTCTGTGAACGGCACCAATGGCTATCCCCACTGGAAGGGTCTCATGAGTCACGTGTGGCGGCAGAAGGGGTCTGCCGTCTATCGCCTCAAGAGCCAGTGGGGAACCTCGAGCCTGCAGAGGAATGGAATTGGCGGCAGCGAACACATTATCAATGAACAAACCACCAGCACCAGAGTCCACCAACGCCTGGGTCGTCACCGAGCCCCCGACCCAGGAGAGGACAACAGTGATCAGTGGTTTGTCAACACGGGAAACCGGGACGAGGAGACTCCACCCAAGATCTGCCCCCGACAGGATCTCAGGTGCGAGCGTTTCCCGGACGGTTCGGACATGCCAACCGAAAATGCCCACCGAGACCACAGTACATGCATCGGCCCTCGCGTCTCCGGAGTACCCTCTCCCCCTCGGACAGGCGAGCAAACCCCAGCTGCATGGGTTCACCCCCAGACAAGTCATCCCCAGGAGGCGTGGGAGGAGAGGGAGGCACGGGTGGGACAGCAAACATAGGCGCCAATCTGTTAGAAAACCTCCGCAGGCTCTCCTTAAAGGAAGGTCTCTCCCTGAGTCTGGTGTCAATCAAAATCAGGAAAGAAATAAGAGACTCGAGCTCCACTGGTAGGTCCTTAGCTGCAACCTCATCCTTCAAGGCATCCGAGAGACCATGAGAGAAAGCAGCGACCAGAGCCTCATTATTCCAGCCCACCTCTGCTGCCAGGGTACGAAACACAATGGCGTATTCAGCTACGGATCGTGAACCCTGTCTGATGGACATAAGGAGCTTCACAGCAGAGGCAGCACGAGCCGGCACATCGAATACCTTCCGAAGAGAAGCAACAAAACCGGAAAACTCGGCAACCACCGGATTGTTGTTCTCCCATAAAGGGCTGGCCCAGGCCAAGGCCTTGTCCGAGAGCAGCGAGATCAAGAAGCCCACCTTTGATCTCTCAGTGGGAAAGGCATGTGGCAGCAACTCGAAATAAATGCCCACCTGGTTAAGGAAACCTCGGCACTGAGTTGGCTCTCCCCCAAAGCGCTGTGGAAGAGGGGCAGAACCGATCATACCCCGAAACACCGCAGGTGCAACAACAGGTGTCGGGGTAGACTCTGGCGCAACAACCGGAGCGGCAGTAGGAGCGGGCCCAGGAGCGACAACCGACCCATCGGCAACGGGAGCGAAATGAGCCGTGCGTTCAAGCAGGGTTTGCAACGCCACAGCGAACCGACCCAACAGGTGATCCTGCTGATCAAGTCTGGCAACCAGCGTGGGTAGCGAGGATGGCCCTGTACCGTCAGAATTCATGGCTTGGTCCTAATGTCACGGAACCATGAACCAGACGTACAACAAGGGATAAGTGAAAATAAGAAGGCTTTATTGAAAATAAAGCTGTAAAGCAAAAGTCCAAACGGATGGCGAAACCGAAGCAGAGTCTTTGCGAAGCCAGAGGTCAGGAACCAGAAGGGTAGTCAGACGAAGCCAGGATCAGGAACCAGCAGGGTAGTCAGACGAAGCCAGGATCAGGAACCAGCAGGGTAGTCGGACGAAACCAGGATCAGGAACCAGCAGGGTAGTCGGACGAAACCAGGATCAGGAACCAGAAGCAGCAGCAGTCTAGAAGCATGTGAACACAGGAGGACCAAGCAAGGAACTGAAGCCACAGACCTCCTATATATATGAGCTGGGCATCCAGCTCCTCCCAGTGGGAAGGAGGAGCCGCAGGGTGGGAGGCTACAAGAAACCCAGAAACCAAGATGGCCGCCAGCACATGTCAAACGAAGGAGAAGAGCAAGAAGGTAAGACCATGACAGAGGGTAGCACGGAAGCATTGAAAAACTATAAGGAAAAAAATAGAACATGTAAAAAAACTAATAAAAGCGGCCAAACTAGAGACCGAGAGATTAATTGCCAAAGAGAGCAAAACTAACCCTAAAATGATCTTTAATTATATAAATGTTAAAAAGTATAAATCTGAGGGTGTCGGCCCTTTTAAGAGTAATGAGGGGGGAGTCGCAGAGAGCGACGAGGAGAAAGCAAAGCTGTTAAATATTTTTTTCTCCAATGAGAAAAATCACAGCATTCAGATCAAATGCTGAATGTAAAAATAAATTCCCCATTAAAAGTGTCCTGTCTGACCCAGGAAGAAGTACAACAGCGACTTAAAAAGATTAAAATTTACAACTCGCCAGGACTGGATGGCATACACCCCCGTAACCTAAGGGAATTAAGTAGTGTCATAGCCAGACCCTTAATTCTGATATTTGCAGACTTTATACTGACAGGGAATGTCCCACAGGATTGGTGCATAGCAAATGTGGTGCCAATATTCAAAAAGGGTCCAAAAACAGAGCCTGGAAACTATAGGCCAGTAAGTTTAACATCTGTTGTGGGTAAACTGTTTGAAGGTTTTCTAAGAGATGCTATCTTAGTGCATCTCAACGGAAATAAGCAAATAACGCCATATAGCATGGCTTCAAGAGGGATCGGTCATGCCAAACTAATTTAATCAGTTTCTATGAGGAGGTAAGTTCTAGACTTGACAGCGGCGAATCAATGGATTTCATATATCTGGACTTCTCCAAAGCATTTGACACTGTACCTCATAAAAGGTTCGTATATAAAATGAGAAAGCTCGGACTGGGAGAAAATGTCTGGATGTGTGTAAGTAACTGGCTGAGTGATAGAAAACAGAGGGTGGTTATTAACGATACACACTCAGATTGGGTCACTGTCACTAGTGAAGTACCTCAGGGGTCAGTATTGGGCCCTATTCTCTTCAATATATTTATTAATGATCTTGTAGAAGGCTTGCATAGTAAAATATCAATTTTCACAGATGACACTAAACTGTGTAAAGAAATTAACACTGAAGAGTACAGTATACTACTACAGAGGGATCTGGATAGATTGGAGGCTTGGGCAGATAAGTGGCAGATGAAGTTACCACTCGGTAACACTGACATGGAAAAGGATCTAGGAATTTTAATAAACAGCAAACTAAGCTGCAAAAACCCGTGTCAGACAGCTGCTGCCAAGGCCAATAAGATAATGGGTTGCATCAAAAGGGGCATAGATGCCCGTGATGAGAACATAGTCCTACCACTTTACAAATCGCTAGTCAGACCACACATGGAGTACTGTGAACAGTTCTGGGCTCCTGTGAACAAGGCAGACATAGCAGAGCTGGAGAGGGTCCAGAGGAGGCCAACTAAAGTAATAACTGGAATGGGGCAACTACAGTACCCTGAAAGATTATCAAAATTAGGGTTATTCACTTTAGAAAAAAGACGACTGAGGGGAGATCTAATTAATATGTATAAATATATCAGGGGTCAGTGCAGAGATCTATCCCATCATCTATGTATCCCCAGGACTGTGACTGTGACGAGGGGACATCCTCTGCGTCTGGAGGAAAGACGGTTTATACACAAACATAGAAGAGAATTCTTTACGGTAAGAGCAGTGAGACTATAGAACTCTCTGCCTGAGGAGGTGGTGATGGTGAGTACAATAAAGGAATATAAGAGGGGCCTGGATGTATTTCTGGAGTGTAATAATATTAAAGGCTATAGCTACTAGAGAGGGGTCGTTAATCAAGGGAGTTATTCTGATTGCCTGATTGGAGTCGGGAAGGAATTTTTTTATTCCCCTAAAGTGGAGAAAATTGGCTTCTACCATTGGCTTCTATCTCAGTTTTTTTTTTTGCCTTCCTCTGGATCAACTTGCAGGATGACAGGCCAAACTGGATGGATAAATGTCTTTTTTTCGGCCTTGCTATTGTGCCACTCTGTGGCCTCCTAATGCTGCCACCTCCACACTGTCATTGTGCCACTGTGTGGGCTTCTCCTGATGCTTCTGCCACCACCTCCACACTCTGTCATTGAGCTACTCTGTGGCATTTTGATGCTGCTGCCACCTCCACCCTCTGTCATTGTGCCACCCTGTGGTTTCCTCCTGATGCTGCTGCCACCTCCACACTGTCATTGTGCCACCCTGTGGCCTCCTCCTGATGCTGCTGCCGCCATCTTCATGCTCTGCCATTGTGCCACTGTGTGGCCTCCTGATGCTACTGCTGCCACCTACGCACTCTTTCATTGTGCCACCCTGTGGCATCCTTCAGATTCTTCTGCTGCTGCCACCTCCATACTGTCATTGTGCGTCCCTGTGGCATCCTTCTGATGCTGCTGCCGTCACCTCCACACTCTGTCATTGTGCCACTCTGTGGTTTACTCATTCTACTGTTGCCACATGCACACTGTCATTAGGCCACCCTGTGGCCTCCTCATGGTGCTGCTGATGACGTCAGCTCCACACTCTGTTATTGTGCCACTTTGTGGCCTCCTGATGCTGCTGCTGCCACCTCCATACTGTCATTGTGCCACCCTGTGGACTCCTCTTGATGTTTCTGCCACCACCTCCACACTCTGTCATTGTGCTACTCTGTGGCCTTGTTATGCTGCTGCCACCTCCACACTGTCATTGTGCCACCCCGTGGCCTCCTCCTGATGCTGCTTCTGCCACCTCCAAACTGTCATTGTGCAACCCTGTGGCCTCCTCCTGATGCTGCTGCTGCTTCCACCTTTACACTCTGTCATTGTACCACTCTGTGGTCTCCTCATGCTGCTGCTGCCACATCCACTATCTGTCTTTGTGCGAATCTGTGGTCTCCTCATGCTGCTACCACCTCCACACTGTCATTGTGCCACCCTGTGGCCTCCTACTGATGATACTGCTGCCGCAACCTCCACACTCTGTCATTGTGCCAATGTGTGACCTCCTGATGCTGCTGCTGCCACCTCCATACTTTGTAACTGTGCCATTATGTGGTGCCCTCATGCTGCTGCTGCCACCTCCACACTGTCATTGTGCCACCCTGTGGCCTCATCCTGATGCTGCTGTCACCACCTCCACACTCTGTCATTGTGCCACTCTGTGACCTCCTGATGCTGCGGCTACCACCTCCACACTCTGTCATTGTGCCACCCTGTGGCCTCCTCCAGATTCTGCTGCTGCTGCCACCTCCACATTCAGTCATTGTGCCACTCGGTGGTCTTCTCATGCAGCTGCTGCTGCTGCCCCCTCCACACTCTGTAATTGTGCCACCATTTGGCCTTTTCCTGATGCTGTTGCTGCCGCCACCTCCGCACTCTTTCATTGTGCCACTCTGTGTCCCCCTGATGCTGCTGCCGCCAACTCCAAACTCTGTCATTGTACCACTCTGTGGCCTCCTGATGCTGCTACTGCCACCTCCACACTTTTATTGTGCACTCTGTGGCCTCCTCCTGATGCTGCTGCTGCCGCCGCCACTTCAACACTCTGCCATTGTGCCACACTGTGACCTCCTGATGCTACTGTTTCCACCTCTACACTCTGTCATTGTGCCACCCTGTGGCCTTTTCCTGATGCTGCTGCCGCCACCTCCACGCTCTGTCATTGTGCCACTCTGTGGGGTCCTCATTCTGCTGCTTCTGCTGCCACCTCCACAAAGTAATTGTGCCACATTGTGACCTCCTCCTGATGCTGCTGCCGCCACCTCCACACTCTGTCATTGTGCCACTCTGTGGCCTCCTCCTCATGCTGCAGCCCCCTCCAGAATTTGTCATTGTGCCGCTTTGTGGCCTTCTCATGCTGCTAATAAAATGTTCAAAATATACCGCGGCACTCTCTTTTCTTCATCAATTCAGTATTTATTCATCAATTCTTAGTGATGTTTCGACCAGTGTGGTCTTTCTCACGCTTGAGAAAGACCACACTGGTTGAAACGTCGTTAATAATTGGTGAATAAATACTGAATTGATGAAGAAAAGAGAGTGCCGCTGTATATTTTGAACATTTTATTTCCTGTGACGGGGTATGTACGGACTGTTACCTGACACCGCGGGCACCACCACTATAAAATCCCACTGTTATGCTGTCGCACTTTTCTTTTTTTCTTCTCATGCTGCTGCCACCTCTACACTGTCATTGTGCCAGTCTGTGGCCTCCTCCTGATGCTGCTGCCACCTCCAGACTCACCACTATGTCATATGGTCACTCTGTAGACTTATAATGCTGGTCCCACCCACCACACTTCATGACTAGGCCACTATTTTGCCTTTCCGCTTGGCTGATATCATAATTTATTTAACCATTCAGAAGGAAGAAAAAATTAGACGCACAACGGATCCTGTCTATGCAACAGCTGTAATGTCTGCATGACATGGTCCCTATTTTGCATCATAATTGGCTTATGATTTGGTAGCCAAAAGCAGGAGTGGGTACAAAACACAGATGACATGCAAATATATTTTGTCATCTCTGTTTTGGATCCACTCCTATTATTTTTTTTTGCCTTTAGCAATACTGATGGATTACTGACCGAATGCTGACCGAGTGAAGGCGGATGCTCCACAGACAGGATTCGTTTTTTGTCGGTTATTGTTCTGACGGAAGGGACGACATAACAGGAAGGGCAAAATAATCAGTGACGTCAACACAAACGTACTGCTGATACCCACTCCACTCTGTTGGGGGGTGGTCTACTTGTATAAGTGTTTAATAGAACAGGTTCTGTAGAAATATTTGTGGACTCAGTGAATTTGTGTAAAAGGAGTGTGCTCTTTCATGCTATAGTAGGATCTTTGGCCTCTGCACGGTTCTTTATACCTGGCGCTAACATTGACCTGTAAGGCTGAGCTCACACTTGAGTTATTTGGTCAGTTTTGGCCCCGTAACTGCCCAAATAAGTTAAGTGTGCAGTGATTCTAAGAGCGCCACCTGTCATCTACATCTCATACTGACTCACAGTATTGTTTAACTACCAAAGCAGACTCCCTATGCGTGTTACTACAAGGCACAGTGTTCTGCACCACTATAAAGACTCTCTGCAGCCAGGAAATTGCAGTTTTTTAATGCAATTTGCCACAAATAAATTCGGATCGAACCGTATTTTTTCAGATTTTTTTTTGAACAAGCCGAATCAAATGTTTGAGAAATTCGCTCATCTCTAATTATGGACAAATCTATTGGTTTAGAAGGTGCAGTTTATTATTGGACTGAAGACTGAGTGGAAAGTGTACAAGCGTTTGCCTCATTTGTAAAGCTAATGCTGACCATCTTTTTTAATGTTTCCCATAACCAATAGCTTTAGTGCATGATATATGTAATTTGTTATAATTTAGCAAAAATATATAAACTGGGCTGAATTTCTTTGATATTCCCTAAATTGCAGTACTTTTGCAAGATTTGAATGTCTCTGTAACATTTGTATACCTTTCCAATATGTCACTCATGTCCAATAAATGTTTTATAAAGTGTCTAATTGTTTTAACATCCACATGAAAAATGAGATTCAGTTTGGATCTATGCATCTGGAAACTAAAATATGCTTACACAATATATCCAGAGGGCAAAATCTGTGAGAATTCCTAGAGAAGAGAGATACACTTTTAAATGGCAATCTAAATAGCAAGATGCAATGCAAGTCAGATGGCGCTAAGGCCAGACAGATACTTGTGTATTATAAGAAATATAAACTCAAGAGTCATAACCTTGCATCTTTACAAATGATCAGTTTCCTATTTTTTTTTTATAGTCATTTAAGTTTTGTATACAAAAATCCACAAAAAGGATAGCCTGTCATCAGATCAGTAAGGGACATGGAAAATCTCAGTTATGAAGATTTACTTCAGATGTACAGTTACATCAACTTGCATAAGATCATAAAATTAATTTCCTGAAGTAGCTTTTGCCTCCCATATTGTGATCTTAATAAAAATGGTATCATTAGATTTCATCTGGCACAACAGTAGAGTGAGACGGATAAAGATGGATAAACTCTACTTGAAATTAAGTGGACTGAGACTACTTAACTTTAATGAGGTTCTCTGTGCTTTTTAGGAAATCTGGTCTTTTTTGTCTTGTGTAAGAAATATTTTTTTTCTTTATAAATCCTCATCAAAAATTCCATTAAAAAATGACATTACATTTAAGATTTTTTTTTACAATAGCTTTCATTACACCCATTACAAAACAGCCCCTTCCCAAGAAAAAAAAACCTCTCTCCTTCTACTTCATAGATCTCTAGATCTCTCCCACTCAGTACACAAATAGCATATGTTTATTGACCTAAACCTTCCACATTGACATAAACTAATGCAATTTTTGTCTTTAGGCAAAAGCATATCATTTATAGTAGATGACAAGGTTAGAATTAAAGGGGCCTGTTTATTATTCCACTGTTTAACAATACATAGTCTTCAAACTAAATAACTGAGATATATAATCCACCATTATTACCCAAAACCTGCACATGAAAGGGCAAGACCATAGCAGATAAATATCATCCTGCTCAGCCCCGCAACACAACTCTATGCCAGTGTATAATTTAGTGAGCGTCTTGGGAGAGTAGTATAAGCGATGTACAATAAATAATTGTGAAACCCTCTGGGTAGAATTTAGCAATATAGACCATGCATTCTAAAGGATCTGATCTAGAGATGTGCGAACCTTTTGAGATTTTGTTATGTTCCTATTCTCCAAATTTTTTAAAAAGTTTGGTTTGGAACCAAATTGATTGGACCTAAACCAAACTGGCTCCAATTGCACTGGAAATTGGTATATAGCACACTTTTTCCTCCAAGGACACGTTATTTCTTTTCATTCATTTTTATGAATTTTGGCTTTTTCTATCTGCCCTTATCAAGCTCTTGAATGCAATGACAGCAATAGTAAATCGTGTTTTTGTGACTCTAACATACATGTCTAAGGTTAAATGCATGTTTGACAGTGCTAACAAACAGCGTGTTTAAAAACATGCGTCACATGTGTTCTGCTTTTTTATCTTCCAAAGCTTCCAAAAATTATTCCTTATCGGGGGCAGATGGTGGTTAAATACACACGGTGACATAAAAAAATAAATACCAGCAGCTTTTTGGAGGACCAAGCGTCCAAAATGTATCCCTTGACAAGGTCAGAATGACTACCCATATGACAAACCCAAGTGTTAATTGTCAATAGAAAAAGTGGCTCATTCTGAGCGAGCATAATTTTTTTTCCCCATTTAATTGGGAGCAGCAGCAGTACAGTGTGGATATGGAAAGGGTAGGGTATTAGAGGCATTTGTTTTCAATAGTAGTGGCAGCAGAAACAGCATAGTATGGAACATACTGTACAAGGGAGTAGAATGAATGTCTTTCAGTAGTAGCAGTAGTAGTGGCAGTGACTCTGCAGGGGCAGAGAGGGGCCTCCCTTTCAGACATGCTGGCTTCAGGCGTCTTCCTGCCAGAAGCTGTGGCAGGCTGTGTACACAGTGTTTCCTGGTAATAACATAATTTAACCTCCCTTTCGGAGGGAGGAAAACATCCCCCATTAAGCTTTTGATAGTGAGGGTCTAAAAGAATGGCTATACAATAATCATGAGACATATTAAAGGGAGTCTGTCACCTACCTGACCGGTTTCAAACAGGTGACATTGTTCAGTGGGGCACAAAGACATGACACAGATGTTACCCATGTTTAGTTCTTCTGATGCTTCAAATCGCCCAAAAAGTAGTTTTTATCATATGCTAATGAGCCGTCGCAAGGGGGCAGAGAGTGCCCAGGGGCAGAGAGTTTTCTGAAAGTGCCCAAGTTCCCCCGCCTCACTCGCACCTAACTCCTCCCCTCAGTAAGCTCAGGCCAGCCCTGTGGCTCTGTGACATCATATTTCCCTATAGGCTGTTCGCGCATCACTGCCGGGCCCGGGCATGCGCACTGTTATGCCGACTGTGGTCAGAGTCACAGAGATATGCAGTGCGCATGCGCCAATTTCACGCCAGTATTAAACTGGTGCATGTGCACTCCATATCCCTGTCCCTCTGCCCACAGTGGGCAGATCACTGCGCATGTCCAGGCCCGGCAGTGATGCGCGAACAGCCTATAGGGAAATATGATGTCACAGAGCCACAGGGCTGGCCTGAGCTTACTGAGGGGCGGAGTTAGGCGCGAGTGAGGCGGAGGAACTTGTGCACTTTCAGAAAACTCTCCGCACCTGGGCACTTGCGACGGCTCATTAGCATATGATAAAAAATACTTTTTGGGTGATTTGAAGCATCAGAAGAACTAAACATGGGTAATATCTGTGTCATGTCTTTGTGCCCCACTGAACAATGTCACCTGTTTGAAACCGGTCAGGTAGGTGAAGACTCCCTTTAATATTAATGATACGCCTGTCAGTGTGTAAGCAGGTGAACATACAAGTTGCCATTCAGGCCTACATGCCCAAGGAGCCACTTCTTTCTGTCTCCATCCCCCACTCAGAAACCAGGAGCGCATTACTCACCATGTAAGAATGGCTGAAATGCGAGGACAGTCTCCAGAACAATGCCAGCAGTGATTAGAGAAGTTATGAAAAATTTGATTCGCCAGCTTCGCCGAATTTCATAAAGAAATTTGATTTCTGACAATTACTTCATCATGAAGTGCATTTAACACTCATGCTTTATGAGACGTGTTATCTAAACTAAATGTGTTAAGCAGACACCTTCAATTGCTTTTCAATGGCTTTTTTCTCAAGATAACGCGATGAGTTAAGAAATTTGAGTTAAGAGCTTGAGTGCTTACCCTACTACATCTGTATTTGTATGTAGCGGGCTCAATGACGGGAAACGGCCGCCCCCTGTCATTGAACCCCTCAGATGCCGCATTCATTGATGATTGTGGCATCTGATGCTGCAATTGAGGCCTTTCAGGGGTTAATCAGGTTAAAAAAAATACTCACCTTATCCATTTGCTCATACAGAGGCCATCGTGACCATGTTGATTGAAGACACCATGCAAAATCTCGGACGGTGACATGATGACTAGTGATGGACGAACATCAGCTGAGAATTTCGCGAACTCGTATTCGCGATCAAATGTTCGCGGACCGCGCTTTTGTGGCGGGCCCCATTCACTTTAATGGCACGCGAACCTGAAAAATTATAAAAAATTATTCAGGTCAAAATTGCAGCCACCAAATACTTACTAGAAGTGCACAAATAGTCCCACAACATGGACAGTGACATACCAGAGGAGGATCAATGGCAAAAATTGCCACAAAAAAAGTATTTTAATCAGGGGCCATTTTTAGGGAAACTCTCAAAACTTTGCCCTGCTGGAGCCTAGTAAAAATTTATTTTAGGCCACGGGAGTATGAGCCCCAAAAATTATGCATTCACCTGACAGAAAAGAACAAGTGATTATGTGGCTGGAAGAATATTAGACGGTCACTGAATAAAAAATTTACTGTAGGCCAGTACAGGCCCCAAAAATTAGGTATTCACCTGACAGAAAAGGCCTTTCATGCCACTATATATACATAAGACAAGGACCATTCTTTGTTCTGGGTGGTGGCAGATATGTGGGCTGGCATGAGGAAATTAAATTGCACGTGGTCGTCACAGGTGTTGGATTTCTCAGAGAGCCATGCCGCATTTATTTTTAGAAATGTGACGTAGTCTACACTGTCGTGAGCTAGGCGAGTTCGCTTATCAGTCACAATCCCCCCAACTGCGCTGAACGACCTTTCAGACAGGACACCCGACGAGGGGCAAGCCAAGAGTTCCATGGCAAATTATGCCAGCTCTGGCCACAGGTCAAGCCTGCACACCCAGTAGTCCAGGGGTTCCTCGCTTCTCAGAGCGTCCACATCGGCCGTTAACCCGATGTAGTCGGACACCTGTTGGTCTAGGCGTTCCCTGAGTCTCAATCTGGAGGGCAGCTCTTGATGGGTTGGCTGCAAGAATGATCTCATATCTGAAGTGACCAACACATCTTCAAACCGCCCTCTACTTGTAGGCGCGGTAGGATTGGCACCCGCACCTGTTTCGCTGTGGGTGGAAATTTCTCTGCCAGCGCCGCAACAGCAGAATGCAGCATTTCTTGCAGCAAGGACTGGAAATGCTGCATTCTCACAGCCCTCTGTGATGCTGGTAACATGTCCTCCATTTTGTGTTTGTACCAGGGGTCTAAGTACATTGCCACCCAGTACTGGTCCTTGCCCTTTATGCTTTTTATACGGCGGTCCCTCTTCAAACACTGGAGCATGAAGGCCCCCATTTGCACTAAATTGGAAATGGTGGAGAGCCCTGACTCCTGCTTATCGCCCAGGAGAATATCGTCCTCGGTCTCCTCCCCCCAGCCACGGACAACACCAGGGATCCCCGAAAAGTTTAAAGTCCCTCTCAAAGCCTGCTCTTCTTGCTAATTCTCCCCCCAGCCACCATCCTCCTCTGACTCCTCTTCAGACTCCTGTTGACTTGTCTCAGATGGAGTAACCCCCCCTGGGAATTTATTCAGCATTACGACTCATCTTCTAGCTCCTGCTCCTTGACGGCTTGATCAATGACACGACGCAATGCACACTCCAGAAAGAAGGTGTAAGGTATGATGTCACTGATGTTGCCCTAGCTGCGACTGATCAGTTTGATGATCTCATCAAATGGCCGCAGAGGTCTGCATGCGTCGCGCATGAGCAGCCACTGGCGCGGTGAAAAGAAATCAAGCACCCCAGAACCTTTCCTGCTGCAGAGTTCGTACAGGTAGTCGTTAACGGCACGTTGCTGCTGGAGCAGCCTATGAAGCATATACAAGGTGGAGTTCCAGTGCGTCGAGCTGTCACAAATCAGACGTCTGATGGGCAGGTGGTGTCGCCGCTGAACGTCAGCAAGGCGAACTTTGGCCGTGTAACATCTTCTAAAATGGCCAGAGATTTTCCTGGCCTGCCGCAAGACGTCCTGGACCCCAGGGTATTTGGCAACGAATGGCTGCACGACTAAGTTCAGGACGTGTGCCATGCATGTCACGTGTGTCATTTTGCCCTCTTTCAGTGCTCTCAGCAGATTGGCTCTGTTGTCGCACACCACTTTGAGCTGCTGCTATCTATTGGAGCACGGCTCTCTAGGCAGGGTGCACTTGATGCAATATTTTACCCTGAAGCCGTAGAGTGTGTATGTGATGCATGAATGGAGCCAAAATATACTGGCTTTAGGTGTGTGATTTGAGCCAAAATATACTGGCTATGAGTGATTGTGTATAGCCGCGATATACTGGCTTCAGGTGCAGGGTTGTGATGTACACACTGGCCGCAGTTACACACAGTGGCTGGTCTGATCACTGCACTACATTATAGTATAGATGTGTCCCTTGAGACTTTATCTACGTAGAGACAGTGCGACCAACTAAGTGTAACATCACGCGACCTATGAACAAGGTGGCACAACCGCACCTGTATATATACACACGTAATACAATCACCGGCTAGTAGCACACTAGCGTCCATCTACACAGAGTCCGTGCTCCAAATTTGGACTTGCATATTAGCAACTACTAACTAGCAAGCCAGTCTTTTAGTCCAGTCTCTCAAGTGCACATAGGATTTATTTATGACCGTCCTCTGTGCATTTTTGACACTGGTGTCTGATGGTCACAGACTGTTACATATAGGCTTTTTGCCCCCTTTTAAACGGACTATAATAAAGGTTTGTTTTGTTTATTTTTAAACGTTCATCAGGCTGTGAATCTATTAGTATCAAGGAACGTCTACCTACTTATTAGTGTTAGTGTGAAATCGCACACCACTTTACCAACTTTCAAATTTAACTGGGTTAGCCACTGATCAGCCTGTGACCGCAGAGCTGAAAGCAGTGCAGGACCATTGTGGCTCCTACCTTCCAGGCACAAGAGCCGCAGCACAGCATGGCAACGTCTCACCTGGCACGTCAAATAGGTTCTGGGGATCTTGGGGGGCGCAGCAGAAGAGATAGTAGCAGCGGAAAAGGAGGAGTCAGCCGAGAAG
Organism: Bufo bufo; assembly: GCF_905171765.1. NCBI lineage: Eukaryota > Metazoa > Chordata > Amphibia > Anura > Bufonidae > Bufo > Bufo bufo. Next base: position 246,719,706 of record NC_053394.1, read on the forward strand.
GAGAGGGAGGATGGAGTAGGAGGAGGAGAAAAAGAGGCAGGCCTGCATGCAATCCGTGGCGTTAACACCAAACACACACGGGTGTGCCACGGGTTATATGCTTGACGGCCATCAGAAGGTTCACCCAGTGGGCAGTAAAAGTTATGTACCTTCCCTGTCCATGTTTGCTAGACCACGTGTTTGTGGTCAGATGTATCTTGGCACTGACACTGTGTGCCAGAGATATATTCAATTGCCGCTGAACGTGGCCATATAGCTCTGGGATGCCCTTCTGGGAGAAATATTTCCTTCCGGGGAGCTTCCATTGCTGTGTGCCAATGGCCACAAATTTTCTAAAGGCCTCTGAGTCCACCAGATTTATGGCACTAGTTGGCGGCCTAGCAGTTCCTATAAGCCAGTGATCAGCTATTGGTGTAAGAGGGTTAACCGGCATCATCAACTTTATACTCGAAAACATTTGGGCCATGAAAGCCTGCCTTGTGCCAGATGAACGCGATGACGGCACGGTGGAAGGTGGAATGGAGGACAAATGGGAGGAGAAGGTGTAGAGGCAGGACATGGAGACCCGGGAGTGTGGCTTTGCGGGTTCTGACGGCATTGCTCCCACTGAGCTCGGCTGCAGATAGCAACACAATTGTCAGAAGCAGATACGTTAAAAAAAGCCCACACTGCGGAGCCATGTGCCAGCATCCTGGGAGCGCAAGATCTGGCCATGCATGGTGGATTGCTCGCTTCAGATACATTTTCAGTCTGCTTTTTGACTCCTGTACACTGTGAATAATGCCTGCTCCTCCTCCTTCTCCTCCCTATTTGCTGCTCAGTCTCTCCCTCTGAACTCCCTTCCTCTTCCTCTCTTGTGGGCACCCACGGGAGGTCCATCGACACGTCATCATTATCACCTTTACCACCACTGACATTAGAGATCTCGGAGTAGGCAGAAACAGCGGAGACCCACCCTCCTTGGGCTGATCTGGGTACTGTCGTCAGATTGCTGCGTGGTGGCCATTGCTACCTCCTCTTCCTCATCCGATGGCAAGAATAGCTGCGCATGGGTAAGGTCTGGGAATGGATAGGAAAATAATTCCTCTGACTCGAGTGGAGGGGCTATGGCCCGGTGGCTCTCACTCCTATTGCTATGAAGTGCTTTGAACAACTTGTCCTCAGGCACATGAAGAGCAAGATCTGCACCTCCATGGACCAATACCAACTGAGGTTGCTGTCTCACTTACCCTTCACACTGCGCTGTCACACCTGGAGCGGAGAGACAGCTATGTGCGGATGCTGTTCATTGATTACAGCTCGGCCTTTAACACCATCCCTCCCAACAAGTTGGCAACGAAACTGAACAACTTGGGTCTCAGCTCACACCTGTGCAACTGGATACTGGATTTTCTTACAAAAAGACCACTAATCGTACGCATGGGCAAGCACTTTTCTTCATCCTTAACACTAAACACTGGAGCACCACAAGGCTGTGTGTTGAGCCCTCTCCTTTACTCCCTCTTCACAAATGACTGTAAACCAATTCACAATACCAATACCATTATAAAATTTGCAGATGACACGAACGTGATAGGCCTAATCTCCAACAATGATGAAACAGCCTATAGGAAAGAGGTTGAGAACCTAGAGAGATGGAGTAAGAACAACAACCTCATACTCAATACCAAGAAAACAAAGGAGCTAATTCTGGATTTTAGGAAGAAGAAACAAAATGGACACCATTTACCAAAAAAGGCCTTCGGAGGCTTTATTTTTTGAGGAGTCTGAAGAAAGCACAACTCCCAAAACAGCTGCTAGTCAATTTTTACAGGTGCACCATAGAATCTGTCATCACATACTGCATTACAGTGTGGTACTCCGGCTGCTCTTCTGAGGACAAGAAGACCCTCAAGCGCATCATCAGAATGGCTGGCAGAATCACTGGTACTCAGTTACCATCACTGGATGACATCTTCACTGCTCGCTGCAGCAACAGGGCAAAAATTATCTGCGGGGATCAAACTCACCCCGACCACAGCCTTTTCATTTCATTTAATTCCTTTTTATTCCCCTACCCTCTGTTAGGCGTCTTAGAGCCCTACATGCCCGCACCACTAGGCTGAAGAACAGCTTTTACCCCAAAACAATCAGTCTCCTAAATGCACGGAGATTATTGCCCCTTCCTAGGATAGAAACTACCACAGACTGAAAGTGACTGCTGCATTCATGAACCCATGATGATCTCTTGTCTGCAGTGGTGTCTGAATCAGTGTGTATATATAAGCACTTCCTACTTTGCTCTTGCTATATAAATGCTGTGAACTGTGAATAGTAATGCTTTCTAGTGCAATGTTTTGTTTTTTTCTAGTGTAATGCTTTAGTTTAAATGTCAGTTTTTGTTCCTCTGTCCATGGCATCTAGGATTGCTCCAAACAACATTTCATTGTATTGTACATTGTATTACATTGTATTGTACAGTGACAATAAAGGCCTCTTATCTATCTTATGGTGGTGGTGGTAGTGTTGGTGGTGTCTTTGTGGGTGCACATAGCAGAGAGTGAGGAGGGTGCAGATACAGAAGATGAGAAGGGTGCAGAAACAGAAGGCTGAGAGAGCCACTCAACCAACTCTGGTGCGTCCTTTGACGTAATTGCACGCACCTTCTCCAACTTCCCACTTAGGCTCCTGCCTGGTGCACCTGCCCGACCCCTACCACCCCTGCGTAATGGCCTGCCTCTTCCTCTGCCTGTCATTTTCAAAATGACCGTGTTCCAAAGTCCCTAGAGAAGAGCAGTATTTGTGGAAGGAGGCATTTTGCAGGCCTCAACCAGTATTTGGTGGAAGCCGGTATATCTCACCCCTCAATCAGTAATTTTTGGAAGCAGGTATATAGAACCCGTTAATCAGAATTTTGTAGAAACAGGTATATCGCACCCCTCAATCTGTATTTTGTGGAAGCCGGTGTATCACAGGCCTCAATCAATATTTGGTGGAAGCCGGTATATCAATCCCCTCTTTCAGTATTTTGTGGAAACAAGTATATAGAACACCTGAATCAATATTTGGTGGAAGCAGGTATATCGCACCCCTCAATCAGTATTTTGTGGAAGCAGGTATATCAAACCCCTTATTCAGTATTTTGCGGAAGCAGGTATATCGCACGCCTCAATCAGTATTTTGTGGAGGCAGGTATATCAAACCCCTTAATCTGTATTTTGTGGAAGTAGGTATATTGCACCCCTCAATCAGCATTTTGTGGAAGCAGGTATATCAAACCCCTTAGTAACATAGTAATATAGTAACATAGTACATAAGGCCGAAAAAAGACATTTGTCCATCCAGTTCGGCCTGTCATCCTGCAAGTTGATCCAGAGGAAGGCAAAAAAAAACTGAGGTAGAAGCCAATTTTCTCCACTTTAGGGGAATAATAAATTCCTTCCCGACTCCAATCAGGCAATTAGAATAACTCCCTGGATCAACGACCCCTCTCTAGTAGCTATAGCCTGTAATATTATTACACTCCAGAAATACATCCAGGCCCCTTTTTAATTCCTTTATTGTACTCACCATCACCACCACCTCAGGCAGAGAGTTCCATAATCTCTCTGCTCTAACCGTAAAGAATCCTCTTCTATGTTTATGTACAAACCTTCTTTCCTCCAGACGCAGAGGATGTCCCCCCGTCACAGTCACAGTCCTGGGATTAAATAGATGATGGGATAGATCTCTGTACTAACCCCTGATATATTTATATATAGAAATGAATAACCCTAATTTTGATAATCTTTCAGAGTACTGTAGTTGCTCCATTCGTGTTATTACTTTAATTGCCCTCCTCTGGACCCTCTCCAGCTCTGCTATGTCTGCCTTGTTTACAGGAGCCCAGAACTGTACACAGTACTCCATGTGTGGTCTGACTAGCAATTTGTAAAGTGGTAGGACTATGTTTTTTATCACAAGGCATCTATGCCCCTTTAGATGCAACCCATTATCTTATTGGCCTTGGCAGCAGCTGCCTGACACGGGTTTTTGCAGCTTAGTTTGCTGTTTATTAAAATTCCTAGATCCTTTTCCATGTCAGTATTACCGAGTGTTTTACCATTTAGTATGTACGGGTGACTTGAATTATTCCTTCCCATGTGCATAACCTCACATTTGTCAGTGTTAAACCTCATCTGCCACTTATCTGCCCAAGCCTCCAATCTATCCAGATCCCTCTGTAGTAGTATACGGTTCTCTTCAGTGTTAATCACTTTACACAGTTTAGTGTCATCTGCGAAAATTTTAATTTTACTATACAAGCCTTCTACAAGATCATTATTAAATATATTGAAGAGAATAGGGCCCAATACTGACCCCTGAGGTACCCCACTAATGACAGTGACCCAATCTGAGTGTGTACCATTAATAACCATCCTCTGTTTCCTATCACTGAGCCAGTTACTAACCCACAAACAGACATTTTCTCCCAGTCCGAGCATTTTTATTTTATATACTAACCTTTTATGTGGTACAGTGTCAAATGCTTTAGAGAAGTCCAGATATACGACATCCATTAATTTGCCGCTGTCAAGTCTAGAACTTACCTCCTCATAGAAACTGATTAAATTAGTTTGGCATGACCGATCCCTCATAAATCCATGCTGATATGGCGTTATTTGTTTATTTCCGTTGAGATGCTCTAAGATAGCATCTCTCAGAAAACCTTCAAACAGTTTACCCACACCAGATGTTAAACCGGCCTATAGTTTCCAGGCTCTGTTTTTGGACCCTTTTTGAATATTGGCACCACATTTGCTATGCTCAGTATAAAGTCCGCAAATATCATAAATAAGGGTCTGGCTATGACATTACTTAATTCCCTTAGTATACGTGGGTGTATGCAGTCCAGTCCTGGCGAGTTGTCTATTTAAATCTTTTTAAGTCGCTGTTGTACTTCTTCCTGGGTCAGACAGGACACTTTTAATGGGGAATTTATTTTTACATTCAGAATTTCCTCTGACAGTTTATTTTCCTCAGTGAATACATTGGAGAAAAAAATATTTAACAGCTTTGCTTTCTCCTCGTCGCTTTCTGCGACTCCCCCCTCATTACTCTTTAAAGGGCCGACACCTTCAGATTTATACTTTTTAACATTTATATAATTGAAGAACATTTTAGGGTAAGTTTTACTCTCTTTGGCAATTAATCTCTCGGTCTCTAGTTTGGCCGCTTTTATTAGTTTTTTACATGTTCTATGTCACGGATGGTGTTGCAGAAAGCTGCAACTTCTAAATAAACATCCAACTGGCTTGATCCCAAACTAAGGAGCATATGGGTGAGCCCTATAAAACCCCTAGAGCTCTCCCTGACTGCTATGCCCATGCAAAGGTCTTTATGGTAGACGAATGCATGTCCACGTACCTAATATGAGTGACACCTGAAAACCCTATAATAGTGAGGGGACACGACCACCGGCTCCCTGCACTTAATACGGACGGAGTCAGGGTCACCTAGAATCAAGCCAGCAAAGAAACACAAATAAAGGAAAAAGACTTATCTGAGGAATCAGCAGTAGCAGCCTGCAGCAGTGAACAACTCATCCAGGAAGAAGTATAAACCGCAAAGTGAGGCAGTATGGGAGGGAATATAAAGGGAGACAATTAGTGTAAATAGGTGACAGCTGGGAGAAGGAAAGCAGATGACAAAGTGAAACCAAAACAAAGAACGTCATGCAAGAGGTAGGGAAGAACGTCTAACAGACCTTCTCACAGGACTGGCGGTGACAGTACCCCTCCCTCTATGGGTGGACTCCGGACACTCAGACCCCACCTTCTCAGGATGAGACCTATGGAAAGCCCTGATGAGATGAGTGGCTTTAATGTCCGCCACTGGGACCCACATCCTCTCCTCAGGACCATAACCCTCCCAATGAACGAGGTACTGAATAGAACCGCGGATAATGCGAGAATCCACAATCCTAGAGACCTGAAATTCAAGATTACCATCAACAACAATTGGAGGAGGAGGCAAAGAGGAGGGTACAGTGGGTTGGACATAAGGTTTTAATAGGGACCTGTGAAAAACATTATGGATTGATGACGGACAAGATCTTGTAAGGCCCAATAAACTTAGGACTCAACTTCCAGGAGGGAACCTTCAGTTTGATATTCTTTGTAGACAACCACACCAGATCACCCACATTCAGGTCCGGACCAGGCACACGTCTCTTATCCGCCACACACTTATATCTCTCACTCATCCTCTTCAGATTACCCTGAATCTTTTGCCAAATAAATGACAAAGACGAGGAAAATCTCTCCTCATCAGGTAAACCAGAAGACCCCTCTCCAGAGAATGTCCCAAACTTCGGATGAAACCCATATGCACCAAAAAATGGTGACTTATCAGAGGACTCCTGGTGACGGTTATTTAAAGCAAACTCAGCAAGGGACAAATAAGAACACCAATCCTCCTGATTCTCCGCCACAAAACAGCACAGATATGTCTCCAGATTCTGATTGACGCGTTCGGTCTGACCATTCGATTGCGGGTGAAAAGCAGAAGAGAACGACAACCGAACCCCCAAGCGAGAACAGAAGGCCTTCCAGAATCTGGAAACAAATTGCGTGCCCCTATCAGAAACAATGTCTGAAGGAATTCCATGCAATTTAACAATGTGATCAACAAACGCTTGCCCCAGCGTCTTAGCATTGGTTAACCCAGGAAGGGGAATGAAATGCGCCATTTTGCTAAAACGGTCCACTACTACCAGAATCACAGACTTCCCCGAGGAACGAGGCAGGTCTGTAATGAAGTCCATGGACAGATGCGTCCAAGGACGGGAAGGAATGGGTAACGGGAGGAGAGAACCCGATGGCCGTGAATGAGGGACCTTGGCACGAGCGTAGGTCTCGCAGGCTGCCACAAAACCCTCAACCAGAATCTCAGAGCAATGAGATCCACTGTGGCTCTACTCCCCTGGTGCCCAGCAAGGACAGTATCGTGGTGCTCCTTAAAAACCTTGTGTCGTAAAGCGAGAGGCACAAACAACCTCCCAGGGGGACAAAGATCAGGAGCCTCTGCCTGGGCTGCCTGAACCTCTGCTTCCAAATCAGGATAAAGAGCAGAGACGACCACCCCTTCAGCCAAAATGGGACCCGGGTCTTCAATGTTCCCCCCTCCCGGAAAACTACATGACAGGGCATCCGCCTTCACACTTTTAACCCCAGGGCAGAACGTAACAACAAAATTAAACCTAGAAAAGAACAAAGACCATCTGGCCTGTCTCGGGTTCAGACGCTTGGCCGATTCCAAGTAGGCCAGATTCTTATGGTCTGTAAACACGGCAATAGGGTGTCTGGCTCCCTCTAACCAATGGCGCCATTCCTTAAAAGCTAATTTGATGGCCAACAACTCCCTATCTCCCACATCGTAATTTCTCTCTGCAGAGGAGAGTTTCCTTGAGAAATAGGCACACGGACGCCATTTGGCAGGAGAGGGATCCTGAGATAAGACCGCACCCACACCCACCTCAGAAGCGTCCACCTCAACAATAAAAGGTAGAGAGACATCAGGTTGTACCAAAATGGGAAGCAAAACTCTCTTTGATACTAGAAAAGGCTTTAAGCGCATCTACCGATCACGAAGAAAAATCTACCCCCTTTTTAGTCATATCAGTGAGTGGCTTAACAACAGATGAATAATTCAAAATGAACTTTCTCTAATAATTGCCAAAACCCAAAAACCGCATCAGTGCCTTCTGATTCTCAGGAAGCTCCCAATCAAGCACAGCGCTGACCTTCTCAGGGTCCATGCGAAAACCAGAAGAGGAGAGAAGAAAACCAAGACGTTGAATCTCCGGAACCGCAAACACACATTTTTCCAGTTTAGCTTACAATTTATTATCCCGCAGAATCAGCAAGACCTGACATAGGTGGTCTCGATGAGTCATGAAATCAGGAGAAAAAATCAAAATGTCATCTAGATACACCAGTACAAATTTCCCCATTAAATGATAAAAAATGCTGTTCACAAAATGTTGGAAGACGGCCGGAGCATTCATCAAACCAAAGGGCATAACCAAATTCTCGAAATGACCCTCAGGGGTATTGAAGGCCGTCTTCCATTCGTCCCCTTCCCTGACCCTGACTAGGTACAATTTGTGGCACTGCAGGGGTTAATGCCTGCAGGCCAAGGAACACAGGGTAAAAGGATTGTTTGCAGAGCAGAGGCATGCTCTACAGTGAACAGACAACCAAGGCAGGGAACCAGGGTAACCACCAGGGGTTAATCAGGGCCACCAGGGTAAATCAGGGAACAGGAAGGGGTTAATGCTAGCAGGGGATCAGGGAAGGAACAGAGTTTTGGGCAGGACAGGGGAACAGGGCACGGAAGGGGTTAATGGGGCAGTGCTACTTAGCCATCCAGCAGGACTCAGCACACTGCCCGATTCTCTTTCCTCTGGAGCAGATCGACTGCTCGGTCTTCCCCTCCTCTGGTCTGGTTGAGAATGCAGAGCAGCTAGTGTGGACTGCCTGCATTCCTCTCTATGTCCGGAAGCTCTCTCTCTCTCAGGGGGAGGTCGGGGTTCCTGTGTCCCAGCGCAGAGCAGCCCGGATAGCTGCCTGCGCTCTTTGGGGAGACTCCTGAGCGCAGAGCACAGCGCTCTGCTGGGATGTGTTCTCCTTCAGGCCTTCAGGGGGAGGTCCAGTCGGCCGCCTTTTCCTGAGCGCAGGATGCGCTCTCCTTCAAGGTGGGGGCCCCGATCCTCACTCCCAAGACACGGGGCCGCCGGATATTTATCCCCGGTGGTCCGCACTCCCGCGCCGCGCCGCCCACCAGGGGGCGCGCGCGTGCGTCCCCATCAGCCACCTGGGCCGACGCAGTGATATGACGTCACTGCGCCGGCCCGTACATCGGGGACGCGCTGCACACCAGCAGGCGGGAGAAGCCTTTGATCTCCCGCCTGTGGCACTCTGCATTCCGGCCAGCGAGATGTTAATTTCGCTGCCGGAATGCGCATAATAGAAGGAGGGGAGGCTTCTCCCCTTCTCCTATCATGTATAATTGTCTCCAGCAGCGCTGGCGACAATTATATCAAAGGGCTCAGATTCTGTGGAATCCGAGTCCTTTGTAGTTATCAGGATGACCGGACCTTAGTCCGGTCATTCTGATGCAATCAACCAGATTGCATCTGTGTGAATGCTTGGGGGACATTCACACCGATGCATCTGGTTTCAGGTGTATGGAGGGGGGGGGATATTGTACACCAACATAAGGGACATAGATATATAAATATCTAAAGGGGGGTTATATAAGGGGGCACAAGCCCCTACATTATAAGGGGGCACAGGCCCCTACATTATAAGGGGGCACAGGCCCCTACATTATAAGGGGGCACAGGCCCCTACATTATAAGGGGGCACAAGCCCCTACATTATAAGGGGGCACAGCACATATTTCCCACAGGGGCCACCATGAGCCCCTGGGGATCACCATGGGCAGATGTGCGCAGATGCTGGGCACATCTGCACACATCACCCCATGATGCTGTGGTTAATGTATGCATATATATACCATACATGCCCGCACGTGTTTGCAGGCATGCATGGATATATATGCATACGTCTCAACTAGAGTTGAGCGAACACCTGGATGTTCGGGTTCGAGAAGTTCGGCCGAACTTCCCGGAAATGTTTGGGTTCGGGATCCGAACCCGACCCGAACTTCGTCCCGAACCCGAACCCGAACCCCATTGAAGTCAATGGGGACCCGAACTTTTCGGCACTAAAAAGGTTGTAAAACAGCCCAGGAAAGAGCTAGAGGGCTGCAAAAGGCAGCAACATGTAGGTAAATCCCCTGCAAACAAATGTGGATAGGGAAATGAATAAAAAAAAAATAAAAAAAAATGAACCAATATCAATTGGACAGAGGTCCCATAGCAGAGAATCTGGCTTCACGTCAGCAGAGAATCAGTCTCTTCATGCCATAGCAGAGAATCTGGCTTCATGTCAGCAGAGAATCAGTCTCTTCATGCCATAGCAGAGAATCTGGCTTCATGTCAGCAGAGAATCAGTCTTCATGTCATAGCAGAGAATCAGGCTTCACGTCACCCACCACTGGAACAGGCCACTGTCACATATTTAGGCCCAGGCACCCAGGCAGAGGAGAGAGGTCCCGTAACAGAGAATCTGGCTTCATGTCAGCAGAGAATCAGTCTTCATGTTATAGCAGAGAATCAGGCTTCACGTCACCCACCACTGGAACAGGCCACTGTCACATATTTAGGCCCAGGCACCCAGGCAGAGGAGAGAGGTCCCGTAACAGAGAATCAGGCTTCATGTCAGCACAGAATCAGTCTTCATGTTATAGCAGAGAATCAGGCTTCACGTCACCCACCACTGGAACAGGCCACTGTCACACATTTAGGCCCTGGCACCCAGACAGAGGAGAGAGGTCCTGTAACAGAGAATCTGGCTTCATGTCAGCACAGAATCAGTCTTCATGTCATAGCAGAGAATCAAGATTCACGTCACCCACCACTGGAAGAGGCCACTGTCACACATTTAGGCCCTGGCACCCAGACAGAGGAGAGAGGTCCCGTAACAGAGAATCTGGCTTCATGTCAGCACAGAATCAGTCTTCATGTCATAGCAGAGAATCAGGCTTCACGTCACCCACCACTGGAACAGGCCACTGTCACATATTTAGGCCCCGGCACCCAGACAAAGGAGAGAGGTCCCGTAACAGAGAATCTGGCTTCATGTCAGCAAAGAATCAGTCTTCATGTCATAGCAGAGAATCAGGCTTCACGTCACCCACCACTGGAAGAGGCCACTGTCACACATTTAGGCCCTGACACCCAGAGAGAGGAGAGAGGTCCCGTAACAGAGAATCTGGCTTCATGTCAGCACAGAATCAGTCTTCATGTCATAGCAGAGAATCAGGCTTCACGTCACCCACCACTAGAAGAGGCCACTGTCACACATTTAGGCCCTGGCACCCAGACAGAGGAGAGAGGTCCCGTAACAGAGAATCTGGCTTCATGTCAGCACAGAATCAGTCTTCATGTCATAGCAGAGAATCAGGCTTCACGTCACCCACCACTAGAAGAGGCCACTGTCACACATTTAGGCCCTAACACCCAGACAGAGGAGAAAGGTCCCGTAACAGAGATTCAGGCTTCATGTCAGCAGAGAATCAGTCTTCATGTCATAGCAGAGAATCAGGCTTCACGTCACCCACCACTGGAACAGGCCACTGTCACATATTTAGGCCCAGGCACCCAGGCAGAGGAGAGAGGTCCCGTAACAGAGAATCTGGCTTCATGTCAGCAGAGAATCAGTCTTCATGTTATAGCAGAGAATCAGGCTTCACGTCACCCACCACTGGAACAGGCCACTGTCACATATTTAGGCCCAGGCACCCAGGCAGAGGAGAGAGGTCCCGTAACAGAGAATCTGGCTTCATGTCAGCAGAGAATCAGTCTTCATGTTATAGCAGAGAATCAGGCTTCACGTCACCCACCACTGGAACAGGCCACTGTCACATATTTAGGCCCAGGCACCCAGGCAGAGGTCCCGTAACAGAGAATCAGGCTTCATGTCAGCACAGAATCAGTCTTCATGTTATAGCAGAGAATCAGGCTTCACGTCACCCACCACTGGAACAGGCCACTGTCACACATTTAGGCCCTGGCACCCAGACAGAGGAGAGAGGTCCTGTAACAGAGAATCTGGCTTCATGTCAGCACAGAATCAGTCTTCATGTCATAGCAGAGAATCAAGATTCACGTCACCCACCACTGGAAGAGGCCACTGTCACACATTTAGGCCCTGGCACCCAGACAGAGGAGAGAGGTCCCGTAACAGAGAATCTGGCTTCATGTCAGCACAGAATCAGTCTTCATGTCATAGCAGAGAATCAGGCTTCACGTCACCCACCACTGGAACAGGCCACTGTCACATATTTAGGCCCCGGCACCCAGACAAAGGAGAGAGGTCCCGTAACAGAGAATCTGGCTTCATGTCAGCAAAGAATCAGTCTTCATGTCATAGCAGAGAATCAGGCTTCACGTCACCCACCACTGGAAGAGGCCACTGTCACACATTTAGGCCCTGGCACCCAGAGAGAGGAGAGAGGTCCCGTAACAGAGAATCTGGCTTCATGTCAGCACAGAATCAGTCTTCATGTCATAGCAGAGAATCAGGCTTCACGTCACCCACCACTAGAAGAGGCCACTGTCACACATTTAGGCCCTAACACCCAGACAGAGGAGAAAGGTCCCGTAACAGAGATTCAGGCTTCATGTCAGCAGAGAATCAGTCTTCATGTCATAGCAGAGAATCAGGCTTCACGTCACCCACCACTGGAACAGGCCACTGTCACATATTTAGGCCCAGGCACCTAGGCAGAGGAGAGAGGTCCCGTAACAGAGAATCTGGCTTCATGTCAGCACAGAATCAGTCTTCATGTTATAGCAGAGAATCAGGCTTCACGTCACCCACCACTGGAACAGGCCACTGTCACATATTTAGGCCCCGGCACCCAGACAGAGGAGAGGTTCTTTCAACTTTCGGTTGCCCCGCAATATAAACGTAAAATGAAAATAAAAATAGGATTGAATGAGGAAGTGCCCTGGAGTACAATAATATATTGTTAAGGGGAGGTAGTTAATGTCTAATCTGCACGAGGGATGGACAGGTCCTGTGGGATCCATTCCTGGTTCATTTTTATGAACGTCAGCTTGTCCACATTGGCTGTAGACAGGCGGCTACGTTTGTCTGTAATGACGCCCCCTGCCGTGCTGAATACACGTTCAGACAAAACGCTGGCCACCGGGCAGGCCAGCACCTCCAAGGCATAAAAGGCTAGCTGCGGCCACGTGAACAATTTGGAGACCCAGAAGTTGAATGGGGCCGAACCATCAGTCAGTACGTGGAGGGGTGTGCACAGGTACTGTTCCACCATGTTAGTGAAATGTTGCCTCCTGCTAACAGGTTCCGTATCAGGTGGTGGTGCAGTTAGCTGTGGCGTGGTGACAAAACTTTTCCACATCTCTGCCATGCTAACCCTGCCCTCAGAGGAGCTGGCCGTGACACAGCTGTGTTGGTGACCTCTTGCTCCTCCTCTGCCTTCGCCTTGGGCTTCCACTGGTTCCCCTGTGACATTTGGGAATGCTCTCAGTAGTGCGTCTACCAACGTGCGCTTGTACTCGTGCATCTTCCTATCACGCTCCAGTGTAGGAAGTAAGGTGGGCACATTGTCTTTGTACCGGGGATCCAGCAGAGTGGCAACCCAGTAGTCCGCACACGTTAAAATGTGGGCAACTCTGCTGTCGTTGCGCAGGCACTGCAGCATGTAGTCGCTCATGTGTGCCAGGCTGCCCAGAGGTAAAGACAAGCTGTCCTCTGTGGAAGGCGTATCGTCATCGTCCTGTGTTTCCCCCCAGCCACGCACCAGTGATGGGCCCGAGCTGCTTTGGGTGCCACTCCGCTGTAAACATGCTTCATCCTCATCCTCCTCCTCCTCCTCCTCATCCTCGTCCTCCTCGTCCTCCAGTAGTGGGCCCTGTCTGGCCACATTTGTACCTGGCCTCTGCTGTTGCAAAAAACCTCCCTCTGAGTCACTTCGAAGAGACTGGCCTGAAAGTGCTAAAAATGACCCCTCTTCCTCCTCCTCCTCCTGGGCCACCTCCTCTTCCATCATCGCCCTAAGTGTTTTCTCAAGGAGACATAGAAGTGGTATTGTAACGTTGATAATGGTGTCATCGCCACTGGCCATGTTGGTGGAGTACTCGAAACAGCGCAACAGGGCACACAGGTCTCGCATGGAGGCCCAGTCATTGGTGGTGAAGTGCTGCTGTTCCGCAGTGCGACTGACCCGTGCGTGCTGCAGCTGAAACTCCACTATGGCCTGCTGCTGCTCGCACAGTCTGTCCAGCATGTGCAAGGTGGAGTTCCACCTGGTGGGCACGTCGCATATGAGGCGGTGACAGGGAAGGCCGAAGTTACGCTGTAGCGCAGACAGGCGAGCAGCGGCAGGGTGTGAACGCCAAAAGCGCGAACAGACGGCCCGCACTTTATGCAGCAGCTCTGACATGTCGGGGTAGTTGCGAATGAACTTCTGCACCACCAAATTCAGCACATGCGCCAGGCAAGAGATGTGCATCAAACCGGCTAGTCCCAGAGCTGCAACGAGATGTCGCCCATTATCGCACACCACCAGGCCGGGCTTGAGGCTCACCGGCAGCAACCACTCGTCGGTCTGTTGTTCTATACCCCGCCACAACTCCTGTGCGGTGTGGGGCCTGTCCCCCAAACATATGAGTTCAGAACGGACAGCTGACGTTTACCCCGGGCTGTGCTAAAGTTGGTGGTGAAGGTGTGTGGCTGACTGGATGAGCAGGTGGAAGAAGAGGAGGAGGAAGCTGAGTAGGAGGAGGAGGAGACAGGAGGCAAAGAATGTTGCCCTGCGATCCTTGGCGGCGGAAGGACGTGCGCCAAACAGCTCTCCGCCTGGGGCCCAGCCGCCACTACATTTACCCAGTGTGCAGTTAGGGAGATATAGCGTCCCTGGCCGTGCTTACTGGTCCACGTATCTGTGGTTAGGTGGACCTTGCCACAGATGGCATTGCGCAGTGCACACTTGATTTTATCGGACACTTGGTTGTGCAGGGAAGGCACGGCTCTCTTGGAGAAGTAGTGGCGGCTGGGAACAACATACTGTGGGACAGCAAGCGACATGAACTGTTTGAAGCTGTCTGTGTCCACCAGCCTAAATGACAGCATTTCATAGGCCAGTAGTTTAGAAATGCTGGCATTCAGGGCCAGGGATCGAGGGTGGCTAGGTGGGAATTTACGCTTTCTCTCAAATGTTTGTGAGATGGAGAGCTGAACGCTGCCATGTGACATGGTTGAGATGCTTGATGACGCAGGTGGTGGTGTTGGTGGTACATCCCATGTTTGCTGGGCGGCAGGTGCCAACGTTCCTCCAGAGGCGGAGGAAGAGGCCGAGGCTGCAGCAGCAGAAGAGGCCGAGGCGGCAGCAGCAGAAGAGGTAGCAGGGGGAGCCTGAGTGACTTCCTTGTTTTTAAGGTGTTTACTCCACTGCAGTTCATGCTTTGCATGCAGGTGCCTGGTCATGCAGGTTGTGCTAAGGTTCAGAACGTTAATGCCTCGCTTCAGGCTCTGATGGCACAGCGTGCAAACCACTCGGGTCTTGTCGTCAGCACATTGTTTGAAGAAGTGCCATGCCAGGGAACTCCTTGAAGCTGCCTTTGGGGTGCTCGGTCCCAGATGGCGGCGGTCAGTAGCAGGCGGAGTCTCTTGGCGGCGGGTGTTCTGATTTTGCCCACTGCTCCCTCTTTTGCTACGCTGTTGGCTCGGTCTCACCACTGCCTCTTCCTCCGAACTCTGAAAGTCAGTGGCACGACCTTCATTCCATGTGGGGTCTAGGACCTCATCGTCCCCTGCATCGTCTTCCACCCAGTCTTGATCCCTGACCTCCTGTTCAGCTGCACACTGCAGCAAGACACAGCAGTTGGCACCTGTGTTTCATCATCATCAGAGACGTGCTGAGGTGGTATTCCCATGTCCTCATCATCAGGAAACATAAGTGGTTGTGCGTTAGTGCATTCTATCTCTTCCACCCCTGGGGAAGGGCTAGGTGGATGCCCTTGGGAAACCCTGGCAGCAGAGTCTTCAAACAGCATAAGAGACTGCTGCATAACTTGAGGCTCAGACAGTTTCTCTGATATGCATGGGGGTGATGTGACAGACTGATGGGCTTGGTTTTCATGCGCCATCTGTGCGCTTTCTGCAGAAGAGTGGGTGGGAGATAATGTAAACATGCTGGATGCACTGTCGGCCACCCAATTGACTAATGCCTGTACCTGCTCAGGCCTTACCATCCTTAGAACGGCATTGGGCCCCACCAAATTACCCTGTAAATTCTGGCGGCTACTGGGACCTGAGGTAGTTGGTACACTAGGACGTGTGGCTGTGGCAGAACGGCCACGTCCTCTCCCAGCACCAGAGGGTCCACTAACACCACCACGACCATGTTTACGTCCGCATCCGCGTCCCTTACTAGATGTTTTCCTCATTGTTCCCGTTCACCACAATTTTGAAAATGGCAAATTTGGGAATAGTTTTTCAACCCAGAACAAAAACTGTGCTTTTACGGTCACTACAAATAATTTGACCAGCTAAAACAGTACTGATTTAGAGGGATATAAATGTCAGGGCTATTTTTTAGGCGCTGTGTGACAGGTATACCTTTAATCACAGAATTAGACTTGTATCTGCACTGTAGCGTGTGTGTTAAGTTTTTCAGAATGACACTATCAGCACCTTGAATCTAATATACCCTTTTTGGGATAGATTTAAAGTAGGCCTGATATAGCAGAAACTACTAATTTTAAGAATGGCAAATTTGGGAATACTTTTTCAACCCATAACAAAAACTGTGCTTTTACGGTCACTACAAATAATTTGACCAGCTAAAACAGTACTGATTTAGAGGAATATAAATGTCAGGGCTATTTTTTAGGCGCTGTGTGACAGGTATACCTTTAATCACAGAATTAGACTTGTATCTGCACTGTAGCGTGTGTGTTAAGTTTTTCAGAATGACACTATCAGCACCTTGAATCTAATATACCCTTTTTGGGATAGATTTAAAGTAGGCCTGATATAGCAGAAACTACTAATTTAGAAAATGGCAAATTTGGGAATAGTTTTTCAACCCAGAACAAAAACTGTGCTTTTACGGTCACTACAAATAATTTGACCAGCTAAAACAGTACTGATTTAGAGGAATATAAATGTCAGGGCTATTTTTTAGGCGCTGTGTGACAGGTATACCTTTAATCACAGAATTAGACTTGTATCTGCACTGTAGCGTGTGTGTTAAGTTTTTCAGAATGACACTATCAGCAACTTGAATCTAATATACCCTTTTTGGGATAGATTTAAAGTAGGCCTGATATAGCAGAAACTTCTAATTTTGAAAATGGCAAATTTGGGAATACTTTTTCAACCCAGAACAAAAACTGTGCTTTTACGGTCACTACAAATAATTTGACCAGCTAAAACAGTACTGATTTAGGCTACTTTCACACCTGCGTTCAGGTGTCCGCTCGTGAGCTCCGTTTGAAGGGTTCACAAGCGGCCCTGAACGCAGCCGTCCGGCCCTAATGCATTCTCAGTGGAGGCGGATCCACTGAGAATGCATCCGCCTGCCAGCGTTCAGCCTCCGCTCCGCTCAGTGAGCGGACACCTGAACGCTGCTTGCAGCGTTCGGGTGTCCGCCTGGCCGTGCGGAGGCGAGCGGATCCGTCCAAACTTATAATGGAAGTCAATGGGGACGGATCCGCTTGAAGATGACACTATATGGCTCAATCTTCAAGCGGATCCGTCCCCCATTGACTTTCAATGTAAAGTCTGAACGGATCCGCTCAGGCTACTTTCACACTTAGAAATTTTTCTAAGTTATAATGCAGACGGATCAGTTCTGAACGGATGCAAACGTCTGCATTATAGGAGCGGATCCGATGAAACATCAGACGGACCCGCTCCGAACGCTAGTGTGAAAGTAGCCTTAGAGGAATATAAATGTCAGAGCTATTTTTTAGGCGCTGTGTGACAGGTATACCTTTAATCACAGAATTAGACTTGTATCTGCACTGTAGCGTGTGTGTTAAGTTTTTCAGAATGACCCTATCAGCACCTTGAATTTAATATACCCTTTTTGGGATAGATTTAAAGTAGGCCTGATATAGCAGAAACTACTAATTTTGAAAATGGCAAATTTGGGAATAGTTTTTCAACCCAGAACAAAAACTGTGCTTTTACGGTCACTACAAATAACTTGACCAGCTAAAACAGTACTGATTTGGAGGAATATAAATGTCAGGGCTATTTTTTAGGCGCTGGGTGACAGGCTCAACTTGCCCCTGATGTAGTATATGGCCAAAAAATAACCACACTATTGATGGTTAAATGCACTTGGGTGACACAGGCTCAGCCTGCACCTGATGTAGTATATGGCCAAAAAATAACCACACTGTTGATGGTTAAATGCACTTGGGTGACACAGGCTCAGCCTGCACCTGATGTAGTATATGGCCAAAAAATAACCACACTGTTGATGGTTAAATGCACTTGGGTGACACAGGCTCAGCCTGCAGCTGATCTAGGATATAGCAAAAAATAACCACACTGTTGATAGTTAAATGCACTTGGGTGACACAGGCTCAGCCTGCACCTGATGTAGTATATGGCCAAAAAATAACCACACTGTTGATGGTTAAATGCACTTGGGTGACACAGGCTCAGCCTGCAGCTGATGTAGGATATAGCAAAAAATAACCACACTATTGATGGTTAAATGCACTTGGTGGTAGCTTGTGCTGGCGCATCACAAGCCACAAAATGGCCGCCGATCACCCCAGAAAAAAGTGATATAAAAACGCTCTGGGCAGCCTAAAAAAGTGAGCAATTCAATATCAGCACTTCAATGATCCACAGCTGGAGATCGATCACTGAATTAAGTCTTTTGGAGGAGTTAATCTGCCTAATCTCGCCCTAACGTCGCAGCAGCAACCTCTCCCTATACTTGAATCAGCAGAGTGACGTGCAGCGCTACGTGACCCAAGCTTATATAGAGGCTGGGTCACATGCTGCACTGACCAATCACAGCCATGCCAATAGTAGGCAAGGCTGTGATGGCCTCTTGGGGCAAGTAGTATGACGCTTGTTGATTGGCTGCTTTGCAGCCTTTCAAAAAGCGCCAAGAAAGCGCCGAACACCGAACCCGGACTTTTACGAAAATGTTCGGGTTCGGGTCCGTGTCACGGACACCCCAAAATTCGGTACGAACCCGAACTATACAGTTCGGGTTCGCTCATCCCTAGTCTCAACCCTTCCTCAACAAGAAGTTTAGCTAATATAGTGCTATAATCTTTTTTTTTTATAGTTGTAATTTTTTTCTCATCTGAAGTTCAGATTGGAAAAAAATTACAACTATTAAACAAAGAAGATTATAGCACTATATTAGCTAAATTGCTCTATATTCGTTTTTTTCGAATATTCGCTATATTGCTATATATTCTTGTTTTAGAATATTCCGAATATTCGAAAAAATGAAGTTATAGCAATATAGCGAATATTCGAAAAAAAAAAAAAAGAATATAGTGCAATTTAGCTAATATAGTGCTATCTTTTTTTTAATAGTTGGAATTTTTTTTCCAATCTGAACTTCAGATGAGAAAAAAATTACAAATATTAGACAAAGAAGAATATAGCACTATATTAGCTAAATTGCTCTATATTCGTTTTTTTCGAATATTCGCTATATTGCTATATATTCTTGTTTTAGAATATTATGAATATTCAAAAAACGAAGTTAAAGCAATAAAGCGAATATTCGAAAAAAAAAACGAATATAGAGCAATAAAGCGAATATAGTGCTATAATATTCTTTGTCTAAAAGTAGAAAAATTTGCAATAAAAATTCGAAAATTCGAATACGAAAATTCGCATATTACACGATCATTACCTTGACGATTTTTTGAGTAAAAAAAATCGTAGAATATAACGAATATTCGACGAATATTCGTGAAATATGACCCCTGCCGCTCATCACTAGTTTGCAACCTCTCTAAAGCAAACAAAATTCTCACTACCCCCGGAGAACGTATCCGGAAGCGAGATCTTAGGCTCGGAACAAACTCCATGAACGCCAGCAGAACCGGTCACCTGAAACTGAGACACAGTTTTACAGAGATCTGCTACCTCCAGCGAAAGACCTTGCATACGGTCAATCAAGGCTGAAACCTGATCCATGCTTAAGACAGTTATGGCAGTTTATAATGTCACGGATGGTTTTGCAGAAAGCTGGAACTTATAAATAAACATCCGACTGGCTTGATCCCAAACTAAGGAGGATATGGGTGAGCACTATAAAACCCCTAGAGCTCTCCCTGACTGCTATGCCCATGCAAAGGTCTTTATGGTAGACGAATGCATGCCCACGTACCTAATAATGAGTGACACCTGAAAACCCTATAATAGTGAGGGGACACCACCACCGGCTCCCTGCACTTAATACGGACGGAGTCAGGGTCACCTAGAATCAAGCCAGCAAAGAAACACAAATAAAGGAAAAAGACTTATCTGAGAATCAGCAGTAGCAGCCTGCAGCAGTGAACAACTCATCCAGGAAGAAGTATAAACCGCAAAGTGAGGCAGTATGGGAGGGAATATAAAGGGAGACAATTAGTGTAAATAGGTGACAGCTGGGAGAAGGAAAGGAGATGACCAAGTGAAACCAAAACAAAGAACGTCATGCAAGAGGTAGGGAAGAACGTCTAACAGACCTTCTCATAGGACTGGCGGTGACATTCTATTTTTTCCTTATATTTTTTCAGTGCTTCCGTGCCACCCTCCTGTTTTAGTGATTTACAGTATATGCTTTCTTTTTGTCATTTTTTGCTTTCTTTACAGTTCTATTTATCCACATTGGTTTCTTTTTGTTCCTTAACCTTTTATTCCCATACGGTATGTACCTCTCACAATGAGATTTTAGGATGTTTTTAAAGATATCCCATTTTGTGGCTGTATTTTTTTTTTTTAGGACTTTGTCGTAGTTAGTTAGGCCTATGTCCTCTCTTAGTTGGCTAAATTTAGCTTTTTTGAAGTTTGGTATTTTTGTTCCTCCCTGTAGAAACGCTCTTTGGAATGATAATTGGATGGTTATTAGTTTATGGTCACTATTTCCCAGGTGTCCCCCAACCTGCACGTCTGTTGTTCTGTCAGGCCTATTGATTAATACTAAGTCCAGTATGGCCGTCCCTCTAGTCGGGTCCTGAACCAGTTGGGAGAGGTAATTGTCTTTGGTTATTGCCAAGAACCTGTTTCCTTTATGAGATATACAAGTTTCAGTTTCCCAGTCTATATCTGGGTAGTTGAAGTCCCCCATAATAACCAACTCATTATGATTTGCCGCCTTGTCTATCTCGTTTAGTAGTAGGTTTTCTGTGGACTCTGGTATATTAGGTGGTTTATAGTAAACTCCTATTAGTAATTTATTATTGTTTTTAGCTCCATGTATCTCTACCCACAGTGATTCCACATGTTCATGTCCCGGAGTGTGGGCTTTAGACAGGACTTTACATAAAGGCATACTCCCATCTCCGGTTTTGACGATCCTTTCTAAACAGACTGTAACCTTGTACATTAACTGCCCAGTCATAGCTATCATCCAGCCATGTCTCAGTTATTCTCACTATGTCATAGTCCTCCTCACACATCACTAATTCCAGTTCCTTAGTTTTATTAGTCAGGCTTCTGACATTAGTATACATACATTTAAGAGGTTTATGTATATTTTTTTACCCTACACCTTTCCTTCTGAACTGTTCTAGTCCCTCCTTCCATTCCTCCCCCAGTCCCACTACCTTGCCCCTGGTCTCTATCTGCATTATATTCCTCTCCTATAATGTAATTTCCCTCCCCCCAGTCCCTAGTTTAAACACTCCTCCAACCTTCTAGCCATCTTTCTCCACAACACAGCTGCCCCTTCCCCATTAAGGTGCAGCCCGTCCCTCCGATAGAGCCTGTAGCCAATAGAGAAGTCAGTCCAGTTGTTCAGGAACCCAAACCCCTCTTTCCTACACCAGTTCTTGAGCCACTTGTTAATATCACTAATCTCCTGCTGCCTTTCTTGTGTGGCCCGTGGTACAGGCAGTATTTTGGAAAATACTACCTTTGAGGTCCTTGTTTTAAGCTTTTGACCTAAATCCCTGCAATCATTTTTAAAGGATAACTGTCACATTTAGACCCTAATTTCAATTTTCATATATGTAGTTACTAATAACATGATATTCCAGAATCTGTTACTATTAGACAGACTTACCCCATATTTAATAAGATTCAGCCCTTAGCAACCAGTCTGCATAGAACTGCAATTTCACAATTCAGTTAAGATGGCCGCCACTGCCCTCACCGTGAGGCTAATCCTGCCTGCCCTCACTAGCCAGTAACAATAGCCCCCCAAAAGTGTCAGTAACCAGAGCCCTCTCCCTAAAGGGTTAATCTCCTGTAGCACAAAGGGGTCCTCTTACCACATGTTGCTTTCATTTATACACTGAGCAGATGGCAGATCTCCCTTCCCTGTTGTGCGCAGGTTCAACTCTGCATTCTCCAGCTCTGCTGAGTGAAGTAGCATCTGCCAAGCGCAGGGACAGGGAGAAGTGCACACAGCCCAGGCACTGTTATCAGCTGCTAGGGAGGACCTGGCTTTAATCATTTACTTACAGTCCCTTGCTGTCAGTAATATGACCTTGCACGCAGCCTGCACACTGCGTGCTCCGTCTTTCAACAGATAGACGGACCATGCCTATCAACCCTATTTTAAGCACAGGTAAAAGTAGGCAGTACAGGGAACAAAAATGTGGAATTAAGGGGTAATTGAATACACAGTGAAAAGTTGAAATAGGGCCACCAAGGTGATATTAATCACCACAATCCAATACTCCCAAAAAAATATACATGACAGTTATCCTTTAAGGACTCTCCACCTACCTCTAACTTTGTCATTAGTTCCGATATGGACCATGACCGCTGGATCTTCTCCAGCCCCTCCCAGTAATCTGTCAACCCGATCCGCGATGTGTCGAACTCTAGCGCCCTTAATCAGTATTTTGTGGAAGCAGATATATTGCACCCCTCAATCTGTATTTTGTGGAAGCATGTATATAGAACCCCTTAATTAGTATTTTATAGAAGCAGGTATATCGCACCACTCAATCAGTATTTTGTGAAAGCAGATATATTGCACCACTCAATCAGTATTTTGTGGAAACAGGTATATAGTACATCTGAATCAATATTTGGTTGAAGCAGGTATATTGCACCCTTAAATCTATAATTTGTGGAAACAGGTATATCGCACCCCATAATATATATTTTGTAGAAGAAGGTATATCAAACCCCTTAATCAGTATTTTGTGGAAGCAGGTATATCGCAACCCTCAATCAGTATTTTGTGGAAGCTGGTGTATAGTAGGCCTCAATCAATATTTGGTGGAAGCAGTTATATTGCAACCCTCAATCAGCATTTTGTGGAAGCCAGGGTATTGCAGGCCTCAATCAACATTTGCTTGAAGCAGGTATATCGCACTTCTCAATCAGTATTTTGTAGAAGCAGGAATTTTTCACCCCTCAATCGATATTTTGTGGAAACAGGCATAACAAACCCCTAAATCAGTATTTGGTGGAAGCAGGTATATTGCACCAATTAATCAGTATTTTGTGAAAGCAGGTATATAGAACCCCTTAATCAGTATTTTGTAGAAGCAGGTATATCGCACCAATTAATCAGTATTTTGTGAAAGCAGGTATATAGAACCCCTTAATCAATACTTTGTAGAAGCAGGTATATTGCACCATTCAATCAGTATTTTGTGGAAACAGGTATATAGTACATCTGTATCAATATTTGGTGGAAGCAGGTATATTGCACCCCTAAATCTATATTTTGTGGAATCATGTATATTGCACCCCTAAATCTATATTTTGTAGAAGAAGGTATATCAAACCCCTTATTCAGTATTTTGTGGAAGCAGGTATATCGCACCCCTCAATCAGTATTTTGTGGAGACAGGTATATAGAACCCCTGAATCAATATTTGGTGTAAGCAAATATATCACACACCTCAATCAGTATTTTGTGGAAGCTGTTGTATCGCAGGCCTCAATCAATATTTGGTGTTGGCAGTTATATTACAACCCTCAATCAGTATTTTGTGGAAGCCAGGGTATCGCAGGCCTCCATCAACATTTGCTTGAAGTAGGTATATCGCACTTCTCAATCAATATTTTGTGGAAGCGGGTATATTGCACCCCTGAATCTATATTGTGTGGAAAGAGGTATATCAAACCCCTTAATCAGAATTTTGTAGAAGCAGGTATATCGCACCCATCAATCAGTATTTTGTGGAAGCAGGTATATTGCACCCCTCAATCAGTATTTTGAGGAAGCAGGTATATAAAACCCCTTAACCGCCTCCGGACCGCCTAACGCAGGATCGCGTTCCGGAGGCGGCAGCTCTGCGCACAGTCACGCATATATGCGTCATCTCGCGAGACGCGAGATTTCCTGTGAACGCGCACACACAGGCGCGCGCGTTCACAGGATCGGAAGGTAAGCGAGTGGATCTCCAGCCTGCCAGTGGCGATCGTTCGCTGGCAGGCTGGAGATGAGATTTTTTTAACCCCTAACAGGTATATTAGACACTGTTTTGATAACAGCGTCTAATATACCTGCTACCTGGTCCTCTGGTGGTCCCTTTTGTTTGGATCGACCACCAGAGGACTCAGGCAGCTCAGTAATAAGTAGCACCAAACACCACTACACTACACCCCCCCTGTCAATTATTAACCCCTTATCACCCCATATAGACTCCCCGATCACCCCTCTGTCATTAATCACCCCCCTGTCATTGATCACCCCCTTGTAAGGCTCCATTCAGACGTCCGTATGTTTTTTACGGATCCACGGATACATGGATCGGATCCGAAAAACACATACGGACGTCTGAATGGAGCCTTACAGGGGGGTGATCAATGACAGGGGGTGATCACCCCATATAGACTCCCTGATCACCCCCCTGTCATTGATCATCCCCCTGTAAGACTCCATTCAGACGTCCGTATGTTTTTTACGGATACATGGATCGGATCCGCAAAACACATACAGACGTCTGAATGGAGCCTTACAGGGGGGTGATCACCCTATATAGACTCCCTGATCACTCCCCTGTCATTGATCACCCCCCTGTAAGGCTCCATTCAGACGTCCGTATGTTTTTTACGGATCCACGGATACATGGATTGGATCCGCAAAACACATATGGACGTCTGAATGGAGCCTTACAGGGGGGTGATCAATGACAGGGGGGTGATCACCCCATATAGACTCAAAAATAAAAACTTCAATGAACTCACTATGCCCATCACGAAATACCTGGGGGTGTCTTCTTTCCCAAATGGGGTCACTTGTGGGGTAGTTATACTGCCCTGGCATTTTAGGGGCCCGAATGCGTGAGAAGTAGTTTGAAATCAAAATCTGTAAAAAATGGACGGTGAAATCCGAAAGGTGCTCTTTGGAATGTGGGCCCCTTTGCCCACCTAGGCTGCAAAAAAGTGTCACACATCTGGTATCGCCGCACTCAGGAGAAGTTGGGCAATGTGTTTTGGGGTGTCATTTTACATATACCCATGCTGGGTGAGAGAAATATCTTGGTCAAATGCCAACTTTGTATAAAAAAATGGGAAAAGTTGTCTTTTGCCAAGATATTTCTCTCACCCAGCATGGGTATATGTAAAATGACACCCCAAAAAACATTGCCCAACTTCTCCTGAGTACGGCAATACCACAGGTGTGACACTTTTTTTGCAGCCTAGGTGGGCAAAGGGGCCCAGATTCCAAAGAGCACCTTTCGGATTTCACCGGCCATTTTTTACACATTTTGATTTCAAACTACTTTGCACGCATTTGGGCCCCTAAAATGCCAGGGCAGTATAACTACCCCACAAGTGACCCCATTTTGGAAAGAAGACACCCCAAGGTATTTCATGATGGGCCTAGTGAGTTCATGGAAGTTTTTATTTTTTGTCACAAGTTAGTGGAAAAAATCATCATTTTCCGCTAACTTGGGACAAAAAATAAAAAGTTCTATGAACTCACTATTCCCATCAGCGAATACCTTAGAGTGTCTACTTTCCGAAATGGGGTCATTTGTGGGGTGTTTGTACTGTCTGGCCATTGTAGAACCTCAGGAAACATGACAGGTGCTCAGAAAGTCAGAGCTGCTTCCAAAAGCGGAAATTCACATTTTTGTACCATAGTTTGTAAACGCTATAACTTTTACCCAAACCATTTTTTTTTACCCAAACATTTTTTTTTATCAAAGACATGTAGAACAATAAATTTTAAGAAAAATTTATATATGGATGTCGTTTTTTTTCAAAAATTTTACAACTGAAAGTGAAAAATGTCATTTTTTTGCAAAAACATCGTTAAATTTAGATTAATAACAAAAAAAGTAAAAATGTCAGCAGCAATGAAATACCACCAAATGAAAGCTCTATTAGTGAGAAGAAAAGGAGGTAAATTTCATTTGGGTGGTAAGTTGCATGACCGAGCAATAAACGGTGAAAGTAGTGTAGTGCAGAAGTGTAAAAAGTGGCCTGGTCATTGAGGGTGTTTAAGCTATGGGGGCTGAGGTGGTTAATCAGTATTTTGTAGAAGCATGTATATCGCACCCCTCAATTAGTATTTTTTTGTGGAAGCA
The DNA here is from genome assembly GCF_905171765.1 of Bufo bufo. Classification (NCBI taxonomy): domain Eukaryota; kingdom Metazoa; phylum Chordata; class Amphibia; order Anura; family Bufonidae; genus Bufo; species Bufo bufo. The sequence continues at coordinate 246,746,029 of NC_053394.1, forward strand.
GGTATATAGAACCTTTTAATCAATATTTTGTAGAAGCAGGTATATCGCACCCCTCAATCAGTATTTTGTGGAAACAGGTATATCAAACCCCTTAATCAGTATTTTGTGGAAGCAGGTATATTGCATCCCTCAATCAGTATTTTGTAGAAGCAGGTATATCGCACCCCTCATTCAGTATTTTGTGGAAGCCGGTGTATCGCAGGCCTAAATAAAAATTTTCTTGAAGTAAGTATATCGCACCTCTCAATCAGTTTTTTGTGGAAGCAGGTATATCAAACCCCTTAATCAGTATTTTGTGGAAGCAGGTATATTGCATCCCTCAATCAGTATTTTGTAGAAGCAGGTATATCGCACCCCTCATTCAGTATTTTGTGGAAGCCGGTGTATCGCAGGCCTAAATAAAAATTTTCTTGAAGTAAGTATATCGCACCCCTCAATCAGTTTTTTGTGGAAGCAGGTATATCAAACCCCTTAATCAGTATTTTGTGGAAGAAGGTATATCGCACCCCTCAATCTATATTTTGTGGAAACAGGTATATCAAACCCATTAATAAGTAATTTGTGGAAGCAGGTATATCCCCCTCAATCAGTATTTTGTGGAAGCAGGAATATCATACCACTCAATCAGTATTTTGTGGAAGCAGGTATATAGAACCCCTTAACCACCTCAGCCCCCCTAGCTTAAACACCCTTAATGACCAATCCACTTTTTACACTTCTGACCTACAGTACTTTCACCGTTTATTGCTCGGTCATGCAACTTACCACCCAAATGAATTTTACCTCCTTTTCTTCTTACTAATAGAGCTTTCATTTGGTGGTATGTCATTGCTGCTGACATTTTAACTTTTTTTGTTATTAAGCGAAATTTAAAAAATTTTTGCAAAAAAATGACATTTTTCACTTTCAGTTGTAAAATTTTGCATAAAAAACGACATCCATATATAAATTTTTCTCTAAATTTATTGTTCTACATGTCTTTGATTAAAAAAAAATGTTTGGGTAAAAAAAAATGGTTTGGGTAAAAGTTATAGCGTTTACAAACTATGGTACAAAAATGTGAATTTCCGCTTTTTGAAGCAGCTCTGACTTTCTGAGCACCTGTCATGTTTCCTGAGGTTCTACAATGCCCAGACAGTAGAAAAACCCCACAAATGACCCCATTTCAGAAAGTAGACACCCTAAGGTATTCGCTGATGGGCATAGTGAGTTCATAGAACTTTTTATTTTGTGTCACAAGTTAGCGGAAAATGATGATTTTTTTTTTTTCTTACAAAGTCTCATATTCCACTAACTTGTGACAAAAAATAAAAACTTCCATGAAGTCACTATGCCCATCATGAAATACCTTGGGGTGTCTTCTTTCCAAAATGGGGTCACTTGTGGGGTAGTTATACTGCCCTGGCATTTTAGGGGCCCAAATGTGTGCGAAGTAGTTTGAAATCAAAATGTGTAAAAAATGGCCGGTGAAATCCGAAAGGTGCTCTTTGGAATGTAGGCCCCTTTGCCCACCTAGGCTGCAAAAAAGTGTCACACATGTAGTATTGCCGTACTCAGGAGAAGTTGGGCAATGTTTTTTGGGGTGTCACTTTACATATACCCATGCTGGGTGAGAGAAATATCTTGGCAAAAGACAACTTTTCCCATTTTTTTAAACAAAGTTGGCATTTGACCAAGATATTTATCTCACCCAGCATGGGTATATGTAAAATGACACCCCAAAACACATTGCCCAACTTCTTCTGAGTACGGCAATACCACATGTGTGACACTTTTTTGCAGCCTAGGTGGGCAAAGGGGCCCACATTCCAAAGAGCACCTTTACGATTTCACAGGTCATTTTTTACACATTTTGATTTCAAACTACTTACCACACATTAGGGCCCCTAGAATTCCAGGGTAGTATAACTACCCCACAAGTGACCCCATTTTGGAAAGAAGACACCCCAAGGTATTCCGTGAGGGGCATAGAGAGTTCCTAGAATTTTTTATTTTTTGTCACAAGTTAGCGGAAAATGATGATTTTTTTTTTTCCTTACAAAGTCTCATATTCCACTAACTTGTGACAAAAAATAAAAACTTCCATGAACTCACTATGCCCATCACAAAATACCTTGGGGTGTCTTCTTTCCAAAATGCGGTCACTTGTGGGGTAGTTATACTGCCCTGGCATTTTAGGGGCCCGAATGCGTGAGAAGTGGTTTGAAATCAAAATCTGTAAAAATTGGCCGGTGAAATCCGAAATGTGCTCTTTGGAATGTGGGCCCCTTTGCCCACCTAGGCTGCAAAAAAGTGTCACACATCTGGTATCGCCGTACTCAGGAGAAGTTGGGCAATGTGTTTTGGGGTGTCTTTTTACATATACCCATGCTGGGTGAGATAAATATCTTGGTCAAATGCCAACTTTGTATAAGAAAATGGGAAAAGTTGTCTTTTGCCAAGATATTTCTCTCACCCAGCATGGGTATATGTAAAAAGACACCCCAAAACACATTGCCCAACTTCTCCTGAGTACGGTGATACCAGATGTGTGACACTTTTGCAGCCTAGGTGGGCAAAGGGGTCCACATACCAAAGAGCACCTTTCGGATTTCACCGGCCATTTTTTACAGATTTTGATTTCAAACCACTTCTCACGCATTCGGGCCCCTAAAATGCCAGGGCAGTATAACTACCCCACAAGTGACCCCATTTTGGAAAGAAGACACCCCAAGGTATTTCATGATGGGCATAGTGACTTCATGGAAGTTTTTATTTTTTGTCACAAGTTAGTGGAATATGAGACTTTGTAAGAAAAAAAAATAAAAAATCATAATTTTCCGCTAACTTTGGACAAAAAATAAAAAGTTCTATGAACTCACTATGCCCATCAGCGAATACCTTAGAGTGTCTACTTTCCGAAATGGGGTCATTTGTGGAGTGTTTGTACTGTCTGGCCATTGTAGAACCTCAGGAAACATGACAGGTGCTCAGAAAGTCAGAGCTGCTTCCAAAAGCGGAAATTCACATTTTTGTACCATAGTTTGTAAACGCTATAACTTTTACCCAAACCATTTTTTTTTAACCCAAACATTTTTTTTTATCAAAGACATGTAGAACAATAAATTTTGAGAAAAATTTATATATGGATGTCGTTTTTTTTGCAAAATTTTACAACTAAAAGTGAAAAATGTCATTTTTTTGCAAAAAAATCGTTAAATTTCGATTAATAACAAAAAAAGTAAAAATGTCAGCAGCAATGAAATACCACCAAATGAAAGCTCTATTAGTGAGAAGAAAAGGAGGTAAAATTCATTTGGGTGGTAAGTTGCATGACCGAGCAATAAACGGTGGTGTAGTGCAGAAGTGTAAAAAGTGGCCTGGTCATTAAGGGTGTTTAAGGTATGGGGGCTGAGGTGGTTAATCAGTATTTTGTGGAAGCATGTATATCGCACCCCTCAATTAGAATTTTTTTGTGGAAGCAGGTATATAGAACCTTTTAATCAATATTTTGTAGAAGCAGGTATATCGCACCCCTCAATCAGTATTTTGTGGAAACAGGTATATCAAACCCCTTAATCAGTATTTTGTGGAAGCAGGTATATTGCATCCCTCAATCAGTATTTTGTAGAAGCAGGTATATCGCACCCCTCATTCAGTATTTTGTGGAAGCCGGTGTAACGCAGGCCTAAATAAAAAATTTCTTGAAGTAAGTATATCGCACCCCTCAATCAGTTTTTTGTGGAAGCAGTAATATCAAACCCCTTAATCAGTATTTTGTGGAAGAAGGTATATCGCACCCCTCAATCTATATTTTGTGGAAACAGGTATATCAAACCCCTTAATCAGTAATTTGTGGAAGCAGGTATATCGCACCCCTCAATCAGTATCTTGTGGAAGCAGGAATATCTTACCACTCAATCAGTATTTTGTGGAAGCAGGTATATAGAACCCCTTAACCACCTCAGCCCCCCTAGCTTAAACACCCTTAATGACCAGGCCACTTTTTACACTTCTGCACTACACTACTTTCACTGTTTATTGCTCGGTCATGCAACTTACCACCCAAATGAATTTTACCTCCTTTTCTTCTCACTAATAGAGCTTTCATTTGGTGGTATGTCATTGCTGCTGACATTTTTACTTTTTTTGTTATTAATCGAAATTTAACTATTTTTTTGCAAAAAAATGACATTTTTCACTTTCAGTTGTAAAATTTTGCAAAAAAAACGACATCCATATATAAATTTTTCTCAAAATTTTTTGTTCTCCATGTCTTTGATAAAAAAAAATGTTTGGGTAAAAAAAAAATGGTTTGGGTAAAAGTTATAGCGTTTACAAACTATGGTACAAAAATGTGAATTTCCGCTTTTTGAAGCAGCTCTGACTTTCTGAGCACCTGTCATGTTTCCTAAGGTTCTACAATGCCCAGACAGTAGAAAAACCCCACAAATGACCCCATTTCGGAAAGTAGACACCCTAAGGTATTCGCTGATGGGCATAGTGAGTTCATAGAACTTTTTATTTTTTGTCACAAGTTAGCGGAAAATGATGATTTTTTATTTTTTTTTCTTACAAAGTCTCATATTCCACTAACTTGTGACAAAAAATAAAAACTTCCATGAACTCACTATGCCCATCACGAAATACCTTGGGGTGTCTTCTTTCCAAATGGGGTCACTTGTGGGGTAGTTATACTGCCCTGGCATTTTAGGGGCCCAAATGTGTGCGAAGTAGTTTGAAATCAAAATCTGTAAAGAATGGCCGGTGAAATCCGAAAGGATTGGAATGTGGGCCCCTTTGCCCACCTAGGCTGCAAAAAAGTGTCACACATGTAGTATTGCCGTACTCAGGAGAAGTTTGGCAATGTTTTTTGGGGTGTCATTTTACATATACCCATGCTGGGTGAGAGAAATATCTTGGCAAAAGACAACTTTTCACATTTTTTTTATACAAAGTTGGCATTTGACCAAGATATTTATCTCACCCAGCATGGGTATATGTAAAATGACACCCCAAAACACATTGCCCAACTTCTCTTGAATACGGCAATACCACATGTGTGACACTCTTTTGCAGCTTAGGTGGGCAAAGGGGCCCACATTCCAAAGAGCACCTTTAGGATTTCACAGGTCATTTTTTAAACATTTTGATTTCAAACTTGCCACACATTAGGGCCCCTAGAATGCCAGGGCAGTATAACTACCCCATAAGTGACCCCATTTTGGAAAGAAGACACCCCAAGGTATTCCGTGAGGGGCATGGCGAGTTCCTAGAATTTTTTTTTTTTTGTCACAAGTTAGCGGAAAATGATTATTTTATTTTATTTTTTATTTTTCTTACAAAGTCTCATATTCCACTAACTTGTGACAAAAAATCAAAACTTCCATGAACTCACTATGCCCATCACGAAATACCTGGGGGTGTCTTCTTTCCAAAATGGGGTCACTTGTGGGGTAGTTATACTGCCCTGGCATTTTAGGGGCCCGAATGCGTGAGAAGTGGTTTGAAATCAAAATCTGTAAAAAATGGCCGTTGAAATCCGAAAGGTGCTCTTTGGAATGTGGGCCCCTTTGCCCACCTAGTCTGCAAAAAAGTGTCACACATGTGGTATCGCCGTACTCAGGAGAAGTTGGGCAATGTGTTTTGGGGTGTCATTTTACATATACCCATGCTGGGTGATATAAATATCTCGGTCAAATGCCAACTTTGTATAAAAAAATGGGAAAAGTTGTCTTTTGCCAAGATATTTCTCTCACCCAGCATGGGTATATGTAAAAAGACACCCCAAAACACATTGCCCAACTTCTCCTGAGTACGGTGATACCAGATGTGTGACACTTTTTGCAGCCTAAGTGGGCAAAGGGGCCCACATTCCAAAGAACACCTTTCGGATTTCACCGGCCAATTTTTACAGATTTTGATTTCAAACCACTTCTCACGCATTCGGGCCCCTAAAATGCCAGGGCAGTATAACTACCCCACAAGTGACCCCATTTTGCAAAGAAGACACCCCAGGTATTTCGTGATGGGCATAGTGAGTTCATGGTAGTTTTGATTTTTTGTCACAAGTTAGTGGAATATGAGACTTTGTAAGAAAAAAAAATAAAAAAAAAATCATCATTTTCCGCTAACTTGTGACAAAAAATAAAAAATTCTAGGAACTCGCCATGCCCCTCACGGAATACCTTGGGGTGTCTTCTTTCCAAAATGGGGTTACTTGTGGGGTAGTTATACTGCCCTGGCATTCTAGGGGCCCTAATGTGTGGTAAGTAGGTAAATGACCTGTGAAATCCTAAAGGTGCTCTTTGGAATGTGGGCCCCTTTGCCCACCTAGGCTGCAAAAAAGTGTCACACATGTGGTATCGCCGTATTCAGGAGAAGTTGGGCAATGTGTTTTGGGGTGTCTTTTTACATATACTCATGCTGGGTGAGAGAAATATCTCGGCAAAAGACAACTTTACCCATTTTTTATACAAAGTTGGCATTTGACTAAGATATTTATCTCACCCAGCATGGGTATATGTAAAATGACACCCCAAAACACATTGCCCAACTTCTCCTGAGTACGGCAATACCAGATGTGTGACACTTTTTTGCAGCCTAGATGCGCAAAGGGGCCCACAATCCTTTTATGAGAGCATTTTTAGACATTTGGATCCCAGACTTCTTCTCACGCATTAGGGCCCTAAAATGCCAGGGCAGTATAAATACCCCACATGTGACCCCATTTTGGAAATAAGACACCCCAAGGTATTCAATGAGGGGCATGGCGAGTTCATAGAATTTTTTTTTTTTTGGCACAAGTTAGCGGAAATGGATTTTTTTTTTTCTCACAAAGTCTCCCTTTCCGCTAACTTGGGACAAAAATTTCAATCTTTCATGGACTCAATATGCCCCTCACGGAATACCTTGGGGTGTCTTCTTTCCAAAATGGGGTCACATGTGGGGTATTTATACTGCCCTGGCATTCTAGGGGCCCTAAAGCGTGAGAAGTCTGGAATATAAATGTCTAAAAATTTTTACGCATTTGGATTCCGTGAGGGGTATGGTGAGTTCATGTGAGATTTTATTTTTTGACACAAGTTAGTGGAATATGAGACTTTGTAAGAAAAAAAAAAAAATTTCCGCTAACTTGGGCCAAAAAAATGTCTGAATGGAGCCTGACAGGGGGGTGATCAATGACAGGGGGGTGATCAATGACAGGGGGGTGATCAGGGAGTCTATATGGGGTGATCACCCCCCTGTCATTGATCACCCCCCTATAAGGCTCCATTCAGATGTCCGTATTTGTGTTTTGCGGATCCGATCCATGTATCCGTGGATCCATAAAAATCATACGGACATCTGAATGGAGCCTTACAGGGGGGTGATCAATGACAGGGGGGTGATCAATGACAGGGGGGCGATCAGGGAGTCTATATGGGGTGATCACCCTCCTGTTATTGATCACCCCCCTGTAAGGCTCCATTCAGATGTCCGTATGTGTTTTGCCGATTCGATCCATGTATCCGTGGATCCGTAAAAAACATACGGACATCTGAATGCAGCCCTACAGGGGGGTGATCAATGACAGGGGGGTGATCAATGACAGGGGGATGATCAGCGAGTCTATATGGGGTGATCACCCCCCTGTCATTGATCACCCCCCTGTAAGGCTCCATTTAGATGTCCGTATGTGTTTTGCGGATCCGATCCATGTATCCGTGGATCCGTAAAAAACATACGGACATCTGAATGCAGCCTTACAGGGGAGTGATCAATGACAGGGGGGTGATCAATGACAGGGGGGTGATCAGGGAGTCTATATGGGGTGATCACCCCCCTGTCATTGATCACCCCCCTGTAAGGCTCCATTTAGATGTCCGTATGTGTTTTGCGGATCCGATCCATGTATCCGTGGATCTGTAAAAAACATACGGACATCTGAATGGAGCCTTACAGGGGGGTGATCAATGACAGGGGGGTGATCAATGACAGGGGGGTGATCAGGGAGTCTATATGGGGTGATCAACCCCTGTCATTGATCACTCCCCTGTAAGGCTCCATTCAGACGTTTGTATGTGTTTTGCGGATCCGATCCATGTATCAGTGGATCCGTAAAAATCATACGGACGTCTGAATGGAGCCTTACAAGGGGGTGATCAATGACGGGGGGGTGATCAATGACAGGGGGGTGATCAGGGAGTCTATATGGGGTGATCAGGGGTGATCAGGGGTTAATTAGGGGTTAATAAGTGACAGGGGGGGTGTAGTGTAGTGATTGGTGCAACTTTACAGAGCTGCCTGTGTCCTCTGGTGGTCGATCCAAACAAAAGGGACCACCAGAGGACCAGGTAGCAGGTAAATTAGATGCTGTTATCAAAACAGCATCTAATATACCTGTTAGGGGTTAAAAAAATCGCATCTCCAGCCTGCCAGCGAACGATTGCCGCTGGCAGGCTGGAGATCCACTCGCTTACCTTCCAATCCTGTGAACGCGCGCGCCTGCGTGCGCGCGTTCACAGGAAATCTCGCGTCTCGCGAGAGGACGCGTATATGTGTCCACCCAGAAGAGCAGGGCCGCCGCCAGGACGCAATCCTGCGTACGGCGGTCCTGAGGCGGTTAATCAGTATTTTGTAGAAGCAGGTATTTTGCACCCCTCAATCAGTATTTTGTGGAAACAGGTATATCGCACCCCTCAATCAGTATTTTGTGGAGACAGGTATATAGAGCCCCTGAATCAATATTTGGTGGAAGCAGTTATATAGAATCCCTTAATCAGTATTTTGTGGAAGCAGGTATATCGCACCCCTCAATCAATATTTTGTGGAAGCCGGTGTATCGCAGGCCTCAATCAATATTTGGTGGAAGCAGGAATATTGCACCCCTCAATCAGTATTTTGCTGAAGCAGGTATATCAAACCCCTCAATCTATATTTTATGGAAATAGGTATATTAAACCCCTTAATTAGTATTTTGTGGAAGCTGGTATATCGCACCCCATAATTAATATTTTTAGGGAGCAGGAATATCGCACCCCTCAATCAGACTTTTGTGGAAACAGGTATAGAACACCTTAATCAGTATTTTGTAGAAGCAGGTATCTTGCACCCCTCAATCAGTATTTTGTGGAAAGAGGTATAAGAAACACCTGAATAAATATTTGGTGGAAGTAGGTATATCGCACCCCTCAGTCTGTATTTTGTGGAAGCAGGTATATCAAACCCCTTAATCAGTATTTTGTGAAAGCAGGTATATCGCACACCTCAATCTTTATTTTGTGGAAGCAGGTATGTCAAACCCCTTAATTGGTATTTTGTGGAAGCAGGAATATTGCACACTTCAATCAGTATTTTGTGGAAACAGGTATATCAAACCCCTTAATCAGTATTTTGTAGAAGCAGGTATATTGCACCCCTTAATCAGTATTTTGTGGAAGCAGGTATATAGAACACCTGAATCAGTATTTGGTGGAACAAGGTATATCGCACCTCTAAATCTATATTTTGTGGAAGCAGGTATATCAAACCCCTTAATCAGTATTTTGGAGAAGCAGGTATATAACACCCCTCAATCAGTATTTTGTGGAAGTACGTATTTAGAACCCTGTAATCAGTATTTTGTAGAAGCAGGTATTTCACACCCCTCAATCAGTATTTTGTGGAAACAGGTATATAGAACCCCTGAATCAATATTTGGTTCAAGCAGGTATATCGCACCCCTCAATCAGTTTTTTGTGGAAGACAGTGTATCTAGTGATGAGCGGCAGGGGTCATATTCGAATTTGCGATATTTCGCGAATATTTTGTAGAATATTCGTCGAATATTCGCAAAATCGAATATTCGTTATATTCTACGAATTTTTTACTTCGAAAAATCGGCAAGGTAATGATCGTGTAATATGCGAATTTTCGTAATGCAAATTTTTATTGCGAATTTTTCAACTTACAACTATTAGACAAAGAAGATTATAGCACTATATTAGCTAAATTGCTCTATATTCATGTTTTTTTTTGAATTTTCGCTATATTGCTATAACTTCATTTTTTCGAATATTCGTAATATTCTTAAACAAGAATATATAGCAATATAGCGAATATTCTAAAAAAACTAATATAGAGCAATTTAGCTAATATAGTGCTATAATCTTCTTTGTCTAATAGTTGTAATTTTTTTCTCATCTGAAGTTCAGATTGGAAACAAATTACAACTATAAAAAAAGATTATAGCACTATATTAGCTAAATTGCTCTATATTAGTATTTTTTTGAATATTCGCTATATTGCTATAACTTCGTTTTTTCGAATATTCGTAATATTCTAAAACAAGAATATATAGCAATATAGCGAATATTCGAAAAAACCCGAATATAGAGCAATTTAGCTAATATAGTGCTATAATCTTTTGTCTAATAGTTGTAATTTTTTTCTCATCTGAAGTTCAGATTGGAAAATAATTACAACTATTAAAAAAAAAAGATTATAGCACTATATTAGCTAAATTGCTCTATATTCTTTTTTTTCTGAATATTAGCAATATTGCTATAACTTAATTTTTTTGAATATTCATAATATTCTAAAACAAGAATATATAGCAATATAGCGAATATTCAAAAAAATGAATATAGAGCAGTTTTGCTAATATAGTGCTATAATCTTCTTTGTCTAATAGTTGTAAGTTTAAAAATTCGCTATAAAAATTTGCATTACATAAATTCGCAAACAACACTACTCCTAAAGTCAAATATACTGCAGCCTTCCCATTGGCCCACAAGCTAGAAGCAGGGAGGGATCATGTGTACTGATGAAAAAAAAATTTGAATATTCAAAATTACGAATATATATCACTATATTCGAAATATTCACAAATTTTCAAAGTACCTATATTCGCGATAAAAATTTGAAATTTGAATATTCGTGATCAACACTAAGTGTATCATAGGCCTCAATCAATATTTGGTGGAAGCAGGTATATCGCACCCCTCAATCAGTATTTTGTGGAAGCCGGTGTATCTCAAGCCTTAATCAATATTTGGTGGAAGCAGGAATATTGCACCCCTCAATCAGTATTTTGTGGAAGCAGGTATATCAAACCCCTTAATCAGAATTTTGTGGAAGCAGGTATATCGCACCCCTCAATCTGTATTTTTTGGAAGCAGGTATATCGAACCCCTTAATCATTATTTTGTAGAAGCAGGTATATCACACCCCTCAATCAGTTTTTTGTGGAAACAAGTATATCAAATACCTTAATTAGTATTTTGTGGAAGCAGGTATATTGCACCCCTCAATCAGTATTTTGTAGAAGCAGGAATTTCACACCCCTCAATCAGTATTTTGTGGAAGCAGGTATATAGAATCCCTTAATCATTATTTTGTAGAAGCAGGTATATCACACCCCTCAATCAGTTTTTTGTGGAAACAAGTATATCAAATACCTTAATTAGTATTTTGTGGAAGCAGGTATATCATAACCCTCAATCTGTATTTTGTGAAAGCAGGTATATCAAACTCCTTAATCAGTATTTTGTGGAAGCAGGTATATCGCACCCCCTAAATAAGTATTTTGTGGAAGCTGGTATATCGCACCCCTTAATCAGTTTTTTCTTGGAAGCAGGTATATTGCACCCCTCAATCTTTATTTTGTGGCGACAGGTTTTTGCTGGACTGGTTTTTGCTGGACTGTTTTTTTGACATCATGTCCCATTTGAAGCCCGCCTGATGCACCCCTAGAGGAGTAACTCCAAAAAAGCGACCCCATTTTAGATACTACACCCCTCAAGGTATTCAAAACTGATTTTACAAACTTTGTTAACCCTTTAGGTGTTCCACAAGAATTAATGGAAAATAGAGATAAAATTTCACTTTTTTGGCAGATTTTCCATTTTAATATTTTTTTTCCAGTTACATAGCAAGGGTTAACAGCCAAGCAAAACTCTATATTTATTGCTCATATACTGTAGTTTACAGAAACACCCCATATGTGGTCGTAAACTGCTTCACATGTCACAGAGCATGCCTAAAAAATTCACCTATGGAATTCAATCCAGGCCATTGTGTCTAAGGCCCCTGTGGCTGCCATAAGGCAATTTTCTAAAAGCTTTCTAAATGCTGTTAACAACAGCTCGGCCAAGATGGCAGCCCCCATAATCATATTCAGGAAAGAGAACAAATAAATATATAATAATAAAATATAAAAAAAATTATAAAAAAAAGGATATGTGTTGCTATCTGGTTTTAACTGGTAAACAATATTTTTGGTGACGTTTCCTTTAGGGAAAAATTTGACTCCTTTTCCCCCTTCTTTTTCCCCTCTCCTATTGACTCTCTTACATTGCATTTCCTCTATCCCAAATTAGTATATGGTGAATTAGGATTGCTTAGGTAATAGACTGATGTATATTGTAGGTTGAGAAAATTATAAAAGAATTATGATTTTGGAGTGTTCTTTTAATTTATTGTTTGTAGTAAAAAAGTCATATGAAAAAGTTCCCTACTCTTACAATAAAAACCATTTGCAACAAATGACAATGTTAGCTCAAGAAAGTCTGCTACAATAAGGCCTCTTTTACATGGGCGAGAATTCAGCACGGGTCCAATGCGTGAGGTGAACGCATTGCACCCGCACTGAATCCGGACCCATTCACTCCAATGGGGCTGTGCACATGAGCAGTGATTTTCATGCATCACTTGTGCGTTGCGTGAAAATCGCAGCAAGCTCTATATTGTGCGTTTTTCACGCAACACAGACCCCATAGAAGTGAATGGGCTGCGTGAAAATCGCAAGCATCTGCAAGCAAGTGCAGATGCGGTGCGATTTTCACGCATGGTTGCTAGGAGACGATCGGGATGGGGACCCGATCTTTATTATTTTCCCTTATAACATGGTTATAAGGGAAAATAATAGCATTCTTAATACAGAATGCTAAGTAAATTAGAGATGGAGCGGTTAAAAAAATAAATAAAAAATTAATCCATGTGATGGACCATGTGACGGACGATGTGATGAGTACAGTGATGTCACCAAAGGTCCTTTTCCTCCCAGGTCCTCAAAGAAGAAGAGAGAAGACAAGCCGGGCTGTGCGAACAAGTGGATGAGGTGAGTTTCATTATTTATTTTTTATTTTTTAACCCCTCCATCCCTAATTTACTAAGCCTTCTGTATTAAGAATGCTATTATTTTCCCTTATAACTATGTTATATGGTATGCTAGCTGTGCACATAAAAATTAAGAGGCAGGTTTACTAAGCCTATAGAGGATGTGAACGTAAACAGGCTGTCTAGACTAACAGCAGATTTATTGCAGTAAATCAGACTGGATGATAAATGTGATGCAGAGATTAACACTTTTGTCTATTTTACCAGCTAGTGGCTTACTTTGAGACAAAATTGTACACCACAATTATCTAACACTAAGCTGTGCCTATTCCTGCTAAGCCTCACCCCCTTTTGAGCAATTTGAAAAATTGGAGAAACCTAGATGCGCCAAACTGTACCAAAATCATGCCATTTTTTTAAGACAGATTCTAGGTGCAGACACATCAGTAAATCTGTGTCTGAATCTTTTCCCACAAAGCTATATATGAATCTGTTCAGTTCAACCTCATCTAAAATATGGTGCCTGCAGGTCAGATGTCCTATTCTACATGAATTTTTCCCTTAACTTTTGAAGGGGTTAAAGAATACCTTTCACCCCTTCTGACATGTCTGTTTTAATAGCTTCATGCATTCCCCATGTAGTAACAATTCTGGAGAATCTATTCTTATGGCTCTATGTGGTGTCATTCCTTTTTTTATTTCTACTAGAAGTTTTTAATTAATTACTAGCAGCCTCAGTAAGGGCACAGAGGGGTGGTAATCAGTTGCATGGGGGAGGGGGGTCCCTGCACAGTCTGAAAATGGCAGCACTGACTGGAAAGAGCAATTCATTCATAACCTCTACTAGAAATAATAAATAAAAATACAACATAGAGTCATAAGAATAGATGCTCCAGAATTGTTATTAAACAAGGAATGCATGAAGCTATTAAAACAGGCATGTCAGGAGAGAAGACAGGTCCTCTTTAAACAAACATCTATTTTATTATTTACTCATTGTGAATTTATTTTTTATTCTAATATATATATATATATATTTTTTTTATTTTTTTATTTTTTATGGCCATACATTGACACTGACACAGACCTGAATCTGTTCATGCAATTTTATGATATAGGTGGCCATATATTTTCTTCCTGGATGGGAAAATTAATGCAGCAATATATTAAACATTTTAGTTTACAAATAAATTGAGCTCTAAGCAGCTTTAGACTTATTCTTGAGCAGAACAGAGTGTCTTGGAAATAAATGATCCTACTGCACATTTATAAAGAAAACCACAACTTCATTTCAAGGTCAGATTTCTGGACTCTGGTAGAATTGACTCTTTAAAAAAAAACTGAATGAGATATTGCAAGAGCATGGCTTACATTTTGTTAATCATCTTGTTCAAAGGGGAAATGCCGTTCTTACCGCATACAGGTGAATTAATATCAGAGTCTATCTGAGAAATAATACTTCAAGTGTGAGAATGGTTTAGCAAAAAAAAAAGCAGCAAAAATGATAACACTGTTACACTTTACACCTTCACAGTTATTTGTTACTCTCTGTCCTTGTGCTATGTTCTTATTAAACTTGAATTAGCTGTCCGATTCAAGAAGAGGACAGGGTATTCAGCAGAACATTTCATACAAAGAATACCTCATGCAAGATAAGGCTAAGCTTAAATCATCAATAGGATTAACCACTTTCTGCCGAAATTACAGACAGTGAGGAAATAGGATTAAAGAATTTTCAAGCAAAGCAGACATCTTCTCAGCATTCAGGGTATAAGTTACAAATACACGACATATCCACTGCATCTTTTCCTGCAATAAAGTATATTCTAGCATACTAATAAATCATAAACGTCAAGCAGCACTGTAAATATTTGTGAATCAAACTCAGGCAGTGTTTTTCATTAGAAAATATTTCTGATGCCAGAATTTCATTAATATGGTAGATGTCAGATAGATTTTTTTTTTTTTTATATTGACAATTTTTATTGTTTTTTCAATTTTTACATTCAAAGTCATAATAAAGAGCATTGACTGTTATCTAGCGTGTAATGATATACATATACAGTATTCATGGTTAACAGTCATATACACACTTTGCAAGTATAAATGTAAAGAGAGGCTTGTATAGCCACATAAAGGCAAGTGTCAGATAAAAAAGAACAATAACACTAACAATAAGTTAGTATAACTTTGTGACAGGGTACTAAGATAGCACTAAAATCTGACTAAAGTAAGACTGAGGTAAGACTGAGGTAAGACTGACATAAGACTGACATAAGACTGACATGATGTATGCGTGAGAGACTTTGAAGTAGAATTTAGGTACTGGCCCCGAAACATTGAAATGGGGGGAGGTGTCTAAGAGAAGTTCCTATAGCCTCTCCAAGGGGACCAAATCTGGAGAAAGGTGTATCTAGTGTGAGATTCCCAATGAGAGATTTCTTCCATTCTGTAGATCTGATCTACTCTATTTATCCAGTGTTCCAAGTTAGGGACTTCAGCAGACAACCAGTGGGTCGGTAATAAGAGTCTAGCAGCGGCTATCAAAAGTGAGAAGAGTGAGGACTTAGGTGTATTAACTCCCTTCATACCCAAGGATAACAATGCTAAATCTGGTGCGCAGGGGAAGGAAGTCTGACAAATCTGATTGCTTAGATTGATTATGTTATGCCACCACGGATTAATTAGCTCACATGACCACCAGATGTGAAAGAACGAGCCTTTGGTTTTGGAGCAGCGCCAACATACATCAGTAGCATTAGGTATATAAAGGCATGTTATATCGGGGGTTCTGTACCATCTCATAAGGACCTTGTAACTATTCTCCTGGATACGAACGCATCTGGAGATCTTATGAGGGGTAATTAAGGCTTTAGTAATTTCTAGAGGAGTCAAGGTTCGCTGGAGATCTCTCTCCCACAAACCAATCACTACAGGTTTGAGTGTCGTAGGGGGGGATATCAAATTTTTATATATTGTGGAGATGGTTTTAGAGGGATATTTCTTACAGCTTATTAATTCTTCAAACCAGTGTATAGTATTGGAAGGGAGGGTCTTTTTTGCTAGGAGAAGAGATTCGGTTCTGATAAAGCGCATGAGGACCGGGTTATGGATCTGTGTGTTCAGCACTTTACAGATTTCTGGGTCAGAGAGTATACACCCATTTGGGTCTAGAAGTTGGGAGATGGGAGTTTCAAAAGATCTTAAAGTCAGGGGACAGCTATCTCTCAAGTCTTTAGGAGCCAGATTAATAACATCTCTTATCTGAAGAAGAGGGGAGGGCAGATTTAAACTCTTGGAGCAAAGTGAGAGACCCTTCCATACTTTTAATGTATTGCGAATGAGAGGGTTTGGGATGATACTAAGTGAGGAAGGTAGTTTATCGGCCAATAGGAGGGCTCTGATGGGGGAGGACAGGAAAGTATTCTCTATTATGGGCCAAGATTTATGGGGTGGGTCTCTGATCCAATCAACCACTCGAGAGAGTTGTATGGCTTTCATATAAGCCTCCGGGTCTGGGAGTCCGATACCTCCTTTAGCTTTGGGCCTTGTAAGTGTGAGAAATGAGATGCGGGAATTTTTACCATTCCAAATAAATTTTCGAATGAGCTTATTTAGAGAAACAAAAAAGGATTTAGGGATTTCTATAGGGAGTACTTGCATTAAGTAAGTGAGTCTGGGTATAATTAGGGACATTAGGATGTTTTTTCTACCAAACCAAGAAAGGTATGGGTAGTCAATTGAGTCTATTTGGGTTTGAATAGATGTTAGAAGAGGTTTATAATTCAAATTAAATAGTTCAGACAATTTGGGAGAAATCTTGATACCTAAATATGTTAATAATTGGGTCTGCCAATTGAAGGGGGAGTTTGTTCGTAAGGAGGAAAGACTCAAGGGAGAAAGACCTATGTGGAGAATTTGAGATTTCGAGGGGTTTACTTTAAAGTTTGATAGTGAGCCGAATAGGGAGAGTTTTGTCAGAATTCTGGGCATAGAAATATGGGGGTTAGTGGTTAGGATCAATAAGTCATCTGCGAAGGCAGCTAATTTAAATTCTTGACAACCGACCCTCAAGCCTTTGATCTCCTTGTCTTGTCTAAGAATCTGTAGGAGAGATTCCATAACCAGGACAAATATGAGGGGGGATAGCGGGCAGCCTTGCCTCGTACCATTTCTTATTGTAAAGTGAGAGGATAAGAGTCCATTGACCGACACGGATGCTGAAGAACTTGTATACATAGAGAACACTGCATTTATGTATTGTAAAGGCAACTGGAATTTCGAGAGGATCAGTTTAATGTATGTCCAATCAATTCTATCAAATGCTTTTTCAGCATCCGTGCCGATCATGACCAGAGGGATAGCTTTATGTGAAGCATAAAATAAGGCATTCAGTATTTTAGTGGTGTTATCCCTCCCCTCTCGACCTTTAACAAACCCTACTTGATCAGGATTTATCAAGAGAGGGAGGAGGCTTTGCAGTCTTGTGGCTAGCATTTTAGCTATAAGCTTGAGATCAACGTTGAGTAAGGATATGGGGCGGTAATTGGAGCAGGACGTGAGATCTTTACCCTCTTTAGGGATTATTGTAATCGTAGCTTTTGTCATGTCTGAGGAAAGAGGTTGGCCGGCTAAAGCACCATTACAGATGGGGAGCATAAAGGGAATTAATAGGTCTCCAAAGGCAGAATAGTATGATATCGGAAGGCCATCAGGGCCAGGGCTCTTTCCTTTGGGGGTAGATTTGATGGCAGCTGTTAACTCCAGGGAGGTAAATGGCTTGGAGATGTCAGATAGATTTTAAAGGAAATGTCAATGCTACTTTGACCTTCTGATAAACTTGATTCTGACTGCTTGTATTTCTAGGGGTTGGACAAAATAAGAAATATGTAACTTGTTTATTTTTAAAGTAACAGCCCCACACCGGTCCACGAGTTGTGACTGGTATTGCAGCTTAGCCTCACTTAGTTGAATAGAGCTTAGCTGTTACCATACACAATCTGTGGGAAATATGGCAGTATTTTTCAAGGAAAGTAGCCTTGAGTTCTCTGGTTTTGTGCAACATTTACCACATAATATTTTAAGAATTTGCTAATTAAAATCCTTAAATCCTTCAAGAACAAGCCAGTTTTTTCTTTATTTTATTTTTTATAATTATTTATTACTTTTCAACAGACAGACATCACATCCAGAGTGTATACCTCTGAACATAGAACAGCACAGTGAGTGCAAAAAGAGCAATTCAACAAATTACATAGGGGCATTAGGCATACAGGAATAAAGTTCAGCCAATACAAGCAGCCGAAGTACATTAACATATTCAAGTAATCTTTTCATGTAACTAAGATGAGCTAGAAAACTGGAGTAACAGGCGGCCCAACGTCCCCCTCAGTTGATCATCTAAGTACCACTCAGTGAGTGTGAACAGTTTCATAATTTGTTGTATTTCTTCATCAGACATACAGTGAATAATAAAAGGTTTCCATTTTTGAAACAACCCCTTAGCTTGACGTTCTTTCGCATCTAGGGTATTCAATCTTTCCATATGAAATAAAAAAATTTAATTGTTCTATTATGAACTGCAACCCCGGTGCATCTCCTTGAAGCCATTTTTGTAGGATACTTTGTTTTACTATCATACATATAGTATGAAATAAGCGGGGTAGACCTCCTCGGCCAACCTCACCATTCTCATAATGAAATAAATGCAATTGGGGGGTCAATATAAACTCCCTTCCCCAGAACCTTCGGACCAAATCCCGCACCTCTTCCCACAATCGCCTGCTATACGGGCATGTCCAAATACATTGAAATAAGTCAGTGTATCCCAAACCACACTTCGGACAGTTTGTTATTCGGTCTGGTTTAGCTGGATGTGGAGGGATAACCAAGCCAGTTTTCACCATAATGACCAAGCTATATTTTGCAAATCTGATATGTTTCACTTTCTGTGGTAATAACTCTGGAATGCTTTTACTTATCCAAACGATTCTGAGATAGTTTTCTTGTGACTTTCTTTTACCTTTAAAAATCTCAAGTTTACAGAAAATTTAGAAAAATTCATTATTTTGAAATTTTTATTTATTTGCTTTTAAGACCTCATACCTCATAAAATAGTTATTACTTAACATTCCCCACATGTCTACTTTATGGTGGCATCATTTTGTAAATTAGAAGGTGTTAAAAGTTAAAGGCTTTGAATTTTAGAAACAATTTAGACATTTTTTTTAAAGAAAATTTCCAAACCCACTTTTTTTAAGGACTAATTCAATTATGAAGTCATTTTGTGGGATTTTAATAGTAGAAATCGCCCATAAATGACACAATTTTAGAAGCTGTTCCTCTCAAATTATGCAAAATTGATTTTACAAATTGTGTTAATCCTTTAGGTGTTGAATAAGAATTAAAGAAAGATGGAGGTGAAATAATAATTAAAAAAATATGTAACACATGTTTTATGTAACACAACAAGGGTTAACAGCCAAAATCAATATTTATTACCCTGATTCTACAGTTTACAGAGACACTCCATATGTGGTCGTAAACTGCTGTAAGGGCACGTGACAGGGCGCAGAAGGGAACGAGCGCTATATGGATTTTGGATGTCAGATTTCACTGGTATAAGTTTAAGTTGCCATGTCGCATTTAAAGACCCACTGATGCACCTCCTACAGTTGAAACTCCCAGAATTTTGCCACCTTGCCTGGATTTTTGTTAGGCAAGGTGGCAAAAAATGCCTATTTTGGCCCTTTTTTTTACGGCGTTCATCTAATTAGGTAGATTATGTGACATTTTTATAGAGCCGGTCGTTACGGATGCGGCAATACTTAATATTTCTGTTTTTTATATTCGATTTTTTTTATTGTACATGGTTTTATGAGGTGAAAGGGCTTTTTTTTTCTTTTACTTGAAACTTTAATTCAACTTTTCAGGGTTTGATCCCTGTTTAAATGCAGTACAATACATGCTATATTGTGCTGCATTGAATTCTAAGGGTATTAACGTTTAAGACTCTGACAGTTGCCTAGGAGACCAAGCCTGGGGGTTGGATCTCGTAGGATTTGTAGATGGCAGGCTGCAGCGCCTGTGTAAGGCATCGGGACTGACATAGCAATCATTGTCCCCCTTAGAAACCATATGCGCCTCTTTATAACTCCAGCAGATCCACCACCAGATATAGGGCTTATTAAGACCGGCGTCTAAAACGGGTTTCCTCATACTGTAGAGCATAAAGTTCCATTGTGGAGAAACGTTGCATGTGAGGCGATGTAGAGGAACACTATTCTGCATTTGCAGCTTAAGGGTGTGTTTTGCAGCATATGAGTGGCTGAAGTGCATGCACAGTTTTCTTGACATTTTCAAGACATCTTGTAGTTAGGTATAAGATAACCAGATTGAAGATGTACACCATGCAAAGTTCATGGATCTGCCTTCCCTGATGTTGCCTGATGTTCTTCCTGTTATCAGTGACCTGTTGACAATTAATCTGATGCACAGTAAGTCTTTGTGTAACAGAATAGATTAATTATTAATGGTGCAGCAAATGAAATACATATGTAAACACACCTCGATATTAGGCCGCCTGTTGACAGTGAATCTGATGCACAGTAAGTCTATGTATAACAGAACAGATTAAGAATGAATAGTGCAGCAGATGGGCAACATGCACAGGGCGACTACACTGATCCTGCACTGTCCCTGCAGTCTCCTTATGCTCTCCTTGCAGGGTCTGAAAACTCTCCTTGTCCTACACTGACCTTATCCAATATTCTTGGAGTATAGAGAACAGCGGCTCACCCCAAACACTCCCAAAAGGCCAGGTGCTCACTCCACGGATCCACCCGAATCCAGAGAAAATGGTGCAAAAAGTATAAATAATAGGAGGGCACTCAAAATATCCAGGACCACCAAGGAACAAATGTCTATTACCACATTTAATCTAAAAAGTTACTAGCATAAAATAGTACATACTGTACATGAAATAAAATACAATATAATATGGTACAAACATCGTATAAATGTGCCCTCGTGGGCATAAAACGCCTGGATGGCACCAAGCAAGCAATATAGTGGTACCACACAAGTGATATAGTGGCCGCTCTTGCAAGCTGTGAACTAAGTCCTGAGTAGATAATCTGGATCCCAATGTGTTGTCCTCTGGGAATGTATATTGCTGTTGGTCTATAAATTAGACCGCACTGCCATAAGTAGCGTAGCAATTGTATATCGATAAATATAGCCCCATGGGGCAAAGTACATTACCCCTCTTCTTTTACTTGGCAGAGATGGGGAATAGTCCTTGCTTCGCCGCCCGGACTCACCTCGGGGTCCCGTGTGGTCTCTAGGTCTGATACGCGGCGTCCCACGTGACCTGGCGGCACACCATGTGATACGCACGGCTCGTTAGGGAACAGCTCGATTAATGCTGTGTTAGGTCCTAGAGTCTGGACCATGCGATTGTCCACAAATCCAGTCGATAGAGATCCAGGGGGCTACCTGTTGGTATCAGCACCTTAGGAACTCAACAGGGGGACTTGGGAGAAGAGGAAGAACTTTGCTGTCTCAAACTAGACACGTTTCAGGGATCACACCCTTTCCTCAGTGGTAATGACAGCATCTAAATCCAATAAACCTTATATACCCTCCATTATTTCAGTGAGGGATCCTGGGAACTCAGTGGAGTGGAACACCCGACATGGAACATTTGTATCTCTCACTTGCTCATGTGGTATTGGTACATTTGACATTATGGCAAACTCTTCAAATACATAAATTGCTGGGCTGAAACCAAAATAACAAACTAATGCAACATGCATCAACTTTATATCCCATCCATCTATATCCCGGGATGTCCATATTACTTTGTGATCAAAAAAACGCACCTGTGGTATCCAATATTCTACAACAAAAGATTGCTAAAACACTGCCCCTAACACTTCACTTGCCATGTCTCTCCTTATGCTCAGTTCACAGTGAAATGGCAACGCCCACTCTGGATGAGGCTTTTATAGGTCTGTGACATCACAGTGAATGGTTATCTGCTGATTGGCTGGCTACACAGCATTATGGGTCACATCTTGTTCCCAGTTACAACAAAGCAAGAGGAAATTTGAATTGTTTGCGAATTGAACTTTTTCTGAAATGCAGATTGAATTCAATTTGTTTCACTTTGATTCACTCAACATTAGACTTTAACATAAGATGTTTTACAGGTACAGATGTAGCAGGGTTAACACTCAAACTCTTAGCTAAAATTTCTTAACTCAACATGTTATTTTGAAACAAAAGCCATTGAAAAGCAATTTAAGGTGTTTGCTTAATGCATTTAGTTTAGATAACACATCTCATAAAGCATGAGTGTTAACTCTACCACATCTGTATATGCTCAATGGCTCTAATGGCTGGCTGGATAGAGCCTTAAGCACCCAATTAAGGCTCCAAGGAAGAATGAGATTAGTTATTGTAGGTTCATTTATTTCTGCTGCCTTAAAGAATTTGGTAACTAGACTATTCTCTCAAAGTTCAGTATTTTAAAGAGCATTAAGGGCTTTAGCCTGCAACCTTCAAATAAATATTATTAGTGGAAGGTTTGCAACTATGTTTATACTATACTATTACCTTTTTTGATATGCCATTAGGTTGTAACTTCCTTTCAAAATCCATGTTGTAAGATGTACGGTGTGTATATCTGAATGACATACTGGATCCTGGGTTAGAAGATCTGGAAATAGAAGGATACATACTGGAACCTGCACACTAATCTCTTTTAGAATTGCCTATCATTTGTCCTCCTCACCATTTGGATGAGTTTGGCAGTCATTAGAGAGACAGGAAAGGCAAATAAAAGATTGAATTCCCATTTTATTGACATAGCATCTATTACTAATTATTAGGGTTTAGGGGTTCAGTTAACAGAAACATGGGACCTCCTTGTTTATCTTATTTGCTAAAGATCCACTTCTGGTATCCTCCAGACAAGGAGACTGAAGGTTTGTTCTGAAAGGGCCACTCCCCTGGTGATATCATTTTGCAACTCAAAAAGTCTGCTAAAGAATCTGAGAGCCTTTAAGATGCATCACTAGCAAAGATAGTATTTTTTTTTTGTCCACCTAAGAGGACAGTTTGCAGCAGTTGAGAATTGTTGACAGCCAGCTCACCAAGCAGCTCCTTGGTGCTCGTAAACAAACCACACTATACCAAAAGAAGTGTCCAACATCTTGAAGTTCCTAAAATTGGGGCTTTATTCATACATAAATCCATAACTGTTTAAGTAGTGAAAAGACAGGCCAAACAATGCTAACTTTGTACCTCTCTGACATTGGATAAAGACTAAAGTTGTTATATTGTTTAATTATATTGTTAGATGTTTACTGTACTATTGGCTTTCATCAGAGCCTCCCAATATAGCTCTAAGTTCTTGGTAGTTGGGGGACTATACCCAACCTCTCACATTGGCATCTGTTGTCAAAAGAGTTGCTCAGAATCCATTGAATTTCCTTCTTAAGGTTTTCTTCTTTCTCCCTGCACAGAAGAAAACTCTTAACATTTTAGATCAGAATAATTTTATCTGTTTGTTCAGAGACAAAGGTTTCTTGTCCCAGTTTACTAGAATTTTCATCTGCTGGGGCCTAGAGAGCATTCGGGCCCATAGAACTGCTAGAATACAAGATGTCACATGGCACAGGACTTATTGTTTGTCTTATGGACCCTGTTACACTCAGAGACAATTTTAGTTTTTTTATTAAATTGTTTCCACTATTGGAAGAAATGATTTTGAATCAGGTTTCTAAAGTTATGCATATAAACCTTCTTACTTTTGAGGTGGTTAGAAAAGATTGATTATCCAAAACAGATTTTGAAAAATTGATTACAAACAGAGATTGGCAATGGCTATATCTCTTGAAATTCTCATAACAGTAGATCATCAAGGCTAAGGAATCACTATTGTAGAATTGAGACTTTTATAAAGTACATGACAATCACTTTCTAAAAAAGTTAGAACCAGGCAGGGCCGGACTGGGGATAAAAACCAGCCCTGGAAAAAGTTGCACACCAGCCCCACAGCATTGCGTCATTATTTACTTGTTTATAATAGGAGAAAGCATTCATTTTAAAACACGTGTGTATACACGAATATGAACTTTGCCCCACTATAGCTCTTTTGTAGAACCCCCATAAAAACTTACAATTACTTGACTTGGCCCTTGGGGATCTCGGACGCCACTTCAACACTTTGGCTGGGGGGCTCGGCGGAGCTGATGTTGTGTTTTATCCTAATGAGAAAGATTTCATAATAAGGATTTGGAGAAGGGGCAGAGGGATAGCAGAGCAGGGAGAGGATGGTGCTGCTACTAGGGGGTCATACCATGGGGGAGTAATAAAGCCCACCATAATGCCCCCTCAGTAGAAATAATTCTCCTTATAATATGCAAAACATACCCCTTTGTAATGCCCCCAGTTGAGCTAATGTTCCCATAATGTGCCAATATAAAATACCCCTTCTCAGTGCCCCCGTAGATGACCCCCATAGTGCTCCCCCCCTTTCCCATAGTACCCACCATAATGTGTCCCAGTATAAAATGCCCCTATACAGAGCCCCCATATAAAATACCCCTTCTTTTTAGCCTCAGTAGATGCCCCTATAGTTCCCCCCAATAATCTGCAGTAAGATGTGCCCCCATAGATGCCCCCAATCATGTGCCAGTAATAAGAGCCCCCCCACCATCATGTGCCAGTAGCCAGAGCCCCCCCATATCATGTGCCAGTAGCCAGGGTGCCCCCATATCATGTGCCAGTAGCCCCCCCATATCATGTGCCAGTAGCCCCCCCATATCATGTGCCAGTAGCCCCCCCATATCATGTGCCAGTAGCCCCCCTTATGTTCCAATAGCCCCTCTTATGTGCCAATAGCCCCCTTATGTGCCAGTAGCCCCCCTTATCATGTGCCAGTAGCCCCCCTTATCATGTGCCAGTAGCCCCCCTTATCATGTGCCAGTAGCCCCCCTTATCATGTGCCAGCCCAGTAGTCCCCCTTATCATGTGCCAGCCCAGTAGTCCCCCCTTATCATGTGCCAGCCCAGTAGTCGCCCCTTATCATGTGCCAGCCCAGTAGTCCCCCCTTATGTGCCAGCCCAGTAGTCCCCCTTATCATGTGCCAGCCCAATAGTCCCCCCTTATCATGTGCCAGCCCAGTAGTCCCCCCCTTATTATGTGCCAGCCCAGTAGTCCCCCCTTATCATGTGCCAGCCCAGTAGCCCCCCTTATTGGCCCCTTATAGGCTACCCACGTTCGTGGCTATGGGCACAATCCAGGCCTACTTAGTTAGCAGCACGGATAGGTCGTCCTTGGCACCGTCACGCCAGGGATAGTATCCGTAGCCATGACCATAATATATATATATACATACATACATATACAGTAGGAATGATGTTGTACATTCCCCCTATACCCCATCTATTCAGAGCAGATGTTGAAATACACATCAACTTAGACTTGCTTCACATCTGCGTTTAAGAAGCTGTGGCAGGCTGTTCTAGCTGGGAACAGACTACCCGATCTGTCACTGCCATGCGCTGCCGTATTCACTATAATAGGGACCTCCGGAGATCCGACCGTAACCCGGCAAATATGCAGTTGCATTTGTCTGGCCAATACTTCACATATTTTCCGGACAGATATCTGCCGGGCCTATTATAGTGAATTAGGCCAGATGGAATTCCGGCAACGCATGGCAGTGACAGATCTGGCAGACTGTTCTGACCAGGAAGAGCCTGCTGAATCTGTTTAACACAAATGTGAAAAAGACTTTTTACTTAGCTTCTGCTGCAGGTTCTTCTCCCCGGAGTCTTTTGGAGTATCAAGGACCGGACATATGATTGGTCATGTGACATACATATGATCTTAAAGGTCCCTCTCCTACATACATCTATGCCTAGGTATTATTGCATATTGCACTTTTGTCACAGTTTTTCGGAAAACCTTGTATTCTCACTATTCCTAAAGAGAAAAGCCTCACAAAAGGTATGTTTAAACTGCCCTCCACAGCCCCTATGTAGTGCTGTCAGTAGTTTAACATTTTTAGAAGTGCTGACAGACTCCCTTTTAATGGGTAAAATGTCATGTCAACAGAATGGACAAAGCATGATATGACCTGGCCTTATTTTGTGCGTAGAGCAGATTGGTTACTTCATGGGAGATTTGCTTGCACATCTCCTAGAATAGTGATGGCTAACCTTGGCACTCCAGCTGTGGTGAAACTACGACCCCCAGCATGCTCCATTTATTTCTATAGAGTTCTGAGAGCAGCCAAGCAAGCGGGGCATCTTGGGAGTTGTAGTTTTACCACAGCTGGAGTGCCAAGGTTAGCCATCACTGTCCTAGATCATCTAGGACAGCATTGTGAAGTTAAGGATGACACGATAAAATTAAATTATTTTATGCATATTGATTTTCTGTCAATTAGCCTGCAATAATATCTAAAAAATTTGGTGCTGACTAAATGAGATGTATGAGAGGATGTTCATTCCTCATGCCCTTCTAAACTATTAACTGTTAAGTCTAATTGACAGGAGTAATAAGACTAAGTCATGCTTCTAAAATTTAAACTAAGTCTGCTTCAAAAACATTGGTCAGAATTCTTCTACGTTTCTGGTATTTGAAGAATTGGCATCATTCTAACTTGTAATAGGACTTTTCTGCTTAGTAGACAGTGTACAGTACTTGAGCAGCAAAATTCTACTATCTAGAACATGGCCTTAATCACTAATTGACTGTGAAGAGTGCAAAGGGCCAAATAACCTCATGATAAATATTTAACATTTTCCCTTTTATTTCCTTCTTATTGGCCTATTGTGATTGTAATGTCTTTCATGCAGTACAGACTTGTTTGCTTTCCTGCACACTTTCAGATTTTTATGATATTGAATTGCACTTTAACCTAAAAACAAAATGAAACAATGCCCTGCAATTCTCTGTTTTCTTGCATAAAACCTTGAATTGGTGAAGCAGGCTATTTCTAGACATTTATTTCAAGCAAGGGAAATCAGAATGAGAGTTGTTACCATAAATGCAGGTTCAAAGTCTAGATTTTTTATATTGTATTTTTCTGAACTACAGTATATTCCTAGATAACATAGATTGTGTGCCCATTTAACCATTAGTACACAAACTATGCTTTTTCATTTCCTTTATGATTTTAACATTTTATACATATTTATTTTTCACGTTTAAGCCTCTGGTGAAATTTGTTGTGATATCATTTTCTTTGGGCTACATGTTTCAGGCCATTTGAGGGCAGGGGCGTACACAGAAATCATTGGGCCCCATAGCAAGAATTTAAATTGGACACCCATGCCCGTTCCTAGTCCCTCCCACTATGCGCCCTGGCTCCTCTCACTTCCCTCCCTAACTTCTCCCCTGCCCCACCTCGTGCATCAGTATTTTGTTCAGCAAAATGGCAGTACTCACACTGGAACCCAACAGATCCATTATAGTGAATGGTATCTGGTAGGTTCTGGCGGTGTTCAGCATATATTGACAAGAATCTGGGGCATTTCATGATGTAATACAAGCTGTAAGGCAAAATAGACCCTTTGCCTAAATGTGTCCCACAAGATTTCGATGATCAGCTTGAATTAAGCCCTATCCGGTACCGGGAGAATGAATTAGATGGAGACCAAAAACACGTGTCTTTTTCTGATCCATTCTGTTTATTCATTGCTTGCAAACACTTAATATAGGGGAGGATTGACCTCCCATTACATCCAATCATATGTTAGCATTTGCCTTATCGTATGGCCTGAATACACATGAGCTCTGCATTTACAGAAATAGATGGCTCATAGTAGCAACAGTTAATCATTCAGGTATAAACATGAGAATGACCTTGTGAAGTAAGGCTGTTTAAACAAAATGTATGTATGGGCCTTTTTTTAAACTGGTCTCCAAATCTACAGAGGGAGGAAGGCAGAATGGAAATCTTAGAATAGTGCACTGGCCTGATGCAATCGTAATACACATTGCTGAATAAGACAAAATGGAGTTACTTATACTCCATCAATCCCCTCTTTAGAACCTTATATATCTTATACTATATGGTTCTTTCTCTGTTCTCCCTTGGTTTGCTTGTAAGCCTTTAGATATTCCATATACCCTTCAGGAGTATAATCCTCAGGCCTTGTTGAGGTAGTGTTTACCTCTTTTACCTCTACCGGAGTATAGAGGAATGTTGAGTGTACCCCTCTTTCGGCCACATTTTTACATATGGTAAGAAGGGAGGGCACACACTGTAGACAACATCAGAGACACACTATTGCAGCGATCACGGCGAGTGCCACTCCTACAGCATACCTTATTTGACCAAAGTCAGGTATCCAGCCAAAAAGCCAGTCCCACCAACCTTGGTCAACATCTTGTTTTATATGTTTAATCATTTCTTCTAGTTGGCCTATTTTATCTTTTATTCCACGGGAGTGGTCTGATAAATTGAAACAACACATCCCTGCGAACGCTGAGCATCCTATACCATGTTGGAGCAATAAATAGTCAATAGTTGCCCTATTCTGCAAGATAGCCTTTTTATATGATTGTATATCCAGCAGCATTTCTTGCAGAATTGCACTAGTAGCATTTATCTGTTTTACCATAAAACAGGCAAGTTTTGATATTGTCCTGTGGTTATATATGGAGAACCCTGGTACTCCTATCAAAGACATCCCTAAACTCATATATTCTGATCTAGAGAGGAGATTCACATTATAATCACAATTTTCTGGTAACTGTAGGGAAGTGTCTCTCGTGTGTCGTGTCTGCATTGCTGGGAATAGTGGTATCATTGCTAATGTCAACCTAGCTATTGTACAGGGTTCCTCTGTAATATTGGCTGGTATATATGTGTGACTAGTATTTCCACAGGCCAATACCCATCCTGCTGGTAGAGGTACATGTTTGTCTAGGGATGGTACTGTTTTAGTAATATTACATTGCATATTCTTTCCTGATACTATCTTTTTACAACTATCTATATCTCTATCGCAAATATTTGGCTTAGTCTTATTCTGCATTTTTGCTTGTATGCAGGGAGGCAATAGTGTCTCATCACAGGTGAAGTTATAACATATTTCTGCTGCTGTGACAAGACCTGTAATTATTTCTATTATATTACTTTGCAGAGTCTCATATGTAGGACAGTCATAACAAGCATGATAAGGATTTACATATCAATATTTAACATCATGATCCTCCAAATCTGTGTCATTCCATTGAGAACGTAGGAGCCCCGTCCATACAGCTACTGGGGTGGGGACTGCTACCAGACATGTCTCCAAAATGTTAGATGCCGATAAAGTGGTTCGGAGACAAAAGTCAGTTAAGTTCAGAGTTTTGACCAGGTACAGCCATAAGTTCTCCTTTGTCTTCCACAGATTGTTTTCCCCTCTGCATTACGTTTTCAGGTATGTCTGTCTGTCCCACAGCCATGGGACAGTAAGTAGGAGACACAAAATTGCAATTATTAAGGCACTGCATCTCAGCCATCTCGAGGAATTTCCTGACTGCGTCATCTAGTTGGGGGTCAAGGCTGTCTGCCTCCGTTAGTACCCCTTCTGTATCTTCTTCGAGGTCAAGGCTGTCTGCCTCCGTTAGTATCTCTGGGCCTCGTTGGAGGTCAGGGCTGTCTGCCCCCGTTAGTACCTCTCTTTTCTTCACCAACTTAATCCTTGTGGCGTGGATCCATGTGGGCGACTGTTCAGTGAGGACTGCTGTTCTGGTGATCGCAACTACCTCGGTGGGTGGTCCGTAGGTGAAGCTTCCTGGTTCCTTTCCCTTCTTTAAGATCTTGATCATCACCTGGTCGCCTACCCGGAATGGATGGGTTGGTTCCTGTGAAAGAGAAGGAGACTTACAAGCAACTTTTTCTTCAGTTTTACTGAGGACTTTGATCAGATTAGTAACATACTCCTCTCTGATCAGGTCCAAGTCCCCTTCCTGCACTACCAGGGGGCGTCTTGCCCATGGTGTGGGGAAAGGCCTACCCATCAGAATTTCAAATGGTGACATCCCTAACTTCTTATTAGGCGTCATTCTAATTTCTGCAAGTATTATGGGTAGGATTTGTTTCCATTTTTCAAATGTACCAGCAGTGGCCTTCCTGAGTTTGTCTTTAACCGTCCTGTTCATTCTTTCCACAACGCCTGAGCTTTGTGGGTGGTACTGAATATGAAATTTCCATTCCACCTGTAACAGTCTAGCTACCTCCTTGTTAAGTTTTGAGGTGAAGGCCAGCCCCTGGTCTGATTCAATAACCAGAGGACAGCCCCACCTTGGGATTATTTGCTGAGTCAGAATTTTGGCTGTAGTTTTAGCATCTTCTGCCTTTGTAGGAAAGACTTCTGGCCACCTTGAGAACATGTCCACTATCACTAATGCATACTCTTGTTTCCCTTTTGTTTTAGGTATATGCGTATAATCCACCTGCAAGTGGGTGAATGGTGTAGTGGGGTAGTCAAGGTGTTGGTAAGGTATTTTCAGTGGGTTGTTAGGGTTGTTTCTCAAGCACGTAATACATCTGTGTATGTAGTCTGTGACTAGCTGTTTGCTATCAGTGATGTAAAAACTTTGGCTCAACAACATATGGGTAGTTTGCATGCTGTTGTGTCCTACCCAGAAAGTGTGCAATGAAGATGGATGCACTATGCTGAGGTATGCAAGGCTTCCCCTCCTTGCAGACCAATCCAGACTTTGGATTTTTCTGCAAGATTGGATAGCACCAATCCTTCTCCTCTGTTTCAGTGGCATACCTTTGTAGGTCTGTTAGCATGTGTGTCAAATCAGGTGAGGGTGGGTGTAAGACTGCCATTTCCCAAATGTCATGATTCATTCTATTTGGATTACTCTTGGCTGTGTCTCTAGCTACACTATCTGCAAATGCATTACCTCTTGAAATTCTGTCTTTTCCATTTGTGTGTGCCCTGCAATGTACTAAGGCTAAATCCAAAGGCAATCTGATTGCAGCCAAGAGGTCCGTGACTAGCTGTGCATGTGAGATTCTCTTACCGTCTGCTGCAGTGAATCCTCTCCGCTGCCAAATCATTCCATGATCCCATACTACACCATGAGCATATCTGCTGTCTGTGTAAATAGTGACAGGTTTATTGGTGTGTAGTATGCAAGCCCTTGTGAGTGCAATGAGTTCAGCTGCCTGTGCAGACTGGATGGGAATTGGGCTTGCTTCTAAGACTATATCTGGCAGCATAACAATAGCATATGCTGCACAGAATATAGTGTCAGTGGGACGAGAACATGATCCATCAACAAAGACTTCTGGTGCATCAGGTATGGGAACAGTTGATAAGTCAGCCCTAGGTGACGTCTCATGATTGAGCACCTGTAAGCAATCATGTGTGTCAGGAAGGGCGTCTTCTGTTCCTTTCAGCCCTAGTAATGCATTCAAATTAAGTGCTAGTCCTGTAATGTTGGATGCATATTTAATCTGGAGTGAAGGGTTACTGAGCAACAGGATCTCATATCCAGATAATCTTTGCGCTGACATGTGTTGTGTATGTACACCTCTGAGTAAACCTACAACATCATGTGTAGTGTGCAAGAAGGTTAAATGTCCCAGGGTGAAAGTAGTTGCTAATTCTACCATCATTGCACAGGCTGCAAGGGAACGCATCCCTTGGACAGAGGTGGGCATAACCTTTGAGAAAAACGCACAAGGACGCAACTTGCCTCCGTGTTCTTGTGTCAGTACCCCCTCATGGTTTTACAATTTTGGCGTGCAAACATGTGGAAGGGCATATTATAGTCAGGGAGGCCCAGCCCTGGACTTGACATGAGTGAACATTTCAGATAATCAAATGCATTGTACATTTCAGAAGACCATTTAATCAAATCTGGATTTTCATCCAGAGTGGCTTGCCTCAAAACATTGTCATAATATTAGCAATCAGGAATCCATTGTCTACAGTAGTTTATCATACCAAGGAAGGATAACATTTCTTTCCTGGTGTGCGGGGTGACCAAACCCGCAATAGACTAGACTCTTTCTGCGCTGATTCTCCTTTCACCTTTTGTGAGGACAAAGCCCAAGTATTCAACCTGCATTTTACACCATTGCATTTTCTTAAGTGCCACTTTGTGACCACATCCTGACAACCATTTTAACAGTGATAAACCATCCTGAATGCTGGCCTCCACTGACATGCTACACAGTAACAAATCATCGACATATTGCAGCAGCACAGAACCTTGGGGGGGAAGGGTACCATGGTTTTAACGTGGCTTGGAGGACTATGCTGTGCACTACAGGTGAATCAGCATATCCCTGAGGCATTCTGCACCAGGTCAGTTGTCGTCCATCAAAGGAAAAAGCAAAAAGTAGTCTGGCTGCCTTATCAACTGGGATAGAAAAGAAAGCATTCTTCAGATCTATCACACTGAAATAGACAGCGTCTGCAGGAATTGCAGAAAGAAGTGAGGTGACATCTGGGA
The DNA here is from genome assembly GCF_905171765.1 of Bufo bufo. Classification (NCBI taxonomy): domain Eukaryota; kingdom Metazoa; phylum Chordata; class Amphibia; order Anura; family Bufonidae; genus Bufo; species Bufo bufo. The sequence continues at coordinate 246,778,579 of NC_053394.1, forward strand.
CAATAGGAGCAATAGGCACAATGATATTATTTATTGCCCTTAAATCCTGTACAAAGCGGGTAGTACCATCTGCCTTTGTCACTGGATTCACCTCTTCCAGGATTCCCTTTTGTAGGAATTCTTCTATCATTGGCCTAAGTCCATCAAGTTTCTCTTTTGACAGTGGGTATTGTTTCTGATATACAGGTGTACTGCCCTCTTTGATGGTTGCTTTGTATGGTGTGCAGTCAATGAATCCTGTGTCATAGTCCCCCTTTGCCCATAATGATGGGTCTATATCCTCTAATTCTGAGAGATCTTGTAAGTTTGTAAGGATCAGAAGTGTGGGGATTATTATGGGCAAAGCATCAGAGTATACACTGATGCCATTGTTCTCAACAGTGATTTGCAATTCTAACTTAATGAATAAGTCTCTTCCCAGAAGACTCACAGGACATTCAGGTATGATAGTAAAAGCGTGATCTGTAATGTATTCCCTATCAATGGTTTCTACTGGTAAGGAATCTGTTCTGTATGTCCTCGTCAGTACCCCATTTATTCCCATAGAGGGCGCACACTTCCTTAAAGGCCCTTTGTGCATTGAGTTGTTTAACACACTAGAAGTAGCTCCACTATCTATTAAAAACTCCACATTTCTTCCTCCTACTCTAAATAGAATTACTGGTGTGTCCTTCCATTGTGTTGTGACCTGTGTGAAAGTTGGGGCTTGTCCCTCCGGGCATCCTCAGTATGAGTTTTGCTGGTGCCAATCTAGTGGGAATCTGGGCTGACTCTGTGAACTTTGTCTGTGGTTTATCTGACTTGGTTGGTTGTTTTGTGACTGAGTGTCAGGTTTCTGTGTGTTGTAATCTTGACCTCTCCCCCTACCCCTCTTTGGTGTGCGGCATTGACGTGCCAAATGTCCTTCCTTTCCACAGTTATAACAACAATTATTTGGCAATGAGTCATGTTTTCCATTGTAGGTTCTGCTGTTATTCCCACCCCTCCTCCCCCTGCCTCTACTAGTATATGCGTGTGTGGGGGATGTTGCTTTCCTTATCTCAAAGCATCCAGCTGCTTCTTTTTCAAAGAGATGTTTCTCAAACTCGTCAGTTGTATCTGAAGTCCAAGAGGACACATTTTGTTTCACAGTTAGGATCAATTTATCTGATAAATTGTTTACAAATGTGGAGATAATCAAACTGTCATTGTCACGCACAGGTAGCCCGGCCTCAGTCTTCCAGCAATCAATAAATCTTTTCCAGAATTCAGTGACCGATTCAACAGATTTCTGTTTGCAGGCTACTGCTACAGGCAATGAAGATTTTTGTTTGAATACCTCATTCATATGGTCCTCAATTTCCGCCAATATCCTTTTCTGCCCCTCTTCTGTATTACATACATAATCTAGAGCTTCACCGCGTTGTGCAATAATAGATATGGATTTAACCTTGTCCCAATCCCATGTTGTGTGTGTGCCTATAATACCATCCAGGATAAGCCTTAAATCTTCCTGTGTATAGTTGCGCCCTCTACAGGCCTTTTTTAGGTATGTAATAGTCCCCAGTGGGGCTATGGAAGGTTTGGGACAATATTTAATAATTTTGTTGAGATCTTCTATTTCTATGGGCTTTTTTACTAAATGTTGTCCTACTGTCAGAAAGGGAGCGATTACTTGGACTCCCTCTTTTGATTCTTCCTTTTCTGTTTCATCTTTCAGTCTATTTGTACTGCGTGTAATATAACCGGTATGCGGTGTGCCAGTAATTAGACTGCGCTCTATTATGTTTCCAAATGTTGGCGTGGGGGGGGGGTCGGTATTTTTCTTCTAGTTTTAATGGTATAACCGCTGTTACAGCATCTTCCTCAATCTGAGTCAGAACTGGGTACAGAGGTGCCGTGGGGGTGGATTTATTATAAGGTGGAGGGGATTTCTGACTTCTCTTCTTTGTGCCTACCTCCTGTTCTATTTCATGTAGAGACCTATCATTTTTGGGACTTTTTAGATTCTTATTCTTCTTGCTATTAACTGCATCATACCAGTGGGGGGCTATTTCCAGTCACTGTTCTCCTCCCCTAGACATGTACTCCATGTCCCAGGAAGGATCCGCATCGAAATGCGGCCAGGCTGTTTTATCACCTAGACATAGTCCTTTGACCATATCCATATGATAAATGCTATTATCACCGTCCCTGGGGAATGGATCTGCAGCATCCATTACCTCAGTCCAGCCTGCTAGATTATCTACCCACGGGTTGATCAGGTAATAGTTTGTTGGACTAACACGGGCTACATAGATTTTGCAAGTTTCTCCTGGTTCTGGTTTAGGGAATTTGGTTTTTGACCCTTCTCCTCCCATGTTAGTATTTATAGTTCAAAGAATAAGTGAGACAATCGCTGTCAGGACCGGCTGTACTGCACCGTGAAGGCGCCGACAAAAATCCTGTCAACTGATCAGCTGATTCATATCTTAATGTCTCTCTATACTCTTTGGACCCCTATCGACTATTGTTGTTTCGGACCGCCACTTGCGTTCAAATTTTCCGGGTCAACAGATTACTCTTAGCCGAAAAAATGGGGCGTCTTGCGGTCCTCCACAACACAAACAGTTTTACACATTAACAGTAGTTAACCCAAAATACATCAATTTGACAATAACAGTGGGAGGTGACCGTACACTTACCACCCAGTCAGTATCTCACGCAAACAGATAATCTTATTACTTCTAAAATACTTATACTATATATATATATAAGAGTTAATCCAAGCTTGTAACCTTCTGTTCCCTGAACAGTATTCCTTTAGTGCACTTTATTTAAATCTAATGATATGGACTCCCTGAGCCTCTTATAATCAACTTAGCTCCCTGAGCTATTGCCAGCGTTCCGGACGCAGCAATCTACCGAAATCAACAAATAGATGGTTCAACTTACGAGATTTTGGTCAGTGCCTCCAGGTCCGAAGAAGACAATTGATGTCTCTTGCACCTGAAGATGACCCTCTCGATCACGGACGAGCTGCCAAAGCTGTAAGGCAAAATAGACCCTTTGCCTAAATGTGTCCCACAAGATTTCGGTGATCAGCTTGAATTAAGCCCTATCCGGTATCGGGAGAATGAATTAGATAGAGACCAAAAACATGTGTCTTTTTCTGATCCATTCTGTTTATTCATTGCTTGCAAACACTTAATATAGGGGAGGATTGACCTCCCATTACATCCAATCATATGTTAGCATTTGCCTTATCGTATGGCCTGAATACACATGAGCTCTGCATTTACAGAAATAGATGGCTCATAGTAGCAACAGTTAATCATTCAGGTATAAACATGAGAATGACCTTGTGAAGTAAGGCTGTTTAAACAAAATGTGTGTATGGATTTTCTAAACTGGTCTCCACATCTACAGAGGGAGGAAGGCAGAATGGAAACACGTTGCTGAATAAGACAAAATGGAGTTACTTATACTCCATCACCACCCAACTTTCCTGCTGTCCAGCATGGCACATGCACATGAGAAAAGACATGAGAAAAGTGTGAGGAAGTGAGTGCCACCCTTCCCCCATCCTCTGTGTCATACAGGACAGCTGGGAGATAGTGACATTACTTGCTATCCTGCATGACACATGTGCAGAGACAGGAGTCTCTGGGAAAGCTGGGTGACCCCCTCCCTCTGCCTTTCCATGTTCTTATTATCTGCATTTATGCCTTGCAGGATAGCAGGAAATCTGAGTGACATTACATGATGTAATAGCACCCAGCTTTTCTGCTGTCCTGCATGGCACATGTGGAGAGACATGAGAATAGTCTGAGAAAGCTGAGTAACACAACTCCCACCTACCCTCATATCTTCTCATGCCTCTGCACTTGTGACATGCAGGACATCAGGAAAGCTAAGTCACATTACATAATAGCACTAAGCTTTCCTCCTGTTCTGAATGGCATACGTGCAGAGGAATAGCCTGGGAAAGCTGAGTGACCCTCCACACACACACCTCTGCACTGTCCTCACCTACAAGTGGTCACTTACTTCATTACTGGTGGGGTTGTGGCAATCAGGCGTGATGGAGCTAACAGGTGGGAGGCGGAGCTAGCAGGAAGGAGGCAGGGCTAGCAGATTGGAGACAGTTAGGAAGATAGACAGGGGCGGGGACTCTCCTTCACTGAGGGCCCCCCTTCCTCACGTTCCACATAGCAGCTGCGTGGTCTGCCTATATGGTAGGTACGCCACTGTTTGAGGGTATGTATTGCTGTGCAAAATGTGAGCAAATTGCACGTTTAGAACCACATATCCTGCATCCAAATGAGCCAATTGCAACACTGATTTGCCTTAAAAACATGGAAAGGAGTTTGCTCCCCAGTGAGAAGACACTTGCTAGGGTTGATGAGTGGAAGGGTGGTAGACGTAGTATGGAGGAGCAGGAAAGTGAGGTATTGAGATGGGAATCACCAGGGAGGCTAGCCCTGATCTGACACATCCTAACAAGATTGCCAACTTGGCAGATTAGGATGTTGCAAGCTCAGGGATAGTATTGCTACAGCAAGATACTTGCCCTGACAGTAAGAGAATGCCAACTCCGGCAAGGAGGAGACTAGGATTGTAGGGAAGGCCAGACAGGTGCGGTAGTGGAAGATTTAATTATTAGGGGTACAGATAAGGTGATCGCTAAGATCAGGATCAGCGAACAGTGTGTTGTATTCCTGGTGCTTAAGTTTAACATATCATGGATTGGGTTGATAAATTACTGCGAGGGGCTGGAAAAAAAAGCCTTGCAGTCGTGATGGCACCAATGACTAAGTTTGATGTAGGTGGAAGGTCCTGAAAAATTACAGTATTTCCAGAACTTAGGTGGCAAGCTCAGAGTAAGGACTTTAAAGGTAGTATTTTCTGAAATGCTACCTGTACCACGAGCCACACTAAAAAGGCAGCGGGAGATTAGCAAGGTAAACAAGTGGTTCAAGTACTGGTTTAGGAAGAAAGGGTTTGGGTTCCTGGAGAACTGGACAGACTTCTCTTGTCGGCTACAGCCTTGCCTTAGGATTGGCTGCACCTCAATGGGGAAGGCACAGCTTTTTTGGGGGAAATTATGTCTAGGAGGGTCTAAGTAATGGAGGGAGGGACTAGAACAGTCCATATGGAGAGGTGTAGTTTAAATATCAAAAAAACCTGCTAATTGTATGTACGTTACTAATGCCAGAAGCCTGACAAATTTGTGAACTGGAATTAGTAATGTCTGAGGAGGACTATGACATAGTGGCAATAACTGAGGCATGGCTGAATGATAGCTATGACTGGGCGATTAACTTACAGGGTTGCAGTCTGTTTAGAAAGGATTGTAAAATCTGAAGACTGGGTGGGGTCTGCCTTTATGTTAAGTCCTGTCTAAAGCCCACACTCTGGGAAGATATAAGTGAGGGACATGAACATGTGGAGTCAATGTGGGTAAAAATACATGGAGTCAAAAACAATAATAAAATACTGATTGGGGATTGTTATAAGCCACCTAATATAATAGAGTCTATAGAGAATCTGATATTAAAAGAAATAGATGAGGTGGAAAATCATAATCAGGTAGTCATTATGGGTGACTTAAACTACTCAGATATAGACTGGAAAACTTAATCCTGTTGATGTCATAAAGGAAATTCAGTGACCAGGTTTGGGGTGGCCAAAACATACTGCTCTCTGGAAGGGATGGTAAGTAGTGATGATCGAGCACCTTAGTGCTCGGGTGCTCTGGCCGAATACATCAGGATGCTCGGGTGCTCTACCGAGCACCCAAGTATATTGGAAGTCAATGGGAGGACCCGAGCATTAGGCCAGGCACCACCTGCTCTGAAGAGGGGAGGTGGTTCTTATGAAAAATTTTGAAATTGATGGAAACACCACCGAAACGGTTCAGGAACAGCATGAGGAGGATGTCTGCATGCATCTTGAACTCCCATGTCGCTGCTGGGAGCGATGTTGTCCGAGTAGTATGCCACTTTTATAGAATGACTATAATATGCACAAAACAAAAGATAAAATCAATTGTAGAGTAAAAATTGTTAGGAAACATTCTTTCCTGTATATTTACTTGTATATAAAGTGCAAGTTCAGCCAAAAATTGTGTTGATTTTTGGAACTGGGGCCATGATTAAGAGGGATGGCCAGTGGCATCCGTATTGTACCGCTAGAGGTGAAATTCTTGGGACCGGCACAAGACAAACCACAGCCAAAGCATTTGTTGCCAAAAATGTTTTCATTAATCAACAATGACAGTCGGAGGTCCGAAGACGATCCCACAGCGTTATTCCCATAACCCGCTGAGCATTTTCTGGGAAAACAAACTCTTTGGGTTACGGGGGGGTTTATATGGTTTCAAAGCTGAAACTTAAACTAATTGACGGAAGGGCACCACAATGAGTGGAGCCTGCAGCTTAATTTTACTACGCACGGTAAACCTCACCCGGCCCGGACACGGAAAGGATTGACAGATTGATACCTCTTTCTCGATTCTGTGGGTGGTGGTGCATGGCCGTTGTGAGCGGGTGGATCGAGACGATTTGTGTGGTTCATTCCAATAATCAACGATACTCCTCCATTCTAAGTATTTGCGTGACCCCCAGTGGTGAGGATTGTGTTTGCCAGACTCTTGGATAGTGAGACTGGACATGTAGGTGAGGGCATGCTGGGGAGATGACCCTCTCAAACATTATGTGCAAGGGCCTGCTGCCACTTTGTTTACTCTAGATAACTTCTGGGTGATCGTACGTCCCCGTGATGTCAACTATCCATTTGGATGTCTGCCTTATCAACTTTCGATGTTCTTTTATGCGCCTACCATGATGACGACGGGTAACTGGGAATCAGGGTTCGCTTCCGGAGAGGGAGCCTGAGTAATGGCTACTGCTACCACTTCCGAAAAAGGCAGACGGGGCACGCAAATTACCCATTCCCGACTCAGGGAGGTAATGACCATAAATAACAATACAGGACTCTTAAGAGGCCCTATCATTGGAACGAGAACTAAAAAATTACAGAGAATGTTATAGGTATTTAGGATGAGGAAACGTTATATAGGAGAGGTACCACAGGTAATGACACTGTTCGCAGCGTCTACTGCAAAGGTATCTCACAGATATACGAAGGCCTGCAGGTGAGCTGACCCTCTAAAAGATTTCCACTGAGGGCCTGCTGGTCAGGTGACCCTCTAAAAGATTTCCGCTGAGGGTCTGCAGTTGAGCTGACCCTCTAAAAGATTTCCGCTGAGGGCCTGATAGTGAGCTGACCCTCTAAAAGATTTTATTTTTATATCCGCACACTTTACACAGCAGATGTGGCGTGGATAATTTAACTGTCCGCAGCGGACACCGTATACGGAAAAAGTATGATTGATGGATTGCTGGTGACCCTCAAAAACATTATGGGTGAGGGCTAGTGTTGAGCGCGAATATTCGAATAACGATTTTTTTTTGCGAATATTTCAAATATAGTGCTATATATTCGCTATATCGAATATTCATGAATTTTTAACATCTGAAAACTGATTCCTCACTGCTTCTTGCTTGTGGGCCAATGAGTCATTGGCCCACAAGCAACTTAAGCAGGAAAGAATTATGTTTTCATATGGAAAACAATTGACGAATATTCTAAATAACGAATATATTCGCTATATTGCTATATATTTGTTTTTCAGAATATTCGTCATATTCTAAAACCAGAATATATAGTAATAGCGAATATTCGCTAAATAAAAACATAGAGCAATTTAGTTAATATAGTGCTATAATCTTTTTTTTAAGAGTCTTAATTTAAAAATTCTATTTAAAATTTAACTGTGATCTAATCACATCAGCAAGCCTGTGTGTGTCAGGCCCCCACACATACTGTATTGTGTCCACTGGCTAGTGGCTGGTTCTGCCTGCACTCATACCGTTACAGGGTGTCATTCGCCCAAATACATTTCAGAAAAAAAAATTATATTTAAAATGTAACTGTGATCTAATCACATTTACAAGCCTGTGTGTGTCAGCCAGGCCCACACAGACTGTACTGTGCCCACTGCCCACCACTTATATAGAGTGGCACAGTACCTTGCACGCATAGTAACACTTATCTAATAAAAAATGACAGGCAGAGGCAGGCCACGCCGCAGGGGCCGTCATGTTCGTGGTGCTGTGATTTCCACTGGCCCTGGAATAATGCCCAGTGTTCAGAGCCCACGTACCCTGAACCCAAAAAATTCTGAGAAAATAGTTGACTGGCTTACACAGGACACCCAATCTTCAACAGCTTCCGCTAAGAACCTTGACGCACCATCCTCCTCCAGCTCAGCTTTGGTCACCACTCTCCCACCCGCTGCCACCACCACCAATACCACCACAGCCACCAAAGCCGCTTCGCTTGATCCCTCAGAGGAGTTATTTACACATCAGTTGGATGAAATTAGTGATGCGCAACCATTATTGCCAGGGGATGTAGATAACAGGGATATGTCTCAGTCAGGCAGCATTACACACATGGACGTACAGTGTGATGATGATGATGATGATGTTGTACCCGCTGCTGCTTCCTTTGCTGAGGTGTCAGATACAAGTGAAGCGGTTGATGATGACGATGTGTCCGTGGATGCCACGTGGGTGCCTGCTCGAAGAGAAGAAGAAGAGGGGGAAAGTTCAGAAGGGGAGACAGATAGAAGGAGGAGACGAGTTGGAAGCAGGGGGAGGTCATCGCAAGGAGCTAGTGGCACAGTCAGACAGCATGTATCGGCACCCGGTGTCAGCCAGACAGCACGCCAATCAACACATGCTGCTGCCACCACCAGAATGCCGTCATTGCAAAGCTCAGCAGTGTGGCATTTTTTTTGTGTGTCTGCCTCTGACAACAGCGATGCCATTTGCAACCTGTGCCAAAAGAAACTGAGTCGTGGGAAATCCAACACCCACCTAGGTACAACTGCTTTGCGAAGGCACATGATCGCACATCACAAACGTCTATGGGATCAACACATGATGACGAGTAGAAGCAGCACACAAGCTCAAAGGCACCATCCTCCTCCTGGTCCAGCATCTTCAGCCACGTCAACCACTGCTGTCCTCCTTGCCCCCTCTCAACCACCCGCCACTCCGCCTCTCACCTTCAGCAGTTCCATCTCATCTGCTCACAGTCAGGTGTCTGTAAAGGAAATGTTTGAGCGTAGGAAGCCAATGTCCCAGAGTCACCCCCTTGCCCGGCGTCTGACAGCTGGCTTGACGGAACTCTTAGCCCGCCAGCTTTTACCATACCAGCTGGTGGAGTCTGAGGCCTTCAAAAAACACCACAGTGGAAGGTACCCGGACAAATTTTTTTTTCAAAAAAGGCAATCCCAAACCTCTACTCAGTGATTGAAAAGGAAGTCATGGCATCTCTGGCATACAGTGTTGGGGCAAGGATCCATCTGACCACTGATACCTGGTCTTCAAAGCACGGTCAGGGCAGGTATATCACCTACACTGCGCATTGGGTCAACCTGCTGACGGCTGACAAGCATGGAATACGTGGCTCTGCAGCGGAGTTGGTGACACCGCCATGACTTGCAGGCAGGCCTACTGCCACCTCCTCTACTCCTCCTACTCCATCCTCTTCCATAACCTCCTCGGCTGAGTCCTCTTCTGCTGCGGCGTCTGGCTGCACATCAACTGAATCCCCCCAGCTCCCCAGGGGCTATTCCACATCCCGGATATGACAGTGTCACGCTGTCTTGGGGTTGACTTGCCTGAAAGCAGAGAGCCACACCGGACCAGCACTCCTGTCCGCCCTGAACGTACAGGTGGATCAGTGGCTGACCCCGCACCAACTAGAGATTGGCAAAGTGGTGTGTGACTATGGAAGCAATTTGTTGGCGGCATTGAATTTGGGCAAGTTGTCACATGTGCCGTACATGGCACACGTGTTGAATCTCATCGTACAACGCTTTGTGTCTAAGTACCCAGGCTTACAGGACGTCCTCAAGCAGGCCAGGAAGGTGTGTGGCCATTTCAGGCGTTCTAACACGGCCATGGCGCACTTTTCAGACATTCAGCGCCGAAACAACATGCCAGTGAGGCGCTTGATTTGCGACAGCTCGACACGTTGGAATTCAACACTCCTAATGTTCGACCGCCTGCTCCAACAAGAAAAAGCCGTCAACGAGTATTTGTATGACCGGGGTGCTAGGACAGCCTTTGCGGAGCTGGGAATTTTTTTGCCACGTTACTGGACGCTCATGCGCAATGCCTGTAGGCTCATACCTAGTCAGTCGCACCGAAGGCACCATCAGCGACCTCATCCCATTTGTTTTCTTCCTGGAGCGTGCCCTGCGAAGAGTGCTGGATCAGGCTGTAGATGAGTGTGAAGAGGAAGAGTTGTGGTCACCATCACCACCAGAAACAGCCTTGTCATCATCGCTTGCTGGACCTGCGGAAACGCTGGAAGAGGAGTGTGAGGAAGAGGAGTCAGAGGAGGAATGTGGCTTTGAGGAGGAGGAAGACCAACCACAGCAGGCATCCCAGGGTGCTTGTTGTTGTCACCTATCTGGGACCCGTGGTGTTGTAGGTGGCTGGGGTGAAGAACAGACCGTCAATGACATCAGTGAGGACGAGGAACGGGAAATGAGTAGCTCGGCATCCAACCTTGTGCAAATGGGGTCTTTCATGCTGTCATGTCTGTTAAGGGACCCTCGTATAAAAAGGATGAAGGAGAACGACCTGTACTGGGTGGCCACGCTACTAGACCCCCGGTATAAGCAGAAAGTGGCGGAAATGTTACCAACTTACCGAAAGTCAGAAAGGATGCAGCAGTTCAAAACAAAACTAAAAAATATGCTTTACACAGCACATAAGGGGGATGTCACAGCACAACGGGAATCTAACAGGGGAAGAGGTGAAAGTAATCCTCCTCCTACCACAACCACGGCGGCAAGGACAGGATACTTTACAGATGTGTTGTTGATGGAGGACATGCAGAGCTTTTTCAGTCCTACATATCGCCACAGCCCTTCGGGATCCAGCCTTAGAGAACGACTCGACCGACAGGTAGCAGACTACCTCGCCTTAACTGCAGATATCGACACTCTGAGGAGCGATGAACCCCTTGACTACTGGGTGTGCAGGCTTGACCTGTGGCCTGATCTATCCCAGTTTGCGATAGAACTTCTGGCCTGCCCCGCTTCAAGTGTCCTGTCAGAAAGGACCTTCAGTGCAGCAGGAGGCATTGTCACTGACAAAAGAAGTCGCCTCGGTCAAAAAAGTGTTGATTACCTCACCTTCATTAAGATGAATGAGGCATGGATCCCGAAGGGACTGACAGTGGGGGATACGTTTGACTTACAAAGGGCCTGATGACATGCCTTGGCCTCAAAATGGTCCCCACGCTGCTGTATTTAATGTCTGCATACCGGATGACTTTCGTGAATTCTCCGCCACCAAGCCGCAATGTTTTAGTCACCTTTCTGCCTTGAAAACATCAATTTTTCCGGCCGCTGCTACAACAGCGGCTGCAACAATAACATTATTTTTCAGGCATGTGTACATGCCTAATTTTTCTGGCCTCTGGTGTTGCACTGTGGCTGCAAAAAAAAAAAAAAAAAAAAAGGCACATACAAGTGTCAATTCCCCTTTGTGATCGTTACCTTGTTGTGGTGAAGGGGCTTGCATATCACAATGAAGCGATCATCACCTCTATGAGTGTGTTGGCAATGTTGCCACACCCCAGATGATAAGGCCGTTGCTTCATTATGATCAGACCAAAAGCAATCGGCTGGATAATTTATCATAGAAAAAACATACATTTTTTTATATTTTTTTTTTAAAGTTGTATGGGTGGGTTTTTAATACATAAAATAAAAAAATCATAATAAAGTCTCTTAATAGTTTATTAGAAATAATGCAGACAATTAAAAAAATCCCCATCAATTCCAATACAAAGCAAGTACAAAGCTCAGAACTAAATTATTCCAGGATGTCGTAATGGTTCGTTAATTCGACAATGGTTAATCAATTCGACACACGTCCCCGGAGGGGACGTAACAGGGATTAAACTGATAGGAATAGTACTAGTTAAGACACCACTCATATAGGGTGTCACAGCACATTGCTCCGTGCAAGTGCAGTGCCCCAACTTGGGACTGAGTAAGAGGACCGACCAAGCTGCTTTTTCCATCTCCCGGTTCCTAAAATCAATTCATTTTGGTGTTTCAGAGTTTGGTCTGTCACTGTGAAGGCAGTCAAAGGTATACGGCCTAAATTTTTTTTCACAGAAGGCAATCCCACCCTGATATTGGACGTAACAGGGATTAAACTGATGAGAATAGTACTACAGAAAATACCACTCATATCGGGTGGGAAAGTAAATTGCACGGCACAGACTCAGTGACCGTTTTTTTTAACCATCTGCCCGTTCGAAAAATCAATTCAATTCACCTTTTGGGGACCCTTGGTGTTGTACGTGGCTGGGTGGAGGAAGAATAAGTAGAAATTGCACAAGAGGGGACGACTTCCAACGTCATGCTAGAGAATTACAGGGCAGATTTACACAAAGAGGTTATCCTCCAAAAGTGTTCCATAATGCCTTTAAAAATGCCCTAAAAAGAGACAGGGCTATGCTCCTAGATCCACAACTCGAAACACAGAAGTATGTTGTGTCTACATACGGGAAACAAAAGAAAAATCAATATACTAGTATCATAGGCACATTTAATGATTGTCATAGAAAAATACAGGGTGTCTTATCTAAATATTGGGACCTTCTAAAAATGTATCCAGATATTAGAGACACAATACCAGACCATCCGGCCATCACCTTCAGAAGTGGTAGATTCCTCAGAGACCGACTCGTGCACAACCATTTTCAACCCTTAAAGAAACAAGGTACTTGGTTACTAAGAAAAATGTGTGGCATGTATAGATTTGGGATTGCCTACCCATATATACATGCCACAAAAAGTTTTATGAGTGTGTCTACGCAAAGAAATCATGACATCCGAGATTATGCCAATTGCAAAAGCATAGGATTAGTTTATGTATGTACATGTACAGCACATGTCCAATGCAATATGTGGGGAAAACCATAAGAGAGCTAAGGAGACATATAGGGGAACATCTAGGTGATATAAGACACAAAAGGGACACCCCAATTGGCCGACACGTCCAAGAGAAATATGCAGGAAACCCCAGTTGTCTAAAATTTTGCACATACTTACTTGTTCTTTTCTGTCCACTGAATGCATAATTTTTGGGGCCTGTAGTCCACTGGCCTGCTGTAAAATTGATATCCAATGACCGTGTAATCTACCTCCATCCACATACATACTTGTACTTTTCTGTCCCCCAAATGCATAATTTTTGGGGCCTGTAGTCCACTGGCCTGCTGTAAAATTGATATCCAATGACCATGTAATCTACCTCCAGCCACATACTTACTTGTTCTTTTACGTACGTTGAATGCATAATTTTTGGGGCCTGTAGTCCACTGGCCTGCTGTAAAATTGATATCCAATGACCGTGTAATCTACCTCCAGCCACATACTTACTTGTTCTTTTCTGTCCGCTGAATGCATAATTTTTGGGGCCTGTAGTCCACTGATCTGCTGTAAAATTGATATCCAATGACCGTGTAATCTACCTCCAGCGACATACCTATTTGTTCTTTTATGTACACTGAATGCATAATTTTTGGGGCCTGTAGTCCACTGGCCTGCTGTAAAATTGATATCCAATGAACGTGTAATCTATCTCCAGCCACATACTTACTTGTTCTTTTCTGTCCGCTGAATGCATAATATTTTGTCCCTGTAGTCCACTGCCCTTCTGAAAAATTGATATCTAATGACCGTGTAATCTACTTTCAGCCACATACTTACTTGTTCTTTTCTGTCTGCTGAATGCATCATTTTTGGTGCTCATTAGTATTCGGCCCATAAGGCGCAAAAAGGGGCAAAAAATACGGAAAATGGTGAAGTAATAATTATGTTATGAGTAGGGATGATCGAGCCCGTGGATGTTCGGGTTCAATGGATTGAGACAAACTTTGTTTTAGTTTGGTTCGGGTACCAGAACTTGACCCCGAATACCAAACCCCATTGAAGTGAATGGGGACCCGAACTTTGTGGCTGAAAAATGGCTATAAAATAGTCATAGAAAGGGCTAGAGGGCTGCAAAGGGAATCAAAATGGGAGTAAGAGCATAACAATTGCCCTGCAAAAAAATAAGGTTAGGGGAATGACTTAAAATAACATAAAATACATAAACATTTAAAATTATAATCTTGAACCAGGAGGTGGATGACCAAGTGGAATAGGAAGTTGAGAAGTCTTTGGACGTGTAAGTGTAGTTGAAGGAGGCCCCCAAAACATTGGGAAATGGCACACAGAATGCACAAACTACGCTGGAGTATAACAATGGTTGGATGCGGCCGGTATACTTCTCTACTCTGCACAAGCTACGGAGAAGTTCTGTGTGCACACCTACTCTTCCACCATGTTGCTGAAACGCTGCCTCCTGCTAAAACGGTCCATATCTGATGCTGGTGCTGGATAATGTGGTGTGCCGACTATGCTTTTCCACATTTCGGCCATGCTAACTCTCCTGTGGTTGCGTCAGTATTCAAGCTGCATTGGTGACTTCCTCCTCCTCCTCTGCCTCACACTTACACTGAGCCCCTCCGCTGTCAGGTGGGAACACTGTCAGTAGCAGGTCTACCAGAGTGCGCTTGTATTTAGGCATCTTCCGATCATGCTGCAGTGATGGAAGTAAGGACAGCATGTTGTGATTGCAGCGGGGATCCTGCAGTGTGGCCACCCAGTAATCAGCACTGGTAACAATGAGGGCAACTCGGCGGTCATTGTGCAGGCACTGCAGCATGCACTTGCTCATGTGTGCCAGGCTGCCCAGAGGCAACGACAAACTGTCCTTAGTGGGAGGTGTATTGTCTGTGTCTTCTGTATCCCCCCAGCCATGCTCCATTTATGCCCATGAGCTGGGGATTGCTGTTGTCTGCGGACCGCATTCGGAGGAATTGCTGACCCGGTTATAGATGCGCTACAGTGTCTGGGTTTGGAGCATTTCCACCCGTTTAGGCCACTTTTTTCAGTGAGTTTTTGGTAGACTCATGTTCCATCACCCATAATAATTTGCGAAAATAAATCTCCTGAATTTTCTCTAAGCATGTCTAAATTCTCTTGGCTAAATTGCTAGCTTCAAGTTTTTTGCTCAGTCGTCAGCATTTGTGGCACCCAACGGGAACTAACCTTTGACATAATCAAAACATCATTAAATATGCTGGAAACTGTGACAACTGAAATGCCTAATTCATGAGCTATAACATTGGTGGTTAAGTTGTGCTGTTCTGCAGAGTGACTCACCCAATTGTGCTGCCAGGTGAAACTCCACTATCACCTGCTGCTGCTCACACAGTCTTTCCAACATGTGCAAGGTGGAGTTCCACCTTGTGGGTATGTCGCGTATCAGGAGGCGAACAGGAAGGCAGAAGTTATGCTGCAGCGTAGACAGGCACGCAGCAGCGTAGTAACGCCAAAAGTGCTACCCATAGAATTAACATCTCGGGGTAATTTTAAAGGAACCTACTGCACCACCAAATTCAGCACGTGCGCCAGGCAAGGGATGTGTGTCAACTATCGCACACCACCAGGCAGGACTTGAGGCTCAGTGGCACCAACCATTCATTGGTCTCTTCTTCTATGCCCGTCCATAGCTCCTGTACAGTGTGTGTTTTTTTCTCCCAAACATATAAGTTTCAGCCTGCCGTTGTTTACCCTTGGCTGTGCTGAAGTTGGTGGTGCAGGTGTTACGCTGACTGGATGAGGAGGCGGTAGAGGAGGAAGCAGAGTAGGACAGGAGGCAACAGGAGGCACCAAGAAACATCCATTCCCTGCCCATGCTTACTTGTCCACATATGGGTGGTTATGTGGACCTTGCCACTGATGGTGTTGCACAAGCGCACACCTGATTTTTTTCTGCCACTTGTTTCTGCAGGCCAGGGATGTATCTCCCTCCCAAAAAATGGCTTTAGGTCACCGACAGAATTAACAAACAGATTAACTAAGTATTTCTGAGTCACGGATGCAAATGAGGTGTACAGTATATCCCCCCAAAAAATGGGTTTATGGCATAACTAGAATTAACAGACATTTGTGTGTCACTGGTGCAAAGGAGGTGCATTGCACCGATCAAAATTGCCTACAGGACACCCACTGACTAAACAGCCACATTAAAAGCCTAACATGTGATCCGACATTTATGCATGTAGGGTCACGTGCTGCACTGGCCAATCACAGCCATGCCAATACTAGACATGACTGTGATGGCTTCCAACTGCCCACAGCTTAAAATCTTGTTGATTGACTGCGCTGCAGCCTTTCAACATGCTTTATTTAAAATCCAAACACCGAACAAGAAAACAGGCTTTCGCGTCAATGTCCGTGTTTGGTGTGCTCGGAAAACGCAATGTTCGGTATGAACCCGAAAATTCTGGGTTTTCTCATCCTTAGTTAGGAGGTGTCACTAATTTGTCTTAAAAACAGATAAATCAACATTTTGAAAATTGGGAATTTTTCTAAATTTTCATAAAATTTGGAATTTTATTTTATAAATAAAAGTAAAAGGTATTAACCCAAATTTAACATTAACATGATCTATGCTGTGTCGTGAGAAAAGCAATCTCAATCGACTGGATAAGTGAAAGTATGAGGGGTGTTCAATAAGTTATCTACCCTAAAGGGAACCTGTCACCAGGATTTAGTGTATAGAGCTGGGGACATGGGCTGCTAGATGGCCGCTAGCACATCTGCAATACCCAGTCCCCACAGCTCTCTTCGCTTTTATTGTGTTAAAAAACCTTTTTGATCAATATGCAAATGACCTGATATGAGTCCTGTATCCGGAGAGGAGTCAAGCGTAAAGGAGCCCAGCACCGCCCCGCGTCCTCCGAATCTCCTCCTTGCTGGCTGACGTCACAGAGCTGGAGCGCCGAAATCTCGCGATGCGCGAGCTAGCGCATGCGCAATGTCGGCATCATGTTCATTCCCTGTGCTGGCATCAGCACAGGGAACGAACTACGCGTGCGCTAGCTCGCGCATCACGAGATTTCGGCGCTCCAGCTCTGTGACGTCAGCCAGCAAGGAGGAGATTCGGAGGACTCGGGGCGGTGCTGGGCTCCTTTCCGCTTGACTCATCTCCGGATACAGGACTCATATCAGGTCATTTGCATATTGATCAAAAAGGTTTTTTAACACAATAAAAGCACAGACAGCTATGGGGACTGGGTATTGCGGATGTGCTAGCGGCCATCTAGCAGCCCATGTCCCCAGCTCTATACACTAAATCCAGGTGACAGGTTTCCTTTAATATAAAAACACAATTATTCTCAGGAAATCATTGCCCACACAGAAATTGCCTCAGGTTCCAAAATACAGAGTAATCACTGGGAGCCAGGTCTGGACTGGTTGGTTAAGATCCATGAAACTGCATTCCCTGACAGCAGCTTGTGATTTTCGAGACTTGTGAGCTGGTGCATCATTGTGAAGCACACCTGCCAACAAATTCCCACTGAGTTTCTCTTTGATTGCCTTACATAATGCCTCCATTGATGAATAGAGATGTCCCGAACTATTTGCCAGCGAACAGTTCCCGGCGAACATAGCTTGCTCGCGTTCGCCGCGGCGGACGAACATATGCGATGTTCGATCCGCCCCTATACATCATCATTGAGCAAACTTTCACCCTGTACCTCACAGTCAGCAGACACATTCCAGCCAATCAGCATACCCTCCCTCCCAGACCCTCCCACCTCCTATCAAAAAGCAAGGACAGCATCCATCTTAGATTCATTCTGAAGCTGCAGTGTCACAAATTTGACTAAGTTGTAACCGCAATGCGATTAATACAGGTTATATTAATCGCATTGCAAATTCAACTTAGAGCTGGGTTCCTAATGGTTGTATTGCTAGAATATAACGAAGATTGAGAATATAGTGCTATATTCGTTATATTCGTCAATTCTAGCAATACAACCATTAGGAACTCAGATCTAAGTTGTAGTCTCAATGCGATTAATACAGGTTATATTAATCGCATTGCGAATTCAACTTAGAGCTGGGTTCCTAATGGTTGTATTGCTAGAATTGACGAATATAACGAATATAGCACTATATTCTCAATCTTCGTTATATTCTAGCAATACAACCATTAGGTACCCAGCTCTAAGTTGAATTTGCAATGCGATTAATACAGGTTATATTAATCGCATTGTGAATTCAACTTAGAGCTGGGTTCCTAATGGTTGTATAGCTAGAATATAACGAAGATTGAGAATATAGTGTTATATTTGTCAATTCTAGCAATACAACCTTTAGGAACTTAGCTCTAAGTTGAATTCGCAATGCGATTAATGCAGGTTATATTAATCGCATTACGAATTCAACTTACCACACTCTGCGTCAACTACGTAATTTTCCATGGGAGTTTTGCCATGGATCCCCCTCCGGCATGCCACAGTCCAGGTGTTAGTCCCCTTGAAACAACTTTTCCATCACTATTGTGGCCAGAAAGAGTCCATGTGGGTTTTAAAATTCGCCTGTCTATTGAAGTCTATGGTGGTTCGCCCGGTTCGCCCGTTCGCGAACGGAAAATTTTATGTTCGCGACATCTCTATTGATGAAGCGTAGGTGTCTCCAGTATTTGTCTTGTGTGACATGAAATCTAGGAATATAATGCCTGTTCTATCCTAAAAAATGGTTACCATGATTTTTCCAGGGGACTGCTGCACACAAAATTTCTTTGGAGTTGGTGACCCCTTGTGCTTCCATTGTATAGCCTCTTTGGTCTCAGGATCAGGGTGGTATATGGAATGTGCCACTTCATTTTGTTGGTAACATTCTTTTGCACCTGGTAGCTTCTGTGTCACATGGTCTGTTATGGGTGCCGCTCACAGCTTTATTTTACCTCACAATGCATTGGTGATACCACTATGGAGGCATGTGAGAGCTTGGCTGTGAGTTAATTTCTAGCACTGTTCAGACCCTGTTCACACACCACAGGCGTTTTAGTGGTAGGACCCCATGCGTGCTGAGACACCGTGACTCGGTGCATGAGGGGCTCCGATATGTTCCTGACTGGAAGATATTGGCAAAGTTCTCAACTTTTAACATCGGCTTGAGGAATTAGCTAGTATTGTCAGTTGCGTATCATTTTGGTGCATTTTCTGCAGTGATTTGTGTGTATATACATTCAGGTCCATAAATATTGGGACATCAACACAATTTTAACATTTTTGGCTCTATACACCACCACAATGGATTTGAAATGAAACGAACAAGATGTGCTTTAACTGCAAACTGTCAGCTTTAATTTGAGGGTATTTACATCCAAATCAGGTGAACAGTGTAGGAATTACAACAGTTTGCATATGTGCCTCCCACTTGTTAAGGTACCAAAAGTAATGGGACAGAATAATTATCATAAATTAAACTTTCACTTTTTAATACTTGGTTGCAAATCATTTGCAGTCAATTACAGCCTGAACTCTGGAACGCATAGACATCACCAGACGCAGTATGCTTTGGGTCATTGTCTATCAGCACTGTGAAGCGCCGTCCAATGAGTTCTGAAGCATTTGGCTGAATATGAGCAGATAATATTGCCCGAAACACTTCAGAATTCATCCTGCTGCTTTTGTCAGCAGTCACATCATCAATAAATACAAGAGAACTATATTCATTGGCAGCCATACATGCCCACGCCATGACACTACCACCACCATGCTTCACTGATGAGGTGGTATGCTTAGGATCATGAGCAGTTCCTTTCCTTCTCCATACTCTTCTCTTCCCATCACTCTGGTACAAGTTGATCTTGGTCTCATCTGTCCACAGGATGTTGTTCCAGAACTGTGAAGGCTTTTTTAGATGTCGTTTGGCAAACTCTAATCTGGCCTTCCTGTTTTTGAGGCTCACCAATGGTTTACATCTTGTGGTGAACCCTCTGTATTCACTCTGGTGAAGTCTTCTCTTGATTGTTGACTTTGACACACATACACCTACCTCCTGGAGAGTGTTCTTGATCTGGCCAACTGTTGTGAAGGGTGTTTTCTTCACCAGGGAACGAATTCTTCGGTCATCCACCACAGTTGTTTTCCATGGTTTTCCGGGTCTTTTGGTGTTGCTGAGCTCACCGGTGCGTTCCTTCTTTTTAAGAATGTTCCAAACAGTTGTTTTGGCCACGCCTAATGTTTTTGCTATCTCTCTGATGGGTTTGTTGTGTTTTTTCAGCCTAATGATGGCTTGCTTCACTGATAGTGACAGCTCTTTGGATCTCATCTTGAGAGTTGACAGCAACAGATTCCAAATGCAAATGGAACACTTCAAATGAACTCTGGACCTTTTATCTGCTCATTGTAATTGGAATAATGAGGGAATAACACACACCTGGCCATGGAACAGCTGAGAAGCCAATTGTCCCATTACTTTTGGTTCCTTAACAAGTGGGAGGCACATATGCAAACTGTTGTAATTCCTACACCGTTCACCTGATTTGGATGTAAATACCCTCAAATTAAAGCTGACAGTCTGCAGTTAAAGCACATCTTGTTTGTTTCATTTCAAATCCATTGTGGTGGTGTATAGAGCCAAAAATGTTAAAATTATGTTGGTGTCCCAATATTTATGGACCTGACTGTATATTTTTTCATCTGCACAATGTATAATTTTGTGTAAGATGTCCTTGTGGTGCATGCGGTCCGCATCGGCATCCTCCATTGTACGCATTTTTTGCTGGGGATTGCTGTTGTCTGTGGACCGCATGCGGAGGAATTGCTCCCCCAGTTATAGACGCGCTACAGTGTCTGGGTTTGTAGCATTTCCACCCGTTTAGGCCACTTTTTTCAGTGAGTTTTTGGTAGACTCATGTTCCATCACCCATAATAATTTGCGAAATAAATCTCCTGGATTTTCTCTAAGCATGTCTAAATTCTCTTGGCTAAATTGCTAGCTTCAAGTTTTTTGCTCAGGCGTCAGCATTTGTGGCACCCAATGGGAACTAACCTTTGACATAATCAAAACATCATTAAATATACTGGAAACTGTGACAACTGAAATGCCTAATTCATGAGCTATAACATTGAATTTGACCCGATGATCTTCCAATATCATGGTCTCTACGTCACGGCAAATTTTCTCTGAAGATGCTGCGACAGGTCATCCCGAACAAGGGTTATCTTCAGTTAATTCCCTAACCTATTTCAACTGCTTGGCCCAAACTTTTACTTGGAATTAGAAAGATGCATCTTCACCATATACTATACAGCAATCATCATTCATGGATTTCTTTAGGCTTCTTTTCTTCCTTTGAAAGGAATTTAATCATGGAACAAATTTCCAAATCCCTCGCTTTCTTAGTAGACCTGCACTGTACTGTACTTGCTATACTGTCACTTCCAATGCTTTCATCAGACTGAACTGCTACTGTGTGTGTTGCATGTTCAGACATGTCTCAACCTGCACAGACAAGCTCAGCTCTCTAATACTGACAGAACATGCTGAGGTAGATAATTTATAGAACACCCCTCGTTTTCCATAGTTATTACCGCATAAAGTGACACATGTCTGATTTGCAAAAATTATCTGTCAGGATGGTGAAAAATGGAAGGGGTTAAAAAATAAAAGCCCAAAGCATACATAAAATATCCAGTTGTTTTCAGTGGGTATAATGTGTGCAAAAGAGTGACATATGTGGGAAATATTAATGGGATTATCCCATCTTGTCATTTCTTTGTCGAGATGGTACTAAGCACTGACTCCAGGTGGCCGGGCTTACAGAAACAGCTTGCATTGCCCTACTGCTTGTGCAGCTCCCATTCACTGCAATGCAATGCAAGGGAAAATCGCTTTAAAACATCCTTTTTTTTTTGCATAATTGAAGTCAGTGGTAGGTGTATATCCTAACATAAAGGGTTATGTTTGCATAACACTCATTTGTCTGAACACAAATATCGAATCTGTGTTAAAAAGAATAGGAAGATCCATCAAACAGGTGTCAGCTATTTACTGGTAAGGGCTCATGCACATGAACATATTTCCATTTTTTGTGTGGCCTGTAAGCAGAACCATTCACCTCAATAGGTCAGCAAAAAAAGCCCCGGAAATTACTCTGTGTACATTCCGTTTCCATATGTCTGAAAGTCCATTTTTCAAAAAAGATAGAACATGTCCTATTCTTGTCCATTTTGCGGACAAGGATAGGCATTGGATCCGCAAAAAAAAAAAACAATGCAATACCGATGTCACACGGATGTCATCTGTATTTTTTGTAGATTCATGTTTTGCGGACCGCAAATCCATACGGTCGTGTGCATAGAGCCCTAAGCCAGAAAGATGATATAGTTGACATACCATGGCATTCTTTTTTCCTGGTCTACTCAAAGGACAAAACAACACATTTGAAAACACCCATGTACACTATTAACTACATGCACATACCGACGTACTGTAGCCGAGCTAAACTTGATGGTTACTGCATTAAGTAAACAATGGCAAGAAAACACTGTTATACATAGAGAGGCACACTTTTACACATACATATGTACACATAGGGTACACTTTAATACATATGAGACATGTAAATACCCTACTCACAAAAAGTTAGGGATATTTAGCTTTCGGGTGAATTTTATGGAAAACGTGAAAAGTTCACAATACAGTGATATTATATCATGAAAGTAGGGCATTTAAGTAGAAGCATGCAATGGTGATTTCCTCATCTCAAACAATTTATTGAGACATAGTACTCTGGTATGTCTCTGGTATTGTGTTTGTCTCCCTGTCCCTGTCTATAATGCAATGCATTTAATAACACTAATTCACAGAAAAATACTATCGGGGTGCTGTTTTCGCAATAATGATATATACTAGAAACTTGAGGTTTTGAATAAAAAAAAAAAAATTGTCTCTGTTCAAGTGAGAAAAAAGAATAGTTTTTTTTGTAGGAGGATGGTTTTGTAATGCAGAACTACTATGATATTCTGCAGCAGCTGAAAACTTGTAATGTGATTAATCTCCTACTGTATGTGTACACCAATGTATAACAATTCAGTGTAGGTGGTAAAATTTCTGTCTACAGAGTAATTTTCATCTAAGTTCATTTGTATAACAATGGCATTAACATTGGACAGTGTGGCAATGTGAATAGTGATGGGTGCAGTAAAGTCCTGGGGAAGCATGAAAAAGGGGTGTTGTTTGCACCAGGAGTGTGTCACCAAGGGGCCTGGCCTTGGTGGAGTAAAGGCCCTAGATATAGGTGGACACCAAGGCAGTTAGCTTAACTGGCTCCAGCTAGTCCGGGCGGGCTTTTACTGGGAACAGGCAATGTGTTGGGTGGGTACCTGTTCCCCATGCTCCAGTCCGGGATTTTGGAATATGTCCATGTCTGGGGATGGTATTTAATCCTGTTGCTGGACTTGGGTGTGGCTCCCAGTTTGGGGAAGGAGACAGAGTTTTTGTGAAACACAGTCCTGCTGGAGGCTCTAGAAGAGTGGTCTCAGCTGGGCTGGCTGAGGGGCCATGGGGCTAGGTGCTAGCCGGATTGTTGGGGGACGCCGTGATGCTTGGGCGCAAGTGGTCACAAGGCCAGAGTCGGAAGGACTACTGGGCCAGACTCCCCCATAAAGGCACTGGACTTTAGACCGTGTGTGAACGGTGCTCTGTACAGCCAGGAGACTGATGGACATTGGGCTGGGAAAGCCACATGTTGTGACTGTGTGTACGGTGCTTTAGGTGAGTCAGGTTATGTTATGTTTAGTTAGAGCCCAGCCGGGCAGGTGTTTATTTTGTGTAATAATGTTTGTTTGGCTGAGGTGCCAAATAAAGCGATGTTTGGACCTGAAACTTAGTGTCTGGCGAAGATACTTGTGTGAATGACCCCTGGAGAAGAGCTAACCCCCCACAACAGATACAATGCACTGGAATAAAAGGGGCAATTACTCAGCAACAGAAGACTATTGGAGCGCTGTGCTGGCAATAACATTATCTAGAAACTTGAGGTTTTGGAAAAAAATTATATGTCTCTGCTCATATGATAAAAATAGAAGAAAAAAAATTCTTGTATCTGGCTGCTAGGTTGAGGTTCTGCAGCAGCTGTATTATTAAGCACTGAAACTGCTTCCCCTAAACAGCCCCTAGTATTCTATGCAATTATTCCTTTATTTTCTGTCCATACACTTTCCCTGTAACACTAGAAGAGATGCTTGCTTGTGCCTCTCTATACTGTAGAAGATCATTTTCTGTCAGACACTGCATACATAGGGCCAGATTTATCATTAGCTCAAGTCAGAATAATGGAGTGAAAAAGTTGCAAGATTTTGCGCAATCGCTAAAACTGCGCACAAATTTGCGACTTTTTCCTGCTCTGCACTATGCTCGCCAGTTTTCTGAAAGTGGGCGTGTTTTCTTATGTAAATGAATCTCTAGACAGATTTACTATTGGGACTATTTAAAAAGTCGCAAAAAAGTCGCAAAAAATGCGCAATTTTCCTCCAGTGAGGACCATGCTTATCTTATGAGACTTTTTAATAGAACATGCGACTTTTTCGTAAAGACATGCGACTTTTGTAAAGCTGCTTACTGACGGATAAACTGCTACCGTCAAACCACATTTATTACAGTCTTAAAGGGCCGATCATAAATCTGACTAGGCTAAAACTGACTTTAGCCATATGTGAAAGTGGAATGAGCTGTCAGAGTAATGATAAATCTGGCCCATAGACTCAGTCACCCTCATTAACAGCTCAACCTAGAAGTAATCTTATTGCTCTGCACAGGCATCTCCCAACCTGCTGCCACCCTACCCCCCACACTTCCTCCCATCCTGAGCATCCTTTTTCTTCCTCCCTCACGTGCTGTTGGTTCGCTCATCTTTACTGTCAATCACTGATAAGACCACCTACATGACTATTAAGCTCAAAATTAGTAAAGATTTAGACTAATGATTTACACTTTTTGCTGAATCATTTTCCATAAAACTATCAATCTACTTGTGCTCATCCTGCCTGCAGTTTGCACTTCATTTTGTGGTGACAGGTTCCCTGTCACAGTTCAAATTCCATAATAAAACATTTGGGGCCTCTACCTCTTTATATCAAACCAGGCTGAGAGGGAGCTAATTTCAAAGTGGAAGGAAAATTATATATATCTTATTCACCACCTTTCTTGCTTAATTTTTTTTATCTGTAATGGAGCAATTTAAATACTGCACATACAGTACTAACTCACTGGGGAAATGCATCATTATAAATACCCCAGCAGCAATGTACGTGCACAGCTCCAACCGGAGCCTGCCGACTTGCTATGGCTCCACCCTGGACACAACTTAAATGCTGTACCTACTGTTTACCAGGGGAAATAAATCATTATGTGTACATCAGTAGGAGTACATGTGCACAGTGTCCCCCTAAAACTCCAAGAGATTCACTATGGCTCTTTATAGGACACAGAACACTGCCAGATAACAAATGAATCCTTCCTGATAAGGAGAATGTCCTGCTCAACGTGTATCCTTATAACTCATCAGGAGTAGGGTTATGGAATAGCATAGTGTAGCACTGGCTATTAGTATTTATCTGATGGGAGCAAGGGATACATCACACTGACTGCCACTGATGTTGTGCAGTCAGCTGTAGTCTCCCGCACTATGATGGCCTTGAACGGCTGCTCAAATGTTGGGTATTAAACAGAAGGGGCATAATCGCTGGCTAATGCCAATCAGAGCATTAGGTGCCTCCTTAGATACGCCCCACCTCCCGCTATAACTCTCCATCAAGAGGGCCGTCAACCCCTTGAAGGAGCACTAAAAATGCACTAGGTACCTGGGGAAATCTAAAGCGGCTTATTACACTTGTATCTCTGGATTCTTTACAGCACCGCTCAGTAATGTACAGTCAGGTCCATAAATATTGGGACATTGACACAATTCTAAAATTTTGGGCTCTATACACCACCACAATGGATTTGAAATGAAACGAACAAGATGTGCTTTAACTGCAGACTGTCAGCTTTAATTTGAGGGCATTTACATCCAAATCAGGTGAACGGTGTAGGAATTACAACAGTTTGCATATGTGCCTCCCACTTGTTAAGGAACCAAAAGTACTGGGACAATTGGCTTCTCATCTGTTCCATGGCCAGGTGTGTGTTATTCCCTCATTATCCCAATTACAATGAGCAGATAAAAGGTCCAGTCTTCATTTCAAATCTGCTATTTTCATTTGGAATCTGTTGCTGTCAACTCTCAAGATGAGATCCAAAGAGCTGTCACTGTCAGTGAAGCAAGCCATCATTAGGCTGAAAAAACTAAACAAACCCATCAGAGAGATAGCAAAAACATTAGGCGTGGCCAAAACAACTGTTTGGAACATTCTTAAAAAGAAGGAACGCATCGGTGAGCTCAGCAACACCAAAAGACCCAGAAAACCACGAAAAACAACTGTGGAGGATGACCGAAGAATTCTTTCCCTGGTGAAGAAAACAACATTTACAACAGTTGGCCAGAACAAGAACACTCTCCAGGAGGTAGGTGTATGTGTGTCAAAGTCAACATTTAAGAGAAGACTTCACCAGAGTGAATACAGAGGGTTCACCACAAGATGTAAACCACTGGTGAGCCTCAAAAACAGGAAGGCCAGATTAGAGTTTGCCAAACAACATCTAAAAAAGCCTTCACAGTTCTGGAACAACATCGTATAGACAGATGAGTCCAAGATCAACTTGTACCAGAGTGATGGGAAGAGAAGAGTATGGAGAAGGAAAGGAACTGCTCATGATCCTAAGCATACCACCTCATCAGTGAAGCATGGTGGTGGTAGTGTCATGGCGTGGGCATGTATGGCTGCCAATGGAATGGGCTCTCTTGTAATTATTGATGATGTGACTGCTGATAAAAGCAGCAGGATGAATTCTAAAGTGTTTCGGGCAATATTATCTGCTTATATTCAACCAAAGGCTTCAGAACTCATTGAACGCGCTTCACAGTGCAGATGGACAATGACCCAAAGCATACTGCAAAAGCAACCAAAGAGTTTTTTAAGGGAGAGAAGTGGAATGTTATGCAATGGCCAAGTCAATCACCTGACCTGAATCCAAATGAGCATGCATTTAACTTGCTGAAGACAAAACTGAAGGGAAAATGCCCCAAAAACAAGCAGGAACTGAAGACAGTTGCAGTAGAGGCCTGGCAGAGCATCACCAGGGATGAAACCCAGCGTCTGGTGATGTCTATGCGTTCCAGACTTCAGGCTGTAATTGACTGCAAAGGATTTGCAACCAAGTATTAAAAAGTGAAAGTGTGATTTATGATTATTAATCTGTCCCATTACTTTTGGTTCCTTAACAAGTGGGAGGCACATATGCAAACTGTTGTAATTCCTACACCGTTCACCTGATTTGGATGTAAATACCCTCAAATTTAACTGACAGTCTGCCGTTAAAGCACATCTTGTTAGTTTTATTTCAAATCCATTGTGGTTGTGTATACAGCCATAAATGTTAGAATTGTGTTGATGTCCCAATATTTATGGACCTGACTGTATATCTCTCTTTCTGATATGCATTGTAGATAACTGCAGTACCGCATAGCAATAAAGACCGATAAGTGACCTGCAATTGTCACCTTCATATGGACTCCAACATCTGACCTGGGACAAATGTCACCAGTCCGGTGTCCCTCAATTGCAACAAAAAAAAACAAGTGGTTAGTGGATTTACCTGTGTGGACACAAAGGAGCAATATGTAAAGGGTATGTAAAAGACAACACTGAAAACTGTTATAAATCATGTGTTAGTAGGACAACACGACAATTACCAAAAGATGATATTTGGATTGCTTCTCATGTTAATCAGAAGACTAGCAATATCATTTAATGCTTCACTAACATAGGCACTTGATGAAAACCAGTATTGAAAACTATGGCTATTTCGGGTATGTCACCATTATTCAATGAAACATGCAAAAGATATCCTCTCATCCCCAGTCTAAAGGTCCACTGAGCCTCTTTGCGTAACAATGTAATGTCAATGAAACCTCCTTGGAAGGATTCGTGTATGTGCTCAATTCCTTGGAACTTGAGCACTTTTAAATTGCCATCATGATGAACTCATGCATGGCACGTAATTGGTGTTTCCACATTTTTTCTGACATTCCCTAGATCTGTGATGGCTAACCTCTGGCACTACAGCTGTGGTAAAACTACAACTCCCAAGATGCACACTTGCTTAGCTGGAGATTAGCCATCACTGCCCTAGATTTTTGCCTATTTGCCTTGCTAGCTCCCTTTTGGTCTTTCCAACATATTGCAACCCACAGGTCATCAAATACACAACTCCTATCTTCTTACTGTTGCTAAACGACCTTACCGTGTACGAACGACCTGATGTACTACTGGTAGATGCTTTGTCTTTTCTGATACCATCACAGGCAATGCATGTTCTAAATGGTCCTCATTTTTTTTATCAAGCTCCATCAAATGAGACATGGCTCACAAATGGTGGAACAAATAACTAATATATTAGCCCAGCTGGGTCTATACCATAATTCCTTGCAGTAGATAAGGCATTTAACCCCTTAAGGACTCAGGACGTACCGGTACGTCCTAAGTTTAAATCGCGATTGCGGCACGGCGGGGATTAATCGCAACAGGATGTCCGCAGCGGGCATCCAAAAATTAAAAGTTTCAAGTAAAAATAAACAAAAACGTCATTTTCCCCAAATAAAGTAAAAAAAATGGTAAAAAATTAGGAAAAAAAAAAAGTATACATATTAGGTATCGCCGCGTCCGTATCGACCAGCTCTATAAACATATCACATGACCTAACCCATCAGATGAACACCGTAAAAAATAAAAACTGTGCTAAATAAACATTTTTTTTTGTCACCTTACATCACAAAAAGTACAACAGCAAGCGATCAAAAAGGCGTTTGCCCACCAAAATAGTACCAATCTAACCGTCAACTCATCACGCAAAAAATTAACCCCTACCTGAGACAATCGCCCAAAAAATAAAAAAACTATGGCTCAGAATATGGAGACACTAAAACATCTTTTTTTTTTGTTTAAAAAATGATATTATTGTGTAAAACTTACATAAATAAAAAAAAAGTATACATATTAGGTATCACCGCGTCCGTATCGACCGGCTCTATAAGAATATCACATGACCTAACCCCTCAGGTGAATACCGTAAAATCACAAAAAGTGTAATAGCAAGTGATCAAAAAGTCACACGCACTCCAAAATAGTGCCAATAAAACCGTCATCTCATCCCGCAAAAATCATACCCTACTCAAGGTAATCGCCCAAAAACTGAAAAAATTATGGATCTCAGACTATGGAAACACTAAAACATGATTTTTTGGGTTTCAAAAAAGAAATCATTGTGTAAAACGTACATAATTTAAAAAAAGTATACATATTAGGTATTGCCGCATCCGTGACAAGCTAATCTATAAAAATATCACATGATCTAACCTGTCAGATGATTGTTGTAAATAACAAAAAATAAAAACGGTGCCAAAACAGCTATTTCTTCTTACCTTGCCTCACAAAAAGTGTAATATAGAGCAACCAAAAATCATATGTACCCTAAACTAGTACCAACAAAACTGCCACCCTATCCCATAGTTTCTAAAATGGGGTCAATTTTTTGGAGTTTCTACTCTAGGGGTGCATCAGGGGGGCTTTAAATGGAACATGGTGTCCAAAAAAACAGTCCAGCAGAATCTGCCTTCCAAAAACCGTATGGCATTCCTTTCCTTCTGCGCCCTGCCGTGTGCCCGTACAGCAGTTTACGACCACATATGGGGTGTTTCTGTAAACTACAGAATCAGGGCCATAAATATTGAGTTTGGTTTGGCTGTTAACCCTTGCTTTGTAACTGGAAAAAAATTATTAAAATGGAAAATCTGCCAAAAAAGTGGAATTTTGAAATTGTATCTCTATTTTCCATTAATTCTTGTGGAACACCTAAAGGGTTAACAACGTTTGTAAAATCAGTTTTTAATACCTTGAGAGGTGTCGTTTTTTAGATGGGGTCACTTTTATGGAGTTTCTACTCTAGGGGTGCATCAGGGGGGCTTCAAATGGGACATGGTGTCAAAAAAAACAGTCCAGCAAAACCTGCCTTCCAAAAACCGTATGGCATTCCTTTCCTTCTGCGCCCTGCCGTGTGCCCGTACAGCGGTTTACTACCATATATGGGGTGTTTCTGTAAACTAAAGAATCAGGGCCATAAATATTGAGTTTGCTTTGGCTGTTAACCCTTGCTTTGTAACTGGAAAAAAATTATTAACCGCTTTACGTCCGCCCATAGGATATAAACGTCCTATGGGTGGACCTCTATTTCTGAAAGCACGTTTTAAAACGTCCTTTCAGAAATAGCAGCTGCACGCTAATCGTGCAGCTGCTGATCGGGTTGCCCGCTGTCAGTGACAGCAGGGCAACCCAGAGATAAGGCAGGGACAGTTCCCAGGTGCCCCTGCCTTCTGGATCGCTGCAGACACAGCGCTCACCGAGCGCTGTGTATGCAGAGAAGGAAGCCCTATGCGCTTCCTGTTCCGGCCCGGCGGTCATGTGACCGCCGGGACCGGAGAGTGCAGGGGCTGTGTCAGGTCTCTCAGAGACCTCAATCAGCCCTGCTCTGAGGCTGTACAGCACTGGATTGCTACTGTACAGCCTCTCTAGGGGTGTATTTGTCCTGTAACTGGGGCTACTATGTCAGCCCCAGTTACAGGAGAAATCAACAGTGAAAAAATAAAAAGTGAAGTAAATGTCCCCCAGAGGTCTTGTATGACCTTATGGGGGACGAAAAGTGTAAAATAAAAAAAAATAAAAAATAAAAAGGTTGAAAATAAAAAAATAAAAAAAAGTTTCACATGTAAAAAAAAAAAGTCCCCAAGTAAGGAATGAAAAAAAAAAGTTAAAAATAGAAAAAATAAAATAAAATAGACATATTTGGTATTGCCGCGTCCGTAAAAACCAGCTCTATAAAAATATCACATGACCTAACCCCTCGGGTGATCACCGTAAAAAAAAAAAAAAAAAACTGTGTCAAAACAAGCAATTTTTGTCACCTTGCATCACAAAAGGTGCAACACCAAGTGATCAAAAACGCGTATGTCCCACAAAATGGTACCAATAAAACAGTCACCTCATCCCGCAAAAAATGAGCCCCTACATAAGAAAATCTTTAAAAAAATAAAAAAACTATAGCTCTTAGAACATGGAGACACTAAAACATAATTTTTTGGGTTTCAAAAATGCTTTTATTGTGTTAAAGTGAAACAAATAAAAAAAAAGTATACATATTATGTATTTCCGCGTCGGTAAAAACCAGCTCTATAAAAATATCACATGACCTAACCCCTCGGGTGAACACCGTAAAAAAAAAAAAAAAAAAAAACTGTGTCAAAACAAGCAATTTTTGTCACCTTGCATCAAAAAAGGTGCAATACCAAGTGATCAAAAACGCGTATGTCCCACAAAATAGTACCAATAAAACCGTCACCTCATCCCGCAAAAAATGAGCCCCTACATAAGAAAATCTCTCAAAAAATAAAAAAAACTATAGCTCTCAGAACATGGACACATTAAAACATAATGTTTTTGTTTCAAAAATGCTATTATTGTGTAAAACTTTAATAAATGAAAAAAAAAGTATACATATTAGGTATCGCCACGTCCGTAACAATCTGCTCTATAAAAATGTCACTTGACTGAACCCCTCAGGTGAACGCTGTAAAAATAAATAAATAGAAACTGTGCTAAAACAACCAATTCTTTGGTCACCTTGCCCCATAAAGTGTTATAATGAATGATCAAAAAATCATATGTACCCAAAAATAGTACTAATAAAACTGGCACCTTATCCCCTAGTTTCCAAAATGGGGTCACTTCTTGGGAGTTTCTACTGTAAGGGTGCATCAGGGGGCTTCAAATGGGACATGGCATCTAAAAACCATGTGGAGTTCCTTTTCTTCTGCGCCCTGCCGTGTGCCCATACAGCAGTTTATGACCACATGTGGGGTGTTTCTGTAAACCGCAGAATCTGGGTAATAAATATTGAGTTTTGTTTGGCTGTTAACCATCGATGTGTTAAAGAAAAAAATTGATTAAAATGGAAAATCTGCCAAAAAAGTGAAATTTAAAAATTGTATCTCCATTTTCCTTTAATTCTTGTGGAACCCCTAAAGGGTTAACAAAGTTTGTAAAATCGGTTTTGAAATACCTTGAGGAATGTAGTTTCTACAATGGGGTCATTTATGGGGGTATCCACTATGTAGGCCCCACAAAGTGACTTCAGACCTGAACTGGTCCTTAAAAAGTGGGTTTTGGCAATTTTCTTAAAAATTTGAAGAATTGCTTCTAAACTTCTAAGCCTTCTAACGTCCTAAAAAAATGAAATGACATTTCCAAAATGATGCCAACATAAAGTAGACATATGGGGAATGTTAAATAATAAATATTTTATGAGGTATCACTTTCTGTTTTAAAAGCAGAGAAATTGAAATTTAGAAAATTGCGAATTTTTCAAATTTTTGGGTAAATTTGGGATTTTTTCCTAAAAAAAGGTGAAATATTTTGACTCAAATTTATGACTATCATGAAGTACAATGTGTCACGAGAAAACAATCTCTGAATGACTTGGATAAATAAAGGCGTTCCAAAGTTATTACCACATAAAGTAAGATATGTCAGTTTTGCAAAATTTGGCCTGGTCAGGAAGGGGGCAAATGGCCCAGATGGCAGGTGGTTAAAATGGAAAATCTGCCCAAAAAAGTGAAATTTTAAAATTGAATCTCTATTTTCCATTAATTCTTGTGGAACACCTAAAGGGTTAACAACGTTTGTAAAATTAGTTTTGAGTACCTTGAGGGGTGTAGTTTCTAGAATGGGGTCATTTTACATAATATTTTACAATAATATACTCGCAAAGTGACTTCAGACCTGAACTGGTCCCTAAACTTCTAAGCCTTGTTACATCCCCAAAAAATTAAATATCATTCCCAAAATGATACAAACATGAAGTAGACATATGGGGAATGTAAAGTAATAACTATTTTTGGAGGTATTACTATGTATTATAAAAGTAGAGACATTGAAACTTGGAAATTTGCAATTTTTTGCAAATTTTTGGTAAATTTGGTATTTTAAAAAAATATATATATATATTTTTTGACTTGATTTTACCAGTGTCATGAAGTACAATATGTGATGAATAAACAATCTCAGAATGGCCTGGATAAGTCAAAGCGTTTTAAAGTTATCAACACTTAAAGTGACACTGGTCAGATTTGCAAAAAATGGCCAAGTCCTTAAGGTGAAATAGGGCTGAGTCCTTAAGGGGTTAAAATATGAAATAATAATATTCTAATTAATGGGTGGTAACGTAGGTAGATATTTATTGTGACCACAGTCTGTTCTAGTTATCCATTTTTCCTTGTTCTTCACCTTCTTATATTTAGCTCAGGCATCCTCAAACTGCGGCCCTCCAGCTGTTGCAAAACTACAACTCCCAGCATGCCTGAACAGCCTACAGGTATCAGCCTACAGCAGGGCATTGTGGGAGTTGTAGTTTTACAACAGCTGGAGGGCCGCAGTTTGAGGATGCCTGATCTAGCTCCTCAATTACCGTATATGCAAATTATCTCAATACCTTTTGTTTCTGGCACTGATCATTGCATAGAGACAAGTCTATTAGGCCTGACATTTCCAACAGTGCTTGGTCTCCCTGATTAATAAATCCTTGCGACTCCCCTACACTTTAATGTACTTGTAGAACAGCAGCTGAGTTATAAACATAAAAGAAAGATTAAGTTGGAAGGATGGGCCATTTATTGAACAGAGTATAATGAGAATCACAGGCTTTCGGATTATTTTTTTTCTTACTTAG
This sequence comes from Bufo bufo, assembly GCF_905171765.1. NCBI lineage: Eukaryota > Metazoa > Chordata > Amphibia > Anura > Bufonidae > Bufo > Bufo bufo. Next base: position 246,812,498 of record NC_053394.1, read on the forward strand.
CATATTGTTTAAATGATATAGTTATATACAGCATTTGTAATTGGAATAAAGATACATACTGTAGTAGTGAACGGAGAAAAATGTTTTGCTTGTTAAATACTGTAATCCATCTGGTTCTCAAGCACATTGTGGCACTGTTTCATTACAAACAAAATGTCAGCTTCTCTAGTATCTTGGTAAAAGCTTTCTAGACTCATAAACTATGATCTATTTATTTTTTAAAGGGCATGTCTCGCTTCAGCCAATGGCATTTATCATGTAGACAATACTAAACGTAATACAAGGTACTTACTAATGTTTTGTGATTATCCATATTGATTCCTTTGCTGGCTTGATAAATTTTTTCATCACATTATACACTGCTCGTATGAATAGTTATCACCACCTTGCAATCCAGAAACAGTAGCTATGCTTGCACGCTATAGGAAAAAGCATCGGCCAATGTGCACTCCCAGGGTTCTGGTCCCAGAGACACCAGCGTCTTTTTCTATAGCGTGCAGGCATGGCTAACGCTGATGGACTGCAGGGTGGTCATCATAACCCCTGAATACAAGCAGTGTATAATGTGATGGAAAAATGAATCAAGCCAGCAAAGGAGGAGATATGGACAATCACAATACATCAGTAAGTGCCTTATACTAACTTTCTCTACATGATAAATGCCATGTGCTGAAGTGGGGCAATCCCTTTAAATTATGGGTGCACATACCACAGAGATAGACCCTAAGCTGCTACAGGGTCCAGGCTGGTCCCATCTTCTCAGTTACTGAGTGGCAGGAGCAAAGCAATTCTAACAACTAATTAATAATAATGTTGGAAGTCGAACATCTAACATTGATAACCTATCCTAAGCAGCGCTGGATTACAGAAAGGGCAAATGTGAACTCGAGCCCTGGTGTCTCCACCAGAACAGAGGATGGCCTCCACAGATCTGGAGGTTCAGACTGATGTCCCGGCTGACCATGCATATACCAGTAAAGACTGAACTAAAACCCAAACAGGCTGCTGAACCTGTAGTCTGCTTATCCATAGCTGATCACTCCTCTATGAGAGCTGCAACAGAGATAAGCAATTGTCAGGCTCTGAACACTGTAATTACCTCTCCTGATATAGAGGAGAGACAATTACTGTGGATAGTAGGTGGCAGCATTGTAGAGTGATGCTGCCTCCTGCTAGCACTGATAACAAACAGGAGCCCCAAAGTATATCCTCTGCTGCTATCAAGTATGAAGAAATGGAAGGAGAAGGCTAAGTTTGCAGCAGTCCTTCATCCCTCAATACATCTGGAAGTAGCTGCTTGAGGACCTCCTATGCACTTCTACCTTTGGTGAGTGACTGTGGGAGGAAGGTAAGGGTTCCCCTGAAGCTGGTGCCTTTCTTTGTTAAAGGGGTTATCCAAGTTATATTTATTGATGACCTATCCTCAGGATAGGTCATCAATATCAGATCGGCGGGGGTCCGACACCCGGCGCCCCCTCCGATCAGCTGTTTGAAGAGAAGGCATGTGGTGTCAGCGCTGCCTCCTCTTCACTGTTTACCTTCTAGCCGTTGCATCTGCAGTGGTGAGCAGGTGTAATTACACCCAAGCCTTCCTATTGAAATGAATGGCCGTTTTACTGGCTAGGGCAGCGCTAAATCCTGCCCATGAGTGCCGGTGTCGTCACCGGGCTTCTTGGCAGCCCCATGGAGAGCCCCAGTACGTCTCCGGATCTCCAAAAAATGCCTTTGCGCTGCGCAATTTAGTGCAGGGCAAAGGAGAGCATCAGAGCATGAACTGCTCCGATTCTCAAGGCAGGGGGGCTGCTGGGGGGAAAATGGAGGTATGTCCGGGTTCAGCTCTGAACCCGGACAACCCCTTTAACAGTGAACCCCACCTTAACAATGACCTTCACAATGCCCAGCCCCCTTAACAGTGCCCCGACCTCTTAACAGTGACTTACACAGCACCTCGGTCACTTAACACTGAATCCAATGACCACCCCCTTAACAATGAAAAAAAATGAGTTGTTATGGAAACTTGCAAAACTGTGGGAATATCAGTGGGGTGAGGATACGAGTGAAAGCTTCTATTGGCTAATATGGGTCATATGATGGTGCCATATTTTAATTTTTGCGCAATATCTCAAGAACAGTACATCCTAGAGAGCTGATGCATGTATAAACCCCATCCCAGACACCCAATGTACCTATATGCCAAATTTGGTGCACATTGGTCCAACAGTTGTTTGGCCTTGCATAGACAGACAACAAACAGAAATGCATTCTTATACAGTATATATATATATATATATATATATATATATATATATACATACTCTTGCAAATACCGCAGCAGCACAGTTAGATAGTGTGAACTGGGTACAAATCCTTCAGGAAGGTCGGCTTCTCTTCCATTGTATATATATCCCAAAAAGCGAGGGAGCACTCCAGATAAGATGTGAAAGGTTGAAGACGCCAAACTTTAATTCCCCCCCAACAAACAAGTGCAATCAAGTCACATGATACAAATCAGTGAAAACACATGATACAAAAACTGTTCAATCACGTGATATTACAATCATTACAAAATATCCATAGTATGCAAAAAATTCCATAATTGAATAAAATCATTCAATACAGTGTAATGCCAAAGTGTCCATATATCCTCTTGTATCCCAAAATTAGATCTGGGATCCTATATATTTGTGCAAATATGCAAAAGTGCTAAGTGCCACTGCTTAAGGGGTTAAAAAAAACAATCTATATCAAAAAGGATACAGCCGTATCCCATTAGTTTATTAAAGCAGCATAGCATACCATTGGTGGCTCTATATGATCGCGAGTGTTTGGCGTCCCCATCCACACTCTGCGCTTGCGCCGAGTCCGACAGTACGTCCCGTCCTCCCAGCTCTTACTGCGTGCTTACGTCCTCACGTTCGCTGGATGTGCGGCGTGGTGACGTGGAACGCAACGCTAGCAGCGCAAGGAGAGGAGGGGCGGACCATGTGACTCAGTCACATCCAACCAACAACGGGAGGGGGGGCGTACCAATCACCATAGTGACATAGCATGTAAATACACACTCAGAATATGGCATCAGTGGGGGCATTCAGGCAATCGCAGAAAGCGAACCATCATCCAATCATCTCAAGAATATCCATGGACTTCAGAGATATATGGGGTACGTTCTGTGTCGTCAGGGATAACCACCATGGTCTCCCTGCTCAACACCTGGACCCAACAGCTGTCCTCCGGGCCACCAGTGGACAGTCAGAGGACCAATATCATTCCCCACATACTACCCACTATCCAACCCTCTCTTATAAATGGCGGAGGTGGGGAGAACCCTTTTTCACAGTGTATCATGGTGTCAACGAGATGGGAGCCATAAAGCACCACATACTCTGTCATGTACATGCTGTCTGTCAAAGTGAATACTATGATCAGTACCACAGCAATTCAATCACCACCACTGTAAACATCAAGAAATAAAAACTGCTTTAACTTGTATCCAGATTGTCATCATACGTAGTATGCCACACTCCCAAATGCGCCCACTGATATCCGATATTTCTTAATTCACCATGTAGAGTCATAATCGCGAGCACATAGAACCACTTCTGGTCTTGCTTGCTAAAAGAAGACAAAGATCCCAAGGGGTATCCAACAATTCTTTAAAAAATAGAAAAAAATTCAAATCATTATGTCCTAGGTTAGCACTGTTGTCTAATTTTGCACCCTGATCTAATTTTGGGATACAAGAGGATATATGGACACTTTGGCATTACACCGTATTGAATGATTTTATTCAATTATGGAATTTTTTGCATACTATGGATATTTTGTAATGATTGTAATGATTGTAATATCACGTGATTGAACAGTTTTTGTATCATGTGTTTTCACTGATTTGTATCATGTGACTTGATTGCACTTGTTTGTTGGGTATATATACCTTGCTATTGCACTGTTGTATAGCTTGACAAAGGCCTCATTGAGAAGGCCGAAACGTTGCTGGGGAATTAAAGTTTGGGGTCTTCACCCTTTCACATCTTATCTGGAGTGCTGCTTCGCTTTTTGGGATATATATATATATATATATATATATATATATATACAGTATATATATATATATTTATTTAAACAACTTTGTAGTACGCCTGACAAGGGACCAGAGTTGTCGCGAGAGCTTTTCTATGTAACATCATTGCTTCTATTTTGTTGGCCATTAAAAAGTATCATACTTGGGGGCGGAGCCTGCTCTGTTAAGAGAGGGCTGCTTGAAGCGTAGCTCCGCTGACTGAATATCCCTCATAGCCTGTTTTACATAGCCCTCGAGACCAAAAAATTGTAAAAATCGGTGGACAAAAACCCACAGAACCTATCGGTCCTGCCAAAACGGCGATTCAGCCCGGAGAAATTGACAAATTTATTAAGAAGGCAGCCGCCGCATATGTGGCTAAAGAACCCAAGATGGCGCCTGGAACTCCAAAGGCCTCCGGCTACAAGCAGCAAGCTGCAGGCGGCGCGGAAGGAGGTAGGGATGACTTCCCTGGCCCAGACGCCCTGCCGATCTCCAGGGGCTTCCTTAAAGAGTCGCTAGCTGAAGCCCTTGAACCCCTAAGCACAGAACTTTCAGCTATCAGGGGGGACATAAGTCATATTGGCACAAGGGTGGAAACCCTTGAAGAAAACCAATCTAATATCATCACGCATCAAAAAAAGATGTCTTCGAATATGGCTAAGTACCAAGAGCACATTAACTTGCTATACACAGCTATAGAAGACCAGGAGAACCGGGGGAGGCGAAATAACTTACGCTTCAGAGGCATCCCCGAATCTGTTGCTCCTAGCGACATCCCCGAAACGGTAATCCAAATTTGCATGCACTTGCTGGGCCCTGATACAGCCCATGAAGTCAATATAGAAAGGGCTCACAGAGCACTCCGACCCAAGCCGCAACCCAATGAACCCCCACGGGATGTAATATGCAAATTTCTATACTTTCCAGTCAAGGAAGCTATTCTTATAAGCGCCAGAAATAATCCATCATTGAAGTGGGAAGGCAACGATATCTCTATTTTTCAGGACTTGGCTCAGTCTACACTTAAAAAACGCAGAGCTCTGAAACCCTTGACGGACTGGCTGCGTTCACATAAGATCCTGTATAGATAGTCATTCCCTTTTGGCCTCTCTTTTACTCACGATGGTCGTCGCCTATTCATATCCTCTTTTAAAGACCTTGTCAAGGTCTATGAACACTTCAAGATGCAGCCGCTCTCGATTGAAAACTGGGAGACGATTCAAGATTGAGATTGTGCGGCTCTCCCTGATCTTCCTACTGTTTCGCCTTGGGAGCTACCTCGTACCCCCAAACCGCAAAAAGCAAGAAGAGGAAACATTTCAACTCCGAGGAGACTTCCACTTATAGACGAATGAAGATCTGAGTTTTACTCTACTGCAGATAAATATGATGTTCTAACGGGACTCTGATTCACTGAGAATCTCTCTTATACTAGCAGAGTTAACCATTTTAATATATTATGTTCTAGCTGTTATAATTCCCTATCTTACAATTGAATTGGTTTCTTCTATACCCATAAGGGGCTGTACCATATCACAGTCCTTGTTTTACATTCCACCCTTGCTTCCCACCTCTCTCTATGTCCCTTTGAAATGTTAGTGCTAACATATGGGCTCTCGCTACTGCCCAATCTAAGGGCTAGGGAGAGGGTGGATGAATCTCTTCACAGAGATAATAACGTCTGGTATCTGATGCTCTTTAGAGGGATTAACACGGAAATTATATCTTACCCCCAATATGCCTTTGGAGCTCTTATGCTCTACCACATTGTTGAGTAGTTACTATTGTTATGCTCGTTTTATGTATTTCTTTTTCTTTTGTTTCTATTTTCTAATCAGGTACTTCTTCACTTTCAAACGAACCACAAATCATACAAGGGACCAGTGAGATTTCCCACTGCTGCGCCCAGGGAGGTTGAGTGTTATTCGTTCTATGCTTATTATCACTATTAAGCTCTATATTACCACTATTTTGTTTTATCTGCCCTCGGCTTTGAATTATGGCTGACCTTTGCATAGCCTCATTCAATGTTAAGGGCTTCAATTCCCCTTCTAAACGTAGCCAAATCTTCTCTCACTTGAAGAAAGAGAACTGCTCGATCTTCTTCCTTCAAGAGACACACTTTAAACTCGATAAATATCCGAATCTTTCACACTCCTTATACCCGGAGTGGTATCATTGTGGCTCAAAGTCCTCGGCCTCCAAGGGCGTAAGCATCAGGATCCGGAAACACCTCCCATTTACATACATTCACCATGTTCTAGACAATGAGGGGAGGTACCTTATGCTTAAAGGTTCAATCTCGAACCAGGTATATACTTTTATTAACCTTTACACTCCCAATGTTAATCAGGTTACCTGGATAGACGAGGTTTTGTCCTTATTGGAATCATATAGAGAGGGTGTGGTGATTCTGGGCCGGGATCTTAACATAACGCTGGAGCCTGATATAGATTCTACTTCTTAAAGATCAGCAATTTCACCCAAAGCTCTCAGACACCTCAGAAAAAATCTCCATAACTGGTCGGTCTGTGATGTCTGGAGACTCCTTAACCCCAAAACGCGAGATTATTCCTTCTACTCCTCAGTACATGGGTCTTATCACAGACTCGACTACTTGTTTATATCAAAGGAACATCTCCAATACTGTAAGAATGCCAATATAGGTTCTATGCATTTATCAGACCATTCACCAGTATTTTTAACACTAAGCCCACTTTAGAACCTCGCCCCTATAGATGGCGCCTGAATGAGCAGTTCATTTCCCCAGGTGACACCCTTACCCGTACCCAAACGATACTCGAGGAATACTTTGCTTTTAATGCCAAATCGGTAACATCTCTCTTTAAGTATTATGGGATGCCCATAAAGCATATATGAGGGGTCCGTTTCAGAGAAAATCCCATAACTACATTCATCGAATAAAAACTCCAGAAGGTGGAGAGGTTTTTAATACCTCTGCCATTGCCACCAAGTTTAGGAAATTCTACCATTCCCTATATAACTTAAAAGAATCCGAACTGGCTGATCGGTCTCCCTCCACACCTCCTGAGCTCTCGACTTCTTTCTTGCGCTCCTTGTCCCTCCCTGCCCTCTCAGAACATTAGGCACAATCACTTCAAACCCCCTTTACTATAGACGAATTAGAGGCCACCATTAAACAACTTCCTAGAGGGAAATGCCCAGGCCCCGATGGCTTTCCAGCCTCATACTAGCGCTCATTTTACAAAACATCAGGCCCCCATTTACTCAGTATATGCAATAGCTCGCTTTCTGGTACTCCAATGTCAATAGACATGACTAGAGCCCATTTCTCCCTGATCCCCAAAGAGAGGAAAGATGGTTCCATTTGTGCGAACTATCGCCAAATTTCCCTGCTAAATCTAGATTTAAAGATACTAGCGAAGATGTTAGCTTCACGCCTTTCCCTGTTACTGCCTGTTCTAATTCGAAAAGACCAGGTAGGCTATGTAAGGGGTAGGGAGGGTAAGGATAATACCTCTAGAGTCCTAAATTGCATATTTCATGCAAAGAGATCCAGATGTCCCCTAATCCTTCTCAGCACAGATGCTGAGAAGGCATTTGATAGGGTTAACTGGGACTTTATGCGGACTGTGCTGTCCACATTTGGGATCCCTGACCAATTTATTAATGCAGTATTTTCCCTATATTCCAATGCATCAGCCGCTATAATTATTAATAATTCACTGTCTTCCCCCTTTTCTATTCATAATGGGACCAGGCAGGGTTGTCCCCTCTCACCTCTGTTATTTGTAGTGTTGATCACGAATATTAGAATTTCGATTTTTTATTGCGAATATAGGTACTTCGAAAATTTGCAAATATTTCGAATATAGTTATATATATTCGTAATTTCGAATATTCTAATTAATTTTTTAGATTTTTTTTTTTTATCAGTACACATGATCCCTCACTGCTTCTAGCTTGTGGGCCAATAAGAAGGCTGCAATATACTTGACTTTAGAAATAGTAGTGTTTGCGAATTTTGCTCTATATTCTTTTTTTTGAATATTCGCTATATTGCTATATATTCATGTTTTAGAATATTACGAATATTTGAAAAAACTAAGTTATAGCAGTATAGAGAATATTCGAAAAAAATCGAATAGAGCAATTTAGCTAATATAGTGCTATAATGTTCTTTGTCTAATAGTTGTAAGTTGAAAAATTTGCAATAAAAAATTCGAATCCGAAAATTTGAATTTTGAAATTCGCATATTACACAATCATTACCACAATCAAAAAATCGTGAATTTTCGAATTTGCGAATATTCGACGAATATTCTACAAAATATTCGCGAAATATTGCGAATTCGAATATGACCCCTGCCGCTCATCACTAGTTATTTGTTCTAGTGATGGAATCTTTGTTACAGGCAATAAGGGGAGAGGGGGAAATCCGGGGAGTTCGGGTCGATAGTTATGAACATAAGGTTGCAGCTTTTGCTGACGACCTACTCATTATGATTACAAACTCTACAATAGCCCTCCCCCATGTATATCGCATAATAGAACAATTTGGCCTTTTTTCCAATTTTAAAATGAATATGAATAAATCCTACATTCTAAATGTTGATTTCCCTTTTTCAACTATACAAGAACTTAAGTCTAGTTCCCCATTTAACTGGGAAACCCCACACATCACGTATCTGGGAGTTAAAATAGGACCTGATCCCGGAACATTATTCCGTCTAAACTATATCCCACTATTAAACTCGATTCAGGATCATCTATCCACATTGAAAAATTCTATGCTGTCCTGGTTTGGAAGAAAGAACATAGTTACATCTCTTATAATTCCCAAACTGACTTACCTTCAACAGGTTCTGCCAATCCCAGTGCCAAAGTCTTTCTATAACACGGTGAACCAATTGATTAGATCATTTATTTGGGCGGGGAAAAGAGCACGTATATCATATAATATCTTGAGCAAGCCTAAGCCTTTTGGTGGAATTGGGCTACCTAATCCAGAATTTTATAATAAGGCAGTCCTCCTAGCTAGAGTAGGGGGCGGATCAAGGGAACAATTGGTGAGTCATGTTTGGACCTCAAACAGGCGCAACTTGGCCTACCCCTTCCGGGGAATTTTGGTGGGTACTGACATACCCACGAATAAGGTTAAACCCTTCAATCCTATAATCAAATCTACTCTGAAGGCCTGGGAATGGTTTCAATCCTCACAATATGAAATTCCATTACCCTCTCCTCTGCTACAAATCAGAGATATCTTGGTCTTTGCACCTGATGCTCTTCTAGGTAGCTTACCCGCATCTATAAAGTTTTCAACACTCTCTGTCTTGTCCCTGTATGGTGAAAGTAGAGAGATATTGGAATCTGTAGCTATGTCAAAGCTCTTCCCAGACAGTAGATTCCCACCCCCTTTTGATTTCCTTTCTACGCTCATTCATTTCCAAATACGTACCATTAGGTTTGTTAAAACGTCCACTGACTTGGTTAGAGGGCTTATGGTCAAAGTCTGACCCACAGGCTAAACTGATTTCTTTGAAATACAAAAAAATTTGTACCCCCATTCTTATGCCAAAACATGCTTTTCTTAGTCTCTGGGAAAGAGATTTGGACACCTCTTTTACCCAGCTAGTAATGTCAAAAATCCTACTGAGACCTCATAAAGCCTCAAGATGTGTCTGCATGCAAGACAACGCTTACAAGATCCTATCTAGATGGTACAAAACCCCGGATATTACTTGTAGATATAACACAGATAGATCTGATACTTGTTGGAGGTGTCGAGTGGATAAAGGCTCTTTTTTCCACATATGGTGGACCTGCCTTAAAATTAAGGAGTGGTGGTTAGAAATATTCGAATGGTGTAACAAGATCTGTCACTCAATTATCCCAATATCACCACAATTAACCCTACTAGGGATCCAATCTTCCAATATAACTGGACCTATCCCGCAACTGTTCAATCATCTCCTCAATGCAGCTCGCCTTTTGATTCCTCGCTATTAGTTATCAGAGGATCTTCCTCCCATATACCACTGGTTAAGTAAGGTGGACCAACTTTATAGGTTTGAGGAATTAGCTTCATGGGAAAATAACAAGATAATGTGATTCAAGAGATGTTGGTTACCTTGGTCTTCTTTTAGGAATTACTAATGAGAGATTTACTATACTTAGATATTACTTAGCTAACTATATATTCCACTTTTGTGAAGGATCTCAATGTCCCCTATGTCGATATGCTTGTGCATACTAAGCATTTATACTGATTTGTATTGTCATCACTGAACTGTACCTGAAATGTATTATTGATATTACTTCTACTGTTTCTTAATTGACACTTTGTTAAATCATAATTTTCTTTAAAAAAGAATGAAAAAATAAATAAAATAAAAAGTATCATACTTAAAAAACTCTTATTTTGTTTCCCTTAATAAGAGCTCTTTATTGGAAATGACTGATGAATGACTTGTTTATTTGGAAAATAAAATTGAGGATTTAGAAAACAGCCCCTGATGTAGCAATATAAAGATAAGAGGAGTTCTAGAATCTATTTGTGATTTAAGTTGAATTTCGGGTTTATTTTCTGTTCTGGTCCAAGAAATTGACAAGCCTTTACTAAGAATTGACAAAAAAATGGGTTAAGCAGCACTCCAGGTCCCAATGTGGGGACAGTTGCCAGTATAAAAATAGATAAGTCGGTGCCCGCGGATGGGGATCCTGGCTGGGAACCCATAAGGTTACAGATAAATAGAAAATCCACAGCACTCCTCAGTTCTGGTGAAAAAGCTGGTTACTTTATTGGTAACAGCAGCATATAGAAAGCAACGTTTCAACCATCTCTGGTCTTTCTCAAGCTATGAAATCATATAGTGGAATGTGCCTTTAAATAGTGGCTCAGTGGGAGTGTCTCTAAGTGATTAAAGTTCTACATCTGAAGTGACTAAGTGTAGTTGATTGCATCGTTTGTCCATTGATTATACTTAGAGTAAAATAATACTTACTGGTGGGGGAGGGTCCATGTGAAACTGGCGCTGTGTCGAGAGGTGAGTTCGCGCCAAAATCCGGTGTACTCTGAGTCCATATGCGCCTGCGCCGAGTCCCCACACCCACAAGGGGAGGGATTCTAAGGCGGCCAATAGAAAAAATCAGGCGCCCGAGACGTCCGTTGTTGCCGGGGGCAGATCCTGGTAAAGGGAACGTCCTCCGTCCACAGCACTAATCAGAGCACAGGCGTCGATGACGTCTATTGTTGCTAAGGAAAAGGGCGATCCCCAGAGGAGTGAGAATCGCATCCCCTCCACAGCAACTAAAAATACCATATACACCAGTAGCCAAAGGAGGACCGGGGTAGTGATATGACACTGGCCAAAGTATATGAGGATCCCACCTAGCTGGGATCGTGTGTTAGGCAATTCCAGCTGTAATTTGGGTCCTCATGCTAGGCTATGGCCCCTACAGGGGCGTGGCCAACCGTAAGTTGGCCATCAGTCCTTAAAAGAGGGGCCAAAAGAAAACATTCATACATCCCCTATCTGGGTACAGTGTCAACCACAGAATTTCTTAAGTGAGTTTACTCTGTGACAGAGGTATGGTAACATAACAATATCCCCCTGGTCGCTCACCGTTTCAATGGCAGTCAGGGACAATAATGCTACCTTGATCATACATACTTATTAAAGGCCATTTATGTATCAAACTTACCCCTGCGGTTCCTGTGTAACTGCTGGAAGACTATGGTTGAAGAAATAGAGGTCTTGGTCGTAACGGAATCTGTGGAGGCGCAGTTGGAGAGGTCGTCGGGTGAGGAGGCTAGTAATATGTGGTTTCACATGGAGAGCCCCCTGTAATGCAAAAAAGAGGGTGACATTAGTGATTAAAACAGATATCATCTATTGTTGGGCACTCTACTTATATTAAAATCGTAAGTAGCTAAGTCATACATGGGGGTTGAGCAGAACGTAACTTGGGGAACAAATCAATGCAGGAAGATACTCCGATTAAAGTCAAAAATCCGCAAACATGTTCTAGAACTACCTATCCCGGAACATTTCGGGAAATCTGGGCACAATATCTCACAGTTGAGATTTCAGGTCATTGATGGAATTCCACAACTCCAGAGGGGAGGGGACCGAGAGACTCTCCTAAAGAAATTGGAACTGAAATGGATACATAAACTGGATACGTTGGAACCGAAAGGACTCAATAGGGACTTTAATCGGAGTATCTTCCTGCATTAATTTGTTCCCCAAGTTACGTTCTGCTCAACCCCCATGTATGACTTAGCTACTTACGATTTTAATATAAGTAGAGTGCCCAACAATAGATGATTGTTGTGTTACATATCTGTTTTAATCACTAATGTCACCCTCTTTTTTGCATTACAGGGGGCTCTCCATGTGAAACCACATATTACTAGCCTCCTCACCCGACGACCTCTCCAACTGCGCCTCCACAGATTCCGTTACGACCAAGACCTCTATTTCTTCAACCATAGTCTTCCAGCAGTTACACAGGAACCATAGGGGTAAGTTTAATACATAAATGGCCTTTAATAAGTATGTATGATCAAGGTAGCATTATTGTCCCTGACCGCCATTGAAACAGTGAGCGACCAGGGGGATATTGTTATGTTACCATACCTCTGTCACAGAGTAAACTCACTTAAGAAATTCTGTGGTTGACACTGTACCCAGATAGGGGGATGTATGAATGTTGGCTTTTGGCCCCTCTTTTAGGGACTGATGGCCAACTTACGGTTGGCCACGCCCCTGTAGGGGCCATAGCCTAGCATGAGAACCCAAATTACAGCTGGAATCGCCTAACACACGATCCCAGCTAGGTGGGATCCTCATATACTTTGGCCAGTGTCATATCACTACCCCGGTCCTCCTTTGGTTGCTGGTGCATATTTAGTTGCTGTGGAGGGGATGCGATTCTCACTCCTCTGGGGATCGCCCTCCTCCTTAGCAACAATAGACGTCATCGACGCCTGTGCTCTGATTAGTGCTGTGGACGGAGGACGTTCCCTTTACCAGGATCTGCCCCCGGCAACAACGGACGTCACGGGCGCCCGATTTTTCTATTGGCCGCCTTAGAATCCCTCCCCTTGTGGGTGTGGGGACTCGGCGCAGGCGCATATAGAGTCAGAGTACGCCGGATTTTGGTGCGATCTCACCTCTCGACACAGCGCCAGTTTCACATGGACCCTCCCCCACCAGTAAGTATTATTTTACTCTAAGTATAATCAATGGACAAACGATGCAATCAACTACAATTAGTCACTTCAGATGTAGAACTTTAATCACTTAGAGACACTCCCACTGAGACACTATTTAAAGGCACATTCCACTATATGATTTCATAGCTTGAGAAAAACCAGAGATGGTTGAAACGTTTCTTTCTATATGCTGCTGTTACCAATAAAGTAACCGGCTTTTTCACCAGAACTGAGGAGTGCTGTGGATTTTCTATTTATCTTTACTAAGAATTGAACACATTCATAGAGTTTTATGGTATATAATTAGTGTTGAGCAAATCGGATTCGGATTGCTGTATCCGAACTCAATTACTTTGAAAGCTTTGTTAACAATACAGCCTCCCTCCTACTGAAATGCTGTCATTCCGTCTGGTGGAGAAGGATAGTTTTAAAAGCTTTATGGCAATGGCTGTCCCACAGTATGTCATGCCCAGCCGCCACTACTTTTCCAGGCGTGCCATCCCTTCCCTGCACAACCAAGTGGGGGACAAAATCAGGTGTGTACTGCACAACACCATCTGTGGCAAGATCCACCTCACTAGGGATACGTGGACCAGTAAGCACGGTCAGAGACGTTATATCTCCATAAAAGCACACTGGGTAAATACAGTGGCTGCTGGGCCTGAGGCGGATAGCAGTTTGCCGCATGTCCTTCCACCACGAGGATTGCAGGGCTGTGACGGTAACGTACACTACACACAGGGGGGAGGATAGTGACCACTGCGCTCTACCCTCACCCCTGGCCCTTCCTACTTTCCTCGCAAGTCCTAATGACAGGGGACAACTAGACGGCAGTCCCTAACTTAGGATACGTGCTGGGAAGACAGACAAGACAAATAACGGAACGTGAACGGACCGGGTCAATACCTAGAAAGCTACGCAGTACTAAGAAATGAGCAGAGAATAGTAAAGAAAAGCCGAGGTCAAATACCAGGAGTGAAACGAAGTACAACAGGAGTCCGCAAAGAATCGTCAGGTGGAAGCCTGGGACAGGATACCAGGAGAGATGTGCAGTACAGGAGGAGCAGGCTGAGAATCGTCAGGGAACACAGGATCAGGTAAGTATGCAGGAACAAAACAATCACCAGATACTTAAAATTAACAGGCAACCTGTGGCCAGCAGGCTGCCTGTATTTAAAGTAGTGGGGAATGAGGGTCATGTGACGTGGCCAGCGTCACATGACTGACAGACAGACAAATCGAGCACTGAGTGATCAGCTCGGCGCTCAAGGCAGACCTAGGAGCAGGGAGCCTCTCAGCTAGCAAAGCCGCCCTGGGAACGAGGCCAAACACAGATCCTCGCTCCCGAAGCTAAGTAGCAGGTCTGCGGCTGATGGGAGACCGAGTGCGCCTTTGGCGGCCTGTGACAGTACCCCCCCTTTTACGAGGGGCCATCGGACCCAAGACTTCAGGCGATGGCCTTTCAGGGTGTTCTAAATAAAAAAATTTAACAAGTCTAGGAGCATGAACCTCCCTGACAGGTACCCAAGATCTCTCTTCAGGTCCATACCCCTTTCAGTGAATCAGGTACTGCAAGGAATTGCGCACCTTCCTGACATCCACTATTTTAGACACCACATACTCAACAGCATCATTAACAAGAACCGGCAGAGACGAGGCTTTTGATGGTACTACTGGTTCAACATATCTTTTAAGTAGAGATTTATGGAACACATTATGAATGTGGAATGACTCGGGCAGCTCCAACCTAAACGATACTGGGTTAATCACCTCCATGATCTTATATGGTCCAATTAAACGAGGAGCACCTTTTTTTGACTCTAACTTGAGAGAGAGATTCTTGGAGGATAACCACACCTTATCCCCAACCAGAAAATTCGCACCCCTTGAACGTTTCCTATTGGCTTTGAGTCTTTGAGAACTTTTGGCCTTTTCTAGGTTCATTTGAACCCGGGCCCAAACTGTGCACAATTCAGAAGAGAGCCTATCCGCCTCAGGGTTAGAGGAGGAGACGGATGACCCAGAATGAAAACGGGGATGAAAACCATGGTTACAAAAGAAAGGGGAGACCCCAGCAGAAGAATTAACACGGTTATTCAAAGCAAATTCAGCCAACGGAAGGTATTTAACCCATAATTGCTGGTCATCAGCAAAATACGACCTCAGGAATTGTTCCACAGACTGATTAAGGTGTTAAGTCTGCCCATTACTCTCAGGGTGGTAGGCGGAGGAAAAAGACAACGAAATCTGACATCTTTGACAGAAAGCCCTCAAAAATTTGGACACAAACTGCACACCCCTGTCAGATACAGTTACCGTACAATTTCTTTCACCAAAATAGACGCCAGGGTCTTGGCATTCAGAAGTTTAGACAGAGGAATGAAATGAACCATCTTGCTAAACCTATCGACCACTACCCAAACCACAGTCTTGCCCTCCGTCGGCGGCAGGTCAGTAATAAAGTCCATCGAGATATGGGACCAGGGTCTACTGGGAATGGGTATGGGTCGTAGATTACCAGCAGGGCGAGTCCTAGGTGTCTTAGACCTAGCACAAACCGTACAGGCTGACACGTAGGACTTGACATCCCTAAATAGAGTGGGCCACCAATAGGATCTAGAAACCAGCTCTCTAGTGCCCTCAAAACCAGGATGTCCACAAAAGGCAGAATCATGACACTCTTCCAACAGCTGGAGACAAAATTGTATGGGGACAAACAACTTATCTGTTGGGGTGGTTGCTGGTGCCAGATGTTGTTCAGCCTTAATGAGAGCCAAGATATCTTGGGTTAAGGCTGCTACGAAGATATTTGCTGGTAGGATGGATTTAGGCGGTGCCTCTGTAGGCTGAAAAGCATGGAAGCTCCGAGATAATGCATCAGCCTTAACGTTTTTACTTCCAGGCCTGAAAGTAATGGAGATTTCAAAACGAGTAAAAAACAGTGCCCATCTAGCCTGATGGGGATTCAACCTCTTAGCAGATTCGAGAAACATAAGGTTCTTATGGTTAGTGACAACAGTTACAGAATGCCTAGCCCCCTCCAGAAAATGCTTCCACTCCTCAAATGCCCACCGGCCAGCAACGCCCGATTCCCTATGACGTAGTTTCTCTCGGTGGAAGAAAATTGTCGTCTCTCTCTAACCCGTCGGTCAAGTCGGACTACAAGGGTCATCATCTCCTCTAGAGTCTCTGGAAGCTGATAACTCACTAGAAGATCCTGACTCTTAAGTGCTGGTTCATTCCATCCTGAGGGAACACACCACCTTCTGAATTGGGTGCAATACTCCTCCGCAGGTAGATCGCCCTGAACCAGAACCTTTAGAGCAGTCTCGGCTACCAGTGTCCTGTCTGGTTCATCATACAGGGTACCCAGGGCCTGAAAAAAAAACTCCACTGATGTTAAACAACTGGCGTCAGCAGGTAAAGAAAATGCCCAGTCCTGGGGATCACCCTGTAACCGGGAAATGACAATGCCCACGCGTTGACTCTCGGGGCCAGAGGATACGGGGTGCAAACTGAAAAAAAGTTTACAATTTTCTTTAAAGGAAAGAAACTTCTTCCGATCTTCAGAAAAGGGCTCAGGAAGCTTAATCTGGGGCTCTAAATGTGGACTGGAGGCCTGAGGGATGGAAGTACCTTGTCCTAGCTCAAAAGAACAGAGTTTCTCCCCTAGCTCCTGCACCATCTGAATCAGGTTAGAGACATGGTCAGTCAGGGTCACCAGAGGATTCATGATACAGTGGTTAGGTTACGTCCTGTTAATCTGTGACGGTAACGTACACTACACACAGGGGAGAGGATAGTGACCACTGCGCTCCACCCTCACCCCTGGCCCTGCCTACTTGCCTCGCAAGTCCTAATGACAGGGGACAACTAGACAGCAGTCCCTAACTTAGGATACGTGCTGGGAAGACAGACAAGACAAATAACGGAACGTGAACGGACCGGGTCAATACCTAGAGAGCTACGCAGTACTAAGGAATGAGCAGAGAATAGTCAGGAAAAGCCGAGGTCAAATACCAGGAGAGAAACGAAGTACAACAGGAGTCCGCAAAGAATCGTCAGGTGGAAGCCGGGGTCAGGATACCAGGAGAGATGCGCAGTACAGGAGGAGCAGTCAGAGAATCATCAGGGAACACAGGATCAGGTAAGTATGCAGGAACAAAACAATCACCAGATACCTAAAATTAACAGGCGACCTGTGGCCAGCAGGCTGCCTGTATTTATAGTGGGGAGTGAGGGTCATGTGGCGTGGCCAGCGTCACATGACCGACAGACAGACAAATCGAGCACCGAGTGATCAGCTCGGCGCTCAAGGCAGACCTAGGAGCAGGGATCCTCCCAGCTAGCAAAGCCGCCCTGGGAACGAGGCCAAACACAGATCCTTGCTCCCGAAGCAACAAGGGCGCTTCAGTTTGCCTCCTGTTGCTTCCTCCTCCTACTCCGCTTCCTCATCCTCGACCAACTCCTCATCTGGTCAGCGTAACACCTTCACCCTCAACTTCAGCACAGCCAGGGGTAAATGACAGGAGCTGTGGACGGGCCTTGAACAACAGACCAATGAGTGGTTGGTGCCAGTGAGCCTCAAGCCCGGCCTGGTGGTGTGCGATAATGGGCGAAATCTCGTAGCAGCTCTCTGACAAGCCGGTTTGATGCACATCCCTTGACTGGCGCATGTGCTGAATATGGTGGTGTAGAGATTTCTTAAAAATTACCCCAATATGTCACCCTGCTGCTGCTCGCCTGTCAGCACTGCAGCGTAACTTCAGCCTTCCCACTCACCGCCTCATATGCAACGTGCCCACAAGGTGGAACTCCACCTTGCACATGCTGGCCAGACTGAGCGAGCAGCAGGCGATAGTAGAGTTTCAGCTGCAGCACGCACGGGTGAGTCGCTCTGCGGAACAGCACTACTTCACCACCAATGACTGGGCCTCCATGCGAGACCTGTGTTCCTTGTTGCGCTGTTTTGAGTACTCCACCAACATGGTGAGTGCCGATAATGCCGTTCTCAGCGTTACTATCCCACTTCTATGCCTCCTTGAAAAAACGCTGCTGGCGATGATGGAAGAGGATGTGGCACAGGAGGAGGAGCAGGAAGAGGGATCATTTCATAGGGTTTCCGGCCAGTCATTCACAAGTGACTCCGAGGGTGGGTTCCTGCACCCACAAATGCCAGGTACACAATTGTCCAGCCAGGGCACAGTTCATGGAGGATGACGAGGTGGAGGAGGAACCATGTTCACAGCAAGGTGGCACTCAGACCAGCTCATGGCCATCACTGGTGCATGACTGGGGGGATACAGAGGACACAGACGATACACCTCCCACAGAGGACAGCTTTTTGTTGCCTCTCTGCAGCCTGGCAGTGGCACACATGAGCGATTACATGCTGCAGTGTCTCCGCAATGACCGCCGAGTTGCCCACATTCTAACTTGTGCCGATTACTGGGTGGCAACGCTGCTGGATCCCCGTTACAAGGACAACGTACCATACTTAATTCCCTCACTGGAGCGTGATCGTAAGATGCGCGAGTACAAGCGCACGTTGGTAGACGCGCTGCAAGTGGCATTCCCACCTGACAGTGGGGGCACAGTAGAAGCACAAGGTGAAGGCAGAGGAGGAGGAAGAGGTCGCCAATGCAGCTGGGGAACTGCCAGCACCTCAGAAGGCAGGGTTAGCATTGCCGAAATGTGGAAAAGCTTTGTTAGCACGCCACAACAACCAGCACCACCAGCTGATATTGAACGTCTTAGCAGGAGGCAGCATTTCACCAACATAGTGGAGCAGTATGTGTGCACACGCCTACATGTACTGAATGACGGGTCTGCCCCCTTCAACTTCTGGATCTCCAAATTGGGCACATGGCCTGAGCTTGCCCTTTATGCCTTGGAGGTGCTGGCCTGCCCTGCAGCCAGTGTATTATCTGAACGTGTGTTTAGTAGTGATGAGCGGCAGGTGCCATATTCGATTTTGACGAAATTCGCGAATATTCGATAGAATATTCGTTTTATATTCGTCGAAATCGAATATTCGTCATTATTCTTGCTATCGCGATTAATATGCGATTTAAATAATCACGTATTACGATTTTAGCTTAAAGGCTACTCTCCTATTGAAATAGCAATGCGATTAATTCAAGTTATAATAATCGAATTTCGATTTTAACTTAGCACTGCTATATTCCATATTTGTTAATTCTAGCCTAATATGGAATATAGCAGTGCTAAGTTAAAATCGAAATTCGATTATTATAACTTGAATTAATCGAATTGCGATTTCAACTTGTACATGACTGCCCCCTGTTTCCTGGCAGGTGCTGCCAGGCAGCAGGGGGCAGCCCCCCCCCCCCCCCTCTATTTAACTCATTGGTGGCCAGTGCGGCCCCCCTCCCTCCCCTGTATTAAATGTGACCAGTGTGGCCCCCCTCCCTCTATATTCATTGGTGGCCAGTGCGGCCCCCCCTCCCTCCCTCCCCAGTATTAAATGTGACCAGTGCAGCCCCCCTCCCTCTATATTCATTGGTGGCCATTGCGGATTCCCAGTATTAAATTAGACCAGTGCGGCCTCCCCTCTCCCCCCTCCTAATTAAAATCATCCCCCCCCCCCCATCATTGGTGGCAGCGGAGAGTTCCGATCGGAGTCCCAGTTTAATCGCTGGGGCTCCGATCGGTTACCATGGCAGCCAAGACGCTATTGCAGTCTTGGCTGCCATGGTTACTTAGCAATAAATAGAAGCATTATACTTACCTGCGAGCTGCGACGTCTGTGACCGACCGGGCGCTCCTCCTACTGGTAAGTGACAGGTCTGTGCTATAGGCAATGCGCCGCACAGACCTTTCACTTACCAGTAGGAGTAGCTCCCGGCCGGGCACAGACATTGCAGCTCGCAGGTAAGTATAATGGCCACCAATGAGTTAAATACAGGGGGGGAGGGGGAGGTCTGCCCCCTGCTGCCTGGCAGCACCTGCCAGGCAGCAGGGGGCAGTCATGTACACAGTTCTCGGTATATTCTAACTTGAAGCGTCCCCATCACCATGGGAACGCCTCTGTGTTAGAATATACTGTCGGATCTGAGTTTCACGATGTAACTCAAATCCGATGGTATATTCTAACATAGAGGCGTTCCCATGGTGATGGGGACGCTTCAAGTTAAAATATACCATCGGATTGGAGAAAACTCAGATCCTGTGGTATATTAATAGGGGACTGAAAGTCAATAGGAGACGGATGTTGAAATCGCCATGCGATTACTTCGAGTTATATTAATCGCATTGCGATTTCAACTTGGACCTGGTTTACTATGGTTGGCTTGGTAGAATTAGCGAATATGACGAATATATTTGTTATATTCCACAAAACGAAGATAACGAAGTATTCTGCATCTTCGTTTTAGCTACCTATTTGTCAACTTCGCTAATTCTAGCAATCATATAGGAAAGTTTACTATAGAGACAGCTAAGTTTAATTCGCTATGCGATTATATGACTGCTTTTTAAAAAAAAAAAAAAATAGAATAATTATAATACCTGATAATTATTATAATTATTCTATTTATAAAAAAAAAGCAAAGTAATATAATCACATAGCGAATTAAACTTAGCTGTTTCTATAGTAAACTTTCCTATATGATTGCTAGAATTAGCGAAGTTGATGAATAGGTAGCTAAAACGAAGATGCAGAATACTTTGTTATTTTCGTTTTGTGGAATATGACGAATACATTCGTTATGTTCGTTATGTGGAATATGACGAATACATTCGTCATATTCGCTAATTCTACCAAGCCAACCATAGTAAACCAGGTCCAAGTTGAAATCGCAATTCGATTAATTCAAGTTATAATAATCGAATTTCGATTTTAACTTAGCACTGCTATATTCCATATTAGGCTAGAATTAACGAATATAGAATATAGCAGTGCTAAGTTAAAATCGAAATTCGATTATTATAACTTGAAATAATCGAATTGCGATTTCAACGTAATTCTCAAATCCGACAGTACATTCTAGTATATGGAGACGTTCCCATGGTGATGGGGACGCTCCATGAGCACGGAAGTCGGCAGAAGCGGCAACGGGCACTTACTGGAGCAGCCAGGAAGCCAGGAATCCAAAGGACAGGTAAGAACAACTTTAGAGAAGTGGGAAAGAAAAAAATATAACAATAAAAAAAAAAAAAATGAATATTCGAAATATCGAATTTATATCACTATATTCGAAATATTTGCGAATTAGCGAAGTGCCGATATTCGCGAAAAAATTTTGATATTCGAATATTCGCGCTCAACACTAGTGTTTAGCATGGCATTGTTGTACTTCCCACTCTTTTGGGGCGTGATCAGGCAGAAGTTATCTAGAGTCAACAAAGCGGCAGCAGGGCCTCTCCTGGCTAACGTTTCCAAATCCAAAATACTTCTGTGACATTCCCTATAATTTTTTATTAATGATTCAACATGGTAGGCGCAGAAAAGAACATCGAAAGTTGATAGAGCAGATATCCATTTGGATCGTGAACATCACGGGGATGTGAGACATGGTGGAGCAATATGTTTGCACACGCCTACACGAACTGACTGATATTTTTGCCCCCTGCAACTTCTGGGTCTCCAAATTGGGCACATGGCCTGAGCTTGGAGGTGCTGGCCTGCCCTGCAGCCAGTGTATAGTCTGAACGTGTGTTTAGCACGACTGCAGGGAGTTATCACAGATTATATTTCCCAATGTTTTGGGGTGTACCCTAATTTAAAAAAATATAAATAAATTTAAAACCAAAAAGCAGTGTTGGCTACCTCCTCCTCCTCCACCACCGCTTCCACCTACACCGCCACATCCACCCCCTCCTCAACCTCCTACTCCATATGGACCTCGTCCTCCAAGATCAAGATTATTTTTGCGTATTTTATGTTATTTAAAGTAATTTCCCTATCCACATTTGTTTGCAGAGCACTTGCCATGCTCTTAACCACATTTTGATGCCATTTGCAGCCCTCTAGTCCTTTCCATTTCATTTGTACAGCCATTTTAGTGCTCAAAAGTTCGGGTCCCCATTGACTTCAATAGGGTTTGGATTCGGGGTCAAGTTCGGGTCAAGTTCGGGTCCCCATTGACTTCAATAGGGTTTGGATTCGGGGTCAAGTTCGGGTCAAGTTCGGGTCCCCATTGACTTCAATAGGGTTTGGATTCGGGGTCAAGTTCGGGTCAAGTTCGGGTCCCGAACTCAAACTTTTTTGTGAAGTTCGGCCGAACCCGTCGAACCCGAAAATCCAGGTGTCCGCTCAACTCTACTTTTAGCATATACCAAGGTGTTCTAGTCTAAGCAGTAGAATCAATATTATAAGGTTAAACCTGGCTAATCACTAGTATTGAGCAAATCAAAGTGGACGAAGTGGAATTCGATCCGAATTTCAGGAAAAATGTGATTAGTTATGCGCTTCGTGGTAACTAATAAAAAAAAATCTAAAATGGCTGCTGCACATGTTACAAAGAAGAAGTAAGAAGACTGGGAAAGGGGGATCACCCATAATGCCATGCAGCCAGCCAATCAGCAACAAGCCAGCCCCTGTGATCTCACACCCCAATAAAAAGCCTCATCCTGTCCGGTCTCTGCCATTTTCCAGTGAACTTAGTGCAGGGAGGAACGTTACAGGCACTAGTAATAGTGATTAGGAAACACTTTATTTACAAAATATTACTTTTGAGCTGTAGAGGGACAGCTTAGAGATAGTGTCAGGATAAAATTGGGAGGCTTTATCCACACTATACGGAATAGAGCAGGGGCCAATTGAATAATGTAAAGAGTGGCTAATAGAAAAGCTATTCTATTACATCTTGCTGCACTAATTGGGGTTAAAAAACGTTCTAATACTACAAATTTTTTGTTGTTTAAATTCTTTTTAGCATAACTAATTCCATTAATCCTTGATTGTCTAATTGGGAGGAAATTGCGGTCTGATACTACAGATTTTAGGGTGTTCACATTCTTTTGTACATAAGTAAATCCGTTAATCCTTAATTGCATAATTGGGGTGAATTTACAGCCTGATACTACATATTTTGGGGTGTTCCCGTTCTTTTATACATAATTCAATTCATTAATCCTTAATTGTGTAATTGGGGTGAAATTGTAGCTTGATAATACAGATTTTTCAGTGTTCACATTCTTTTATGCATAATTCAATCTGTTAATCCTTAATTGTGTAATTGGGGTGAAATTGCGGCCTGATACTACAAATATTAGGGTGTTCACATTCTTTTATGCACAATTCAATCCATTAATCCTTTATTCTGGGGTGAAATTGCAGCCAGATACTATGGATTTTAGGGTGTTAACATTCTTTTATACATAATTTATTCAATTTCTGGAGCTGACAAAAGTAGCAACAGAAGAAGGGGGAGTGGTAGCAGCAGTTGCAGTGACAGGCCAGAGCTGCCAGTGTCATCCAGTGGTCGTGTTTTGACCAGCAACCCAGCTGTCCTTGAATGGTTGACTTAGTCCTCAACATTATCTCAAGTAACATCAGACACACTAAACCAGGAGTCGTTGGGTTTCTCTGACACCACTATTAGTTGGCAAGGCCCAGGAACAAGCTCTGTGCCCCCACCTATACTGAACCTGCCATTTTCTGTCCTTCTGCTCAGGAAATATTGTATGCCATTGGCTCTGCTCCACTTTTCAGCGAGGATGAGCTTATTGAGAACAGTCAGCAGCTATTTCCCAGCCAAGATGTGGATGAGAGATCTGCTGCTTCCTCCGGTAGGCGGTCAAGTAACGATGATGAGAGTCATGTTGGAGCAGGTGTTGCGAGCCATCAGGCACACGGCCCTGAGACTGGTAAGGGTGACATTAGTGAAGTGCAGACAGTAGTGGATGATGTAGCCTATCGCACGTGGTTGCTGGGTGAAGAGGGGGCTTCATCATCATCAGGGGATGAGGGTGGCAGCGTGTGTGAGGCAGCAGCTAAGCCAGCAGGATGGCAGCAGTGTGAGGCCTGGTGCCAAACGTGTCTGTGGTGGACCATCTGCAGCTCAGGAGCCTATGTGTCCAGAAAGAATGGTGCATAGGTTCACGGAGGCAGCAGGCAGTCAGCACAGAGTAGTGGGGGGAAAATACAATACTCGTGTTGGTATTTTTCATCAAGCCATCGGAAGACGTCAGCATGGCCGTTTGTAGAATTTGTGGGCAGAAGGTGAAGCGTGGCCAGGGTGCCAATGTTGGTACCATAATTCAGAACGTATATATCTCAAGAATAAAATACCACCTTGAAAAGTAACTATAGTGACACGAGGAGATGTCACTGAAAGAATTTACTACTTTTCCTCTTCTTGATTTTTGATTTCCAATGCTAATATATATTCTTGCATTTTTTTAATTTATTATATGTTTTGTACCCCCATTTTGTTATTTTGTGTATAATTCTATTATACCTGAAGATAGGGAATATACGTCTAGTGTCTCACATATTGATGACCACTGCCATCATGTACGTGAAAGATGCTTTTGTTCTGTTATAGATTGACAAAGACTAAGATTGGTCAAAATGTTACAATAAAAGCCGCATATCCAATAAAAAGATACATGAATCACTGATCAATGACTATACATGCGATTTCTGGAGTTTCTCTACACATTACGCAATGGGGTGGGAACCCGACTCCTAGAAATCCAAGCGATATACCAATAGCAGAGTACAACTAAGCAACTTCTCAATGTTAGTACCATGATACTACAGTACGGCAACACATGCAGCATCACCATAAAGTGGCTTGGGAAAACTGTGGAGCTAATGTTATGGTACAGCCTGATGCAGCTTCCTCTGCATCTTCCAGTGGCCCACACCCCATCTCCAGCAGTCAAGGCTCCACCACCTCAGCAGAGGGGGGTTGTGTTTCCTTCCCATCATATACTGGTCCTGATGCTCCTACTCCTCCTACACCTCATCACTCATTTTGTCAGCAATCAATTACCGAGGCAATTACAAAAAGACAACAGTATGCGTGCACTCATTCAAAAGTGCAGAAGCTGAACGTGCTCCTAGCCAAGTTGCTGGTGTTACAGTCCCTCCCTTTCCATGTGGTTGACTCTGCACCTTTCAGAGAACTGATGGCTTATGCCGAGCCAAGGTGGAGAGTCCCAAACCATCATTACACCTGCCAAAAAGCTGTACCAGCCCTGCACACATATGTTGAACAGAAGGTGGGCCAGTCTTTGAGCCTGTTGGTGTCTGCTAAAGTTCACATCAACGCCGACGTGTGGAGCTATAACTACGGTCAAAGACAATATATGTCCTTTACGTCCCAGTGGGTAAATATGGTTCCTGTCCAGCCACACCAGCAATTGGGCCAGGTGACAGCACTGCTTTCTCTGCAGTCTAAAGCTGTGAGTCATGCGTCAATGTCCTCCTCTGCCTCCTTATCCTCAATCTTGTCCTCAGCCTGTCCATCAGAAAGGGAGGGAGTGTAATACTAGCAACTTAGCCAGGAGCATGTTCAGCTTCTGGTTCAGCCGCTGTCTCACTCACAAGCTGCCACTCTCATCCCTGTTCACCCTGCTCCCATATGCGATCAGCTACATCAATATCCACTACTGTCTGCACATCACTAATGTCATCATCACCAGTCTCAGGGCCACTTCCTCCCATACCACTCTCATCAACACTATTTGCTCGCCTGCTGGAGGAAGCAGTGGATCTCTCCTCCAAATATTGGCTGAGCAGTAGCTGCTGACTGTCCTCAATAAGCTCGTCCTCGCTGAAAAGCAGAGCAGAGCCGACAGCATACAATACTTCCTGAGCAGAAGGAACAGAAAAAAAATAAAGATGCAGGTTCAGGACAGGTGGGGGCACAGAGCTTGTTCCTGGGCCATGCCAACTAAGCTTGGTGTCAGAGGAACCGATTGCCTCCTGGCTGGTTGTGTCTGATGTCAGTTGAGATGATGTTGAAGACCGAGTCAACCATTCAAGGAAAGTTGGGTTGCTGATCAAAATACGACCAATGGATGACACTGGCAGCTCTGGCCTGTCGCTGCGACTGCTGTTACCACCCCTCTTCTTCTGCTGCTACTTCTGCCAGCTCCAGAAACATTTTTGCCACTGTCTGTTCCCTTAGAAGGCCCTGGCAGCTGTCTGTGATACTCTGTACTTTTACTGTAACTGTAAGTGTAAAATAGCAGTAGTGTTAGGCCACAATTTCACCCCAGAAGTAAGGATGAATGGGTTTACTTATGTATAAAAGAACGTGAATACCCCAAAATTTGAAGAATCAGGATGCAATTTTATCCAGAAGTAAGGATGAATTTATTTACTAATTTATAAAAGAATTTTAACACCCCAAGATTTGTTGTATCAGATGGCAATTTAACCATAATTGTACAATTAAGGCTTAACAGATTTACTTATATTTAAAAGAATCTGAACACTCAAAAATCTGTAGTATCAGGCCACAATTTCACCCCAATTGGACAATCAAGGATTAATGGAATTAGTTATGTACAGTGGGGGAAATAATTATTTGACCCCTCACTGATTTTGTAAGTTTGTCCAATGACAAAGAAATGAAAAGTCTCAGAACAGTATCATTTCAATGGTAGGTTTATTGTAACAGTGGCAGATAGCACATCAAAAGGAAAATCGAAAAAATAACTTTAAATAAAAGATAGCAACTGATTTGCATTTCATTGAGTGAAATAAGTATTTGAACCCCTACCAACCATTAAGAGTTCTGGCTCCCACAGAGTGGTTAGACACTTCTACTCAATTAGTCACCCTCATTAAGGACACCTGTCTTAACTAGTCACCTGTATAAAAGACACCTGTCCACAGAATCAATCAATCAAGCAGACTCCAAACTCTCCAACATGGGAAAGACCAAAGAGCTGTCCAAGGATGTCAGAGACAAAATTGTAGACCTGCACAAGGCTGGAATGGGCTACAAAACCATTAGCAAGAAGCTGGGAGAGAAGGTGACAACTGTTGGTGCGATTGTTCGAAAATGGAAGGAGCACAAAATGACCATCAATCGACCTCGCTCTGGGGCTCCACGCAAGATCTCACCTCGTGGGGTGTCAAT
The DNA here is from genome assembly GCF_905171765.1 of Bufo bufo. Taxonomy (NCBI): domain Eukaryota; kingdom Metazoa; phylum Chordata; class Amphibia; order Anura; family Bufonidae; genus Bufo; species Bufo bufo. Next base: position 246,839,832 of record NC_053394.1, read on the forward strand.
GGTTCTGAGAAAGGTGAAAAAGCATCCTAGAACTACACGGGAGGAGTTAGTTAATGACCTCAAATTAGCAGGGACCACAGTCACCAAGAAAACCATTGGAAACACATTACACCGCAATGGATTAAAATCCTGCAGGGCTCGCAAGGTCCCCCTGCTCAGGAAGGCACATGTGCAGGCCCGTCTGAAGTTTGCCAATGAACACCTGAATGATTCAGAGAGTGACTGGGAGAAGGTGCTGTGGTCTGATGAGACCAAAATAGAGCTCTTTGGCATTAACTCAACTCGCTGTGTTTGGAGGAAGAAAAATGCTGCCTATGACCCCCAAAACACCGTCCCCACCGTCAAGCATGGGGGTGGAAACATTTTGCTTTGGGGGTGTTTTTCTGCTAAGGGCACAGGACAACTTATTCGCATAAACGGGAAAATGGACGGAGCCATGTATCGTGAAATCCTGAGCGACAACCTCCTTCCCTCTGCCAGGAAACTGAAAATGGGTCGTGGATGGGTGTTCCAGCACGACAATGACCCAAAACATACAGCAAAGGCAACAAAGGAGTGGCTCAAGAAGAAGCACATTAAGGTCATGGAGTGGCCTAGTCAGTCTCCGGACCTTAATCCAATCGAAAACCTATGGAGGGAGCTCAAGCTCAGAGTTGCACAGAGACAGCCTCGAAACCTTAGGGATTTAGAGATGATCTGCAAAGAGGAGTGGACCAACATTCCTCCTAAAATGTGCGCAAACTTGGTCATCAATTACAAGAAACGTTTGACCTCTGTGCTTGCAAACAAGGGTTTTTCCACCAAGTATTAAGTCTTTTTTTGTTAGAGGGTTCAAATACTTATTTCACTCAATGAAATGCAAATCAGTTGCTATCTTTTATTTAAAGTTATTTTTTCGATTTTCCTTTTGATGTGCTATCTGCCACTGTTACAATAAACCTACCATTGAAATGATACTGTTCTGAGACTTTTCATTTCTTTGTCATTGGACAAACTTACAAAATCAGTGAGGGGTCAAATAATTATTTCCCCCACTGTACAAAAGAATGCAATGAACCTAAAATCAGTAGTATTAGAACACTTTTTAACCCCAATTAGTGAAGTAAGGTGTAATAGAATAACTTTTCTATTAGCCAAACTTTACACTGTTCAATTGGCCCCGGCTCTCTTCCTAAAAGTGTGGATAAAACCTCCCTATTATATCCCTACACTATCTCTAAGCTGTCCCTAAACTGCACAAAAACTAATATTTTTTAAATAAAGTGTTTCCTATTCAAGGTCCCTAGTGCCTGTCTCTCCCTGCACTAAGTTCACTGGAAATGTTGGAGACCAGGCAGGATGAGGCTTTTTATTTGGCTGTGATATCACATGGACTGGCTATCTGCTGATTTTGTCTGGCTGCACAGCATTATAGGTGACCCCTCATTCCCGGGCTTCTTACTTCCTCTTTGTAACATGTGCAGCAGCCATTTTAGAAAAAAATCTGACTGGTTACCACAAAGTGCAAGGAAATTCGGCTTCATAATCAAACAAACTTTGATTCACTCAATACTAATGGTAATGCCTCAGTATAATGCATTACATTTAACTATGCAACAGTATACATTGAAGTGGACTATACGGTAAACACAGTAGTACAATGCTTTAGTATATTATCGCAGTAATACAATGCTTTGAACAGTTTTTTTTTTTTATTCAAAAAGGCTGGTTGGCTGCATGCACTGCAGGATTTTGGTTATTGCAGTGTGAAGCTTTGTACTTGTGCAAAACACACGCTGAATTATGAGTGACCCTATACTTTCCCTGTCTGATAAAAACCGGACTTTACTATAGTACCTGTTGATTCAATCTGCGTAACTAAATATGTGCCTATACTGTACCTACAACACTTCAAGATTGCTGACTTTTTGTCAGGCACATCAAACACACATCCTCTAATTTCACTAGCTGCACTCAGAATGGCATCTGTGGCTTCTGAATAATTTCAGAGACTCAAGGAACTGCTAAAATCCTGCATCCTGATTGGAACAAAGGCTGTCTGACAGCCACTGAGACATCCGCGGTGAGCCCCCCACCCTTTCAGGGTCATTTGATCTTCCATCTGCATTTTTCCTGTCCTATTTCCTGCAAATTTTCCCTGTAAAATGAAGTGGACGCTGTTTAAAATGATTTCTCCAAAGTGAATTGCCAAAATTTGGGATTTCAAGATAAAAACTACTCAGGTACAAGGCTGCATTTTCGTGCTGCAGGTCCTTACTGTGATGTAGTAAAAAAAAAAAAAATCACAAATTGAACCAAAGTACTTATCGAAGGACCACACTGCTATTCACTGGTAACCGAGCCTCCTTAGCTCCAGCACAGAACCATTCCTCCCTCCGGACATGGAAAAAAGACCATCAAGCTACACGAGTTGGCGTCTCTCCTCCACAGTAGTGTCCTGTTGGATATCAAGGGATCGCAACCATAGTGAAGCTCCGACTTCCTCAGTATATTAAAATAATTTATTATACTTACAGACGAACACTTGTTTCAAAGCATATAAAATCACAAACTGCATGCACAGTCCAAATTTTGGATTTACTTGACAGCAGACTTTTTGTGAAATTCATAATGAATCATAATTTATTTAGAATCTATTCACTCATCTCTAGGTAAGAGTTAAACATTAATAAGGTATTATAGCTTTTACATATTAACCCTTTCACTACTGGCGCCGTACATGTGTGGCGCTGGAGCTATGGGTAAACATTGCGCCCGCTCACATGTGCTGTGGGCACCATGGCTAGCCAGTCTCCACTGTTTCAAACAGCAGAGACCTATGGCTATTGACCGTGACCGGCAATAATACAGATCTCGGTCATTAAAGCCTTTAGATGCTGGGATCAAATGTGACTACAGCATCTAAAATCTCAAAAACCTTGCTTACCTGGATTCTTACCAGCATCCTCTGCAGCCAATGAGGATGCCGGTAATTGATTTCAATATGCTGAGTCTCTCTGAAGAGACCCAGGGTATTGGAGCTACAATTATTATTTTGGCCAGCAGGTGGCAGGCCAGCATAAGAAATTAGCAATTCACATATTACCACTGTCCTGTATAGAGTGTGGTAATATTGTCTTGTAGCCTCAAACACGAGCTACAAAATCATAATAAAATAAATAAAATAGATAGATTATATATATATAATTTGGATAATATTATTTTTATTTAAATCACCCCCCTAAATAACAAAAAAATATAAACATCATGGGCATCACCAAATCTAAAAATGCCCATACTATTAAAATATAAAAATATTTTTCCAATACGGCAAATGGTGTAATGGAAAAAAAGGGTCAAAATGGCCGATTTACCATTTTTTCATCCCTTCTCTTATTGGACAAAACCCATAAAGTAATCGAGGAATTGCATTTTTTTTCCAATTCCACTCCATTTTTTTTTTCCACTTCCCACTACATTGTATGCCATAATATATGGTGGCACTAGAAAGTACAAATTGTCCTGCAAAAAATAAGCCCTCATATGTATATGTGAATGGAAAAATAAAAAAGTCAAGAAAGATAGGAAAGAAAAATAAATAGGGCTAAAAATGGTCGCACACATCATGTGACCTCTTCAATGAATACTATCCAAGTATATAACAGGTGCATAATAGTTTATTGAGGAGCAAAATGTACACAGTATTACTACCTGTAGCAGCATCTCCACATGGTGTCTTCCACTGCTTAATTAGAAGAAGCTGTTACATTCTTCTACTGATCTCATTGTGCCATGCATGTTTTTTAAGTTATCTTTATTAACATCACCTAGAGACAGGCAGCCATGTTTTGAATCACCCAGAGACACATAGTTGTGTATCACAAGTAAATACATATACAGTGAAGTAGTTGTAGTAACCACAATAAAAAAATTAATAAAATAATTATTTCACCTTTAGGGTATGGACATGTGAATCTGCCAGTATTCTTCAGCATACAAAACTTAGTACAGACGTCATTGTTGAAGTCCTTGCATTAATGTAGGGGTTTGCCAGATTTCACCCTGCAAATGCAAAGGCAGGCATTTCTGACAGATATCTGTTACATAAATTGACACCCTTTAGATTTAAAATCTGCATAAGGCTAAGTTCACACGAACGTGCGTGACCCGTGGCCGTATTGCGGCCCGCAAATCGCGGGCCGCAATACACGGCCACAGTTCCGTGTGAATTCCGCATCACGGATGCGGACCCATTCACTTCAATGGGTCCGCTAATCCGGAATCGCGGAACGGCCGCACGGGACGGGACCCCTCGGAAGCACTACGGAGTGCCTCCTGGGGTTACGTCCCGTTGTTCCGTTCCGCTAAAAGATAGAACAAGTCCTATCTTTTCGCGGAACGGCCGGATCGCGGACCCATTAAAGTGAATGGGTCCGCTATCCGATGCGGCTGACCTACGGCCGGCGAATAAGCATTGCGGCCCGCTATTTGCGGGCCGCTTCACAGGCACGGGTCACACACGTTCGTGTGAACCCGGCCTAAGAGTTAAAATCTCATCAACTACTGTAAATGCTGCAGATTTCGCACATGCATATACGTCACCTGTGGCCAGACCATTAGGGGGAATTTATCAAGCCATGCATGCCAGAATTCTGGTTTCAAAAATTTTCAAATATGTCCCTTGTTTTTGGGCTAATTTGCAGAAATATGTTGTGGATTTTTACACCACTCACTCCAGTTTTGAGAAGTGGGTGGAAAAGTGGGTGAACTTAGCTATGTTAATAAATTTCTGTCAGATTTTATCAACTGAGACTGTAGAATGTAGCAATCCCACTACAGCAGAGGGGTGGAGTAGGAAAACCGAAGCTGTTTTCTAGACAAAAGTGTTTTAAAGATCAAATGTAACAAATAACTTGCGACATTTGATAAATTTAGTAAAATGCATGATAACGCAAACACCTATAAAACTGACTTCAATAATTACTTTAATGATAAATTCCTACTTTAAACCTACCTATGCCATATAAACATCTATATACAGGAGAGCAGACCCTGCACATATAATGTGCTGCTCCTAGTTACCTCTGTGTGCATCAAGCAACCAATGAGATGAGGAGCACGCACAGCTAAATGTACCACCTAATCATGGTCGCCTGCAGGATAGGAGGGGCAAAAAAGCACATGAATGCTACTCCAAAGATAGAAGCGCAATCACACCTGAAGGTGCCACTCCTTCAAGACTTATCAAAAAAATCACGGAAAAAGATAGAAAACATGGTATGATAGCAAATATGCGGATGTGCATGGCTAAATTTATTAAATCACGGAAAATAATGCACTAAAACAATAGATGCAAACATAATATATGGACTAAGCCCTTACTCTTGTAATAAAATCTGAGACTCTCAGTCAATATGTTTTGATCAAAACACATGTCTGCCCGCCGACCCGCACCAAGGTGGTCTCAGTCAGGCAGGTCCTACTCTAAACCTACCTATGCTGTATGGGCATCTACATTCAGGAGAACAGACCCTGCACATATAGTGTGCTGCTCCTACTTACCTCTGTGTGCATCAAGCAAGCAATGGTTGTACCATTTTACTGTGCAGTTAGGGGTCAACAAAGAAAGGTATACAAGCAAAATGTTAAATACATGTATATTAAGAAACGGATTTCTTATTCTATAAACAAATACATTAAGTCAGTGACAACTAAAATTAGAAAATAATTTTACTATTTACCATTATTTTTGTATAGGTTATAGGTAGAGATAAGCACCGCCCCATCATTGTACCCCTCAGATGCTGCGTTCATACATGATCGCGGCATCTGAGTGTAAAATTAACAATAAAAATATTTTATTATTCAATCTTACCGCCTCTATTTGCTTGCGACGGGCCAGCCGACGCCATCTTGCTTGAAGATCTCGGGTGAAATCGTGTGCGGGGCAAGATTACATCATAACGCCGGCTGACGTGGTAATGTATGACGTCATCATGCCGGCTGGCGTGATGATGTAATCTCACTCCGCACGGGATTTCGGACGAGATCTTCAAGCAATATGGAGGCTGGCGGCCTGTCGTGAGCAAATGGAGGAGGCAAGTTAGATTTTTTTTTGTTTTTGATACTATTTCAGGTTAAATCAATTAGCTGACACGTAGCACGAGGAAATTCGGCTACTAGGAGAATCTAATTTATCCTGAAATTCGGATCGAATTCCACTTCATGGGATTCGCTTATCTCTAGTTATAGCGATCTAAAGCACATTAACCTCTTTTGGGGGTCATTTATCATGCTGAAATATGCCTATATTAGGTGTATTTCAGGCGCAGATAGCAGCACAATAGTTAGTTACGCTGCTATCTGCGATTTCGCCCCCGCTCACACCAGGTCTAAAATTGTTGGCACTGAGTGGGCAGGGAAGGGGACAGGCTGGCAGGACTGTCTCAATTACCATTTTCTATACCTGTTTCAGGCATAGAAAAAGGTCTAAATGTAAGACAGCCAAGACAGATAGAACTGGCGCTGGATGCGCCGAAGTTATGGAGAGGTTGGCTCCTCTTCATAACTTCAGCAGATCCACCGCCAGTTTAGGGCTTTACTAAGACCGGTGTCTAAAACGCTGATCTTAATAAATGTATCCCTTTGTCTTTACAAAAATATTCATATTATTCTTAAAATTTCTGGTCTTGAGAATATAAGGCACTGAATAATAGAGGCACTTGAGTATAAAAAATATACATAAATGAGAATATAATTTTCATGAACATAATCATAACAGATTTCTCCAGCTCTATATGAGAACACATTTGTTTTTTCATTGAGTGCTTGGCATAATAAATGACATATCATAGTATTATATGCTTGTTCGAACCTATGTAATTTATAATAATTTCCTTAAACAGTTGCTAGGACAACTATGATATCTATCACAAATCACATTCACCTTCTATGAAAATTTTGTTTAAAGTCATCCATTATATTGTATTATTTAAAAAATGAACACAAAATGGTGCCAGATTCCATATGCGTTTTATATTATACAGTTTTCACACAGGAATGTTAAATTATCTCCAATGCACACAGCTCATATTTCACTGTTAACCAACTATATAAACCCCTAAAAGCTAAGTTCCTGCCTTAAAATACGAAAGGCAAAATTATTTTTTTCTTTAGGCATTGTTTTGCAATACAAAAACTGGTATTCTTTCTAAGCTGTTATACTTCATTGCTCATTGAAACCTCATAATACAATGATTCAAAATTCAGGTTATTATAAAAAAAGAACAATCTAGTAGAGAGCATATGTAATACAATTGTATAATCTGTGCCTTTTGCTTATTTCCAGTATACTTTTGTTCTTCAGGGCTTGGATATAGAAAATCTATATTGCAATCTGGCAAGGCAATACAGTAACAAAAGCCATTAGAACAGAGCCCTTCATTCTTAAAAGGAAGATGTTTTCATCAAAATGTGATAGAATGTTTTCAGCTGTAGTTCTTTCGTGGAAACCTGGAATTTGACACCATCCAATTTTAACAGTTATCTAGCACACAAAGTCTACTTCCTGCATGTTATCATAACTAAACCTTGCTCAAGCCTAAAACTTTTCTGCAGCCAATAATAATATTATGCTTTATAAATAATGACATCTCTGTCAAGTCATAAAATTACAGTAATCGAAACTTGGAACAAAGCTAGACAAATCGTTTCAGAAATAACTACTTTACGTTTAATAACTTTGCTTGAAATTATACTTTAGAAATGGCAAACTGATGAACCCAAAAATGTATTTCGTGCTATCACCACAATACTTTACAGCAGACTTAGTGGCAGTTTATATATGAGTAGGGTTGAGCGAACCCGAACTGTAAAGTTCGGGTTCGTACCAAACTTTAGGATTTTTGGACCCCGGACCCGAACATCTCTAAAAGTTCGGGTTCGGTGAATCAACAAGCGTTTAACTCTGTGCCCTTATAAGCCATCACAGCCATGCCTACTAATGGCATGGCTGTGATTGGCCAGTGCAGCATGTGACCCAGCCTCTATATAAGCTGGAGTCATAATAGTAAATTGGGATACAGCGGCTCACCCCTATCACGTATGGATAGGTGCTCACCCTCTAGTCCTACCCTCAGGACCACAAAGAATGCAAAACGTATAGAAGGAACGAGGGGGCACACACACCAGGGAAACACTAGATGGATGAATACTTTGATGTTTAATATAAGCTGGAGTCATGTAGCGCTGCACGTCACTCTGCTCTGATTAGTGTGGGGATAGGATGCTGCTGCTTTGAGGGAGAGAATAGGAAAGAATCTTTAATCTGAAGTGCTTGTTAACTCAGTGATCTACCTAAATTTTGTTTTGTGGGTGCAGTGCACAATCTTTTTACCCTGCCCTGAGCAAAGTGACAAAGAAAAATAACTTTTATCAGTCTGTTAGTTGGGTGGGCGGCAGCGGCCATTTTATGAAGGTTCAGTGCACCAGCACAGCATATGTGCATTTGAGACAGTCAAATAGAAGCTTGAAATCACCCATTTTTGGCAAGACCCTACATCTGTGGCCTTTGCAGCATTTGTCATTGTTAAATACAAGCTTGAAATACTGCAAACATTTTATGGGTTTAAAAAAGCGCAAATTTTTTACAATACCCTCCATCTGGGGTTTATGCAGCATTTGTCAGTGTGAAATTTAAGCTTGAAATACTACAATAATTTTCTGGGTTTTAAAAACACCCTTTTTGGGCAAAATACTAGCGAGTGTACGAGCCGGAGCCGGGATCGCGCTACAGCAGCCCTTTACTGCGCATGCGGGCTGAGAGCGCGGTCCCGGCACTGAGATGCGGCGTGTCAATCAAGGTGGCGGGAGGCGGGGAGAGCAGGATTGGAGACGCCTAGGCCGCTGCCCCCTTGACTTCAAGCCTGACTTGAAGCACGGGGCAGCAGCTGAAAAAAACATTGATTTCTCAATGAGGCTAAATGCTGGAAAACGAAGAAAAAGTGCAATAGGACACTACTATGTAGCACTATAAGGTACTCTGAACAGCTTAATAAGCGATTTTTTGGTGACAGGTTCCCTTTAAATATAAGCTTGAAATACTGCAATAATTTTCTGGGTTTAAAAAATGCACCCATTTTTGGCAATACCCTCCATCTGTGGCCTATGCAGCATTTGTCAGTGTGAAATTTAAGCTTGAAATACTGCATACATTTTCTGGGTTTTAAAAAACACCCTTTTTGGGCAAAATACTAAATTTGCGCCCTTTGCTGCATCTGTCAGTGTTAGATACTGCTGTTATATGCTGCTTTTAAAAAAAAACACCCATTTAGGGCAAAATACTACCGTCCTGATCAAAAGTTTAAGACCACTTGAAAAATGGAAAAAAAAAATCATATTTTACATTGTTGGATCTTAACAAGGTTCCAAGTAGAGCTTCAACATGCAACAAGAAGAAATGAGAGTGAGACAAAACATTTTTTTGAGCATTCAATTAATTGAAAATAACGATTAAACTGAAACAGGCTGTTTTTCAGCTGATCCAAATTTAAGACCACATGCCTTTAACCGCCTCCGGACCGCCTAATGCAGGATCGCGTTCCAGAGGCGGCTTACTCAGGCAGAGTCACGCATATATGCGTCATCTCGCGAGACGCGAGATTTCCTGTGAACGCGCGCACACAGGCGCGCGCGTTCACAGGAACTACAGGTAAGCGAGTGGATCTACAGCCTGCCAGCGGCGATCGTTCGCTGGCAGGCTGTAGATGCGATTTTTTTAACCCCTAACAGGTATATTAGACGCTGTTTTGATAACATACTACCTGGTGCTCTGGTGGTCCCTTTTGCTTGGATCGACCACCAGAGGACACAGGCATCTCTGTAATAAGTAGCACCAAGCACCACACTACACTACACCCCCCCTGTCACTTATTAACTTCTTATTAACCCCTGATCACCCCATATAGATTCCCTGATCACCCCGCTGTCATTGATCACCCCTCCATTCAGACATTTTTTTTGGCACAAGTTAGTGGAAATTGATTTTTTTTTTTGTTTGTTTTTTTTTTCTTACAAAGTCTCATATTCCACTAACTTGTGAAAAAAAATAAAAAGTTCTATGAACTCACTATGCCCATCAGCAAATACCTTAGGGTGTCTACTTTCCAAAATAGGGTTATTTGTGTGGTGTTTTTACTGTCTGGGCATTGTAGAACCTCAGGAATCATAACAGGTGCTCAGAAAGTCAGAGCCGCTTCATAAAGCGGAAATTCACATTTTTGTACCATAGTTTGTAAACGCTATAACTTTTACCCAAACCATTTTTTTTTTACCCAAAATTTTTTTTATTTTTATCAAAGACATGTAGAAGACATGTAGAACAATAAATTTAGAGAAAAATTTAGATCTAAATGTATTTAAAAAAAAAAAAATAATTTACAACTGAAAGTGAAAAATGTCATTTTTTTGCAAAAATTTTGGTAAATTTCGATTAATAACAAAAAAGATTATAGCACTATATTAGCTAAATTGCTCTATGTTTGTATTTTACGAATATTCTCTATATTGCTATATATTCTTGTTTTAGAATATGATAAATAGAAAAAAAACACAAATATATAGCGAATATCATCGTTATTCAGAATATTCGTCATTTTTTTTTTTAAATATGAAAAAATGACTCCTTCCTGCTTAATTTGCTTGTGGGCCAATGACTCATTGGCCCACAAGCAAGAAGCAGTGAGGAATCATGTTTTCAGATGTTTAAAAATCACAAATATTCGATATAGCGAATATATAGCACTATATTCGAAATATTCGCAAATTCTCGAAGTTGAGATATTCGCAAAAAATATTCGTTATTCGAATATTCGCGCTCAACACTAATATTGATGGCCTATCCTGAGAATAGGCCATCAAATGAAAATCTCGGAAAACCTCTTTAATTTACGCTTGTTTCCTCCAGCTAGCTGCCGATACCGCAGTAATAAAATATATTCTTTCATATATGTTATATAATGCGCTACAGTATACAAATATACCCTTGATTTACAAAAGAAATTACCTGAGAAGCAATCTCCTGACAATATACAGAATAATCATTTGAAACTAATCCAGCTCATTAAGTTACTGCAAGTTTATATTGAACCAAATAACAACAAGGAGCTGATTGGAATGTTTGACAGATGGAATCTTGCAGTTTCTATTTGAGTAGGCGCTATCTAGACACGTACAATATTAGCTTCCTCTAATTAAATTAAACGCAGACAAGAGAATGCAGAAAAGAGTGCATAATGTGGGGAATTTATGACCTTCTTTAGAGAATATAAATTACAAAACAAAATGAAAAAGTTGATGGTTTTCTTTTTTTATTCATTATTAACAACAAAAGCTTGGAACTCTCTCTGTAGTGGGAATAATTTCAGTTTTGATTTTATCGATTTGGGTATAAATAAGTTTGATTGTATTGGGTCCAAATAAATTTGACCCGAATTAGATTGTATCCATTGCCCTGAAAAGTCATGTATGACATTCTGTGATCTCCTAGGACTGTACTGAATCTTTTTCAAGCTCTTTTCGGCAAGACAACATTAGTAATGACAAAGTGACAGCGACATATATCACTAAGGGTAAACTGATGGTAACAAGCAGCCTGTTTGAAAACACTCTGCACTGGTAGATTTTTTTATGCTTTTTAAAATTAAAAAAAGAAACAGTCCAAAAATATTATTTTTTGGTGGCAGAATTCGTCTGTTGTTTATACACATGGTGGTGTCAAAAGATGCAAAAGCTTATTTTTAAGCAAATCGATTCTGCACAAATCGGATTTGTCATGAATATCATAATATCTCTTCTTTCTATGTTTCTATGTTTCTTTCAAACAAATCTTAAGTTTTGGTGATTTTCTTCGGTAGAATCATGCAAAGCGGTGCCCACCACTGGACAGCTTGCTCACAATTCTTATCAGTCAGCCCGGCAGCCAATCAGGAGGGAGAATATTGACTGATTTACCAGGCTCTATGCTAGCTCGGAAGCTACGATCTTCTACAGATGCCATAGTAAGCTGCAATTATATACTGGGTTAAAAAAACACCAAATTTTTTGCAAGACCCTACATATGGGGCCTTTACTGCATTTGTCACAGTGAAATACAAGCTGTAAATACTGCAATTATATACTGGGTTTTAAAAAACACCAATTTTTTGCAAGACCCTTCATCTGAGGCCTTTGTTGCATTTGTGACAGTGAAATACAAGCTTTAAATACTACAATTATATACTGGGTTGAAAAAAAACACCCATTTTTTGCAAGACCCTACATTTGGGGCCTTTGCTGCTTTTGTCAGTCAAATACAACCAGTCAATACTGCAGTTACATTGTTGGTTGACAAATTAAAAAAAATTGCAACCGAGAAGTAATTGTATAAAATTCGCCGGTCACACTGTTGTGTGACCTCAAGAAATTTTTCATCTTTATGACAACGCCACTGCCTTACCCTCAGTGAACTTAATTGTTGACTATTGGTGGTTACATTGTCACCTGACATAAACCATCTGTTAGTTTGGTGGGTGAACGCAAAGAATGAGAAGAGCGTCAAATAAGGGACGTGGCCACAGTTGTGGTGCTGCTGGTGGAGCTCCTGTTGCAGGGAGATGACGTGGTCGATCTGTGCCAGCTACAAGCACAAGTGAAACACCTTCCTCAGGTGCGAGTTGGCGACAGAACCTTCAGCGTTATTTGGTAGGGCCGAATGTGGCTCTACAAATGGTGAGGCCAGAACAAGTACAGGCGATAATAGATTGGGTGGCTTACAGTGCCTCCAGTTACTTCACATTGTGTCCCACCCAGTCTCCTGCTAAAAGATCAGAGTTGGCACCTGCAGCCTATGTCCATAAGTCTTTCACCTCACCTCCTTGCAAATCAGTCAAGCAGTCTGAACCCCAAGTCATGGAACAGTCTCTTCTGCTTTTTGATGACTCTGTTAGCAGGGTTTCCCAGGGCCATCCACATAGCCCTGCCCCAGAAGTGGAAGAGATTGAGTGCACCGATGCCCAACCACTTATGTTTCAGGATGAGTACATGGGGGGACCACCGCAGCACGTCTTGGGTGATGACGAAACACAGGTGTCAACTGCTGAGGATTTCTGTAGTGTGCAGACCAAAAAGAGGGCAGGGGTGAAGACTGGGTGGAAGATGATGTGGAGGACGATGAGGTCCTCGACCCCACATGGAATCAAGGTCATAAACGTTCTCAACCTGAGCACAACCTGCATGACCAGGCATCTAAGTGCAAAGCACAAGCTGGAGTGGAGTAGACACCTCAAAAACAAAGAAAGGTCTCTGGCTCCTCCTGCTTCCACTTCTGCTGCAGTTCCGGCCTCTTCATTCACCTCTGGAGTGACAGTGGCACCTGCCACCTCGCAAACAGAGGATCTGCCTGCAACGCCACCATCTGGGTCACCAAGCTCTCCACAATGTCCCATGGAAGCGTTCAACTCTCTATCTCCCAAACACTGGAGTGAAAGAGGAAGTTTCCCCTACCCACCCGCGATCCCTGGCCCTGAAGGCCAGCATTTAAAAATTACTGGCCTTTGAAATGCTGTCATTCCGTCTGGTGGAGACGGAGAGTTTTAAAAGCCTTATGGCGGTGGCTGTCCCACAGTACGTAGTGCCCACCCGCCACTTTTCCAGGCGAGTGTCACAACCATGGTCATGGTCGTGACTCCTAAACTGCATGATGTTGCCTGCTGTCTCGTGTGGTTGTTTCAACCACAGGTGAGGGCCGCTTGTATGTTGCCTCACTTGTGGTTGCCGTTGGCAACATGTTCTTATATATGTACTTGGCAGCATAGCAGCCTGAGCTGTTGCTTGGCAGCTTGCTGCAATGTGCATGCGGTTGCACCTGGCAACCTATCTTTGTTAGGTGTGTCTTTTGTATGTCTGGTGTGCACAGGGTTTTAGTTATGTATGCACTTTCTCCTTTAAGTGGCTGTCTTCCCTTCCCTGGTGTGAGAAGGGTTAATTCCCTTCTGTGTGTGAGAAGACTGGGTGTGTCTGTGTGGGTGTGGCTACTTGGGCAGAGGGGTACTTCAGCCATGGTCTGCTGTACTCGTCCTCCTACTTTATACCATCTGCCAGTGAGGGCCACCCTTGTGGTCATAAATGTTGTTATGTGATGTTAAGTTTATGTTTATGTGGTGTCTGTTATTATTGCAGCTATGGTTCTGGCTTTCTGTGTGTTTACGTGTGCTGTGTCCTTTTACGTCTGTGTGTGGACTTCAGCACTTGTGTCCAGGGATCCAGTCAGTGTGTCTGTGGCAGGTAGGGGTGGAAGTCTTTCACTCTCCTGCCATATCCATAGTCTGTTTATGTTTATATTCCCTTGCAGCTCGGCCAGTTTAGACTCCTGTTTCTCCGCATCCAGGAGGAACAGGTGGTCTACCCAGCTCCTAGTTCAGGGATCGGCGGAGGGTGAGTAGGGATCCGAGGTTCCTGAGCATGAGCCCTCCTACCTTCAAGGTCGGCTCATGCAGCTAGGAGTCAGGGTCAGATTAGGGATGCGTTAGGAGGTGACCTGCTCCCTTATTCTGTTGTCCTGGCCAAGCAGCGACTAACATCTCGTGGCATCGCACGGCTGAGGATTTTCCCCATCCTCAGCCGTGACAGCGAGCCATCCCTTCCCTGCACAACCAAGTGGGGGACAAAATCAGGTGTGAACTGTGCAACGCCATCTGTGGCAAGGTCCACCTAACTATGGATATGTGGTACAGTAAGCACGGTCAGGGACGCTATATCTCCCTAACCGCACACTGAGTAAATGCAATGGCGGCTGGGCCTGAGGCGGATAGCAGTTTGGCGCATGTCCTTCCACCACTGAGTTTTGCAGTGCGCTTCTCTGTGCATCCTGTTGCTTCCTCCTCCTACTCCACTTCATCATCCTTTACCGCCTCCTCATCCGGTCAGCTTAACACCTTCACCACCAACTTCAGCACAGCCAGGGGTAAACGACAGCAGGCAGTTTTGAAACTTATCCGTTTGGGGGACAAAACCCACACTGCGCAGGAGATGTGGACGGGCATGGAACAACAGACAGATGAGTGGTTGGTGCCAGTGAGCCTCAAGCCTGGCCTGGTGGTGTGCGATAATGAGCGAAATCTCGTAGCAGCTCTTGGCCTAGCCTGTTTGACGCACATCCCTTGCCTGGCGCATGTGCTGAATTTGGTGATGCAGAAATTACTTAAAAATGACCCCAATATGTCAGAGCTGCTGCAAAAAGTGCGGGCCATATGTGCGCGCTTTCGGCATTCTCACCTTGCTGCTGCTCGTCTGTCAGCGCTGCAGCGTAACTTCAGCCTTCCCGCTCACCGCCTCATATGCGACGTGCCCACAAGGTGGAACTCCACCTTGCACATGCTGGCCAGACTGTGCGAGCAGCATTAGGCGATAGTGGAGTTTCAGCTGCAGCACACACGGGTGAGTCGCCCCGCGGAACAAAACCACTTCACCACCAATGACTGGACCTCAATGCGAGACCTGTGTGCCTTGTTGCGCTGTTTTGAGTACTCAACAAACATGGCCAGTGCCGATGACGCCGTTCTCAGCGTTACTATCCCACTTCTATGCCTCCTTAAAAAAAACGCTTTGGGCGATGATGGAAGAGGGTGTGGCACAGGAGGAGGAAGAAGAGGGATTATTTACAAGGGTTTCAGGCCAGTCATTTACAAGTGGCTCCGAGGGAGGATTCCTGCACCCACATACGCCAGGTACACAATTGTCCAGCCAGGGCACAGTTCTGGAGGATGAGGAGGTGGAGGATGAGGAGGAGGAGATGGAGGAGGAGGAACGGTGTTCACAGCAGGGTGGCACCCAAACCAGCTCATGGCCAACACTAGTGCATGGCTGAGGGGATACAGAGGACACAGACAATACACCTACCACAGAGGACAGCTTGTCGTTGCCTCTGGGCAGCCTGGCACACATGAGCGATTACATGCTGCAGTGTCTCCGCAATGACCGCCGAGTTGGCCACATTCTAACTTGTGCTGATTACTGGGTGGCCACGCTGCTGGATCCCCGTTACAAGGACAATGTACCATCCTTAATTCCTTCACTGGAGCGTGATCGTAAGATGCGCAAGTACAAGCGCAGGCTGGTAGATGCGCTGCTGGTGGCATTCCCACCTGACAGCGGGGGGACAGTGGAAGCACAAGGCGAAGTCAGAGGAGGAGGAAGAGGTCGCCAACGCAGCTGGGGCACCATCAGCAGCTCAGAAGGCAGGGTTAGCATGGCCGAAATGTGGAAAAGCTTTGTCAGCATGCCACAACAACCAGCACCACCAGCTGATATGAAACATCTTAGCAGGAGGCAGCATTTCAGCAATATGGTGGAGCAGTACAGTATGTGTGCACATGCCTACACGTACTTAATGATGGGTCTGCCCCCTTCAACTTCTAGGTCTTCAAATTGGGCACATGGCCTGAGCTTGCCCTTTACGCCTGGGAAGTGCTGGCCTGCCCTGCAGCCAGTGTATTGTCTGAACATTTGTTTAGCACGGCTGGAGGGGGTTATCACAGGTTATATTTCCCAATGTTTTGGGGTCTACCCAAATGTAAAAAAATAATAATAATAATAATAATAATAATAAAATAAAAAACATAACCAAAAACCAGTGTTGGCTACCTCCTCCACCGCTGCTTCCACCTACACCGCCACATCCACCGCCTCCTCAACCTCCTACTCCATATGGACCTCCTCCTAGATCAAGATTATTATTTTTTATTTTTATGTATTTTATGTTATTTTTAGTAATTTCCCTATCCAAATTTGTTTGCAGAGCACTTGCCATGCTCTTAACCACATTTTGCTGCCATTGCAGCCCTCTAGCCCTTTCCATGACTTTTTTACAGACATTTTAGTGCTTCCAAGTTCAGGTCCCCATTGACTTTAATGGGGTTCGGGGTCAAGTTCGGGTCCCGAAATCAAACTTTTTGTGAAGTTCGGCCGAACTCGTCGAACTCGAACATCCATGTGTCCGCTCAACTCTAGACACAAGCCCACTTTCTTAGGGTCTTGCAGGGATAATGTAGTAATTGTGAAGAGCATATATTTAGTTAGGTAGATTGATTTACTAGGTTTAATGTCAGGTTTTATCATTAGGGATATCACAGGGGCAGTTAGTGTACTGTGTGTCTTATAGTGAGGGCATTTACTGGAGCTGTTCATAATTTAATGTTTTGAACAGCACAAAGATTAAAAGACAACATTCTTTATTTTTTGTGCATAAACCAGTCTTTGTTGTCCAAAAATCAGCTACAAAGCATCTACAGTTCATAAGTGTGCAATAGGCATATTTCCCAGCAGGATACATTTCACTGTATATGCTATGCAAATTGATGCAATTTTTCCTACTGTTTATAAGTGTGCATAATGGGGCACATTTATTAAGACCAGCGTTTTAGACAGCGGTCTTAATAAGGCCCTGCGCTAGTAGTGAATCCGCCGGAGTTATGAAGAGGTGCTTCCTAGCTGTCTCACAGACCATTTTCTATGCCCAAACCAGGTGTAGAAAATCATGAATGAGATAAGTCTGCCCGCCCATCCCTTTCTCTACCCATGTCACGCACACTTTTTTAGACTTTACGTGAGTGAGGAGAAGTCGTAGATTGTGGTGCAAAGGACCTTTGTGCCACTATATGCACCACAAATACGCCTAATTTAGACGTATTTATGTTTAATAAATGACCCCCTATGTTCATTTTGCTACTGTACATATATACAGTAAGTGCGCAATTTAGCACACTTAATGCATCAATACAAGTTTATAGCGTGTTATCAGGAGGCAATTAATTGGGCATGTATTTTTTATCAAAGAACACTGTTGCAAGTTTGCTAACATTTATACTTGTGCAATTCTTAATAATGCACTACTATTGCTGCTACTATTACCCCTACACAGCCTCACATCCCCAGCATTGTATGTCATATTCCACATCTACACTGTATTGTTGCTCCTCCCAAAAAGGGGATAATTTTGGGACGCTTGTACCGAACAAGCTGCTGCTTCTTTTAAAACTAATATGAGTGTGTATGAACATGGACAGTCATCTTCATTAAAGGGAATCTGTCACCAGTTTTATGCTGCTAGGTTCTAACAGCTCCAGCGCATGCCATTAAGACTCCATATTAAGGAGCTCACGGCCCTCCCCACCCTCCTGCCTCTGATTGACAGTTTCTTTTCATATGAAACAGCAGCAGGTTGGCGGGGAGAGCCATGAGCTCATGAATATGGGGACTCTTTCAGCATTCACACGATTTGTTTAATATAAAATTTTAGCAAAAGGACTAGGTTAACTAAACAAAGTGACCAAGCATTTGGCTAAAGAGACCTGTCACTAGTTTATGTTGCCCTTAGTTAGGACACAAAAAAACTAGTGATGGATTCCCTTTAAGGCAGGGTTTCTCAAACTTCCGGTCCTCGGAACCCACCTACCAGTCTGGTTTTCCAGATTTCCTTAGTATTGAGCAGGTGATATAATAGGTTCCATGCATCAGGACCTACCACAGGTATTCATTTTGTGGGATATTCTTAAATCCTGACCGGTAGGTGGGTCACGAGGACCAGAGTTGAGAAACCCTGCTTTAAGGCATATATTTCTGACCTCTTGTTCAGAACAAGACACTTCTTTTTTCTGATAACTCCATTTGTTTTTAACCTTTCCTATATTGTCGCATGACTTTATATGTCATTTCACACAGCAGACACCTGGGGCAATTGGTGAAAACACAGACTGCAGACATTTAACCCACAGATGCCGTGGTCAAATGTTACCACGGCATCTGAAAGGACAAAAACCCAGTAGCGCACTTGTCCTGGGCTGGACTGGCTCCCTCATGCAGAAATTGGGGAAGCTGTTGGTTGAAATTGAAAGGCCTGGGGGGACGGAGCCTGACATTGCTTGATGGCAGCTGCTTGAGAGAAGCACTCCTGCTACCAAGCTCCTAATAATCCTGGTCCTGCACACTATGCCGCCGGCATGGTGAAGATCCAGCAGAAGGATTGCCCCAGAGAGACATCTGGCTCGCATAAAGCTGTGAAATCCTGCTCTGACATGGAGAAATACCTTCTCCAGACGGTTCTCAAAACAATTCCAACAGGTAAAAGTCCAGGACCTGACGGCCTCCCGATCTCTTATTATAAAAAGTTTTTGGGACCTAAATTGGTGTCATATTTTAATGCTCTGCTTTCTGGGACTCTTCCTGCAAAACAGGCACTTGAGGCTCAAACCTGGAAATCCCCTCGAGCTACAGGCCTATTTCTATTAAAATCAGATATAAAGTTATGGGCAAATGTTTTGGCGCATAGAATTGCCCCCTTCCACCAGAGTTTGATCTCATCTGAGCAGTCGGGCATTGTATCAGGTCAGGAGTGCAGAGACAGTAGCTTTAGAGTTCAGCAGGTACTGGAATATGTTATAACTACCAACACCCAACTCACATTTCTTAATACCGATTCTGAGAAAGTGTTTGACAGGATGGACTGGAGATTTATGGAGGCCACTCTTTAACGATTTGGCTTTTCCTCTCAATTCATTTCAGCAATCCTGTCTCTGTACTCCTCTCCTCATGCAAGTGTTAGAGTGAACGGGGTGCTTTCCCCCTTCCTCCCTATGTCAAACAGAACACGGCAAGGCTGTCCATTATCGCCTTCACTTTTTATCCTTTGCCTGGAGACGCTCTTTCAGGCCATCAGACAAGATCCTGGCATACAAGGCTTAGTCGTAGGGCCAGTGACCCACACTGTTGCTGCCTTTGCAGATGACATGCTCCTTTTCTTGTCTGACCCTGTCAAGGCATTCCCAGCAACCCTTACTTTACTAACTGAATTTGGCCAACTGTCCAATTTTAAGATAAATATTTCTAAATGTACAGCTATGGCAAGGGAAAATGAAAGGGACATATCTGATGTTTTAAGAGATTATAAAAATGTGATGGCACACTCATGTGGTGAAACAATGGCATAGATGAGTATCTTTGGTTGTAATAAAATTATATTTTTTATTTGCACAAGTAAAAGTAAAAACGGGAAAGATCTTCTATATTAATAAGAATTGAGATGTCTTAAGGATATTCAGTGTAATATGTTGTATCATTTTAGATGGATAGTATTCTGAATGTGTATGTAATCCTTTGGTGGGATATAACGGTATTCACAATGTTAGATTTGTGAAGTGCTAATATTGATTGAACGATGAGTGTTCTGTATAAGCTGAGTACATAGAGTATCCCGTATAAGCTGGAAATACAAAGTGTTACGTGCGAGCTCAGTATATAGGAAGTGCTATGTGCAAGCTTGGTACATAAGGTGCTATGTGCAAGCTGAATACATATATCTACTGTTAATCAGATTGATATACTGATTTTGCGTAATGTATAAAGTGCTGTATGCAAGCTGGGTACATATAACTGATCTGTATAGGTGGGCCGGGTACACAGGGGTTAATGTTTTTAGCACCTGAATTATCACACAAAGGCTGAATACATGAAGTGCTGTGTGCAAGCTGAGTATATATATATTTTGAGTTGCACTAGTAAGCTGGGTACACAAGGGTTGATATTTCTATCATCCAATTATCACAATATGGCTGAATACATAAGGTGCTGTGTGCAAGCTGAATACATATAAAGTGATCTGTGCAAGTAGGTCAAGTATACAATGGTTAGAATTGATAACACACAAATTGTCACATTAAGGCTGAATAGATAAAGTGCTGCGTGCAAACTGGATTCATATAAAAGAGCTCTGTAGGTTGACTGAGTTCATATGGTACATAAAATATACCAGGGTTAGTCTTTCAATAGCCAAAAAGTATAGTCTAAGTGAAAAAAATGGCATCCGTTAAAAATTGGGTAGGTAAAACAGGTGGTTTATATAGTATTGGGGTATAAGCACTTGTAGTGTATAGAGTGTGCCTATTGTGTCCGTACTGGAATATTTTGCTATGTTTGCAGATTGTTCCTCTCTCAGCTTTCACTTTGTGGAGAAAGTTTATGTAATATACAGTCTTGGCCAAAAGTTTTTAGAATTACATAAATATTGGAAATTGGAAAAGTTGCTGCTTAAGTTTTTATAATAGCAATTTGCATATACTCCAGAATGTTATGAAGAGTGTTCAGATGAATTGCATAGTCCTTCTTTGCCATGAAAATTAACTTAATCCCCAAAAAACCTTTCCACTGCATTTCATTGCTGTCATTAAAGGACCTGCTGAGATCATTTCAGTAATCGTCTTGTTAACTCAGGTGAGAATGTTGACGAGCACAAGGCTGGAGATCATTATGTCAGGCTGATTGGGTTAAAATGGCAGACTTGACATGTTAAAGGAGGGTGATGCTTGAAATCATTGTTCTTCCATTGTTAACCATCATTGCGTTGCATAAAAATGGCTTCACAGGCAAGGATATTGTGGCTACTAAGATTGCACCTCAATCAACAATTTATAGGATCATCAAGAACTTCAAGGAAAGAGGTTCAATTCTTCTTAAGAAGGCTTCAGGGCATCCAAGAAAGTCCAGCAAGCGCCAGGATCGTCTCCTAAAGAGGATTCAGCTGCGGGATCGGAGTGCCACCAGTGCAGAGCTTGCTCAGGAATGGCAGCAGGCAGGTGTGAGCGCATCTGCATGCACAGTGAGGCGAAGACTTTTGGAAGATGGCCTGGTGTCAAGAAGGGCAGCAAAGAAGCCACTTCTCTCCAAAAAAAACACCAGGGACAGATTGATCTTCTGCAGAAAGTATGGTGAATGGACTGCTGAGGACTGGGGCAAAGTCATATTCTCCGATGAAGCCTCTTTCCGATTGTTTGGGGCATCTGGAAAAAGGCTTGTCCGAAGAAGAAAAGGTGAGTGCTACCATCAGTCCTGTGTCATGCCAACAGTAAAGCTTCCTGAGACCATTCATGTGTGGGGTTGCTTCTCATCCAAGGGAGTGGACTCACTCACAATTTTGCCCAAAAACAAAGCCATGAATAAAGAATGGTACCAAAACACCCTGCAACAGCAACTTCTTCCAACAATCCAACAACAGTTTGGTGAAGAACAATGCATTTTCCAGCACGATGGAGCACCGTGCCATAAGGCAAAAGTGATAACTAATTGGCTCGGGGACCAAAACGTTGACATTTTGGGTCCATGGCCTGGAAACTCCCTAGATCTTAATCCCATTGAGAACTTGTGGTCAATCCTCAAGAGGTGGGTGGACAAACAAAAACCCACTAATTCTGCCATCTCCAAGAAGTGATTATGAAAGAATGGGTTGCTATCAGTCAGGAATTGGCCCAGAAGTTGATTGAGAGCATGCCCAGTCGAATTGCAGAGGTCCTGAAAAAGAAGGGCCAACACTGCAAATACTGACTCTTTGCATAAATGTGATGTAATTGTCGATAAAAGCCTATGAAACGTATGAAGTGCGTGTAATTATATTTCACTACATCACAAAAACAACTGAAACAAAGATCTAAAAGCAGTTTAGCAGCAAACTTTGTGAAAACTAATATTTGTGTCATTCTCAAAACTTTTGGCCACGACTGTAGTCTACCCCTTATATTGGGTTCTTTAAGAATGTCTTCCGTACAATTTTAACCTATATAATAAAGTTAGTGTACGTTACCGCTCTCTGCCGCTTTGGTCTTTTCTTTTTCCTGCAAGGACCTTACGTGGCATCCCATGTGGCCACTTGCTTGTATCACGTGGGTCCCACGCGACTTGGGCAGTGCGATGCATCGCTTGATCGGTACTTGTGATTGGTCCTCCTTCAGGATCGCCGGAGCTTCATGGCATGCGGTAGTTTGTTAGGTGGTTCGCAATTGAGGGAATAAAAGTAAAAATAAACCGCAATTGTTCTTGATTATCTCAACTTGAATAAACCTCACTGTTCCTTGCTATCAATACCATACGCGTTTCAGAGCGTATTCCTGCTCCTTCCTCAGTGGCTAGTGTTTGTACACTGGAAACAAGTGAGGGTTTTTAAATAGTTATCTTCCAGGGAGTGTTGCTTGGAGTAAATTGGGTTATTGCCAAGTTCTGGACTGGATGTTTTATTTCAAGGTGTCCGGAGGCTAATGTTGGTAGTCAGGGTTTATTAATAGCCCGTTGGGTGTGAGATACAATAAATACAACAGTGAGATATGTAGCAGTTTAGAAATATATATAAGATGTACTTGAAATAGTACAATATAATGAACACAATTAACTTCTCAGGTGCCGGGGTTAATTGTGCGGATCACAGCCCCCTGTAAGCGATCGGGTGCTGCCAAGCAGCAGGGGACAGTCATGTACACAGTTCTTTTAGTATATTCTAACTTAAAGTGTTCCCATCACCATAAGAACGCCTCTGTGTTAGAATATACTGTCGGATCTGAGTTTTCACGAAGTGAAAAATCAGATCTGAAAAAAACAGTTATGCAGACGGATCCGTTCTGAACGGATGCAAGCATTTGCATTATAGGAGCGGCTCCGTCTGTGCAGACACCAGACGGATCCGCTCCGAACGCAAGTGTGAAAGTAGCCTTTCCAGTGCAACTCAAAATATATACAGTACAGACCAAAAGTTTGGACACACCTTCTCATTCAAAGAGTTTTCTTTATTTTCATGACTATGAAAATTGTAGATTCACACTGAAGGCATCGAAACATTGAATTAACACATGTGGAATTATATACATAACATAAAAGTGTGAAACAACTGAAAATATGTCATATTCTAGGTTCTTCAAAGTAGCCACCTTTTGCTTTGATTACTGCTTTGCACACTCTTGGCATTCTCTTGATGAGCTTCAAGAGGTAGTCACCTGAAAATGTTTTTCACTTCACAGGTGTGCCCTGTCAGATTTAATAAGTGGGATTTCTTGCCTTATAGATGGGGTTGGGACCATCAGTTGCGTTGTGGAGAAGTCAGGTGGATACACAGCTGATAGTCCTACTGAATAGACTTGTTAGAATTTGTATTATGGCAAGAAAAAAGCAGCTAAGTAAAGAAAAACGAGTGGCCATCATTAAGAAAATGAAGGTCAGTCAGTCCGAAAAATTGGGAAAACTTTGAAAGTGTCCCCAAGTGCAGTCACAAAAAACCATCAAGCACTACAAAGAAACTGGCTCACATGCGGACCACCCCAGGAAAGGAAGACCAAGAGTCACCTCTGCTGCGGAGGATAAGTTCATCCGAGTCACCAGCCTCAGAAATCGCAGGTTAACAGCAGCTCAGATTAGAGACCAGGTCAATGCCACACAGAGTTCTAGCAGCAGACACATCTCTAGAACAACTGTTAAGAGGAGACTGTGTGAATCAGGTCTTCATGGTAGAATATCTGCTAGGAAACCACTGCTAAGGACAGGCAACCAGCAGAAGAGACTTGTTTGGGCTAAAGAACACAAGGAATGGACATTAGACCAGTGGAAATCTGTGCTTTGGTCTGATGAGTCCAAATTTGAGATCTTTGGTTCCAACCACCGTGTCTTTGTGTGACGCAGAAAAGGTGAACGGATGGACTCTACATGCCCAGGGCTCCAGAAAAAAAAAATATCAAGGAGCCATTGGCTCCTAACCTGAAAAATTTAGGAGCCAAATGAAATTTTTAGTCGCCAAATTTAAAATGCATATAATATAGCTGGGATGCTTAGGACTAGGAGCATGTTTTTTTTTTTAGGTTACAGCCCACGCAGTTAAAAGGGGTGGTGCACTCATTCCCATGACCTGTCAGACTAGCCAGATTCACGTTGGTAATCCCTAGGGGCTGGGTCCCGGCTCATTCGCTTCCCAGCCTTCGCTGCTTGTCTTGGGTTTCTCTATGAAAACATTAGACTGCAGTGGCATCAAGACAATTACTGGCCACAGTGGAGATCTGCTTCCCTTGCATCACATGACCATTTAACATAATGCAAGGGAAGCAGACAGGAGCCCATGGGTGCAGCCACTGGCATCTAATGTGTATGAGGACCTTAGTCCTGAAGAGGGGCGTCACCCGATACAGCGACTGTGACCGGACTATCAGACAGGGCAGAGGGCGGCTATGGCTGTAACCGGACTATCAGATATGGCAGAGGGTGGCTGACTGTAGGGACTGTCACCAGGTCCCCAAACACAGCAAACACTCCTGACGGAACGTTACCTCCGCCCCACTGGCCGTATCCAGCACAGTAGGGGTTGTCAGAGGCTCCTTTCAGAGAAAACTTCAGTGGGACATTTTACCTAGCACTGTGGCCCCTTGGGTCTATGGACTGGTGGGGACCCCAGTGTGAGAAAACCCCTTCTTTGCTGTAACACATGGCAGTTATGATGCACCCAGGATTGTAAAGGGGTACTATAAAATAAAAATACACTTAATAAGATATAGTAAAATACAAATTAAAAAAAAAAGTTTCATCTCCAGGAGAGCAGAATTACATACATAAAAAAAGGTGTAGTTATAATTGTGGTCAGGACCTAAACGAGTGGAAGATGCCCAACCACCACCCCCCTACCTAATTGGCCTGAGGTGTGCCTTGGCCTTACTAGGTCGGTATGCCTGAAAAAGGGGGCATACCCTGAATGTGATGGTTGAATGACTGAATGAAGAATGGGAATGGGTGGGCAGGGGACGTCCGAATGCCGACGTGCTGCCTGGGAGAGCCAGACTGCTTAAGACAGGTGCCGGCCCCTCCCACAAATCCAGGCTAGCCTGCGGCCAGCCTTAACACTTGTGGTCAGGACCTAAACGAGTGGAAGATGCCCAACCACCACCCCCCTACCTAATTGGCCTGAGGTGTGCCTTGGCCTCACTAGGTCGGTATGCCTGAAAAAGGGGGCAAAACCCACCAGTGAGGGAAGGATTGGCCTGAGGTGCTACTCTGCCAATGTACTGAATGCTTGGACCAGCTCCGCTTGTGGCTCCGGGATATACCGTACAAAGCACCCCGAGCGCCAGCGCCCCAAGTGTTTAATGATATGCACAGGGACTCCATGCTTGGACGCTGCGGATGCCGCACCGATGCGGAAAGAATGCTCCGAGAATTGAGCCGGATTCAATCAACAGGATGCAAATATGTTTGATGAACTGGCTGGACGTCAGTGGACCAACAGGGAATGGAAGTAATGGGTCGGTGGGGCTGTGAAGACTAAGGGCCAGCAAGAGGTTGTCCAAGACTGTCACTGGACACCATGCGTTTGTGGTCTGGAAGAACTTAACTACATGGCCGGGACCTACCTGCCTTGTTTTGTTGTGAGGCAACTGCGAATGAGTTACTGCCCATCCTGACTAAATCTCCCTTGCGGAGAGCCACCGCCCCTTGTCTGGCCTGTGTCACTTCACCTGGTCTTAAAAACCCGTAAAACGCCAAGTACATCGCCGCCTTGATCACCAGGCTGGGAAGGACTCCGAATGGTGACAATGTGAGAACTTCCGACAGGCTACGAAACGTGTCCCCCTTAATAGGTCGATGGACCGACTTGACCGTGACCTGGCTTTTTTTGAATGCCTCTGAGGATGGCCTTGATCGGGTGAGCTGAAAATATAGAGGGTCTGTCTGGCTCTTGAAGTGCCAAAAAATGCTGCACCCCAGCCAAATGTAGCCTAATGGTGTTGTAGGATAAAGCCAATACCGAATGACAATAAGACACGAAAGCCACCATATACTTGACCTGACCTGTGTCACCTCTAGGATATGCCAACTTAAAGTTCGAAAAAACCACCCACGCTCGGCGGTACGACCGCAACGTACTGGCCGACAAAGACTTGGTAATGAGTGAACTGGCGACCACCATCAGAGAGTCTAATCCAAGACCAGCAGCCGCCAGTCCGGTACCGGGGTGCCCACTGAGTCTGCTTCTGGGTTCTGTAAGAAAAGCGAGAAAAATCAAAACGAGATAAAGCATCAGCTGCAACGTTGCTGACCCCGTCCAAAAACAGGGCATGAAAATGAAACCCCTGTTCCAGAGCTATCCAGGTCAATCTACGCATGAAAGACATGATGAGTAACGATTTAGATCTGCCCTTGTTAATGATCTCTGCGGTCGCCATGTTGTCAGTGTGGAAAACCACTGTGTGACCCGACCACCTATGCCCCCAGACTATAGCAGCTGCTACGATAGGATAGATCTCGAACAATGCCGACATCTGAGAAAACCTCGGCAACTGTAGCACGTGTGTGGGCCATGAGCCGGCGAACCAATGTGAGCAAAATATGGCCGCGAAACCTACCGAGGCAGCCGCGTCTGAAAATACGTGTGGAAAATCAGAAGTGGCCCTCGGAATAAACATGGAAATGCCGTTCCACCCACTGAGAAATCTGTCCCACATGAACAGATCTGCTCGGGCGTTCGCATTAAGATGCACTGATGCGTCCAAATCACTGGTCTGTTGTAATAAGACTAGCAATCTTGAAATAAATGATCTACCCTGAGGAATGATCCTCATGGCAAAGTATAACATGCCCAACAGAGACTGCAATTCTCTCTTGGTGCAAACCTGAGACATGAGCAAGGAACGGACACCTGATTTGATTCTGTCGAGTTTGTCTTGTGGCAGACTGGCTGACATGGCACGTGAATCCAGAGAGATCCCCAAGAACGTGACAACCTGCGCAGGCCCTTCTGTTTTGTGTTCGGCCACTGGAATGTTTAACTCCTTGAAGACCTGCAAGAGAACCTGCAAGTCAACAGGTGCCTGTGAGGGTTCTTCGATCAACAGAAAATCATCCAGGTAGTGAATGACATTCTGGCAACCCTGTTCCAACAAAATCCATTCCAGTGCCTGCGCTAACCTGTCAAACAGACTGGGGCTGCTCTAGGAACCAAACGTCAACTTGGTGGCGAAATAGTACGCATCTCTCTATTTGATGCCATGCCACTGCCAGAGAGATGGGCTAATGGGCAGCAGTTTGAACGCATCAGAGACATCTGCTTTGGACAGCCAAGCCCCCATGCTTGTCTGAAGAATGACCTGGATAGCCTGGTCTACGGAAGTATACTTCAAGGAAATTCCTCGGACGGAATCAACGAGTTGAGACTAGGAACGTGGGAAGAATGTGGAGCAGACAAATCATAAATCAAACGAAATTTATTGGAATATTTTCCCTGCACCACCCCCACCGGGCTCACCCTCCAAGTGCAGAAAGGAGGGGACTGGAAAGGACAATGATGAAACCCTTGTCCAGCTCAACTGCCAAGAGTGAATCCACCAGACCAGCATGTTTAGAAGCCGACTGCAAGTTGGGGCATTCATGAGTCTGCTGGGGCAAGGTGATGAGCCCAGTGTGAAACCCCCGTGAAAACCCTTCCACCAGGAATGTACGGAACGGCTGAACCGGATGAAGCCGCAGCAGCTGGTCTAGTGCCTCCACATTCACCCGGCTCAGTCACGCCGGCTTCAATGTGCAGACAGTGACCGGATGTGCCCTAAAACATGTGGCACAGACATGCAGGAGCCTGCACTGGCTAAAGTTGCAGATGGCGTAGACCACTGCAAACAACACAACAAACATCACAAAACAACAACAACAACAAAAAAAAAACAAAGAAACAAAAAGAGAAGAGAAAAAAAAACAACAACCTGTTAACCCTACGACCTGCTGCCCGTAAGCAAGCAAGATGACGGAATCTAAGCCCCTCCCCTTCCCCCCCCCCCAGCAGCGTGAAACGATTGAACGAAAAGCCTTCGAGGCTGACAGGGAGTATGATAGTCGTTTCCACTGATGTATGAAGCGAGCCCGAGTTTGTGTGAATCTGTGACGTGGCAGATTAATTAAAAACGAATACTGCGGGCTAAAGAACCTACAGACGTGGTAGGTGATGTATGTAAGTATAGGATTTGTGGAAAACAGACCGTATGACGTATGACACTAGTCTACGAGATGAAACGGGGTGTGTATGTCGTGCGAGCGTGTAGCTGTATTGGCGGATGTACCTATGCTAGAGGTGTATGGATGAAGCTTGGTGGATACATTTTTATTTTTTTTTTATTTTATTTGAACAACCCACTCTTTTTTTTTTTTTTTTACTTTATTTAACAATCCACTTGTACCTTTTTTTTTTTTTTTTTTTTTCTTTATTTGAACAACCCACTTTTTTTTTTTTTAAACTTTATTTAACAATCCACTTGTACCCTTTTTTTTTTTTTTTTTTTTTTTGTCAAACTGCCTGATGTGCGAACTATGTGTCTAAGGTATGTATGTAGTGTATGTGATGAGTGTCAAACATGTGCACAAGCAGCAACCTTGTAAGTAATCAACTCAGTAATGGCACCAGGACCCAGCTGCCAGAGTTTAACCTGCTGAGCCCAGATGACTCACAGCCCCTGTATGAACTTAGATACAGGTTATGCTGAGACAGGCAATGAGCTCCAACTATGTGACAATGCTGCCCATTGGTGCCAAAACTTGAATTGCATGTGCCTGAACGCAGTGAGGAGAAGCGATCCTCCGGCACACTTCCCCCTCTCTACACACCCTCCTACCCTCCTCCACGTTGCCACGCTCCCCAAACAAACCAGTTATCTTGGAAAACGACCTGAACAGCTTGCAGACTGAAGGGAAAGGTACACCCGGCTTCTCTGAGATCCGACTCGTGCAGGACGCTTGCTGATGACATCACACCCGGAAGTAGCAGACGTCCGAATGCCGACGTGCTGCCTGGGAGAGCCAGACTGCTTAAGACAGGTGCCGGCCCCTCCCACAAATCCAGGCTAGCCTGCGGCCAGCCTTAACACTTAACCACTCAACAACAGCCTCCCCCCCCCCCACACACTTCAGCATAAAATAGGTGATGCGCAGAGAAAGTTAGGTAGGTAGGTGGGGGGATACTGGGCAGCGCCAGCCATTAGCAAGTGGCGAGGTGATCATCAGTCATCTCACCACTTGCTAATGTTAAGTATGTAAAGGGTTAATAGGAGCCCCGCGCTGGTCAAGACACTAAAGCCAGTGAACCATATCTCTTTCAATAGTCCGTGCTTAGTAGGAGTAGATAACGCGGGGCTCCTATTAACCCTTTTATTCCCTTATTAAGAATGTTTGTGAGCCCAGGCAGGGAGCTTACATTTTTTCAATAACCTTTGACCTCACAGTACATGTCAACGTTTTAACTTTACAGACTAGTGGTCACTATGGACCTATTTACGTTCTTGGATCAAGTACTGTTTTTTGCCTTTTTTTGTGTATAAAACTTCACTTTTATTTCATTATTTAAATGTACATTATACTTTTAATCTTATTTCATCCTATTACAATGCTAAAGACACATATTAAAACTTTCAGTTGTGCGGACTGGCTCTGTGCTTTTTTACTTATTCTGGTATATACTTTTTGTACTATAGTTATAATTGTTATCACAGTTGCTGCTACCTTGTTGGTAAATGGGACTTCTTATTTGAAACCCCTCTATTCCTATGACACAGGGGTAGGGGGAGAACTAGAGAGGGGGGAGGGGGAGGAGGGAGGAGAAATAAGGAGATTAACCTGTGAGTTGGTATAATCTCTTATAGAGGCATAGATGACAGTGTTCGTCACAATCTATGCTTGATATCATACGTCTGGTATATCTCTAGTGTGTTCATATCTATATCAAGCCTATTCCCTAGTAATGGCACTGGCAACTTCTACTTGTGCTTTTAGTATGCTCCTCTTGTAGTGTCCCACTAGATAGGCGTGGGCACTACACAAGGGTCAATTGGTGTGCGCGTTACTCCTACTCACAAGGGACAGAAATGTTATATTTAATTGGGCATTTTATGTATTTTCTAATGTGTTTTTATATGCAATGTTCCCCTGTATGATGCAATAGCAGGCCTAGTTGGGTGTAGTTAGACATCCCAGACACTAGAGGGAGATAGTATAAATATCCAGGCCCAGACAGGGAGAGTTAGTTCAGAGTCAGGAGTCTGCAGAGACAGAAGTTAGAAGGCATCAGCCAGAGACAAGCTGAGGGCCTCCTCCTGACATGCAGCTAGACAGCCCAGGCTTCTAGTTGTTACCAGGGGGCTAGTAGAGGGATCCTAGCCTACCTGCGGATCAAGAGAGCCTTAGTTAGCTCTGAAGATACCCCAGTTGCAGGACAGCACCTCCTGGGAGAAACCTGCAGTTACCCTCAAGCCGAGTAAGGACAATACCAGGTCAGATAAGTACCCTGATGGGCAGAGGTTCTATAAAGTACAGCAAGCGCCAATACTGGAGGAAGGATTTATATACCAAGGATTAAAGCCAGCATTTAGGCATCCGGGCCTTGGGATCCAGCCAGCTAGAATAGCTGAAGGGGATAGAGCAGCATTGCACTGCAAAGTATTGACCGTTGTGCCCTCCAAGTATCTTGCATGATTTAATACCTGCCACTATTTAAAGTCTACCTGCTTGTGAAGTATTGTTCAAGGGACTGCATTATCATCACTAACTGTATGTACAAAGTTGGACTGTGTTCACCAAGTAAAGCAACGTTTGGTTTATCCACTGAGTACTCAGTTATTCCTCCTATAAATCGGTGTGCCACCGTTACAGGCACTGGCGTCACGAATCCAACAGGGACCTTGCCCCAGGCACTAAAAATACCTGTAACATCCAGGGCACCTCATCCACCATCAGGCCTGGTCCCTATATACAGAGTGTGCCCCAGAGGAACTGTGTCTACCTCTCCTTCACTGCCGCATGCCTGCCCAGGGTTCTCCAATACAGTGAGCAACCCTCGATTGCCTATAACCGTGACCTCGCTTCGCTATACCCTGCAGGTCTGGCGTGCTGCACTCTTATCACCTCCTATCCACCTCTCTCCATAAATCACCTTCCCCTTGTAGCCACTGCCTTCAGTATTACTTTCTATTGGCTACTGGGTCCCTGTGGTACGCAGCTTCTGTGATAGTTGCTTTATTTGCTCATATATTTGAGCTTAGTCCACATCATACTGCCTAAAACTTAACACTCACACACCCTGCATCCCGACATGTTTCGCTGTATACCAGCGTCTTCAGGGGATGATGCAGGTGGAGAGAGGTGGATAGGAGGTGATAAGAGGAGCATACTGAAAGCACAAGTAGAAGTTGCCAGTGCCATTACTAGGGAATAGGCTTGATATAGATATGAACACACTAGAGATATACCAGACGTATGATATCAAGCATAGATTGTGACGAACACTGTCATCTATGCCTCTATAAGAGATTATACCAACTCACAGGTTAATCTCCTTATTTCTCCTCCCTCCTCCCCCTCCCCCTCTCTAGTTCTCCCCCTACCCCTGTGTCATAGGAATAGAGGGGTTTCAAATAAGAAGTCCCATTTACCAACAAGGTAGCAGCAACTGTGATAACAATTATAACTATAGTACAAAAAGTATATACCAGAATAAGTAAAAAAGCACAGAGCCAGTCCGCACAACTGAAAGTTTTAATATGTGTCTTTAGCATTGTAATAGGATGAAATAAGATTAAAAGTATAATGTACATTTAAGTAATAATGAAATAAAAGTGAAGTTTTATACACAAAAAAAAGGCAAAAAACAGTACTTGATCCAAGAACGTAAATAGGTCCATAGTGACCAGGCAGGGAGCTCACACGGAGCACCAGCGGCCCCTGAGTGTTATCAGGGTCGTAAAGACGATAAGGATTAGCCTTTATCAGCGCAGGGATGACCGTGACAGTCTGTTTGTGGATTGTTAAGTATTCGTTTCTCAAGCTAACCTGTTCTATGGAGCAGTCGGCATGGAGCGGCTCCCTGTGCTCATGACTCTGACTGAAGATCAAGCTGCTGCTGTCTTCAGCGCGGGAGAATGGGGGTGTGAGAGGAGCAGCCAATGGCAGGGCAGCCGGGGGATTCTATGACCAATCAGCAGCCTCCTCTCTAATAACAGAGCTCTGTACTGTGCGGAGCTCTGTTATTGGATTGCCGTCTGCCTGCTGTATGAAATGCCGTTCTTCTTAAAGTGGCAGAGCAGCGGAGGGTCTAGGCGCAAATGGCGACAAGACTACAAAGTCTTGTCGCCATTTTACAATTCTAAGTCACATTGGCGACCATTTTGGTCGCCATCTGGAGCCCTGATGCCTGGTTCCCACGGTGAAGCATGGATGAGGAGGTGTGATGGTGTGGGGGTGCTTTGCTTGTGACACTGTTGGGCATTTATTCAAAATTGAAGGCATACTGAACCAGCATGGCTACCTCAGCATCTTGCAGTGGCATGCTATTCCAACTGGTTTGCGTTTAGTTGGACCATCATTTATTTTTCAACAGGACAATGACCCCAAACACACCTCCAGGCTGTGTAAGGGCTATTTGACCATGAAGGAGAGTGATGGGGTGCTGCGCCAGATGACCTGGCCTCCACAGTCACCGGCCTGAACCCAATCGAGATGGTTTGGGGTGAGCTGGACCGCAGAGTGAAGGCAAAAGGGCCAACACGTGCTAAGCATCTCTGGGAACTCCTTCAAGACTGTTGGAAGACCATTTCAGGTGACTACCTCTTGAAGCTCATCAAGAGAATGCCAAGAGTGTGCAAAGAAGTAATCAAAGGAAAAGGTGGCTACTTTGTAGAACCTAGAATATGACATATTTTCAGTTGTTTCACACTTTTTTGTTATGTATATAATTCCACATGTGTTAATTCATAGTTTTGATGCCTTCAGTGTGAATCTACAATTTTCATAGTCATGAAAATAAAGAAAACTCTTTGAATGAGAAGGTGTGTCCAAACTTTTGGTCTGTACTGTATATAGCCAGCTTGCACACAGCACTTCATGTATTCAGCCTTAGTGTGATAATTCAGGTGCTAAAAACATTAACCCCTGTGTACCCGGCCCACCTATACAGATCAGTTATATGTACCCAGCTTGCATACAGCACTTTATGTATTCAGCTTGCACATAGCACTTTATATATCACGCAAAATCAGTATATCAATCTGATTAACAGTAGATATATGAATTCAGTTTGCACATAGCACCTTATGTACCAAGCTTGCACATAGCACTTCCTATATACTGAGCTCGCACGTAACACTTTGTATATCCAGCTTATACGGGATACCCTATGTACTCAGCTTATACAGAACACTCATCGTTCAATCTATATTAGCACTTCACAAATCTAACATTGTGAATACCGTTACATCCCACCAAAGGATTACATACACATTCAGAATACTATCCATCTAAAATTATAAATATTACACTGAATATCCTTAAGACATCTCAATTCTTATCAATATAGAAGATCTTTCCCGTTTTTACTTTTACTTGTGCAAATAAAAAATATAATTTTATTACAACCAAAGATACTCATCTATCCCATTGTTTCACCACATGAGTGTGCCATCACATTTTTAAATACCAAACTATATTTATCACACGGTTCTTGGGTGTACTGGTGATCGAGCACCTCTAGCCATAATACTAGATTTGTGAGCCACTGAACAACAACACTGCAACTTTCAAGAGATTAAACTTTACAGTGGGTTAATTCTCATACAGTCAGGTCCATAAATATTGGGACATCGACACAATTCTAACATTTGTGGCTCTATACACCACCACAATGGATTTAAAAATGAAAGGAACAAAAAGGGCTTTAACTGCAGACTGTCAGCTTTAATTTGAGGGTATTTACAGCCAAATCAGGTGAATGGTGTAGCAATTACAACAGTTTGCAGATGTGCCTCCCACTTGTTAAGGGACCAAAATTAATGGGACAGAATCATAAATCAAACTTTCACTTGTTAATACTTGGTTGCAAATCCTTTGCAGTCAATTACAGCCTGTAGTCTGGAATGCATAGACATCACCAGACGCTGTGTTTCAACCCTGTTGATGCTCTGCCAGGCCTCTACTGCAACTGTCTTCAGTTCCTGCTAGTTCTTGGGGCATTTTCCCTTCAGTTTTGTCTTCAGCAAGTGAAATGCATGCTCAATCGGATTCAGGTCAGGTGATTGACTTGGCCATTGCATAACATTCCACTTCTTTCCCTTAAAAAACTCTTTGGTTGCTTTTGGGTCATTGTCCATCTGCACTGTGAAGCGCTGTCCAATGAGTTCTGAAGCATTTGGCTGAATATGAGCAGATAATATTGCCTGAAACATAGAATTCATCCTGCTACTTTTGTCAGCAGTCACATCATTAATAAATACAAGAGAACCAGTTCCATTGGCAGCCATACATGACCACAGCATGACACTACCACCACATTGCTTCACTGATGAGGTGGTATGCTTAGGGTCATGAGCAATTCCTTTCCTTCTTCATATTATGCTCTTCCCACCACTCTGGTACAAGTTGATCTTGGTCTCATCTGTCCATAGGATGTTGTTCCAGAACTGTGAAGGCTTTTTTAGGCAAACTCTAATCTGGCCTTCCTGTTTTTCAGGCTCACCAATGGTTTACATCTTGTGTTGAACCCTCTGTATTCACTCTGGTGAAGTCTTCTCTTGATTGTTGACTTTGACACACATACAACTACCTCCTGGAGAGTGTTCTTGATCTGGCCAACTGTTATGAAGGGTGTTTTCGTCACCAGAGAAAGAATTCTTTGGTCATCCACCACAGTTGTTTTCTGTGGTCTTCCGGGTCTTTTGGTGTTGCTGAGCTCAGCTGAGCATTCCTTCTTTTTAAGAATGTTCCAAACAGTTGTTTTGGCCACGCCTAATGTTTTTGCTATCTCTCTGATGGGTTTGTTTAGTTTTTTCAGCCTAATGATGGCTTGCTTCACTGATAGTGACAGCTCTTTGGATCTCATCTTGAGAGTTGATAGCAACAGATTCCAAATACAAATAGCACACTTGAAATTAACTCTGGACCTTTTATCTGCTCATTGCAATTGGTATAATGAGGGAATAACACACACCTGGCCATGGAAGAGCTGAGAAGCCAATTGTCCCATTACTTTTGGTCCTTAACAAGTGGGATGCACATATGAAAACTGTTGCAATTTCTACACCGTTCACCTGATTTGGATGTAAATACCCTCAAATTAAAGCTAACAGTCTACAGTTAAAGCACATCTTGTTTGTTTCATTTCAAATCCATTGTGGTAGTGTATAGAGCCCAAAAAATTAGAATTGTGTCAATGTCCCAATATTTATGGACCTGACTGTATACCATAAGTGCAGCGAGAGGGCTGGAGCATCCAGGGGTAAATGTTTTAGAGAACGTACATAAAGCAGCATTTAAAGGCTCTGTCACCAGGATCAACCCTATTAAACCAGATATACTGGGGGGGGGGGGGGGAGGTGGAGGCGGATTAGGAAATTTTGTTTCTTTTCAATATAATAAGGATATAGACTTTCCTTATGGGATAAATGTGGAAGAAAAACAAATATCTAAAGAAAACAATTTTGACGCTTC
Organism: Bufo bufo; assembly: GCF_905171765.1. NCBI lineage: Eukaryota > Metazoa > Chordata > Amphibia > Anura > Bufonidae > Bufo > Bufo bufo. The sequence continues at coordinate 246,876,141 of NC_053394.1, forward strand.
TCCTAAGATTGAATCCTGGGAGCTCTACATGCAAAGCCAATCACTTAACTACCAAGCTATAACATTAACCTATAGAGAGGTGTGTCATTCCCATGCTTATAAGCTAACACACATTATATGTGTTTTTTAATCATATATTGTGTGGGAATAAAGCAGTATTATATACTGTATGTTAGCTTTCAGAGCAGATCTCAGTGTGGTGAAGCTATAATAAATAGCGTAAGTGATATGTACAGGCAAGGAAACAGCTCTGCCCTTAGCATGTCTAGCCCTGTGAATCAAGGGGAGGAAGGAATGTTCAGAGCACATGGGGTGTTATAAAGCAGTGCTCAAAGGATTCAGCCCTGCTCCTTGGTGCTTGAAATTCTCATTTGTATATGAATTAAAACACTGATATCTCTGCAGGTATTTAGCATACAGAAAAGAAAGGTAAAGTTTTAATCAGTATGATGACCCCTACCAGTCAGTATGTCTGGATTAATAGGGTTGATCCTGGTGACAGAACCTCTTTAAAAGGGAAACTCCAAGCAAAAGCCTAGGACGGCTTGGTTTTAAGTAAGGGGTATGTAGTACCTCGGGGTGGTCACATGGCTATGGGTTCCTATGTCTAGCAATATATCCTATCAGTATATTTATTGCAAGGCCTTCTCATTTACTGCCTTAATATTAATTAATATTGCTATTCAACTGTTTTAAATATAATGTGCCTGGTTTTACGATTTTCTTTTTTTTTGGGGGGGGGGGTTAATACAGTTTAATTTTTTTTTTGGGGGGGGGTTAAATTTCATGAGGCGTCATGATTACATACATTTTCTCACAGTCCAAGCTGAATGTGATTAATAGACCTCTCCTTGCTGCTGGTGCCCCATATTGCCACTCTTGCTGTCTGTCTGCTTAACTACCATCACATTGTTTATGACTACTGGATGTTATGGCATGCTGCTTATGCTACTTTTCAACCATCACATTCTGCATGAATGCTGCTGCCGGCCGCCTGCATCATGGCACTAATGCCACTTTATAACCATTACGTTCCCAAAAACACTTTTTTAAAATCTCATAACACTGTATGTGTTTAAACATCATCTGCCTCCGATAAGGGACAATTTTTGAAAGCTTTGGAATATAAAAAAGCAAGAGACACGTACCGACGTGGTGTTTTTCTAAACACACTATATGATAATAACGTCAAATGTGCATTTACCCATAGCTATGTATGTTAGAGATAAGTAAATCTTTTAAAAATTTGATTCGCCAATTTTTGGGGAAAAATGTGGTTCAATACAAATTTATTTGCGGCAAATTATGTTAAAAACGGCTATTTCCTGGCTGTATAGAGCGTTTATAGTGATGTAGAACACTGTGCCTTGCAGTAACACGAATATGAAGTCTGCTTTGGTAGTAAAATAATACTGTGAGTCCGTATGACATGCAGATGACAGGCATCACACTTAGAATCACTGCACACTCACTTATTAGGGCAGTCATGGGGCCAAAACTAAACAAATAACTTACGTATAAACTCAGCCTTACAGGTCGATGTTAGCGCCAAGAAGAAGCGCACTCCTTTAACACCGTTGTCAGCTGATTCCACATAGATGTCTACAGAACCTGTTCTATTAAACACTTATATGTAGAGCCCCCCGACAGAGTGGAGAGGGTGTCAGCAGTAAGTTTGTGTGGACATCACTGATTATTTTGCCCTTCCTCTGATCCGTCAGAACAATAACCCACAAAAAATGGATCCTGTCTGTGGAGCATCCGCCTTCCCTCGGTCAACATTTAGTCAATAATCCATCAGTATTGCTAATGCCCAAAAAAAAAAAAAGGAGTGGATCTAAAACAGAGATGACACGTCAAGGGATTATTTGCAAGTCTTCTGTGTTTTGTACCCACTCCTGCTTTTGGCTACCAAATCACAAGCCAATTCTGATTGGACCATACAGGCCATACAGCTGCTGCACAGACAGGATCCGTTGTGTGTCTCATCTTACCTTTCTTCTGACAGATTAGAGGAAGGGTCAAATAAATGATGATGTTGGCCAAGCCAAAAAGGCTAAAGAGTGGCCCAGTCATGAAGTAGGGAGGGTGGGAACAGCATGAGAAGTCCACAGAGTGTCCCAATGACATAGTGGTGAGGTGAAAGCAGCCTGCGGAGGCCACAGAGTGTCCAAATCACAGAGTCTTTAGGTGGCGGCAGCATCAGGAGGCTGCAGAGTGGCACAATGACAGAGTGTGGAGGTAACATCAGCATCAGGAGGCCACAGAGTGGCAAGGTGACAGAGTGGAAGTAAGAGCAGCATGAGGAGACCACAGTGTGGCAAGGTGATATAGTTTGGAAGTGACGGCAGCATCAGAAGGCCACAGAGTGGCTAGATGACATAGTTTGGAGGTGGCAGCAGCATCGGGAGGCCACAGAGTGGCAAGGTGACAGAGTGGAGGTAGGAGCAGCATGAGGAGACCACACAGTGGCAAGGTGACAGTGTGGAGGTGGCGGCAGCAAAACGAGACCACAGAGTGGCAAGGTGACATAGTGGTGAGATGGCGGCAGCATCAGGAGGACGCAGAGTGGCATAATGACAGAGTGTGGAGGTGGCCGCAGCATCAGGAGGCCATAGAGTGGCAAGGTGACATAGTGTGGAGGTGGCGGCATCATCAGGAGGCCACAGAGTGGCAAGGTGATATAATGTGGAGGTGGGTGGCAATACCAGTACCCGCTGAAGATGGTGGTTGAAAGAAGGAGCACTTGGCATCAGATGTGTGGCATCAGGTGGGTAACAGCATCAGAATAGTAGCTGAGGCAGGTAGCCAGAAGAAACCAGTCTCTTTTCTCAAAGTGTTGGTGTGGCACCATGGATGATCTAGTCTGATGCATCAGGAATTGGTGGGTGGAAATCCTGGCTGATCCACACCTGTTTTATCTTGACAAAGGTCAGTCTCTCCACATTTTGGGTGGACAGGCAAGTTCTTCCTGGGGTAACTATGGCCCCCGCCGCACTAAACACCCGCTCTGATGCCACACTACTGGCCAGGCAGGACAGCATTTCCAGGGCAAACTCGGCCAGTTGCGGCCAAAAATCCAGTTTGGCTGCCCAGAATTCCAGCGGATATTCAAGGTCGGCTGGCAGGGTGCACTCCAAGTATGCCATCACCTGCTGTTTCAGGTTCTGCTCTATGTCTAGCTGCTGGTGAGTAGTGTTGAGCGTGAATATTCGAATAATGAATTTTAATCGCGAATATCGGCACTTCGAGAATTTGCGAATATTTAGAATATAGCGCTATATATTCGTTATATCGAATATTCGTAATTTTTTACATCTGAACACATGATTCCTCCCTGCTTCTTGCTTGTGGGCCAATGACTTCATATATTGAATGTAGTGCTATATATTCGTTTTTTAGAATATTCGTAATTTTTTTCCATCTGAAGTCAGGAATCATGGCTGCTGCTGATGGAGCTGGTACTGCTCCTGCCACCCCACCCCTCCCCAGTAGCCATGGCAGTGGAACTTGAGCGCAGAAGGTTCCCCCGGTCAGACCTGCGAGAGGATGGATGATGGCGCAGATAGGCAGCGGCCAACTGACTACATAGGATGTCTCTATAGTAATTCAGTTTGTCCTCCCTCTCAGTGGGTGTAAATCAGACCCCCATTTTGCACCGCTAGCGAGGTTCCAACAAGGTGGAGAGCCAGAAGTCATCCCTGCAGCAGGCCATTTGCGCAAGTGACTCGGAGGGACTCCCTGCCTCCATCTCCCCTGCATACTTACATGGTGTGTCTGGGTCCTCTGCCTCATCTTCCTCGTCGCCCTGTAGCTCCTCTGGCTGCTCCTGCTCCTCCTCTCCTGTCACCTGTGTAAAAAAACCACCCATTTTGCTAGACATTGCTTGCGCTTCAATGTCCTCCTCCTCCTCCTCCAGTTCACCTCCCACAGGGCTCATGTGGCTGTGAGATCTAGGCGCCACGTCTCCAGTCCCCTGATCAGCAATAATTACCAGCATCTGTTCCAGTACATGAAGCAGTGGAATGACATCGTTCATCCCGTATTCCTGGCGACTGACAAATAACGTGGCCTCCTCAAAGGGCCTGAGCAAACGGCAGGTGTCACGCATGTTACACAGGAGAGTACTCCTGTCGGCTTGGATCATCAGGAAATCGTTGAGTTTTCATGGAGAAAGCCAGGATTTGATTTCTTGCTGAAGGACACTGAGCAGTTCTTCCCCTGTGAAACTCCGTTCGCCCAGGCAAATGAGGTGCAGAACAGCGTGACACTGCCATGCCATGCACATGTGGTATGCTGGAGGGGCATTGTGCATTGTCCCTGCAGTGGAGGCTGAGGACACAGTGGAGGAGGAGGAGGCAGAGGCGGACATTGTCGCAGGACCAACGGCGTGGCAGTGGAGGCGGAAGCGGCGTCACCTGGCCAAGTTGCTGGTGTAGCTGTGCAGGAACCACATTCACCCAGTGGGCCGTAAAGGACATGTATTGTCCCTGACCGTAGTTATAGCTCCACACATCGGCGCAGTCGTGCACTTTGGCAGACACTGACAGGCTCACGGACTGGCCCACCTTGTGTTCTACATGTGTGTGCAGGACTGGTACTGCCTTTCTGGCAAAGAAATGATGGCTTGGGTACAAGCCATCAGTTCTCTGAAAGGTGAAGAGTCTACCACTTGTAAAGGGAGGGACAGCATCACTAGAAACTTGGACAGGAGCACAGTCAGCTTCTGTGCCATTGGATGAGTGCACGCATACTGTTGTCTCTTGGCAATCACTTCGGTGATCGATTGCTGACGGAATGCGTGATGAGCAGTAGAAAGGAGGAGGAGCATTAGCATCAGGACCGGCAGATGAGGAGATGGACAGACAGCTCCCTTCGGCTGAGGTGGTGGAGCCTTGACTGCCAGAAACCGGGTGCGTGACAGTGGGTGATGTAGTGGTTGCTACGGCAGGCTGGACCGCCACATCGGAGCCACGGTTCTCCCAGGCCACTTTATGGCGACGCTGAATATGTTGATGCAGGGCCGTAGTACCAACATTGGCACCCTGGCCATGCTTCACCCTGTGCCCACAGATTCTACATACGGCCACGTTCACCTCCTCCAAAAAAAAACTGCCACACCTCCGATAGGTGATTTTACCCCCAACACTACGCATTGACTGACTGCTACTGCCTCCTTGAGCCTCTGCACTGCTACTTTCCGGGCAGGTAGGCTCCCGCGAAGCGGGTGGTCTACCCCGGGCGCGTTTGGCTACCGACCTCCCACTGCTGCCACCATACTGACTCCCGGCCACGTTAGTGACTTGCTGGCTCACGGGCTGCCACCCTCTTCTCCTGATGATGATGAAGCCCCTTTGTCAACCGTCTCCCAAGAGCAATCAGCTGCATCATCATCATCGAGTAGTATCTGCACGTCACTGATGTCCTCAACCGTCTCTGGGTCAGGAACCTGACCACTCTCAACACCAGCTCCCACACCACTATTCTCTTCACTACTTGCCCGCCTAGCAGAGGAAGCGGCGGATGTCTCCTCTAGTGATGGACGAACATCGGCTTGGACAATATCAATTTTACTGCAGGCCAGTGGAGTACAGAGCCCAAACATTAGGCATTCACCGTATAGAAAAGAACAAGTGATTATTTGGCTGGAGGTACATTAGGCGGTCACCATATAACAATTTTATTGTTGGGCAGTTAGATTACAGGCCCCAAACATTTCGCATTCGCCGGACAGAAAGCATCAAGTGATTATGTGTCTGGAGGTATATTAAACGGTTATTGGATAACAATTTTACTGCAGGCCAGTGGAGTATAGGCCCCAAAAATTATGCATTCACCGTACAGAAAAGAACAAGTGATTATGTGGCTGAAGGTACATTAGGCGGTCACCATATAACAATTTTATTGTTGGGCAGTTAGATTACAGGCCCCAAACATTTGGCATTCGCCAGACAGAAAGTATCAAGTGATTATGTGGCCGGAGGTATATTAGACGGTTATTGGATAACAATTTTACTGCAGGCTAGTGGAGTATAGGCCCCAAAAATTATGCATTCACCGTACAGAAAAGAACAAGTGATTATTTGGCTGGAGGTACATTACGCGGTCACCGTATAATCATTTTACTGTTGGCCAGTTAGATTACAGGCCCCAAACATTAGGCATTCACCGGACAGAAAACATCAAGTGATTATGTGGCCGAAAGTATATTAGACGGTCATTGGATAACAATTTTACTGCAGGCCAGTGGAGTACACTGCCTAAACATTAGGCATTCACCGTATAGAAAAGATCAAGTGTTTATGTGGCTGAAGGTACATTAGGCGGTCACCGTATAACAATTTTGCTGTTGGCCATTTAGATTATAGGCCACAAACATTAGGCATTCACTGGACATAAAACATCAAGTCATTATGTGGACAGAGGTATATTAGATGGTCATTGGATAACAATTTTACTGCAGGCCAGTGGAATACAGGCCCCAAACATTAGGCATTCACCGGACAGAAAAGATCAAGTGTTTATGTGGCTAGAGGTACAGTAGGTGTTTGTGACATTGTGTTTTCAGCACGACAGCGTCGCGCTGATACTCGGCGACGTGGTGCCGAGATCTCGCACTCACTGGGATAGCGACAGCACATCCCAGCAAGCGCGTCATAGAAGAGGCGGGAGATCCGACTTGGATTCCCGCCAATTCTACACGTGTGCGGCGTTTGTTATGAATCCTGAGGGGGAAGTCCCCGCCGGATTTTAAATAAAAATCCGGCCTGGGTCCCGCCCTCAGGAGCATACCGGGCCCTTAGGTCTGTTATGGGTTGTAAGGAGAGCCCCCCCTACGCCGAAAAAAAACGGCGTAGGGGGTCCCCCTACAATCCATACCAGACCCGTATCCAAAGCACGCTACCCGGCCAGCCAGGAAGGGAGTGGGGACGAGCGAGCGCCCCCCCCCCCTCCTGAGCCGTACCAGGCTGCATGCCCTCAACATGGGGGGTTGGGTGCTCTGGGGCAGGGGGCGCACTGCGGCCCCCCCACCTCAGAGCACCCTGTCCCCATGTTGATGAGGACAGGGCCCCTTCCCGACAACCCTGGCCGTTGGTTGTCGGGGTATGCGGGCGGGAGGCTTAACGGAATCTGGGAGCCCCCTTTAATAAGGGGGGCCCCCAGATACCGGCCCCCCACCCTAAGTGAATGAGTATGGGGTACATCGTACCCCTACCCATTCACCTGCAAGAAAAGTGGTAAAAACACAAATAAACCACACAGTGTATTAAAATATTTTATTTTTCTGCTCCGGAGGCCGCCCCCTGTCTTCTTTATTAGCTCTTTTACCAGGGGGGGCTCTTCTTCTTCCGATATCCCGACGGGTCTTCTCCGCTATCCGGGGGGGGTCTTCTCAACTCTCCGGGGTTCTCCTTCTGTCTTCTCCTTCTGTCTTGTTGTCTCCTTCTGTCTTCTGTCTCCGGGGGGGGCTCTTCTTCTTCCGATATCCCGACGGGTCTTCTCCGCTATCCGGGGGGGTCTTCTCAACTCTTCGGGGTTCTCCTTCTGTCTTCTCCTTCTGTTCTTCTTCTGTCTTCTCCTTCCTTCTTGTTGTCTCGGCGCACCCCGGTTCTTCGTCTCGCGAGACTCGGCGCACCCCGATTCTTCTCTCTGTTGTTGACTCGGCGCACCCCGGTTCTTCGTCTCGCGAGACTCGGCGCACCCCGATTCTTCGTCTCGCGAGAACCGGGGTGCGCCGAGTCAACAACAGAGAGAAGAATCGGGGTGCGCCGAGTCTCGCGAGACGAAGAACCGGGGTGCGCCGAGACAACAAGAAGGAAGGAGAAGACAGAAGAAGAACAGAAGGAGAAGACAGAAGAGTTGAGAAGACCCCCCCGGATAGCGGAGAAGACCCGTCGGGATATCGGAAGAAGAAGAGCCCCCCCCGGAGACAGAAGACAGAAGGAGACAACAAGACAGAAGGAGAAGACAGAAGGAGAACCCCGGAGAGTTGAGAAGACCCCCCCCGGATAGCGGAGAAGACCCGTCGGGATATCGGAAGAAGAAGAGCCCCCCCCTGGTAAAAGAGCTAATAAAGAAGACAGGGGGCGGCCTCCGGAGCAGAAAAATAAAATATTTTAATACACTGTGTGGTTTATTTGTGTTTTTACCACTTTTCTTGCAGGTGAATGGGTAGGGGTACGATGTACCCCATACTCATTCACTTAGGGTGGGGGGCCGGTATCTGGGGGCCCCCCTTATTAAAGGGGGCTCCCAGATTCCGTTAAGCCTCCCGCCCGCATACCCCGACAACCAACGGCCAGGGTTGTCGGGAAGGGGCCCTGTCCTCATCAACATGGGGACAGGGTGCTCTGAGGTGGGGGGGCCGCAGTGCGCCCCCTGCCCCAGAGCACCCAACCCCCCATGTTGAGGGCATGCAGCCTGGTACGGCTCAGGAGGGGGGGGGGGGGGCGCTCGCTCGTCCCCACTCCCTTCCTGGCTGGCCGGGTAGCGTGCTTTGGATACGGGTCTGGTATGGATTGTAGGGGGACCCCCTACGCCGTTTTTTTCGGCGTAGGGGGGGCTCTCCTTACAACCCATAACAGACCTAAGGGCCCGGTATGCTCCTGAGGGCGGGACCCAGGCCGGATTTTTATTTAAAATCCGGCGGGGACTTCCCCCTCAGGATTCATAACAAACGCCGCACACGTGTAGAATTGGCGGGAATCCAAGTCGGATCTCCCGCCTCTTCTATGACGCGCTTGCTCTCCATCGCGGCAAGCCAGCTCGGCGCTGGCTCCCGCGATGGGGCTCGTATGTGCTCAATCTCGCCGAGAAATACGGCGAGATTGACACAAAATCGGGTTCACCTACTGTATATTAGATGGTCATTTAATATCAATTTTATTGCAGGCCAGTACAAATACATATATTTAAAAGAACTAAAAATATAAAATTGGATTAAAAACATGGCTAACGAAATCCCCCCTCTTGAATAAACCCCAAATGATGATAGGTAAAATTTGATAACACGTGGTCTCACAGGTGTTGAATTCCTCCGATGCCCCAACAATTGGGCATTCACCGTAGAGAAAACATCAAGTGATTATGTGGCTGGAGGTATATTAGAAGATCATTGGATAACAATTTTACTACAGGCCCCAAACATTAGGCATACAGAAAAGTCCTTTTATTTATTTATATTGGTTTTGTATATGCATACAAAGTCAAAAGAATAGGGCATATGTCACAATTGATATAAAAAAAACAATCAAACAGTCAAATAAAATTTATTTTTGTTAAAGAACATGAGTAACAGATAAACGTATTTGTCAATACAAAAATCGAGATTGACCATTGTGGGGAAAACGCGTGGGTTCAAATCAAAGATATAGTATTAGGCAAAATGCCTGTGGCACTTCCAGAGAGACCAAATGGAAAGGAATTTATTCCTAGAGTGGAGTTCCCAATGTGAGATCTCTAGACGGTAAAACTGGTCCACTTTATTAATCCACTGTTCAACACTGGGTGTGTCAGAGGCGGCTGTAATCAAGAAGGAGAAGAGGGTTCCATGGATGCAAAACCACAAGTGAGCTATCTCGGGAGTGCATGGGAAATTAGAGTGACAAATCGAGTTGCTTAATTGAAAAATCTTTTTCCACCAAACATTTATTAGGGGGCATTTCCACCAGATATGGATTTATGAGCCTTTATCGGATCCACACCTCCAACATAGGTCTGGGATAGATGGATTGATAAAAGAGATCTTGTCTGGGTTTTATACCACCTAGACAAGATCTTGTACCCATTTACTTGCACTCGGGCACATCTCGAAAGTTTGTAAGGAGTACTAAACAGTTTTTGGACCTCAGCTAAAGAGAATTGTCTCCCTAAATCCTTTTACCACAAACTGGTTGCAGCCAGTTTGACATCCAGGGGTGGGGGGATCAGTTTTTTGTACAAAGTGGAGATTAGTTTAGAAGGGTACTTGGTAGACGTCAATAAATTCTCAAACCAATCTTGGGTGACAGGGGCCTTCCCAGATTTAGTCCAGCGAGTAATTTCTTTTCTAAGGGAATTAAGAAGTAGACTATGGGGAGGGGGGATGTTCAGCTTAGTTCCAAGCTCAGGTTCTGATAAGGTGCATGTGGTGAAAATAACCTCGCCACTGGGTTTTGGAGGGGCCTGTTTGCCAGCCTCTTGCCTCAGGATTATGGCCCATATACTAACTTTGAAAGAGAAGGTTGACCGGCCGCACAGACTAAATCTGTGGAACTGTTTTGGGCAGGAAAGCCATGCTTGCGGTCGGCTAAATGTGACTTCCATGGAATTCGGGAACCCCTGCTCAGATCTGGGTGATTTTTGGATATGTTGTTCACCCAGATCAGAGCTATCCATGGATGTATTATGATGATATGTGGGGTTTTGAGGTGTTTTCTGTGTTTTGGGGAAAATGTGTGTTTTCTGCCTGTGAGTGATTAAGTTAGCCCATTATGTTTGGTAATTGTATCACAGGCAGAGCCCGTTGTGTTTTGGTAATTGTATTTTGTTGATTGCGTCACAGGCAATGCCATTGTGTTTGTTGAATGTATAGTTTTTGTGTTTAAACTGTAAAACTGTAAAGCATTGGCCGCTATGTTATGTCCTCAGTTCCCAACTAGGTCCACGGGGGTGGTACCCCTGTTGGAAAATGTGTATATAAGTCAATGCTTGTGTGTTCAATAAAGAGTTCCTGTTTTACCTTCAACATAGAGCCTCATCTCATGTGTGTGGGGATTGCTATACACTGAATGAAGATTTGGTATACTCCCCTGGCTATAACTCCTAGCTCTTGTAAGAGCTGTTCCTGTTCCTTGCTCCTGTGGTGGTTACGGTGTAGAGCAGAGTGCTTGGAGTCCTCGGGAAGCAGTAGGAGCATACATCAGACTGGAACGGATTACATGGAGTCCAGGAGAAATGGGACTACTTAAAAGGTGCATTATTGAAGGCAACAGAAAATTGCATTAGACTTGTCAGTAAAAGCAAAAAAAGGAAGAGACCACTGTGGTACTCAGCAGAAGTGGCCCAAATCATTAAAAATAAAAAGCTAGCATTTTGTAATTATAAAAAAACCCAGAGCAATGAAGATAAGGAAATCTACAAGATTAGGCAGAGAGAGGCCAAGCAAGTTATAAGAACTTCTAAAGCGCAGGCAGAAGAAAAACTAGCTCAGTCTATGAAAAAAGGGGATAAGACATTCTTCAGATATATAAATGAAAAAAGGAAATTAAAACAAGGAATAACTAAATTAAAAACAAAGGACGGAAGGTATGTAGAAGAGAATAAAGGGCTAGCCGACTGCCTTAATGAATACTTCTGTTCAGTTTTTACAAAAGAAAAAGGAGAAGGACCTCCACTAGAAAGGATGACTAATAAATCATTTGATGCATGTATCTTTACAGAGGAAGATGTTCTAAGTTTGCTGTCTAAGGTGAAGACAAATAAGTCACAGGGGCCTGATGAGATACACCCAAAATTATTAAAAGAGCTTAGTGGTGAGCTGGCAAAACCGCTAACAGATTTATTTAACCAATCATTAGTAACAGGAGTCGTCCCGGAAGATTGGAAATTGGCAAATGTCGTGCCCATTCACAAGAAAGGTAGTAGGGAGGAATCGAGCAACTATAGACCAGTGAGTCTGACATCAATAGTAGGCAAATTAATGGAAACCCTATTAAAGGATAGGATTGTGGAACATCTAAAATCCCATGGATTGCTAGATGAAAAACAACATGGGTTTACTTCAGGGAGATCATGTCAAACAAATCTTATAGATTTTTTTGACTGGGTGACTAAAATAATAGACGGTGGAGGTGCAGTAGACATCGCATATCTAGATTTTAGTAAGGCTTTTGACACTGTCCCACATAGAAGACTTATCAATAAACTGCAGTCATTGAGCATGGACTCCCATATTGTTGAGTGGATTAGGCAGTGGCTGAGTGACAGACAACAGAGGGTTGTAGTCAATGGAGAACATTCAAAACAAGGTCATGTTACCAGTGGGGTTCCACAGGGATCTGTACTGGGACCAATTTTGTTTAATATCTTCATACTGTAAGTGATATTGCAAAAGGCCTCGATGGGAAGGTGTGTCTTTTTGCTGATGACACAAAGATATGTAACAGGGTTGATGTTCCTGGAGGGAAACGCCAAATGGAAAAGGATTTAGGAAAACTAGAAGAATGGTCACAACTCTGGCAACTGAAATTTAATGTGGATAAGTGCAAGATAATGCACCTAGGGCGTAAAAACCCAAGGGCAGAATATAGAATATTTGATACAGTCCTGACCTCAGTATCTGAGGAAAGGGATTTAGGAGTAATTATTTCAGAAGACTTAAAGGTGGGAAGACAATGTAATAGGGCAGCACGAAATGCCAGCAGAATGCTTGGATGTATAGGGAGAGGTATAAGCAGTAGAAAGAGTGAAGTGCTTATGCCGCTGTACAGAACACTGGTGAGACCTCACTTGGAGTATTGTGCGCAGTACTGGAGGCCATATCTCCAGAAGGATATAGATACTCTAGAGAGAGTTCAGAGAAGAGCTACTAAACTAGTACATGGATTGTAGGATAAAACTTACCAGGAAAGGTTAAAGGACCTTAATATGTATAGCTTGGAAGAAAGAAGAGACAGAGGGGATATGATAGAAACTTTTAAATACATAAAGGGAATCAACTCGGTAAAGGAGGAGAGCATATTTAAAAGAAGAAAAACTACCACAAGAGGACACAGTTTTAAATTAGAGGGGCAAAGGTTTAAAAGTAATATAAGGAAGTATTACTTTACTGAGAGAGTAGTGGATGCATGGAATAGCCTTCCTGCAGAAGTGGTAGCTGCAAATACAGTGAAGGGGTTTAAGCGTGCATGGGATAGGCATATGGCTATCCTTCATATAAGATAGGGCAAGGGACTATCCATAGTATTCAGATATATTGGGCAGACTAGATGGGCCAAATGGTTCTTATCTGCCGACACATTCTACGTTTCTATGTTTCTATGAGGTACCCAGTCGGGGTGCCAGGAGATCTGTTACAGTGCAACTGCAATGAGCAGGATGCGGGGTATACACACTGATGCTAATTTATGCAATGTCTGGGTCAGGTGCAAATAATAATCTATGTTTGTTTGTGACGCCAATTGCAGCATGTGCAGGGTACTATCAAAGGGCCCTTCAAAGATGTTATAACTTACATCCCAGTTTAGGAATGCCAGAGTGGTGTAATGTCTCTGTATGGTAGTGGTAATTGTGTCAACGGTGTCTCCTACCTGGGTACGGCTGGACTCCTGGCTCACTTGCAATACAATGAGTGTAGTGATAGGAGGAGTAATAGAGGGATTTTGCAGCAGAAATTGAGATCCAGACAAACTCGTCTTTACTGAGGGTAACTTTCATCCAAGCAAGGTACAGCTTTAGTCTTAGGTCCCAGCAAGCTTTTATCAATGGTTGGCAGAAATTTATCTTCTGCTCTATCAACCTGGAGCTTGCAGGAAAGGACATCTGCTTTGTAGCTCTATACTGTGGCAGGAATTTGGCTTCTGCACTTTCTATCTTCTGCTGTATAGGGACTGACTAGCTGAGGAGGAATATGACTTCTCCTGGGTCTCTGGACTTTACTCACAGTTATCTTCTCAGGGTATGCTTTCTTCCTGGAACTGCAGGTTGTCTGCTTTTTCATCCAGCTGAGGCTGCAGGGCTCACGCTGGGGATTTGATCAATGTCTCAGCCGATTACAAGATCCTGGCTTTCTTCCCTATATCTGGGAGCTCCTAACATGCACAGACTTCCCCAACAGGAGTGGCTGGCACACTCCCCTAACTTCCTTCCCTCCCCATGTTGCAGGATGTGGGCATAGCCCACTCTGCTCAGAGAGGGTGAGCTAAATTGGAATTAACTATTCCAGCTTAGAAATACTAAACTTAACCTAAGTCCTTACCAGACCATTGCTGCCACTTGCTGGTGAACATGGAAATTGCAACAATAATGGAATTTAACATGGTTTATGCACATTTGTGAATGACATAATGTAAAATTACATCAGATGACAAGGTTATTGCTCTTAACTAGAGTTGAGCGAACACCTGGATGTTCGGGTTCGAGAAGTTCGGCCAAACTTCCCGGAAATGTTCGGGTTTGGGATCCGAACTCGACCCGAACTTCGCCCCGAACCCCATTAAAGTCAATGGGGACCCAAACTTTTCGGCACTAAAAAGGCTGTAAAATAGCCCAGGAAAGGGCTAGAGGGCTGAAAAAGGCAGCAAAATGTAGGTAAATACCCTGCAAACAAATGTGGATAGGGAAATGAATTAAAATAAAATAAAATAAATTAAAATTAACCAATATCAATTTGAGAGAGGTCTCATGGCAGAGAATCAGGCTTCATGTCATAGCAGAGAATCAGGCTTCACGTCACCCACCACTGGAACAGGCCATTGTCAGATATTTAGGCCCCGGCACCCAGACAGAGGAGAGAGGTCCCATAGCAGAGAATCAGGCTTCATGTCATAGCAGAGAATCAGGCTTCATGTCATAGCAGAGAATCAGGCTTCAAGTCAAAGCAGAGAATCAGGCTTCATGTCATAGCAGAGAATCAGGCTTCACGTCACCCACCACTGGAACAGGCCATTGTCAGATATTTAGGCCCCGGCACCCAGACAGAGGAGAGAGGTCCCATAGCAGAGAATCAGGCTTCATGTCATAGCAGAGAATCAGGCTTCAAGTCATAGCAGAGAATCAGGCTTCAAGTCATAGCAGAGAATCAGGCTTCAAGTCATAGCAGAGAATCAGGCTTCAAGTCATAACAGAGAATCAGGCTTCAAGTCATAGCAGAGAATCAGGCTTCAAGTCATAGCAGAGAATCAGGCTTCAAGTCATAGCAGAGAATCAGGCTTCAAGTCATAGCAGAAAATCAGGCTTCAAGTCATAGCAGAAAATCAGGCTTCAAGTCATAGCAGAGAATCAGGCTTCATGTCATAGCAGAGAATCAGGCTTCACGTCACCCACCACTGGAACAGGCTATTGTCAGATATTTAGGCCCCGTCACCCAGACAGAGGAGAGAGGTCCCATAGCAGAAAATCAGGCTTCATGTCATAGCAGAGAATCAGGCTTCAAGTCATAGCAGAGAATCAGGCTTCATGTCATAGCAGAGAATCAGGCTTCACGTCACCCACCACTGGAACAAGCCATTGTCAGATATTTAGGCCCCGGCACCCAGACAGAGGAAAGAGGTCCCATAGCAGAGAATCAGGCTTCATGTCATAGCAGAGAATCAGGCTTCAAGTCATAGCAGAGAATCAGGCTTCAAGTCATAGCAGAGAATCAGGCTTCAAGTCATAGCAGAGAATCAGGCTTCAAGTCATAGCAGAGAATCAGGCTTCACGTCACCCACCACTGGAACAGGCCATTGTCAGATATTTAGGCCCCGGCACCCAGACAGAGGAGAGAGGTCCCATAGCAGAGAATCAGGCTTCATGTCATAGCAGAGAATCAGGCTTCAAGTCATAGCAGAGAATCAGGCTTCATGTCATAGCAGAGAATCAGGCTTCACGTCACCCACCACTGGAACAGGCCATTGTCAGATATTTAGGCCCCGGCACCCAGACAGAGGAGAGAGGTCCCATAGCAGAGAATCAGGCTTCATGTCATAGCAGAGAATCAGGCTTCAAGTCATAGCAGAGAATCAGGCTTCAAGTCATAGCAGAGAATCAGGCTTCAAGTCATAGCAGAGAATCAGGCTTCAAGTCATAGCAGAGAATCAGGCTTCAAGTCATAGCAGAGAATCAGGCTTCAAGTCATAGCAGAGAATCAGGCTTCACGTCACCCACCACTGGAACAGGCCATTGTCAGATATTTAGGCCCCGGCACCCAGACAGAGGAGAGAGGTCCCATAGCAGAGAATCAGGCTTCATGTCATAGCAGAGAATCAG
Organism: Bufo bufo; assembly: GCF_905171765.1. Taxonomy (NCBI): domain Eukaryota; kingdom Metazoa; phylum Chordata; class Amphibia; order Anura; family Bufonidae; genus Bufo; species Bufo bufo. The sequence continues at coordinate 246,892,089 of NC_053394.1, forward strand.
GCTTCACGTCACCCACCACTGGAACAGGCTATTGTCAGATATTTAGGCCCCGGCACCCAGACAGAGGAGAGAGGTCCCATAGCAGAAAATCAGGCTTCATGTCATAGCAGAGAATCAGGCTTCAAGTCATAGCAGAGAATCAGGCTTCATGTCATAGCAGAGAATCAGGCTTCACATCACCCACCACTGGAACAAGCCATTGTCAGATATTTAGGCCCCGGCACCCAGACAGAGGAGAGAGGTCCCATAGCAGAGAATCAGGCTTCATGTCATAGCAGAGAATCAGGCTTCAAGTCATAGCAGAGAATCAGGCTTCAAGTCATAGCAGAGAATCAGGCTTCAAGTCATAGCAGAGAATCAGGCTTCAAGTCATAGCAGAGAATCAGGCTTCAAGTCATAGCAGAGAATCAGGCTTCAAGTCATAGCAGAGAATCAGGCTTCACGTCACCCACCACTGGAACAGGCCATTGTCAGATATTTAGGCCCCGGCACCCAGACAGAGGAGAGAGGTCCCATAGCAGAGAATCAGGCTTCATGTCATAGCAGAGAATCAGGCTTCAAGTCATAGCAGAGAATCAGGCTTCAAGTCATAGCAGAGAATCAGGCTTCAAGTCATAGCAGAGAATCAGGCTTCAAGTCATAGCAGAGAATCAGGCTTCAAGTCATAGCAGAGAATCAGGCTTCAAGTCATAGCAGAGAATCAGGCTTCATGTCATAGCAGAGAATCAGGCTTCACGTCACCCACCACTGGAACAGGCTATTGTCAGATATTTAGGACCCAACACCCAGACAGAGGAGAGAGGTCCCATAGCAGATAATCAGGCTTCATGTCATAGCAGAGAATCAGGCTTCAAGTCATAGCAGAGAATCAGGCTTCATGTCATAGCAGAGAATCAGGCTTCACGTCACCCACCACTGGAACAGGCCATTGTCAAATATTTAGGCCCTGGCACCCAGACAGAGGAGAGAGGTCCCATAGCAGAGAATCAGGCTTCATGTCATAGCAGAGAATCATGCTTCATGTCACCCAACACTGGAACAGGCCACTGTCAGATATTTTTAGGCCCCGGCACCCAGACAGAGGAGAGAGGTCTCATAGCAGAGATTCAGGCTTCATGTCATAGCAGAGAATCAGGCTTCATGTCACCCAACACTGGAACAGGCCACTGTCAGATATTTTTAGGCCCCGGCACCCAGACAGAGGAGAGGTTTAATCAACTTTGGGTTGCCCCGCAATATAATGGTAAAATGAAAATAAAAAAAGGATTGAATGAGGAAGTGCCCTGGAGTACAATAATATATGGTTAAGGGGAGGTAGTTAATGTCTAATCTGCACAAGGGATGGACAGGTCCTGTGGGATCCATGCCTGGTTCATTTTTATGAACGTCAGCTTGTCCACATTGGCTGTAGACAGGCGGCTGCGTTTGTCTGTAATGACGCCCCCTGCCGTGCTGAATACACGTTCAGACAAAACGCTGGCCGCCGGGCAGGCCAGCACCTCCAAGGCATAAAAGGCTAGCTCTGGCCACGTGGACAATTTGGAGACCCAGAAGTTGAATGGGTCCGAACCATCAGTCAGTACGTGGAGGGGTGTGCACACGTACTGTTCCACCATGTTAGTGAAATATTGCCTATATCAGGTGGTGGTGCAGTTAGCTGTGGCGTGGTGACAAAACTTTTCCACATCTCTGCCATGCTAACCCTTCCCTCAGAGGAGCTGGCCGTGACACAGCTGCGTTGGCGACCTCTTGCTCCTCCTCTGCCTTCGCCTTGGGCTTCCACTTGTTCCCCTGTGACATTTGGGAATGCTCTCAGTAGCGTGTCTACAAACGTGCGCTTGTACTCGCGCATCTTCCTATCACGCTCCAGTGCAGGAAGTAAGGTGGGCACATTGTCTTTGTACCGGGGATCATGCAGGGTGGCAACCCAGTAGTCCGCACACGTTAAAATGTGGGCAACTCTGCTGTCGTTGCGCAGGCACTGCAGCATGTAGTCGCTCATGTGTGCCAGGCTGTCCAGAGGTAAGGACAAGCTGTCCTCTGTGGGAGGCGTATCGTCATCGTCCTGCATTTCCCCCCAGGCGTCATCGCCACTGGCCATGTTGGTGGAGTACTCGAAACAGCGCAACAGGGCACACAGGTCTCGCATGGAGGCCCAGTCATTGGTGGTGAAGTGGTGCTGTTCCGCAGTGCGACTGACCCGTGCGTGCTGCAGCTGAAATTCCACTATGGCCTGCTGCTGTTCGCACAGTCTGTCCAGCATGTGCAAGGTGGAGTTCCACCTGGTGGGCACGTCGTATATGAGGTGGTGAGCGGGAAGGCCGAAGTTATGCTGTAGCACAGACAGGCGAGCAGCGGCAGGATGTGAACGCCGGAAGCGCGCACAGACGGCCCGCACTTTATGCAGCAGCTCTGACATGTCGGGGTAGTTGTGAATGAACTTCTGCACCACCAGATTCAGCACATGCGCCAGGCAAGGGATGTGCGTCAAACCGGCTAGTCCCAGAGCTGCAACGAGATTTCGCCCATTATCGCACACCACCAGGCCGGGCTTGAGGCTCACCGGCAGCAACCACTCGTCGGTCTGTTGTTCTATACCCCGCCACAACTCCTGTGCGGTGTGGGGCCTGTCCCCCAAACATATGAGTTTCAGAATGGCCTGCTGACATTTACCCCGGGCTGTGCTGAAGTTGGTGGTGAAGGTGTGTGGCTGACTGGATGAGCAGGTGGAAGAAGAGGAGGAGGAAGCCGAGTAGGAGGAGGAGGCAACAGGAGGCAAAGAATGTTGCCCTGCGATCCTTTGCGGCGGAAGGACGTGCGCCAAACAGCTCTCCGCCTGGGTCCCAGCCGCCACTACATTTACCCAGTGTGCAGTTAGGGAGATATAGCTTCCCTGGCCGTGCTTACAGGTCCACGTATCTGTGGTTAGGTGGACCTTGCCACAAATGGCGTTGCGCAGTGCACATATTATTTTATTGGATACTTGGTTGTGCAGGGAAGGCACAGCTCTCTTGGAGAAGTAGTGGCGGCTGGGAACAACATACTGTGGGACAGCAAGTGACATGAGCTGTTTGAAGCTGTCTGTGTCCACCAGCCTGAATGACAGCATTTCATAGGCCAGTAGTTTAGAAATGCTGGCATTCAGGGCCAGGGATCGAGGGTGGCTAGGTGGGAATTTACGCTTTCTCTCAAATGTTTGTGAGATGGAGAGCTGAACGCTGCCGTGTGACATGGTTGAGATGCTTGGTGACGGAGGTGGTGGTGTTGGTGGTACATCCTCTGTTTGCTGGGCGGCAGGTGCCAACGTTCCTCCAGAGGCGGAGGAAGAGGCCGAGGCGGCGGCAGCAGCAGAAGAGGTAGCAGGGGGAGCCTGAGTGACTTCCTTGTTTTTAAGGTTTTTACTCCACTGCAGTTCATGCTTTGCATGCAGGTGCCTGGTCATGCAGGTTGTGCTAAGGTTCAGAACGTTAATGCCTCGCTTCAGGCTCTGATGGCACAGCGTGCAAACCACTCGGGTCTTGTCGTCAGCACATTGTTTGAAGAACTGCCACGCCAGGGAACTCCTTGAAGCTGCCTTTGGGGTGCTCGGTCCCAGATGGCGGTGGCCAGTAGCAGGCGGACTCTCTTGGCGGTGGGTGTTCTGCTTTTGCCCACTGCTCCCTCTTTTGCAACGCTGTTGGCTCGGTCTCACCACTGCCTCTTCCTCCGAATTCTGAAAGTCAGTGGCACGACCTTCATTCCATGTGGGGTCTAGGACCTCATCGTCCCCTGCATCGTCTTCCACCCAGTCTTCCTCCCTGACCTCCTGTTTAGTCTGCACACTGCAGAAAGACGCAGCAGTTGGCACCTGTGTTTCATCATCATCAGAGACGTGCTGAGGTGGTATTCCCATGTCCTCATCAGGAAACATAAGTGGTTGTGCATTAGTGCATTCTATCTCTTCCACCCCTTGGGGAAGGGCTAGGTGGATGCCTTCGGGAAACCCTGCCAGCAGAGTCTTCAAACAGCATAAGAGACTGCTGCATAACTTGAGGCTCAGACAGTTTCCCTGATATGCATGGGGGTGATGTGACAGACTGATGGGCTTGGTTTTCATGCGCCATCTGTGCGCTTTCTGAAGAAGACTGGGTGGGAGATAATGTGAACGTGCTGGATGCACTGTCGGCCACCCAATTGACTAATGCCTGTACCTGCTCAGGCCTTACCATCCTTAGAACGGCATTGGGCCCCACCAAATATTGCTGTAAATTCTGCTGGCTACTGGGACCTGAGGTAGTTGGTTCACTAGGATGTGTGGCTGTGGCAGAACGGCCACATCCTCTCCCAGCACCAGAGGGTCCACTAACACCACCACGTCCATGTCCGCGTCCCTTACTAGATGTTTTCCTCATTGTTACCGTTATCCACAATAATAAAAAAATGACTTGGCCCAATGTATTGAATTCAAATTCAGGCCTTTTTTTACAGGCACCTAACACTATCTGGCTATCTATTTAGGTACCGTATTACACTAATACAGGCACAGCAGTAACGACAGATTTAGCTGAATATAAATTGTAGGCCTAGTATTTAGGCGCTGGAAGACAGGTATCCCTTTTACGGACAGAATTAGACTTGGAAATGCACGGTAGCGTGTGAAGTTATTGAGGATGACCCTATCCGCACCTTCAATCTAATATACCCTTTTATGGATCAATTTAAACTTTTTTTTATTTATTTAAGTTTTACACAATGATTTCATTTTTGAAACAAAAAAAATCATGTTTTAGTGTTTCCATAGTCTAAGAGCCATAGTTTTTTCAGTTTTTGGGCGATTATCTTGGGTAGGGTATGATTTTTGCGGGATGAGATGATGGTTTGATTGGTACTATTTGGTGGGCAAAATTTCAATTTCCTAATAGTTTTAATTTTTTTTTTTATGGCGTTCACTGTGCGGGGAAAGTAACATGACCATTTTATATATCAGGTCGTTACGGACACGGCGATACCAAACATGTGTAGGGAATTTTATTTTTTTCATTTTTAATCAGTGATAAATGTGTTTTTTGATTTTTACTTTTTTTTTCACATTTTTTCACTTTTTTTTGGACCCAGACCCACTTGGTTCTTGAAGATCCAATGGGTCTGATGTCTGTATAATACAGTACAGTACAATATATAGTGTACTGTACTGTATTTTACTTACACTTTGTCTGAACAGATCTCTGCCTTTAGCACAGATCTGTTCAGCACCATGGACAGCAGGATGCCTGAGACGGCGTCCTGTTGCCATGGGAACCTTCCCCGTCTGCTCAGTACTGGTCAGAACTTCGCAGACGAGGAAGGGTAAGGACGGGGCTGTCTGGGAGCTCTCTCCCTCTCCATCGGGGGGCTGCAAAGGCACAGCAGCCCCCGATGGGAGAGGGAGGGAGCTCCCTCTTACTGTTAACTTTTTCCATACAGCGGTCCGTACGGACCGCGGTATGGAAAGGGTTAAACGGCTGACATCTGCACAGATGTCAGCCGTTTATACCAGGGTGTCAGCAATGTGTTAACACCCTGGTATACCCACTGTACACCAACGATTTATTCAAGAGGAGGCGGGTGGGGGATCGCGATCCCGCCTGCCGCACCGCCCGCCTCCCGCACCGCCCCCACCGCCCACAATTTCCCCCCCCCTGCACCACCCGCCGGCAAAAAATCATGCAGGGGGGGTGCAAAATCTTTATTTTAGGGACACTAAAGTTTCTGATCCCTGCGGTCAGGGACCGCGGGGATCAGAAACTGCAGAAAGCGCAGCAAACCGCTGGTCTGAATTGACCTGCGCTTTGCGGCGATCGCCGATACGGGGGGTCACATGACCCCCCCTGGTGTTGTGACAGGATGCCGGCTGAATGATTTCAGCCGGCATCCCGTTCCGATTAACCCCCGCGGTGCCGGAATAACGATTTAAAGTTAGAATGTACCAGTATGCCCTGAGTCCTTAAGGACTCGTTAAATAGGGCGTACCGATACACCCTGCGTCCTTAAGGGGTTAAAAGGTATATCACACTCCTTAATCATTTTTTATTTTTTTTGGCAACAGGTATATCACACCAGTTGCAATTAGTTATTCCAATAGCATTTGTCCCTCTAGCTAGCTGCTGTATCTCAGCAGAACCGCACACAACTGCTGCACAATACAAATGCACTATAATATGCTTTCTATGTTAGAAAGTATAAGTATATCACACCTCTCAGTATGTCACATCTATTGATAGCACATCTATACCAGTCCTTAAAAGGGACTTTTTTGGCCCTATTAGCAATCGTTTGGTGTCCCTAACAGTCTGTCCCTGCTCCACACAGCAACCTCTCACTACACTGGAAAAAAAACTGAATGTAAAATGGTTGCCAGATTGGGTTTATTTATAGGGTCGGGGGTGTGTCCATGTGCTGAAACGTCTCAATTGGCTGTCCTGTCCCACCTGATGGATGTGTCATGGGTGAAAGTTCGGCGCTATGCAAAAAAAAATAGCGAGTGCGAATATCGCCATATGTTCGCATGTTCGGCGAATCGCGAATTAGCAAAACGACCGCAGAAGCTGCTGACTGTCCTCTAGTAGCTCTTCCTTGCTGAAAAGTGGTTCTGAGCCTACAGCATATAATACTTCTCGTGGTGTGGGAACAGAAAAGAACAGAGGCAAGTTGAGGACAGTTGAGCGCACAGGGCCTGCTCCTGGGCTATGCCAACTAAGGGTTGTGTCTGACGAACCCACTGACTCTTGGCTGGGGGTTGTCTTATGTCACTTGCGACAAAGTCGAAGATCGAGTCAACCATGCAAGAACCGCTCGGTTGCTTGTCACAACACGACTGCTAGTTGACACTGGGAGCTCAGGCCTCTCAAAGTGACCCCTGCTGCCACGGACCCTAACTCTGCTGTGACCGCTGCCTGCACAAAAAACATTTAGACCTCTGCCACTCCCTTGTGCAGCACCTGGCACTTCTCTGCCTGACATACTGTTAGATCAAATAACCAAATGTTAGATCAAATATTTTTTATTTCTCCAATAATACACAGCAAACAGGGCTTTAGAATATCTCACTGCACCGCTGAACGGCAATTAGGCCCAATTGTTTTCTATTTTTACACAAAAGGCTTTTCAACAAATAATTGCAACGATGAAAGGCGATTATAGTTGTATTTCGCCAGTAATACTCGGCAAACTGGGCTATAAAATATCTCACTGTACCACAGAACGGCAATTAGGCACTCATTTTTTTCTATTTTTACACAAAAGGCTTTTCAACAGATAAGTATCCATGAATGGCAAATCTAGTTGTATTTCGCCAGTAACGCACGGCAAACTGGGGTGTAAAATATCTCACTGCACCTCTGAACAGCAATTAGGCCCATATTTTTTTCTATTTTTACACAAAAGGCTTTCCACAGGTAAGTAAAACCATGAACAGCAAATATAGTTGTATTTCGCCTATAATACACGCCAAACTGGGCTGAAAAATATCTCACTGCACCGCTGAATGGCAATTACTGTAGGCGCCAAATTTTTTCTATTTTTACACAAAAGGCTTTTCAACAGATAAGTGCAACGATGAAAGGCAAATATAGTTGTATTTTGCCAGTAATACACAGCAGACTGGGTTGTAAAATATCTCACTGCACCGCTGAACGGCAATAAGGCACAAATGTTTTCTACTTTTACACAAAATGCTTTTAAACAGATAAGTGCAACGATGAAAGGCAAATATAGTTGTATTTCGCCAGTAATACCCGGCAAACTGGGCTGTAAAATATCTCAAATATATTTTTCCTTTTTCCACTAATACACGCAAAAAAGTTCTTTGAAACAGATAACTGCACCGCAAGGCGGCGAAGATATATTTTACTTTTTCCACTAATACACGCAAATAAGGGCTTTAAAACAGATAAATGCACCGGTGAACGGCAAATACTGTATATTTATTTATTTTCCCACTAATACACGTGAAAAAAGGGCTTTAAAACAGATAACAGCACCGCTGAGCAGCAAATATATTTCACTTTTGCCACTAATGCATGACAAAAAGGGCTGTAATTTTCGCACTTCACCACACAATGGCTAATAACCCTTTTTTCCCACTAATACAAGCCAAAAAATGCTTTAGAACATATAACTGCACCGCACAAGGGCAAATAAAACGTAGAAATATTTCCTTGCAATAAACCCTGTTAATGCCTGTGTCAAACATCACTTGCATTCTAATAAGAATGGTTTGATGGAATTACAGAGCTGTATAATGGTAATTTGGATTCCCAGTCAGTGCAGCAAAGTGTAATCGGATTGTTCCTATTACCCAGGCTGTCACCTCCCTGACTGAACCCTGTTCAACATAAATGCAATGGAATGATTCCTCCCTATTCTTTCCTTACACCTTGAATAATCTTTCCCTGCACTTGTAAATCGTTTTTTTTTTTTTTTAGCACAATGACGTTTTTTCTATCACTGTCTCTAGCGCCTGCAGACACGTCCCTCCGTGCACTAAGTACGCTGGTGAATGGCAGAATCTAAGATGGCTGCCATATTTTTAGGGCTGTGACATCACAGGGCTGACTGGCTGCTGATTTGCTGCATGCATGCCAGTATGGGTGATACCTCCTTCCCAGAGTTCCTTTCTCCATGTCCTCACACGTGTAGAAGCCATTTTAGGAAAAATGCAATTTGTGCAAATCGAATTTTTACTTAAATTCGTAATGAATTCCACTTCGTCAGCTTCGATTCGCTAATCTCTAATGTATGTCAGTGTCACTCGGACATCATTTACTATTGCTGCATTCCAGAGCCATGGGGGGATTGATGTTGGAGGTGGAAAAATCATAAAAAATAAACATAAAAATCCCTAGGAAGCTAGAGGGGCTTATATACAAACTTTCAGGGCAATTGGAGCAACTTTTATTTGGCCCAAACTGAATCAGGTTCAAACTGCACGTTTAAAAAAAAAATGGCGAACGACTAGTTTGCTCATCTGTACTTTATATATAATACATCTACAACAGAGACTTTAGCTTCTAACATTTAATTTGTGGTTTTTTTTTGTATGTGTTTGCTCTTATTGTCTCTTGAGTGCCATGTTTTATGCATTTTATATTTCTATCATTTTGTTGTTATGTTTTTTTAATGCTTTCAGATCAAGGCTTCTGTTTGTGGTTTGCAGAGGTATTAAATGTAAGAAGATTTATATTCCTGTTCTCTCTCTCTCTCTCTAAGACTGACATATATAATCCAAATTTTTCAAAAGAAGAAGAAAAAGGGACAGTTTCCTGCAAGATAATGTATGCTGAGACTAAGCAGATGCTTTATTTTTTACATAGTGGTCATTGGGGAGGGATTTTTCTTATCACTCTGACTCCATTTCTACAATGGTTTTCATAACTGCTGAAATAAGTATTTACAAATATGACATGGACTTTCTAGCCACTCTATTCATTAAACATACACTACAATATATTGTGGTGACTGACATTTTCCCTTTTTGCTGGGTTCTTCCCTGAAACAAAAATGCATTACAAGTGAACACTTCTATTTTAAGAGCAAATAACATTACAAATTCATCTAAGTTGATTCTGCTCCACTACTTTTCAAAGAATTTAATTATGTACCACTCATCTCTTCCTACACTAGCTAAAGTAATATATCCCTATATCAACACACTGGCGCTGACAACAATCTAGCCAAGCACATATAAATTCCTTTGTAGCACCAATTGATTTCCTGTAGTAGATAAAATGAAGAAAACAAAGCCCTTCCTATAAGATGCCCTAAGGTCAAAACGATGCTAATATTCAATGAGTACAAGGTACTGTAAAACAGTAATAAAAGTTGATAAAAAGATGTAGTGGTCAATGAAGACTATTTGCATTTTTAGTTTTATTTTATTCACATAAAGTAGAAACTCAGTAAGCAACATCTAGAATTGGAGATGCTTAATAAAAATATAACTGCATTTTAAAATGTACTGTATGTACATTAGGCTGTGCTTTCAATATGATGCCATCAATCAGCTGTCAGGAGTTTTGAAATTTTTTAACTTCAATTTATTTGTTTAAAAGTCATGGCTAAAATAATTACCATATTTTTCAGACTATATGAAACAACTGACTATAAGACGCACCCAACAGACAACAGAAAACTTAAAAACATTATACTTTAAACCTATACTGGGTTAATGAAATGGAGGTGTCAAGATTAGTGTTGAGGGAAGCAAAGCATTTGAAGCAGAATTCGGACCGAAGTTTAGAAAAACTTTAATTCACAATGAATTCTAATTTCCTCATGCTTCGTGGTAACTAGGGTTGTCCCGATACCGATACTAGTATCGGTATCGGGACCGATTCCGAGTTTTCTCGGCGGTACTCAGCCGCCGATACCCCGCCCCGATACATAAATAGAATACTATGGGCGTAACTATGGGCGGGGCCCGGTGCAGTCACTGTACTCTTACACCGGGCCCCGCCGCTCACCGAAGTATTTATAAACGTGAATCCTTATCCTGTTGTTAAGTTAAACTAACGCTGCCCTCTCCCATGTTCCCCTGTATCCCCACAGCACTTACTTAAGCTTCCATAGCAGGCAGAGCAGACGGCAGCAGTAACGTCACTCACTGACGTAGAGCGCCTGCTCCGCCCACTTTATGAGTGAAGCAGGCGGAGCAGGCGCGCGACGTCAGTGAGTGACGTTACTGGTGCCGTCCGCTCTGCCTGCTATGGAAGCTTAAGTAAGTGCTGTGGGGATACAGGGGGATACAGGGGAACATGGGAGAGGGCAGCGTTAGTTCAACTTAACAACAGGATAAGGATTCACGTTTATAAATACTTCGGTGAGCGGCGGGGCCCGGTGTATTGGGGGACACTGTTATGAGGGGGATCTGTGGATGACATATAGCAGTGTCATCCACAGATCCTCCCCATAACAGTTCCATCCACAGATCCCCCACCAAATAACAATGCCATCCTCAGATCCCCCCACCCCATAACAATGCCATCCACAGATATCCCACCCCATAGCAGTACCATCCACAGATCCCCATAACAGTGCCATCCACAGATCCCCCATAACAGTGCCATCCACAGATCCCCCATAACAGTGCCATCCACAGATCCCCATAACAGTGCCATCCACAGATCCCCCATAACAGCACCATCCACAGATCCCCATAACAGTGCCATCCACAGATCCCCCATAACAGTGCCATCCACAGATCCCCCATAACAGTGCCATCCACAGATCCCCATAACAGTGCCATCCACAGATCCCCATAACAGTGCCATCCACAGATCCCCCATAACAGCGCCATCCACAGATCCCCATAACAGCGCCATCCACAGATCCCCCATAACAGTGCCATCCACAGATCCCCCATAACAGTGCCATCCACAGATCCCCCATAACAGTGCCATCCACAGATCCCCCATAACAGTGCCATCCACAGATCCCCCATAACAGTGCCATCCACAGATCCCCATAACAGTGCCATCCACAGATCCCCCATAACAGTGCCATCCACAGGTCCCCCATAACAGTGCCATCCACAGATCCCCCACATGACAGTGCGTCATCCACAGATCCACAGATCCCCCAAAACGGTCACATGACATTTAAAAAAAGTATCGGTATTCGGTATCGGTGACTACTTGAAAAAAAGTATCGGTACTTGTACTCGGTCCTAAAAAAGTGGTATCGGGACAACCCTAGTGGTAACGAAACTGGTTTTCCTAAAATGGTGGTTGCATGTGTTACAAAGTGAAAGAAAGAAGCCCGGGAACACAAGATTATTCATAATGCCATGCAGCCAGCTTATCTGTAGGTAGCCATCTCCTGTGATGTCACAACCTTATAAAACTCTCATCCCACGCAGTTTCTGCCATTGTCCTGTGAACTCAGAATAGGGAGAGATGTGGCAAGCGCTCATGCACTAGGGATTGTTGGTGAAATAATCCAGCACCCATGTTTCATCCATCCACCATGTTTGGCATCTGGTTTTAACCCTAATTATTTTAAAAGCGAAATAGCATTAGGTTCATAGTAGGGAGGGATCCCGGACCTTATGGAGGGATTCACATGGGATTATGGTCATCCCTGTTGGAATCCCTCGATTTTATTGGTTTGAGGAAGGTTTTCCCACTTAAATGCTTTGTACTGTGTATCTCTGGTACCATCGAAAAGGAGGGCATGGGATTTTTCAGACACGCTCTGGCTCCTCCAATTCATGCCGGGGGGAGCTGGAGCCCAAACAGATGAACAGGGCATCTGAAGGGTTAAAAGTCTGCTACTGGCATTATTGCCAGTTGCGGACAGACAGTGCCTTGCAAACGTATTCACCCCCTTTGACTTTTTATATTTTGTTACATTACTGTCTTAAGTTCAATGTTTTGGTAATCTTAATTTCATGTTATGGATCAGAACACAATAGTTGAAGTTGGTGAAGTGAAATGAGAAAAATATATAAATAAAACTATTATTTAGAATAGAAAACAGAAAATTACATATTCCCTTTGTTAGGAATTCTATAAAAAGCTCTGGTGCAACCAATTACCTTCAGAAGTCACATAATTAGTGAAATGATGTCCATCTATGTGCAATCTAAGTGTCCCATGATCTGTCATTTCATATACAGTACAGACCAAAAGTTTGGACACACCTTCTCATTCAAAGAGTTTTCTTTTTTTTCATGACTATGAAAATTGTAGATTCACACTGAAGGCATCAAAACTATGAATTAACACATGTGGAATTATATACATAACAAACAAGTGTGAAACAACTGAAAATATGTCATATTCTAGGTTCTTCAAAGTAGCCACCTTTTGCTTTGATTACTGCTTTGCACACTCTTGGCATTCTCTTGATGAGCTTCAAGAGGTAGTCCCCTGAAATGGTTTTCACTTCACAGGTGTGCCCTGTCAGGTTTAATAAGTGGGATTGCTTGCCTTATAAATGGGGTTGGGACCATCAGTTGCGTTGAGGAGAAGTCAGGTGGATACACAGCTGATAGTCCTACTGAATAGACTGTTAGAATTGGTATTATGGCAAGAAAAAAGCAGCTAAGTAAAGAAAAACAAGTGGCCATCATTACTTTAAGAAATTAAGGTTAGTCAGTCAGCCGAAAAATTGGGAAAACTTTGAAAGTAAGGGCTATTTGACCATGAAGGAGAGTGATGGGGTGCTGCGCCAGATGACCTGGTCTCCACAGTCACCGGACCTGAACTCAATCGAGGTGGTTTGGAGTGAGCTGGACCGCAGAGTGAAGGCAAAAGGGCCAACAAGTGCTAAGCATCTCTGGGAACTCCTTCAAGACTGTTGGAAGACCATTTCAGGGGACTACCTCTTGAAGCTGATCAAGAGAATGCCAAGAGTGTGCAAAGCAGTAATCAAAGCAAAAGGTGGCTACTTTTAAGAACCTAGAATATGACATATTTTCAGTTGTTTCACACTTGTTTGTTATGTATATAATTCCACATGTGTTAATTCATAGTTTTGATGCCTTCATGGTCATGAAAATAAAGAAAACTCTTTGAATGAGAAGGTGTGTCCAAACTTTTGGTCTGTACTGTACATATATCTTTTTTGAAACACTGCCATAAAGACCAAGGAACTCTCCAAACAAGTAAGGGACAATGTTGTTGAAAAGTATAAGTCAGGGATAGGTAATAAAAAAGAAATACAAATCTTTGATGATCCCCAGGAGCACCATCAAATCTATCATAAGCAAATGGAAAGAACATGGCGCAACAGCAAACCTGCCAAGAGATGGCCTCCCACCCAAAACTCACGGACTCACGGACCAGGCAAGGAGGGAATTAATTAGAGAGGCAGCACAGAGACCTAAGGTAACCCTAGAGGGGCAGCAGAGTTCCACAGCAGAGACTGGAGTATCTGTACATAGGCCATAAGCCATACGCTCCATAAAGTTGGGCTTTATGGCAGAGTGTCCAGAAGAAAGTCATTACTTTCAGCTAAAAACAAAAAGGCACATTGTGAGTTTGCGAAAAGGCATATGGGAGACTTCTAAAATGTATGGAGGAAGGTGCTCTGGTCTGATGAAACTAAAATTTTACTTTTCGTCAGCAAAGAAAACGCTATCTCTGGCGCAAACCCAACACATCACATCATCCAAAGAACACCATCCCCACAGTGAAACATGGTGGTAGCAGCATCATGCTGTAGAGTGTTTTTCAGCAGCCGGGACTGGGAAACTGGTCAGAGTTGAGGGAAAGATGGATGGTGCTAAATACAGGGTTATTCTTGAGCAAAACCTGTACCACTCTGTGCATGATTTGAGGCTAGGACAGAGGTTCACCTTCCAGCAGTACAATGACCCCAAACACACTGCTAAAGCAACACTTGAGTGGTTTAAGGGGAAACATGTAAATGTGTTGAAATGGCCTAGTCAAAGCCCAGATCTCAATCCAATAGAAAATCTGTGGTCAGACTTAAAGATTGTTGTTCACAAGTACAAACCAACCAACTTGAAGGAGCTGGAGCAGTTTTGCAAGGAGGAATGGGCAAAAATCCCAGTGGTAAGATGTGGCAAGCTCATAGAGACTTATCCAAAGCAACTTGGAGCTGTGATTGCCGCAAAAGGTGGCTCTACAAAGTATTGACTTTAGGGGAGTGAATAGTTATGCACATTGACTTTTTCTGTTATTTTGTCTTATTTGTTTGCTTCACAATAATAATACAAAAAAATAATAATAATCTTCAAAGTTGTGGGCATGTTCTGTAAGTTAAATGATGCAAATCCTCAAACAATCCATGTTAATTCCAGTTTGTGAGGCACCAAAATACGAAAAAAGTCAAGGGGGTGAATACTTTTGCAAGGCACTGTAAGTGTCAGGTGCCTGCTCTTTATATGTATAACAGTATGATATTGCATTGCAACAAGATAGCTTCCATGCATTCTGTATAAACATATTAATCTGATGCAACTGTGTCTAAATTACTGTGTCATAGTAGCATCTCATTTCTTCTGCTTTTTTGTGAGCAAAAATCTAAATATGGAGGTAAAAATAGCAACATTTTAGTCCCTTTCACATTCATTGATTTTGTAACTAAATGATGTGCTCCTTTTCATGTCTTTCAATAAAGGTTACAGGACCCTGTACCATATAAGCAAATAGGGTGGCAGCAGGAACGGATTGGGAACTCAAAGTAGCCCTGGAAAAAAGCGTAAAAGTGGCCCCATGTTATAGGCAGGGCCAAATCAGCAGAGGGTGGAGCCAAACCAAGCAGGCGTGGTCAACAAACCATTAGGATGATACACACGGCACATTCACACAGAATATCTCTTAACTTTTAAAAAACATGAGGGATAATAACAGGTGTGCTTAGCGTGCCATAACAAAGTTATGCCCCATTTTGTACCCCTTTCACAGTAGTTTAGCTGCTTTCATAACAGTAATGTCCCTTTAGTGCCCCTTCACATTAGTTAGACCCCCTTTGAGCCCCCATACAATAGTAATACTAGTAATTCATTCTGTTGTGACTTCTATCCAGCCACTGGGTGCCAAAGGATCTGAAGGCAGGTGGCATTAGCAGCCTGTTAGGAGGAGGGCTGGCAGCATGATAATGAGATTGCAGCAAGGCTGCCTTTGACCTGGCGCACTCACATCAACACTCGGCAAGTGAGGATAAGAGGAACACCAAGTAAACAAACAGCAACAGATAAACAGACTAGGCACCGAAGCTAGGGAGGAGGGAATGGTAACCTCCTAACAATCCCTGATCCTCTCCCTGACTGCTGACAGCATGAGCAAGTCCTGATGGTGAACAAACTCATACGCTGGAACCTAAGCCCTGCTGACACTGTAGAAAACCCTAATTTAGGGAGCGGGGAATGAGACAGCCGGTACCTTCCACCGTAAAGGGACCAGCGTCTCACTGAGACCTAGAAGCAACACATGCACAAAGGGGAGAACAGGACTTAGCTTGAGACGAGCGGGAAGTAGAGGATCCACAAACAACCTGCATAGGACTCCAGAAGGAAAATTTCAACCGCAGTCAGCAGTAAGAGGTGGACTTAAATAGAGCCTCTTAAACAGCTAACGAGCAGAACCTGTGGAAAGGGTTGGATCCTGCCCATGACAACAAACAGAAGGGAAACATAGAAAGACCTGTCAGATAGACTCACATGCTGCAAGTCTATCCGATCTTCTCAGATCTCTCACAGGGCAGGCAGTGACAAATACACATGGCAGCAGCCGGTGACTCTGCTGCAATGTCATTATTATGCCACAATGTGTGAAGTGAAGGGCATGACCCACAGAGTATTAGTGCCATCATGTGTGACTGATATCAGCCGCTCCTCTTATAATGCTCCAGCACTGATATAACCTCCAGAGACATTACATCATATGTATGTGACTGATATTTTACCAGCTTCTCTTATAAAGCTCCCGCACTGATATAACTTCCAGAGGGTGGGGGGGAATGTCAGAAGGTGAAGGTGAAATGGTTCTTGGGCAGGGATCTGTGATGAGTCAGGGGAACACTAGAGTTGCAGGGGCTCTGTGAGGTCAGGGGGGCACAGAATTACACTTCAACACAGGTGATAGGCAGCACCTTCAGGACTGACTTAACTTTTCCTTACAGTAAATTACTCCCTTATGCTGTGTGTAAGAGGGATGCAGGGACCAGTGAAGGGACTTCATACTTCCAGCACCGCACATGAGTCACACTAATATTACCTGAGGTGAAGGCTCTGAGTCTCTGCAGGCCAGTCCTCATCTTTTCCTGCAGCCACTGTAGGTCTGGGAGGAGTCCCCGCCCCCTCCTCACACAGACTATCACACTGCAGAGAGGAGGGGGAGCTGCCTTCTCTTGGGGTCAGTAGACTTTAATATGGGCCGCCAAGTGGGGCAAGCTGTGAGAGGCCCCTATTTTGTCTCTTTGCAGCAGGGTCCCTGACAGCGCTTGTTCTGCCTAGCAGAGTTTGAGAATCATTACAGATCATGTCTGCCTCAGTTTTGGTATTTCTGTAGTGATTAGTGTGGTTATAGCACCATCTAGCGGTGTTAAGTTGTATTACACTTTGTTTTTCCTGTTACAAAGACTACTGCATTGTGGGTGGTGCAAAGCATTGTGGGAGTGCAAAACATCCTGGGAAAGAGAAGCCTCCAGTCTCCAGGACGCATCAGCAGAGCTGTCCTTTTGCATATCTCCTTCTCAAACTCTATCATCCTTGTAAAATCATATTTGGTGAGAGATCTACCTTTCTACCTTTGTTTCATGGATATTGTGTTATGCGGAGCTGTTTAGTCAGTTGTAATTGTTACTCAGGGAGTTGTTGTCACGGCGGACAGGATATAGAAACACAAATAAATAAACAAAAAAGTTTCTAGGCGAGAAGCTGGGGATCAAGGTCACCTCCTGATAAATCCCTACCAGCTCTCCCTATACTGCTAAGCCCACGTTCAGACCCTTAAGGTGGGAATAACGTGTCCTCGTGCCTGGGCTGAGAATACCCTAAAAATCCCTAAAATTATGAAAGGGGGAATAGAGGCAGCCTGCTCCCTCCGAACCTGGAGGGGCAGGCGTCTCTCTAACAGCCTAGACAGCAAACCACAAGAGAACAAAAAAAAAACGTATCTTTTGAGCAGGAACAGCCAATCCTTCCTTCCTTGCAAACACAGAGCCAGACAGAAGCTATAACCCGCAGGGAACACTGGGAGTGGGTGTGATTTAAACTGAAACCAACGACCTCACCCAGTGCACCTGAAGGGAGGCGGATATAGCTTGACTCCAAAACAAAACAAAAGGCTAGACACGTGCTGCTAATCTGTCAGACCTTCGCACATAGCCTGAGCAGGGCATGACAGTTGTTACTTCTGTTAGTTAGACATGTAGTCCTATGTTAGGCAGCCATTTTACTATTTGCTTCAGTGTTATACAAATGTTACAGTACATGCTATTCTATACATTTTACTTATACATGTTATTTTTATTCTTGTAGTTTTACAAAACATTCCAATCAACAATCCTGTTTTACCAACCAATAGCACACTTGTACAACCTCTCACTCACTTGCATCGCGCAGAGAGTACAACCTGTTGACTAATAAACAAGTTAGACTACAAAGAACCGTCTTCTTATTTGGACGACAGGAATGGTTTATGCTGAATTTCAGACTGCACACTGTGTGAACGTGTAAGAAGACAGAAAAGTAAAAAAAATGCTAGTCACCAGCAATAGCGGATCTAACTATACGGAGCCGCCATCAGCCACGCGGTCCTGCGTACATGATTGCAGCGGCTGCCATACAGTCACAAGAAGCGAGAGTGCAGCCCCCAGCAAGTGCATCATGATTCAGACAATGCTGAAGTCTGTTTCTACATAGACTGAGTCCAAACAGAGACATTGAGCAGCCAGCAAAAGGCACACAATGTCTGCTAGCCAGGCATCATCATATAGGACCAGGTCACGAGCAAGTTGCTCTAGTAAGTCCTCAATAAAAAGAAAAGGCTGCTCTAGCCCGTGCAGCAGCTAAGGCTGCAAAAGTAAGGTCTTGCTTTGCTGCACAAGAGATGCAAAAAGAAATAAGAGAGCGTCAAGGGAAAAAGAGAAAGCACACCTGCTGGCGCCAAAGGAAAAAGAGAGAGCACGCCTGCAAGCATCACTGGAAGAAGAGAGAGCACACCTGCAAACATCACTGGAAGAAAAGACAGCACATCTGCAAGCATCAAAGGAAAAAGAGAGAGTCACTGGAAGAATAGAGAGCATGCCTGCAAGCGTCACTGAAAGAAGAGACAGCATGCCTGTAAGTGTCACTGGAAAAAAACACTGCAGAGAAAGAACCGGCAGCCACAGTGGCCAAGGCAGAGTTCCTAGAAAACTTGCAGTTCCCCAAATCTGAGAAACACAGCCATATACTTGGGCCAGACCTAGATGAACAAGATCCAACACAGAATCAGAATAGGTCCATCAGCATCTCAAGACAGATGATCCAGAATATCAGACAGCCTATACAGAGTGTCAAAGATCCTACTTTGAACCACAGTACCTCGAGCAGGACGGTAAGCAACAAAATGATGCTAACCACAATTACCACCCTACAGAATGAAAGCTACAATCTTCGCTTCGACTTAAAGGGACAGCCTTCGCATCAGAATGGTATTATACAGATTTCCCTAAGTCAGAAACTCCTAAAAGGTATGTTGATACATCACACATGGAGCATAGCAACAACACACTGGGTAATATTGGCGCTAACCAGGCTTCGCTAAGTTATTTGCTAAACGGGAGCTGGTTACCAAAGGACTTATAAAGTTCACCGATCGCCCTGAGAACTAGAGGGCATGGCGAGCCTCCTTCCAGAATGCCATAAGGGACTTAGATCTTTCCTGTATTGAGAAGTTAGATTTCTTGGTAATAGTGATGAGTGGCAGGGGCAATATTTCATGAATATTTGGCCGAATATTCACCATATATTCGCGAATTCGAGAATTCGTTATATCCAGTCATTATTTTCTTGATTTCGGAAATCGGCAATTGAAAAATTAGCAATAAAAATTAGCATTACGAAAATTTGCAATCAACACTACTCCTAAAGTCAAATATATTGCAGCCTTCTCATTGGCCCATAAGCTACAAGCAGAGAGGGATCATGTGTACTGATTAAAAAAAAATCTTGAATATTCTAAATTACGAATATCTAATATAGTCTAAATATGTGCAAATTCTCGAAGTGCCGATATTCGCGATAAAAATGTGTAATTCGAATATTCGTGATCAACACTACTTGGTAAAGTGGCTTGGAAGCGAGTCTGCTGAACACGCTAAAAGAATCAGAGACATTAACATAAACTATTCAGGCAGGATACCACATTCTCTACCAAAATGCAGAGCCTTCAGGGAGAAGTCTTTAGAGGACCGCAAAGAATTCCTCAAAGAAAACATCTGCTTCAGGTGCTGCAATACAACATTGCACTTAGCCAGGAACTGGGTCAGTGTGACATGCACAGAACACAACACGGCTTTACACCCTGGACCACCCTCTCAGGTATCACCCCAAGCAGAGGAGCATGACGGAAAGCAGATAGACACTGACATAAACACCGCAGTAGTCACTTCTCACTGTACAGAGATCTGTAAAGGACTTGCAGGAGAGAAGTCCTGCTCAAAAATCTGCCTTGTCAGAGTTTATCTGGTCGGCCACCGAGCTAAGGCGATCAAGGTATATGCAATCTTAGATGATCAAAGCAACAGGTCTTTAGCTAAATCCACCTTCTTCGACACCTTCAACATAGTAGGGCCCGATTCTCACTACTCCTTAAGGACATGTGCTAGAATTGTTGGGACGGCGGGGAGGAAAGCAACTGTCACGGCTGAGGAAGGGGGAAACCCTCAGCCGTGAGGTGCCAGGTGTTGAAGTAGCTACTCGGCCATGAAGCCACAGGACAGGGAGCAGGTCACCTCCTACAGCGTCCCTACCCTGACCCTAACTCCTAACCTGCATGGGCCGACCTTTAAGGTAGGAGGGCCCATGCGCCGGAACCTCGGAGCCCTGTCTTACCCTCCGCAGATCCCTGAGCTAGGAGCTGGGTAAGGCAACCTACTCCTCCTTGACACGGAGGAGCAGGAGCCTCAATGGCCAAGCTGTTGGGAAAAGGGGAACAGAAACAGCAATACGGAAATGGCAGGTGAACAGACATTCACCAACCTGCCACAGCCCTGCTGACTGGATCCCTAAACAGGCAGGGATCCAGAACCGTTATGCTGCACAAACACATATGAAAATCCCAACAGACAAACTTGCTACAACACACACATAAAGACATAGGCAAACCTAAAACTATACTATGAACTGTAAACTCAAACTCAAACTTAAACTCAAACTTAAACTCAAACTTAAACTCTGACCACAGTGGTGGCTCTCACTGGCGGATGACAAACACAGGAGGCTGCTATCAGCAAGCATGCTGAAGCAACCTCCTGAGCTCTGCAAGAGAGAGGGTCTTTATAGGCCCAAGCGGCCACACCCAAGGATTGGACACACCCAGTGACATCACACACACTGGGAAGGGAGTTAACCCTTCCAGCACCAGGGAAGGGAAGACACAACTTAAAGGGGAAGTGCACACAAAACATAATACACAGTGCACACAACACACACACCTAACAAAAGGGTTACTAGGTGTGACCGCATGCCAGGGCAGCAGCTGCCTAAGAACGTTCAGGCTGCTCTGCTGCAAATTGCAACACTGGTTGTCCGCGGCAACCACAAGTGAGACCACAAACAAGCGGCCCTCACCCGTGGTTGAACGCCCATACAAAACCGCAGACAACCGCATGCGGTAAGAGGAGTCACGGTCATGGGCATGGCCGTGACAGCAACTGGGTACAAGGTAGAGTTCATAGATGGTCTAACCTGCTTGTCACTGCCAACCATACTGGAGTGCAATCACATACCTGACAACCGGTCTGAAATACCTACACCAGAGGTAGCGGCATACCACCCCCACCTGAGGCATATAGCTTACGTGACACCGGAAGTGGACCCAAAAGCCCTGATAGTCTTACCTCTTGGAAGAGATATACTACGAGTTTATAAGGCTAAAGGACAGATTAACAGTCCCCAAAATGCTCCATATGCCCAGAGACTTGACTTAGGATGGGTCATCATAGGAGATGTCTGTCTAGGAAGAGCACACAAGCCGACCTCAGTCAACAGTATGCTGATCAACACACTTGAAAATGGACGTCTTTCCCTATTCCAGTAATGTCACAGTAGTTTCCTGATGAAAGAACTGCCACACAGTGCTCCTGTGCCTTGTCCTTTTGCAGATAGCTCCTGTGAAGACCACGCCTGCGATGGTGAGCAAGATCACAGGGTGCACAGTCTTCCACAGGACAAGAAAAGACAACAGGGTCGCAATGTCTATAGAAGACAGGCTGTTCTTGGATATCATAGATAGTAAAAGACAAGACAAAAAACCGAAGAACTTGTCTACAGTCAATTTCTCTCCCTCAAGCTCAAACTTCAGAGGACACCGGAGACGAAAGAATATTTCTTTACCTTTATGGAAAGAATATTCCAGAATAACCAGGCAGAAATGGCACCTGCGCTCCAAGACTCCGAGGAGTGTTGGTACTCACCCATATTCGGCGTGTATCATCCTAAAAAAACAGGGTAGATGAGAGTAGTATTCAACTTGAGCGCCAGGTGCGAAGGCATCTCGCTAAATGATGTCTTACTGTCTGGTCCAGACCTCAACAACAGACTTCTGGAGATACTTCTACGCTTCCGCAGAGATTCCATAGCATTTATGGCCGACATACAACAGATGTTCCACTGCTTCCTCATCCAAGAAGAAAACAGAAACTACTTGAGCTTCTTCTGGTACCGCAACAACGATCCCAATGAAGACATTGTAGAGTACCTAATGAGAATGCACATCTTTGTAAACAGTCCTTCACCTGCAGTTGCTATGTATGGTCTCAGACATTCAGCTTGAGAGGGTGAAGCAAAGTATGGGTCAGATGTCAGATCCTTTGTGGAAAAAGATTTATATGTGAACTTCTGTTTGAAATCCACACCCACGAATGAGACCGCAATCAGTCTCTTAAAAAGGGCTCAAGAAATGCTCGCTCTATCTAATCTGTGGTTGCACAAAATCTCCTCCAACAGCCGTGAGTTAATGGAGGCCTTCTCACCCCAAGACCATTCAAATAATCTAAAGGACTTGGATCTTAGCACTGACTCCCTTCCCATGCAGCGGAGCCTCTGTTTGCTCTGGAATTTAAAGTCAGACACATTCACCTTCCGAATCAGCAAGGAAGAAAAGCCCTTCACACGCAGAGGAGTCCTGTCTACCATAAACAGCTTGTCTGATCCTCTGGGATTTGTAGCACCTGTTACTATCTGTGGCGAAACCAACCTCGCCACTGGGTTTTGGAGGGGCCTGGCTACTAGCCTCTTGCCCCAGGATTATGGGCCCTCTCATCAGCCAGGCCTCATTTGTTCACAAAGGACTTGGACTAACTTGAACCCTGGACTAATTCGTGCCATTTTGGGATGTTAAATGTCTATGTGTATTGAAAAGGGTGGGACATTGTATACTTTGAGTAGGGAGGTCTGTTCCATTGTCTCTCTGTGTGTATTGGCGATGTCCTTTGTCCTGATAGATAATTGAATTACTTCTCGGTTGTCTCCAGGACAGAGGATATTGTGTATTCGCCTGCCTGTGATGATTGCATCAACCCACTGTGAGGTAATTCTATCACGGGCAGAGGGGAGGATTTGGTATGGGAGTGTCTGAGTGTATTGTACGTGGTTATTGGATGTTTTTACAAAACCCTGTGGGTGGTAACCTTGTTGGAAGATGTGTATAAAATGCTTGTGTGTTAAAATAAAGAGTTCCTGTTTTTATACCTTCATGAAGTCTTGGCTCATGTTTGGGGGATGGGATAACTACACTCTTGGGGATTGCTATATCACAATACTTCCCTGAGTATAAGCTCTTTTAAGAGATTGTTCATGGTTCCTGCTCTCTGCATTTAGGAGAGGTTCACCCACTGGAGCCTGGAGCCTTGTTGTAGGTCCAGGGTGGGTAGGAGACGGCGAGACCTCAACCAAGCTTCGGCGGTTTGTGGGGTCTGCAGCGCTGACGATGTCAAGTGGAGAGCTTGGATTCCGCTGGAAGCACTAGGAGCAACTATCGACGGAGGTACCCGGTCGGGGTGCTAGGTGTTCCGTTACACTATCCAATGCAAATGATGTTAAGAGACTTCATCACAGAGACGTCTGATTGGGATGATCCACTTCCCACAGAGAAAAGGGACCTATGGACAGGTTGGAAGAAGTCTCTCAAAGCTTTGAACAGCCTTTACGTGGCACGACCGTATGCTTCCGTGCCATCAACTGAAGTCAAGATGCAAAGATTATACAGTTGCAAGAAAAAGTATGTGAACCCTTTAGAATGATATGGATTTCTGCACAAATTGGTCATAAAATGTGATCTGATCTTCATCTAAGTCACAACATTAGATAATCACAGTCTGCTTAAACTAATAACACACAAAGAATTAAATGCTACCATGTTTTTATTGAACACACCATGTAAACATTCACAGTGCAGGTGGAAAAAGTATCTGAACCCTTGGATATAATAACTGGTTGAACCTCCTTTGGCAGCAATAACTTTAACCAAACGTTTTCTGTAGTTGCAGATCAGTCGTGCACAACGGTCAGGAGTAATTCTTGACTATTCCGCTTTACAGAACTGTTACAGTTCAGCAATATTCTTGGGATGTCTGGTGTGAATCGCTTTCTTGAGGTCATGCCACAGCATCTCAATCAGGTTGAGGTCAGGACTCTGACTGGGCCACTCCAGAAGGCGTATTTTCTTCTGTTTAAGCCATTCTGTTGTTGATTTACTTCTATGCATTGGGTCGTTGTCCTGTTGCAACACCCATCTTCTGTTGAGCTTCAGCTGGGGGACAGATGGCCTTAAGTTCTCCTACAAAATGTCTTGATAAACTTGGGAATTCATTTTTCCTTCGATGATAGCAATCCGTCCAGGCCCTGAAGCAGCAAAGCAGCCCCAAACCATGATGCCCCTACCACCATACTTCACAGTTGGGATGAGGTTTTGATGTTGGTGTGCTGTGCCTCTTTTTCTCCACACATAGTGTTGTGTGTTTCTTCCAAAGAACTCAACTTTGGTTTCATCTGTTCACAGAATATTTTGCCAGTACTGCTGTGGAACATCCAGGTGCTCTTGTGCAAACTGTAAACGTGCAGCAATGGTTTTTTTGGACAGCAGTGGCTTCCTCTGTGGTATCCTTCCATGATATCCATTTTTGTTTAGTGTTTTACGTATTGTAGATTCGCTAACAGGGATGTTAGCATATGTCAGAGACTTTTGTAAGTCTTTAGCTGACACTCTAGGATTCTTCTTCACCTCATTGAGCAGTCTGCGCTGTGCTCTAGCAGTCATCTTTACAGGACGGCCACTCCTAGGGAGAGTAGCAGCAGTGCTGAACTTTCTCCATTTATAGACAATTTGTCTTATCGTGGACTGATGAACAGCAAGGTATTTGGAGATACTTTTATAACCCTTTCCAGCTTTATGCAAGTCAACAATTCTTAATCATAGGTCTTCTGTGAGCTCTTTTGTGCGAGGCATCATTCACATCAGGCAATGCTTCTTGTGAAAAGCAAACCCAGAACTGGTGTGTGTTTTTTATAGGGCAGGGCAGCTGTAACTAACACCTCCAATCTCATCTCATGAATTGGACTCCAGTTGGCTGACACCTCACTCCAATTAGCTCTTGGAGATGTCATTAGTCTAGGGGTTTACATACTTTTTCCACCTGCACTGTAAATGTTTACATGGTGTGTTCCATAAAAACATGGTAACATTTAATTCTTTGTGTGTTATTAGTTTAAGCAGACTGTAATTGTCTATTGTTGTGACTTAGATGAAGATCAAATCACATTTTATGACCAATTTGTGCAGAAATCCATATAATTCCAAAGGGTTCACATACTTTTTCTTGCAACTGTGTATATATATATATATATATATATATATATATATATATATACATACACTCACCTAAAGAATTATTAGGAACACCATACTAATACGGTGTTGGACCCCCTTTTGCCTTCAGAACTGCCTTAATTCTACGTGGCATTGATTCAACAAGGTGCTGATAGCATTCTTTAGAAATGTTGGCCCATATTGATAGGATAGCATCTTGCAGTTGATGGAGATTTGAGGGATGCACATCCAGGGCACGAAGCTCCCGTTCCACCACATCCCAAAGATGCTCTATTGGGTTGAGATCTGGTTACTGTGGGGGCCATTTTAGTACAGTGAACTCATTGTCATGTTCAAGAAACCAATTTGAAATGATTCGAGCTTTGTGACATGGTGCATTATCCTGCTGGAAGTAACCATCAGAGGATGGATACATGTTCTCATTCTGTTTACGTCAAATTCGGACTCTACCATTTGAATGTCTCAACAGAAATTGAGACTCATCAGACCAGGCAACATTTTTCCAGTCTTCAACAGTCCAATTTTGGAGAGCTCGTGCAAATTGTAGCCTCTTTTTCCTATTTGTAGTGGAGATGAGTGGTACCCGGTGGGGTCTTCTGCTGTTGTATCCCATTCTGCTGTTGTAGCCCATCCGCCTCAAGGTTGTGAGGGTTGTGGCTTCACAAATGCTTTGCTGCATACCTCGGTTGTAACGAGTGGTTATTTCAGTCAACGTTGCTCTTCTATCAGCTTGAATCAGTTGGCCCATTCTCCTCTGACCTCTAGCATGCACAAGGCATTTTTGCCCACAGGACTGCCGCTTACTGGATGTTTTTCCCTTTTCACACAATTCTTTGTAAACCCTAGAAATGGTTGTGCGTGAAAATCCCAGTAACTGAGCAGATTGTAAAATACTCAGACCGGCCCGTCTGGCACCAACAACCATGCCACGCTCAAAATTGCTTAAATCACCTTTCTTTCCCATTCTGAAATTCAGTTTGGAGTTCAGGAGATTGTCTTGACCAGGACCACACCCCTAAATGCATTGAAGCAACTGCCATGTGATTGGTTGACTAGATAATTGCATTAATGAGAAATAGAACAGGTGTTCCTAATAATTCTTTAGGTGAGTGTATATATATATATATATATATCTTTTGCAATGCTTCAGTCAAGGAAATTGATTCTGTAGCATACCTAAAGAATATTGATGTCAAACAATGCCATATTGGATTTGTCATGAGGCGGGCCTAACTGGCGCCACTCCGCGAACACACGATTCCCAGACTGGAGCTCTGCACTGCTGTGCTTGAAGTGGAGTTGGCTGAACTTATGACATCAGGAATGAACCTGGAAATTGAAGAAGTCGAGTTTTATACAGACAGCAAGGTAGTCCTAGGATGTATTTGCCACGAAACCAGACGCTTCGTCTACGTCTGCAATCGGGTGCTAAGGATCAGGAGATCCACTTGTCCTGAACAGTGGCAGTGCCTACAAAGCATAATCCTGCGGACCATGCGACTAGATCCATCTCACCAAGCCACCTTAAAAACACAACATGGTTTACGGGTCCTGCATTCCTGTATCATTCAACATCTTGCAGCATCGGATCCAACACGTTTGAATTGGTGGAACCAGATGTACGGTGACTTTGGACCACCAACTCAAATCTCATCGTTTCGACAGGTTCTCCACCTGGATGTTGCTAGTTTGTGCTATAGCCTGTCTAGTTCATATAGCTCAGTGGGAGTGCAAAGCATCCTGAAAAAGAAAAGCCTCCAGTCTCCAGTACACATTAGCAGAGCTGTCCTTTTGCATATTTCCTTCTCAAACTCCAACATCCTTGCAAAATCATATCTGATGAAAGAGCTACCTTTGTTTCATGGATATTATGTTTAGTGTTGATTGTGAATATTCTAATCGCAAATTTTTATCGCGGATATTGGCACTTCGAGAATTCACAAAGATATAGAATCGCAAATATTCAGTAACCTCCCTTCTTGCTTGTGGGCCAATGAGAAGGCTGCAATATCTTTGTCAGAGCTTAGCAACATCCCTAGAAATTAATAGGAAAGTTGCCTACCCCTTTACTATATAAGAAACTCCCCAGCAGCCATTTTCTGCTGTTTTTTGCAGTTGTAAGAGAGAGAGAGAGCAGTGTCATTACTGTGCTCTGTGCTTTGCTGAGTCATTTACAATGTTGAGTCAATTACATTAGATAGTTAGTTAACTCATATATATAATACAGATAGTTAGTTGGAGATAGTCAGTGTAGGTTAGTGGTAGCTGATAGGTTCCAATGCAGGGCGTTAGCTAGTGTGATAGAAATTACTGTACTGTGAATTTTCTCCAGTCTCAGGAAAATTCTAGCAGCTTGAAAAATGTAGCAAAAGTGAGCCATGCCTGTATTGCGATTGCAATACATGCATATTAAATTGCCGATTTTCGCAATTAAGAAAATAATGACTGGAGATCATGAATCTTAGAATTTTGCAACTTTATCACGAATATTAAGCCAAAAATTCTCAAAATATTGCGAAAACGAATATTGCCCATGCTGCTCATCACTAATTATGTTATGCAGAGCTGTTCAGTCAGTTGTAATTAGAGTGGAGCGAACCCGAACTGTAAAGTTCGGGTTCGTACCAAACTTTAGGATTTTTGGACCCCAGACCAGAACCCAAACTTTTCAGTAAAAGTTCGGGTTCGAGTTCGGTGTTCGGCGAGTTAATGGTGTTTTTGAAAGGCTGCAGAGCAGCCAATCAACAAGCGTTTATCTCATGTGCCCTTAGAAGTCATCACAGCAATGTCTACTAATGGCATGGCTGTGATTGGCCAGTGCAGCATGTGACCCAGCCTCTATATAAGCTGGAGTCACGTAGCGCTGCACGTCACTCTGCTTTTACTAGTGTAGGGATAGGATGCTGCTGCTGTGAGGGAGAGAATAGGAAACAATCTGTTATCAGAAGTGCTTGTTAACTCAGCGATTTTGTTTTGTGTGTGCAGTTCACCATTTTTTTTACCCTGTCCTGAGCCCAGTGACACAAAAAAAATTACTTTTATCCGTCTGTTAGTTAGGTGGGCGTCGGTGGCCATTTTGTGCAAGTTCAGTGCACCAGCACAGCATATGTGCATTTGTCACAGTGAAATACAAGGTTTAAATACTGCAGTTATATTCAGTGTTTAAAAAAACACCCATTTTTTTGCAAGACCCTACATCGGGGGCCTATGCTACATTTGTCACAGTGAAATACAAGCTTTAATTTCTGCAATTATATTATGGTTTTAAAAAAACACCCATTTTGGGCAAGTTAATACATTTGCGGCCTTTGCTGCATTTCTGACAGTCCAATAAAAGTGTTAGATACTGCTGTCATATTCTGGTTTTAAAAAAAACACACATTTTTTGCAAGATCCTACATCTGGGGCCTTTGCTGCATTTGTCACAGTCAAATACAACCAGTCAATACTGCAGTTACATTGTTGGTTGACAAATTAAAAAAAATTTGTGACCGTGAATTAATTGTATAAAATTCGCCTGTCACACTGCTGTGTGACCTCAAGAAATTTTTCATCTTTATGACACCGGCACTGCCTTACCCTCTTAATTGTTGACTATTGGCGGTTACATTGTTGCCTGACATAAACCATCTGTTAGTTTGGTGGGTGAACGCAAAGAATGAGGAGAGCGTCAAATAAGGGACATGGCCACGATCGTGGTGCTGCTGGTGGAGCTCCTGTTGTAGGGAGAGGACGTGGTCGATCTGTGCCAGCTACAAGCACAAGTGAAACAGCTTCCTCAGGTGCGAGTAGGTGACAGAACATTCAGCATTATTTGGTAGGGCCGAATGTGGCTCTAGAAATGGTGAGGCCAGAACAAGTACAAGTGATTTAGATTGGGTGGCTGACAGTGCTTCCAGTTCCTTCACATTGTCTCCCACCCAGTCTCCTGCTGAAAGATCAGAGTTGGCACCTGCAGCCCATGTCTAGCAGTCCTTCACCCACTTGCAAATCAGCCAAGCAGTCTGAGCCCCAAGTCATGGAGCAGTCTCTTCTGCTTTTTGATGACTCTTCTAGCAGGGTTTCCGAGGGACATCCACATAGCCCTGCCCCAGAAGTGGAAGAGATTGAGTGCACCGATGCCCAACCACTTATGTTTCAGGATGAGTACATGGGAGGACCACCGCAGCACGTCTCGGATGACGAAACACAGGTGTCAACTGCTGTGGCTTTCTGCAGTGTGCAGACCGACAAGAAGGGCAGGGGTGAAGACTGGGTAGAAGATGATGTGGAGGACGATGAGGTCCTCGACCGCTCATGGAATCAAGGTCATGCGAGTGACCTGTGTATTTCGGAGAAAGAGGTGGTGGTCGCACAAAGACAATGTGCTGACGACAAAACACGAGTGGTTTGCACGCTGCGCAATCAGAGACTGAAGCAAGGCATAAACGTTCTCAACCTGAGCACAACCTGCATGAGCAGGCATCTAAGTGCAAAGCACAAGCTGCAGTGCAGTAGACACCTCAAAAACAAAGAAAGGTCTCTGGCTCCTCCTGCTTCCTCTTCTACTGCAGTCTCGGCCTCTTCATCCACCTCTGGTGTGGCAGTGGCACCTGCTACCCCGCAAACAGAGGATCTGCCAGCAACGCCACCACCTGGGTCACCAAGCATCTCCACAATGTCCCATGGAAGCGTTCAACTATCTATCTCCCAAACACTGGAGCGAAAGAGGAAGTACTACCCTACCCACCCGCGATCCCTGGCCCTGAATGCCAGCATTTCAAAATTACTGGCCTTTGAAATGCTGTCATTCCGTCTGGTGGAGACATAGTTTTAAAAGCCTTATGGCGGTGGCTGTTCCACAGTACGTCGTGCCCAGCCACCACTACTTTTCCAGGCGAGCCATCCCTTCCCTGTAAAACCAAGTGGGGGACAAAAATCTGGTGTGCACTGCACAACGCCATCTGTGGCAAGGTCCACCTAACTACGGATACGTGGACC
This sequence comes from Bufo bufo, assembly GCF_905171765.1. NCBI lineage: Eukaryota > Metazoa > Chordata > Amphibia > Anura > Bufonidae > Bufo > Bufo bufo. The sequence goes on from NC_053394.1 coordinate 246,922,589, forward strand.
AGTAAGCACAGTCAGGGACGTTATATCTCCCTAACAGCACACTGGGTAAATGCAGTGGAGGCTGGGCCTGTGGCGGATAGCAGTTTGGCACATGTCCTTCCACCACCAAGGTTGCAGGGCGCTTCTCTTTGCCTTCTAGAAAATCAATAAACTTTATTCATGACCAACAATACATAAATATACAATGTCAATGCGGTTAAAAGGACCCCATGCTAACAACACGTGGTGGGTAAAACACTCACATGCGGTACATATTCCTAAAGTAATCCTGTAAACTCCCCAAAAAAACAAAACAGTCATATGCCAATAAATAATTCTGAAAATCTATAAAATGGTATAAGTACATTGCATAAGACAACAGGCTAGCAAAATTACATAAATGTAAAGGAGATCAGGAAAGAGAACGTATTATACCGACCGCAAGTGGTGCAACCACCCGTGACTCCCCGAAGCGAGTTTCGCCTCACGCCCCGTGGCCCACCACGTGTTGTTAGCGTGGGATCCTTTTAACCGCATTGACATTGTAAATTTATATATTGTTGGTCATGAATAAGGTTTATTGATTTTCTATGATATAGTGGTGCGTTTGTTTATATTGGTGTTTTGTGGCTTATGTTCCACAACTTTTCCATATTTCTATGGTTATCGGCGTATTGATTCTCTTTGCCTCCTGATGCTTCCTCCTCCTACTCCGCAACCTCATCCTCTAGCGCCTCCTTAACCAGTCAGCATAACACCACCAACTTCAGCACAGTCAGGAGTAAACGACAGCAGGCAGTTTTAAAACTTCTAGTGTGATAGTAAGATGGCTCACTCCCTATAATCACGGTTAGGTGCCTGTGTCTAATATGAATCATCCTTTTAAAATAGTAAAATATTTATAATAGAATAGACCGGCACTGAACCATGAGGAATCACGTAGGAGACTCAGGAGATATGTGATAAAATACAATTTAATATCAAAATGCACAATAAAATCTAATTAAAATAAAACATACAATAACATAAAAGTTGGATAATAATAGATACGCAATCTCATAAAAGGAATCCGCAATGCCGTGTGCTGCTGATAATTATCGCTGAAAGATCTGCAGGTTGTTACAGCTATTTAGCTAAATATGCCACATGTAGCGTACAAGTGTGGAGAAACCGTCCCGTTACACTGGTAACTTTTTAGTTCCTGTTTCATAAAGTTTGCGGTAATAAATAACAATATATGGCTCTTTGGTACTCACTGTTCGGTAGTGCACGTACTTGTGGCGTCCTGTTAAAGATGTGTGAATTTTAATGTTAAAGATGTCTGAATTTTATTCTATATTTAGTATCTCCAGGACTGTGAAGAGTTAAACTTTTTCTTCTCCAAGTGCCTCCCTCCCACCCCTCTCTTTGTCTCAAGCAGGAGAGGAAGGGGGGCAAAGTGCTGTGCTGTGGGCAGTGTCTGATTTCACACCTTTCTGCAGGTGTCCCATAGAGTATGGTGGAATGCGTAAACCAATCACATGACTTGATGATATATGTTGTTCACTGCCTATAGAGAAGCACCTCTTTGAAGTGTCACATATGACGTATGCTTTCTTTCTTCTTTCTTCTTTCACAAGCAGTGTACTGTGGGAATCCAGCTTTTAACAAAATGACCGTATGATTATAACATGTATATTGTCTTGCAGTGACAGACCATCAGCAATTCTGGGTGTGGTGTGGCTATCTGTTTCCAGGAAAGCTGTGTTTGTCTGTGCTGCAAGTTTTTGGGATGAAAACAGTGTGGCTAGGTTGGAAGACATAAATGATTCAGTGGAATGTGAATGGGTGTGGCTTTGTGACTGATGGATGTTTTTAGCAGAGCTGTGAATGAAATTCATATTTTATGTGTAAGGGCGTGGTTATGAGCTGTTAATGAAAATGAGCACATGAAAATGTATATGAATGCGTATGGAGTACGATATTTGTTTTTTAAATAATATGCGCATTGAGGATTTTATTTTCTTTTTCTTGGAAGTTTTTGGTTTTTATTGGTGCCAACAGCATTGATCAAGCTGTACATTTTTTTATATCGAAGTCAATGAAAAGTTTTTATGGGCCCTTTGTGTGTTCATGTCTGTATTGTCAGATCTGTTTGTTTCAATGTTTGAAGTTACGTGTTACATGTTAAGTGTTGTGCTAAACATCAGAGCTCTGTTCTTATGGATAGCTGGCACATTACTGACGGACAAAAGGAGGACCACAGCGTCCGACTGAAGGGGGTGGACTTAGATGACTCAGAGCGGAGGGAGGAGGATAGGGGTGGACGTTACAGACAACGACAGCCCTTGTGCCAATCCCCTAGTTATAAGACACTCCCATGGAAGATGAGAAGTCCTGTTTTGTTTTCCAGTCTACTAATTCCGCGATAGGAAAAGTTGGATACTTCTGTAAGCCAAAATGTAAAGTAACATCAAGTGGCATTGGGTGGTTCAGTGGTGCCAACCATAGGTAGTGTTCCTTTGGCATTGCTTCAGCCCTGATGTGAAACGCCTCATTGAAGTGATGAAAAAGTAAGTCTGCCACCCTATGATGGGCCTGCAGAGTCTGTGGGACCCAGATCCCAGAAGAGAGAGTGTTGTGCTGTGTGTGGTACTCCTCGTCCACACCACACAAGAGGATAAGATTCGGAAACAGGAAATCCAGTATCGGCTCTACTTTTAAACATTTTTAGCAGATTCAGTCTGGCCCAATGATATCCCTCACTCTGGGTGATAAAGAAGTAGTCCCGTTTTTGATTGATACTGGAGCAGCCAAGACAGTTGTGCACAGCAAACATGGCCTCTCCTGATTTACTCTCCAAGCACACCAGTCTTTGGGTAGAAGTGGATGGGAAAGTAGTACGCTCCTTTTTCAACAGAAACGATCCATATTAGATTTGCCCCTAACCAAGATGCGTTTGCCCGTTTGCTGGTCAGTGGTAACGCCCCTTGTTGCCTCCTAGGTGCAGATTTGCTTGCAAAAGTACATGCTAGTATCTCACATCAGGAGGATGGCACTGTGAAGCTTACAGGTGCCCTCAACGACCAGGAACTTTGTTTGTTGGCCATTAGTGACAAAATTCCCTGGTCCATGTTTGTATCAGTACTCCCAGAAGCTGACAAAAGCAAAACCACTCACCATTGGATGGTACATGACATACATGCAGTTAATGAGGCCACAGTTTCTAACACCCACAGCGTGCCCAACACACACACCTTGTTGGCTCATGTTCCCATTACCCCTACTCACTCCACTGTGATTGATTTGTCCTTTAGTCTCTACCGCCTCACAGATGAGGTGGTAGATGCTTTTTATGCCTAGAGCTGGCAATTTTGTGTTCCCCCACACTGGGCCTATCAAATTATTACATTTAGATTGTATTGCTATGAAGTGAGTGGCCATGACTCAGCTGTCCTCACCCAACTGCATGGCCAGCAATAACGCCCCGTAGCATATTATTCAGTCAGACTTGACCCCGTGGCCAGAGGTGCCCCTTTCTGCATCAGAGCTGTAGTAGTTGTATTAGCTATGCTTGATGAAAGCTCTGAGATAGTTCTGAACCACAAAGTGATGGTGATATTACATCTATCCTCATGAACGTACAATCCAAATGATTGTTTTGTTGCCCGTTATTTGAGAATGCAGTGTTCCATTTTGTTGCCTGACAATGTTGCTCTCCAAAGGTGTAATGCTTTGGACCCAGCCACCCTGTTGCCTCTGGACCAAGGGGGGAGGGAAGAGTTAGGGCACCGCACTTTAAACTTTTCTTCCAGATTCAAAGGAAGAGGCTCCTGACTGTTTGCAGATGATGTCACAAGAGGTAGTGGGATTTAGTAAATCAGCCATTAGGTAATCTAGATCATGTGCTCTTTGTGGATGGATCGAGGTATGGCCAGGATAGCAGGTACTACACAGGTTGGGCAGTGGTGATTAAATGTGAACTACCACACATGTCTGCTCAAGAAGTGGAGCTAAAAGACTCTGAAGATGGCTTGCAGATATGCATATGGAAAAACAGCCAACATTTACACTGATTCCAGGTGTGCTTTTGGGATAGCCCATGACTATGGGCCCATATGGAAAGCCAGAGACTCCTTGATTGCTTCAGGTAAACCCATCGAAAATGGGGAAGCAGTGAGGTCTCTGATGGAAGCCCTCTTTTCACTAACATGAGAGGTGATGATAGCAACGAAAGGCCACTGTAAACAGATGCAGAGGAGGCAAAGGGGAAAGCCACGGCAGATCAGGTGGCAAAAATGGCTGCCAAATTACCTATGCAGGCCCCTGTCTTAAGTGGCCACAGTTCAAGTCCCTGAAATAACTCCTCCTGTCTCCCGAAAGTTCTTAAGACCTTACAGAACCAGATGGGGAAGGAGGAAAGGGACTGGTGGATGGAAAAGGGGGGACTACAAATAAGAAGGGAAACTTTACCTTCCCAGATCCCTCTACTCCACGATGGCACAGGCAACCCATGGAGTGATGTACCAGACAAAACTGCTATGTGTGATTTAGTACGTAGCATATGGTACGCCCCAGGGTTCAGCACTGTAACAGTCAGACATACTCAAGGATAAATGGTTTGTGCCCAGAACAACGTGGGCAAGGTGGTTAAGGTACCCAAGAAACACGTCTTGCTTTTTTGTATCTGTTTCAACGTTTGCAGACTACCTTCAACTACACAAGGTGGGCATGTATGAGTATGTATTGATATGTGACTTGTTTTCAGGATGGCCAAAACCGTACCCAAAGAAGATTATGGCCGAAGTTGTGTGCAGGTATGGGGTACCTTAGATCATTGAAAGTGACACAGGTGTTCACTTCACAGGTGAAGTGATGCAGGAGATGATGAAGGTTTTGGATGTGGGACAGGCCTTACATGCTTAGTACCATCCACAAAGCAGCAGTAGAGTAGGGAAAAGGAACTGAACGGGACACTAAGTTAAGATTCAAAAAACCTTACAGTGCCTGCTGGTAGCCCTCTTCTAGTAAGGTACACGCCTAACCGTGAGACAGGCCTTTGTCCCTATAAGGTCCTTTTTGGGTCAGCCCCTAGGATAGGATTTATTTCCCACAGCAGCTTCAGATGCAACATGGTTGTCTGGCAGATTATGTGATCAGTTTTGTACAAGCATTTGACTAAAGTACATTTTCGAGTTTTTACTTCACTTCCAGGTTTTGATAAAGTACCAGGAACCCACCCACTTGTGTCTGGAGATTGGGTGGTAGAAAAAGACACGTTAGAAAGTCCTAAAACTCTGGTTTGATGGTCCATTCCGAGTGTTGTTGACCACAAGCACAGTGAAGCTCAAAGAAAAGCATAATTGGATTGATTTCAAGGAAGTGTTGAGACTGGTTTTCCCTTGTGTGACTGTTGATCATGACTCAAAAGAATATGAAAAATCGTATGAAAAAATCTGAAGCATTGATGACCTCCAGTCCCCCCATATAATGTCAACGCCAGATAGGGAAAGATCATCTGACTTCCCCGTGCTCAAGTCCAGTGTCACGGGAGGCTGTTCGCTAGAGATGACTTGTCGTGGAAGCTGGTGAAGAGGATGTCGGAGCATTGGGACAGATGGTTAGGTTTAGGGAGAGAATGAAATTCAAGGGGGGACTGTTAAAGATGTGTGAATTTTACTGTTAAAGATGTGTGAATTTTATTCTATATTTAGTATCTCTAGGACTGTAATGAGTTAAACTTTTTCTTCTCCAAGTGCCTCCCTCCCACCCCTCTCTTTGTCTCAAGCAGGAGAGGAAGGGGGGCAAAGTGCTGCAGGTGTCCCATAGAGTATGGTGGAATGCGTAAACCAATCACATGACTTGATGATATATGTTGTTCACTGCCTATAGAGAAGCACCTCTTTGAAGTGTCACATATGACGTATGCAGTTGTATTGTTAGACTGTCCACCATTACAAAAGGGAGACCCTTAGATGTTTACATTAGCTTAACATTCCAAAGTGGTACCTACTGCGCAGATGTTAAGAGTGTTATTTCTGTTTCTCTTATCTCTTTTTCTCTTTGACCAATGAAACAATGGTTTGTGTCTCAGTGAGGACTGCCCTCTTCTGAAGATATATATATGCTTACCTCATGTAATAAAAGTTAGAGATTGCTTTGACCAACTTCTGTGTCAGTGTTCAGTCTCTCAGCCATGCGTGGATATTAACCCCCTGGGGGAAGGGGGGTACATTGATTCGGAACACCAGAGTGTATCTTAAATGCCCAAATTTAGGGCTGCTTTAACAGTCCCACGTGTAGAGGTGCTTACCTCGATGTAAGGTGGATCGGAAGCATACGGCAGAATGTAGTTGCTCACTGGTAAAGTGGATCGGAACAACAATGACTCGTTCCTCTTCTCGCGAGATAAACTGTTGCCTTTCTTTCGTATGACAATATAACAAAATAATAGCAAAGACAGGTGCACTCTGCGGTCTTACTAAACCCTCAAACTGATTTTAAAATTGAGAGATTAGCCAACATGTCCTACGGTGTAGGACATATCTGAGCCCGAGCACCGCACCAAGGTTTCTCAAGTAGCTCGGGACCTAACACTCACCTACCTGTGCCATCTGCGCAATACCAGGAGCCAGTGGGCAAATTACAGGAGCATGAGGCCGACTCACAAACAACTCACCAGTTACCTCCAGCATGTAACCATGCTAGCAATGGGAGGAGAGAGGAGTCTGCGAGTCCCACTCAAGACTGGCTGATATGGCCCAAGCCTCACAGGTGCACCTTAATGTAGCCTGCAGATGGAAAGCAGGCACATTTAAATTGGAGTTTATGGGGGCGTGGCCTGGCTATGGAGGAGTACAGACGCACGTTACTTCAGCTCCCGCTCTTGGATCTTTGGAGAGACCTTAATATAGCCAAAAAGCATTGCAAAACGTCACAGAATGGGACCTAAAAGAACAAAGAAAAGTGGGTCTGCGCTTTCCAGCGAACCTGAATATCTCACCTCTCAGGGAATCGAGAAGTTCCTGACCTCTGGTTCACAGCGCGATTCACCGGCTCCATCTTCCTGGGAACCCCACCAGGATACACAGACAGAGACCTGCAGAGCGGGATCTCCGCTTGAAAAGTCGGCGGTCCGGGAGTCTGACGAGGTGGAGCCGTCGCCTCGATACAGCCCAGCAATGATCTCGGAGGTAACGGGGGGAAGCGAGATGCGGGATTCACTCACCGCACCATCTTGCCATCAGCGCCAGCCTCAGGAAGAACGGGAAACCGCCATAACAGAGGAGTCGTTTGAGGCATGGGGAGAGGGGGAATGGGAACAGGTCCCGATACAGGGCAATAACATCTCCAACCCTCCATCCCCTAAAACACCTTCAACCTTCCTTACGTCTGAGGACTGTAATGGTTCGCTAGCAACTTCTCAACCCGTCCAGGGTTCACCTACTCTGGCTGAATTAACAGACCTCCTCATCAGAGTCGCCTCTATCCCCGCAAAAGATGACATGGAAACCTACGTGTCCAGATTAGAAGCAGGATATAAGAATGAGGTCCATAACATTAAGAGTGAAATACTCGCTATGGGGGAAAGAGTGACATGTGTGGAACAGGACATTGGGGCAGTGTCCGCCAGACAAGAACAACAGGGTTCCAAGATGGAGTCCCACGCATACCAACTGCAATACTTTGCAGACCTACTTGATGATATTGAAAATAGAGGGCGCCGCAATAACATCAGAGTGAGGGGGCTACCTGAATCTGTGGCCTCTAAAGATTTGGACATTACCCTGTGCTTCATTTTTAATAATATATTGCAAGCACCACCAGATAATCCGTTGGAGCTGGACAGGGCCCATAGAGCCTTGGGTCCTAAACCGGATAACACAGATAGGGTTAGGGATGTTATATGCCACGTCCATAGATACCAGCTGAAAGCAGCCATCATGAATAAGGCTAGACAAGCCGGTCAAGTGCTCTATAACGACACGCCAATTCAAATTATGGCGAACTTATCCAGAGTCACCCTGCTGAAGAGGAAGGACCTGTGCCCTCTTTTGGATGTCTTACAACAAAACAAAATTGCATATACCTGGGAATTTCCGTTTTGCCTGCAAACCCGCATGAATGGCAAATTGGTGTCACTGCGCCACCCCAGGGACATACCATCTTTTGCAGAATCCTTGGGTATTGCCCCGGTGAGGGTACATGATTGGCCATCCCTACCTAATGGCCCCATGAAAGGGGGGGCACTGCTTCCTCAGAGAGCTTCTAGATCGCCTCGCCAGAAGAAACACCGCACACCCAGAGGCTTGGATGCGGATGACGGATCTCACACAGAGTAGATCCTTGATTTATTTAATATATCAACCTATATAGGACTCACAGGTCCTACACAGTATGATCTGGTAATCCTAACTTCGGGACATGAATCCTAGAGGCGCGATATTTGAAAGTGCTAACATGTCTATATAGTATAGGATGCACACAGTCAGTTCTTTGGTTGCTTAATGTTCCTATCTGTTCTGTGGTCATGTTCCACTTGAGATCACCTGTTAGTTAAGACACCAAAAATAAGACTGACCCAGTGTTTAAAGGACAGCCTCATGAAATTGCGTGTTCACAACAGGACATGTAGAAGATCTGGCGTTTAGGCCACGGTTCCATATAGATGTCCCGTTATACAGATATTTGTTAGAAATGTATAAGAAGCCTATGAATAAACCTCAGACGCCTCAGTCAATTGTAGTAGTTGGCGCATACCTAATATGGTAGCTATAGGTGTACTCTGGCAAATTATACATGTTATGTAGTCTGGAGATTGCTCCACACCCTTATGTTGTGAAATGTTAGAAGTCTTGTCCAGTACGCAGCATTAGCTATGTACCTGAAACGACCTTTTATGGGTAACCACATATTTTTGTGAGGAATCTCCTCATAGAAATCAGTAGATACTAGCACAGCGACACTGGCAGATTAGGGCGTATTGAAATGTACATGAGGGTAGTCATATTTTGGGGTGACACCGGTCTTTCATCCTTGACCGCCTTGTTGGGACCTGCTCCCTGGGGGAATTTTCTGAGGGACCGCCGGGGGGGGGGGGGTTCTTGTGACTGCGGTTAGGGATGGAATATTAGAGGGAAGAGATTCCAGATACATTATATTCAGTGGGCTTCATCCTAATTAGTATGCCAACTTTAGATAGGTTTGCTTATGCACGCCATTTCCTAATGTGCCAGAGTTAGTCTATTCAGCCCAGGGATTTAAGACATGAGGGTCTGATCACTTACCTGTGAGTCCGTTAATTTATATTGGTCCTATTGTTACTGTAGTTCCGGTCTGTCGTATTTAATTAGTTTATTTCATGCAATGTTTTTTGGTGCTCTACTTATCAAGTTTAGAATATTTGCTCTTGGTCTCTCCGGGATGGTTAGAGGGAAGTAGCTCCTCTGTTGAAAGTCCGTCCCCACTTAGGGATCACGTCACATAGTTGGGGTCACACTTCTCCTTGTGTCCTCACCAGACGTGTTTAGTACCCTACTTCATCTTATTTCTACTGTACCTTTTCTTTAATTTCTTTTCACCCCCCTTTTCTAACTCAATTCTCTTCCCCTACTTGTTTTTCCCATTCCTTCCCCTTTCCCCCATTCCCAGTATTGAAGAGAGATGGCTACCCTAAAATTAGGATCTCTGAATGTCCGAGGTTTCAGCACTCCCCAGAAACGATCTCAGATTCTTTACCATATGCATAAACAGAAAGTTCAGGTATTATTATTACAGGAAACACATTTTAAAAAAGACCATTTACCATCTATCCGAGATAGATATTATTCTCAATGGTTCCACAGTCCAAGTTCGGACTCTAGGTCCAAGGGCGTATCAATAGCATTGCACAAATCTGTGCAGGAATCGTTGGAAGATGTAAAGGTGGATGGAGAGGGGCGCTATATCTTCATCAAATTAAGAATACATTCCAACCTATTCACTATAGTCAATTGGTATTTGCCTAACCAAAAACAGATTTCTATTTGCAGATCTTTTCTGGATCAGATGTCTGAATTTGCGGAGGGTCGGGTGTTGATCGGCGGAGATTTTAACTTCACACTAAATCCAGTTATGGATTCCAGTACGGGTCTGGGTTCCTCTTCAGGACGGAAATTGAGATCTTTGCTTTCACGGATTCACTCCCTTCAACTTGTGGACATATGGAGAACTTTATACCCACAAGACCTTCCTGATTCTGCACACAAACCATGGAATTAGAGACTGAATGATAATCTTCTCAAGGACGTAGTTTGTGCCGCAGATGTCCAAAAGACAGTGAATTAATTCATTCAGATTCACTCCACAGACAACACCTCTTTACCAATACAGTGGGAGGCATTAAAATGTGTTCTGAGAGGAACATTTATCATACATGGGGCCAGATTAAAAAAAGAGAAGGCATTCAAATTAACCACACTACTATCTCAGGCTCATGACTTAGAAATACGGCATAAAAGAACGTTATCCCCAACAACGCATATAGAACTACTAAAAGTCAGGGATTCTATTAAATCTCTGATTGATCAAAAATATAACAGATATACGGTTAAAGGGAAGGGCTTCTTCTACGAATACTCCAACAAATGCGGCAGACCGTTAGCACGTTTTATACACCCTAGGTCGACTCAAACTTTTATCCCTTTCATAAAAAAATCCAATGGCCTTAAAACTCATAATCCCACCGAAATACTGGAAGTGTTCCATTCATATTATTCCCAATTATACAACATAAAAGGGCAATTCGCAGACTCATCAACTGAGGCTCTAAACACCCGTATTGATGAATATTTACAGGAAACGGCACTTCCTACAATTTCAACGCAGGATAAAGAGGCTATTGAGTCAGACTTTACAGTTACCGAAGTCGCAAATGCCATTTCCGCCTCCCCCACTGGGAAAAGCCCCGGTCCTGACCGTTTCACGCCAGCATTCAACAAGCAATTTAAAGACCTCCTGTCTCCTTTCTTGACGAAGGTTTTTAATAGCATTGATTCCAACTCGCCATTCGTCACTCAATCCCTGGAAGCCCACATTAGTATCTTACCTAAACCTAGTAAAGATCACTCTGTTCCAACGAATTACAGACCCATATCCTTAATTAATATAGATATCAAAATATACTCAAAAATGCTTGCGGATAAGTTATCCCCTTTACTTCCATCAATAATACATTCGGATCAAGTGGGCTTTGTGAGAGGCAGGGAGGCTTGTGATAACACAATAAAGACCTTATTACTAACCAATGCGGCGAAATATACTGTAATTCCTCCCCTTTGTGCCTGTTATCGATTGACGCCGAAAAGGCATTTGACCGCGTTCATTGGAGTTTTATGGACGCCTCTCTGAGACAAATAGGGCTAGGGTCTAAATTTATGAGTAGAATCCGTGCATTATATTCCACTCCCACAGCAAAGGTGAAGGTAAATGGTATATTATCACCATCTATAAAAATAAGCAATGGCACTAGGCAGGGATGCCCACTATCTACCCTATTATATGTTATTGTAATGGAACATCTGGCCAAAGCAATTCGCATGAATTCCTCAATACATGGTACCATGATAAATGGAACACAATATAAAGCAGCCTTATATGCTGACGATCTGATGCTGTACGTCTCTCAACCACATATCTCTCTCCCTTCAATCTTAAAGGAGTTCAAACGCTTCGGACACTTAAGCAACTTTAAGGTTAATTATTCAAAATCGGATATCCTTAATATATCCATACCACAACAGGAATTCAGCAATTTGCTCACATCGTTCCAATTTAAGCATCAACCTTCAGAAATAAAATATTTGGGAATCCAGATACCAGTAGATTCGGACTCATTGTATACTTTAAATTACCTCCCACTATTAGATCGAACGACAAAAGACCTTGCCAACTACAATAAAAAAGGTTTATCCTGGTTTGGGAGAATGAATGTCTTAAAAATGGATATCTTGCCAAAATTCCTATACATCTTCCAAACAGTTCTAATACCCCCTCCTGCATTTTTTCACTCTATGTAGACTTTAATTACCAGATTTATATGGGGCTCGTCCAGTCCTCGAATCGCACTCACCACATTGACTAGAACTAAATCCTCGGGAGGGGCGGGTCTTCCAGATTTGAAACTTTATCACGCAGCCTCCTCTTTTCTCAGATTACTTGACTGGCAGCATCATAGGCGTTCTAAACAGTGGGTTCAACTAGAACAGTCCCTCTACTCCTCTCCACTTAACCATACTCCTTGGATTGCGACAGAGACTCGTCCCAAGTTTAAAACTTATAACAAACTGACACAACAAACCTTGAAATTATGGGACTCGTTTATACAGAAAGGCATTTGTTCTAGAAAATTTAGTCCCTTAACTCCACTCTTCCACAACCCAGCTTTTCCAGCTAGTTCCAATAGGGATTCCTTCCTGGGGATGCAGGCCTCTGCGGATCCACGCTTTTATCACATCCTATCAGGAGCTCCTTTGCCGTCCTTTCAGGACTTGTCCGCAAAAAACATTTGAATGCTCGTATTTCCTAGTTGGAATGGGAACAATTGAAATCGTACATTTCCTCAAAAGGTGAGGAAGGTTCCTTTGGAAAATCCTTATCTGAAACTCAGAAATTATTTCTGTTACCATCTCCGCCGACTCACCTGATTTCTTTGCTATATAGGAATTTGATGGAAGATACATATCAGGGCAGACCGAGCTTTATTTCAGGTTGAGAACAAGAGCTAGGTGCCTCTATAACAAAGGAGGATCAACAGAAAGCGTTTATATTCTCTCACAAATTATCAATGGCCTGTTCAGCACAGGAAAAAAACTATAAGATTATGGCTCAATGGTACAGGTACCCAGCTAGATTACATAGGATATTCCCATCAGTACCAGAAACCTGTTGGAGATGCAGCACAGAAAAGGGGACTATGTTGCATATCTGGTTGGGCTGTAATAAGGTAAAACCTTTCTGGAACAAAATCTTTGACATATATAGGAAGATGACTGGGAAGTCAATAGAAAACACACCTCAAGTAGCGCTCCTCTCCATCCTACCAGGTTCCATCGCTTCTCAGAAACGCAATATGTTGAGATTTTTTATCTCCGCAGCTAGGTCTGTGATCCCTAGACATTGGGGATCAACAATGTCTAGGGATCACCTAACATCAGAGAATGGTATCAAGAAATGTTGCACATAAACAGAATGGAGGAGATTTCTGCTGAGGCTTCGGATCTTTCAAACAAATTCCACAAGGTATGGTCGCAATGGATCGAGATTCAAGACTCTCCAGAACTTCTGACAGTACTCACTTCGTAAATGGCAGGCACTCTCATCATATACTTCCCCTTCTTCCCCCCTTCCTTCCCCTTCCCCCTTCTCTCTCTTTATCTTTACCTTCTTCTTTCCTCCTTCTGTTTACCCTTTCTTGTATGTTTAGTGTTTTCTTTTCTAGGACAGTGACGGGGTTGTTCCCTCATGCCCTATTAACGTGTCACATTGCAGAGATACTTTTGCTGGTATGTACTTTTTTTGTTACATATATATATTATGTACTTCATTGAATGAAATGTGGACCTGTTAAATGTTTTGATAAATGAACTGAATAAAAACAGTTTAAACATAAATTGGAGTTTATACACCTCCAGGCATCTCTATATATACAAACTGAAAAGAATGACGTGGTATTAAACAAGCAGGAAGTGCTCAAACCCACATGCAGTTGTGCATATATATACAGGGGAGCAAATCCTGCACTTGTGGCCTGTTGCTAACGACGATCCCCAGCAAAAATGCATACAGTGGAGGATGCCCGCAGCAAACCACAAGTACCACAATAGACATCCTACACAAGATAGCAATTATGTGGATTTGATAATCAATATAACAATATAACAAAATAATAGTAAAGATAGGTGCACTCTGCGGTCTTACTAAACCCTCAAACTGATTTTAAAATTTAGAGATTAGCCAACATGTCCAACGGTGTAGGACATGTCTGAGCCCGAGCACCGCGCTAAGGTTTCTCAAGTAGCTCGGGACCTAACACTCACCTACCTGTGCCATGTGGGCAATACCAGGAGCCAGTGGGCAAATTATAGGAGCATGAGGCCGACTCACAAACAACTCACCAGTTACCTCCAGCATGTAACCATGCTAGCAATGGGAGGAAGGAGGAGTCTGCGAGTCCCACTCAAGACTGGCTGAAATGGCCCAGGCCTCACAGGTGCACCTAAATATAGCCTGTAGATGGAAAGCAGGCAGGTATTGCCCACATGGCACATGTAGGTGAGTGTTAGGTCCCGAGCTACTTGAGAAACCTTGGCGCGGTGCTCGGGCTCAGACATGTCCTACACCGTAGGACATGTTGGATAATCTCTCAATTTTAAAATCAGTTTGAGGGTTTAGTAAGACCGCAGAGTGCACCTGTCTTTGCTATTATTTTGTTATATTGTTATATTGATTATCACATCCACATAATTGCTATCTTGTGTAGGATGTCTATTGTGGTACTTGTGAATTGCTGCGGGCATCCTCCACTGTATGCATTTTTGCTGGGGATCGTCATTAGCAACGGACCACAAGTGCAGGATTTGCTCCCCTGTATATATATATATGCACAACTGCATGTCGGTTTGAGCACTTCCTGTTTGTTTAATACCACGCCATTCTTTTCAGTTTGTATATATAGAGATGCCTGGAGGTGTATAAACTCCAATTTAAATGTGCCTGCTTTCCATCTACAGGCTACATTTAGGTGCACCTGTGAGGCCTGGGCCATATCAGCCAGTCTTGAGTGGGAATCGCAGACTCCTCCCTCCTCCCATTGCTAACATGATTACATGCTGGAGGTAACTGGTGAGTTGTTTGTGAGTCGGCCTCATGCTCCTGTAATTTGCCCACTGGCTCCTGGTATTGCCCACATGGCACAGGTAGGTGAGTGTTAGGTCCCGAGCTACTTGAGAAACCTTGGCGCGGTGCTCGGGCTCAGACATATCCTACACCGTAGGACATGTTGGATAATCTCTAAATTTTAAAATCAGTTTGAGGGTTTAGTAAGACCGCAGAGTGCACCTGTCTTTGCTATTATTTTGTTATATTGTTATATTGATTATCACATCCACATAATTGCTATCTTGTGTAGGATGTCTATTGTGGTACTTGTGGTTCGCTGCGGGCATCCTCCACTGTATGCATTTTTGCTGGGAATCGTCATTAGCAACGGGCCACAAGTGCAGGATTTGCTCCCCTGTATATATATGCACAACTGCATGTGGGTTTGAGCACTTCCTGCTTGTTTAATACCACTCCCCCTATCAATACTGTAAACGTTAATTCACAAAAAAACTAAATTTTCTAATTCGGCATTAAGCCTAGCAGGTGATAGAGTGTATACAGCATATCTTTTAATTTGAAATTGGGAAAACTATTCTAGAACATTAGTTGTTACTGACATTACATTTAGCAACTAATTGCAAAAAAAACGCATATGCATTTGAAAAAACGCATCGATAACGCATCATTACCGCAATACCGCAATATGGAGAAAAGGGCTGTGTGGAATCTCCCAGTCCACTTTGTATCCATGTTTTACATCCTTGTCCAATTTGATAGGATCCGCCCTTTCAATTAGCACTTAAGTAGAGTTGAGCGAACCTGAACTGTAAAGTTCGGGTTCCTACCGAACTTTAGGTTTTTCGGCACCTGGACCCGAACATTTACGTAAAAGTTTGGGTTCGGGTTCGGTGTTCGGCGCTTTCTTGGCACTTTTTGAAATGCTGCACAGCAGCCAATCAACAAGCATCATACTAATTGCCCCAAAAGGCCATCACAGCCATGCCTACTATTGGCATGGCTGTGATTGGCCAACTGCAGCATGTGACCCAGCCTCTATTTAAGCTGGAGTCACGTAGCGCCGCCCGTCACTCTGCTCGGATTAGTGTAGGGAGAGGCTGCAGCTGCTGTGAGGGAGAGATCAGGGAGAAATCCTATCAAGAACTGTTTTTTGTACTCAGCGATCTACAGCAAATGTGTTTTGTGGGTGCAGTGCACAATTTTTTTAAGCCTGCCCTGAGCCAACTAATGCTGAAAAGGAACAAAGATTTGTGAGACGCACAGGACTGAGGAAAAATCAGGAGGAGGTGCTGCCAGTAAAGAGGATCCGCCCTTCCTCTAGTAATGAATAAATAAAGATAAAAAATACTGGGCACACTCGCTTATGTGGAATCAAACACTTTAATTATACACATATATAATATATGATACAATATAATCGATTGGTCTAAAAACGCATTGTCACAATAAAACCATGAATGGATTAAAATGGAATAGAATAGATAACACCCTAAAATCACTAAATCTTCAATACTATATAAAGTGAATATGACCAGCCGTCATGGGACTAAACCCGGGGGGTGATCAGTCCATATGAACGATAGATAAGGAAATCCCGACTGATGGCTTATTGTAGTCTTATAGCAGCAAATAGTAACCCCACAATGTCATATAGAATTCACAATCCTGATCCTTTGGGGTAGAGTAAAATACTGTGGTTGAAGAAATTCACTTAAGTGAGTGTATTCGCGGCCTCCCGCTTGTACTCACTGTGCAGTGCAGTTCTTTTAGATGCTCAAGTTGTGGTCCAAGAAGGCTCTTGAGTGCTCCTATCGTGGCTGGGTAATGCTGTAACTTTCTTTCCCTTGTGTTGATGGTCCTCTGGTTACCGCTTCGTAGTAGCTGAGAGCCGGCAAGCTCTGGGACTTACAATTCCTTTCCCCACGTCGGCTGACCTGCGTCACGATACTGTGTGTCCTCGTGTGTTGCGCTTGTAGCCGCCGGCGTGTCAGGGCTTGGTAGATCACGGAATCCTCAATTGGTTTGAATTACAGCACAGCCTTTATCATTCCAGCATATCCTTCTTTAAGATTACTTTGGGGGTCTCTTCACCAAACGCGTTTCGGGGTACTTGCCCCTTCCTCAGTGGTCAAAATGCTGAAAACAAACTTTTTTTTCTTCAGTTAGTCAAAATCAATACATAATCGGCAGCCATTTTATGCAACGATAGTGCACCAGCACAGGATATCTGCATGTCTGCAAGTCCATAAATAGAGCTCTTTGCTTACCGGGGTTAATAAAATATATCTGTTAAATATAGTGCACATCTAGGATTACATGTGCATAAGTGATTGTCACATTTAGGACAGAAATACAGCTTTTTGGCATACTGGGGTGAAAAAAGCCTCTGATATACTGCACATCTGGGATTACACATGCATAAGTGACTGTCACATTTAGGCCAGAAATACGGCTTTTTGGTTACTGGGGTGAAAAAACCCTCTAATATACTGCACATCTGGGATTAGACATGCATAAGTGAGTGTCACATTTAGGCCAGAAATACGGCTTTTTGGTTACTGGGGTGAAAAATTCCTCTGATATACTGCACATCTGGGATTACACATGCATAAGTGACTGTCACATTTAGGCCAGAAATACAGCTTTTTGGTTACTGGGGTGAAAAAAGCCTCTGATATACTGCACATCTAGGATTAGACAAGCATAAGTGAGTGTCACATTTAGGCCAGAAATACGACTTTTTGGTTACTGGGGTGAAAAAAACCTCTAATATACTGCACATCTGGGATTACATGTGCATAAGTGAGTGTCACATTTAGGCCAGAAATACGGCTTTTTGGTTACTGGGGTGAAAAAACCCTCTAATATACTGCACATCTGGGATTAGACAAGCATAAGTGACTGTCACATTTAGGTCAGAAATACGGCTTTGGCATACTGTGGTGAAAAAGGCCTCTAATATATTGCACATCTGGGATTACACGTGCATAAGTGACTGTCACATTTAGGCCATAAATACGGCTTTGGCATACTGGGGTGAAAAAAGCCTCTGATATACTGCACATATGGGATTACACGTGCATAAGTGACTGTCACATTTAGGCCAGAAATACGGCTTTTTGGTTACTGTGGTGAAAAAAACCCTCTAATATACTACACATCTGGGATTAGACAAGCATAAGTGACTGTCACATTTATGTCAGAAATACGGCATTGGCATACTGTGGTGAAAAAAACCTCTAATATATTGCACATCTGGGATTACACATGCATAAGTGACTGTCACATTTAGGCCATAAATACGGCTTTGGCATACTGGGGTGAAAAAAGCCTCTGATATACTGCACATCTGGGATTATACGTGTATAAGTGACTGTCACATTGAGGACAGAAATACGGCTTTTTGGTTACTGGGGTGAAAAAAACCTCTAATATACTGCACATCTGGGATTAGACAAGCATAAGTGACTGTCACATTTAGGCCAGAAATACGGCTTTGGCATACTGGGGTGAAAAAAGCCTCTGATATACTGCACATCTGGGATTACACGTGCATAAGTGACTGTCACATTTAGGCCAGAAATATGGCTTTTTGGTTACTGGAGTGAAAAACCCCTCTAATATACTGCACATCTGGGATTAGACAAGCATAAGTGACTGTCACATTTAGGCCAGAAATACGGCTTTGGCATACTGTGGTGAAAAAAGGCTCTAATATATTGCACATCTGGGATTAGACAAGCATAAGTGACTGTCACATTTAGGCCAGAAATACGGCTTTTTGGTTACTGGGGTGAAAAAACCCTCTGATATACTGCACATCTGGGATAAGACATGCATAAGTGAGTGTCACATTTAGGCCACAAATACCGCTGTCATATAGAGTTTAAAAAAAAATGGAGTGCAATACTCTACATCAGGGTTTTTATTGGCGGTTAATTATTTTTAACAGACTTAACCACTTTTTACTTTGCTTTGTAAACGCTAACTATGAGGCAAACATCTAATAAGGGACGCGGTCATGGTCGTGGTGGTGGTGTTGGTGGAGCCTCTGGTGCAGGGAGAGGACGTGGCCGTTCTGCCACAGCTACACGTCCTACTGAACCTACTACCTCAGGTCCCAGTAGCCGCCAGAATCTACAGCGATATTTGGTCGGGCCTAATGCCGTTCTAAGGATGGTAAGGCCTGAGCAAGTACAGGCGCTAGTCAATTGGGTGGCCGACAGTGGATCCAGCACCTTCACATTATCTCCCACCCAGTCTTCTGCAGAAAGCGCACAGGTGGGGCCTGAAACCCATGCCCATCAGTCTGTCACATCACCCCCGTGCATATCGGGGAACCTGTCTGAGCCTCAAGTCATGCAGCAGTCTCTTATGCGGTTTGAAGACTCTGCTGGCAGGATTTCCCAAGGGCATCCACCTAGCCCTTCCCCAGGGGTGGAAGACATAGATGCACTGACGCACAACCACTTATGTTTCCTGATGAGGACATGGAAATACCACCTCAGCACGTCTCTGATGATGACAAAACACAGGTGCCAACTGCTGAGTCTTTCTGCAGTGTGCAGATCGAAAAGGAGGTCAGGGAGGAAGACTGGGTGGAAGACGATGCAGGGGACGATGAGGTCTTAGACCCCACATGGAATGAAGGTCGTGCCACTGACTTTCAGAGTTCGGAGAAAGAGGCAGTGGTGAGACCGAGCCAACAGCGTAGCAAAAGCGAGAGCAGGGTGCAAAAGCAGAGCAGCCGTCGCCAAAACAGTTCGCCTGCTACTGGCCACCGTCACCAGGGACCGAGCACACCAAAGGCAGCTTCAAGGAGTTTCCTGGCATGGCACTTCTTCAAACAATGTGCTGACGACAAGACCCGAGTGGTTTGCACACTGTGCCATCAGAGCCTGAAGCGAGGAATTAACGTTCTAAACCTTAGCACAACCTGCATGACCAGGCATCTACATGCGAGACATGGGCTGCAGTGGAGTAAGCACCTTCAAAACCAAGAAAGGGCTCAGGCCCCTCCTGCTCCCTCTTCTGCTGCTGCCTCAGCCTCTTCCTCCGCCTCTGGAGGAGAATTGGCACATGCCGCCCAGCAAACAGAGGATGTGCCACCAACAACACCACCTCCGTCACCAAGCATCTCCACCATGTCACACGGAAGCGTTCAGCTCTCCATCTCACAAACCTTTGAGAGAAAGCGTAAATTCCCACCTAGCCACCCTCGATCCCTGGCCCTGAATACCAGCATTTCTAAACTGCTGGCCTTTGAAATGCTGTCATTCAGGCTGGTGGAGACGGACAGCTTCAAACAGCTCATGTCGCTTGCTGTCCCACAGTACGTGGTTCCTAGTCGCCACTACTTCTCCAGGAGAGCCGTGCCCTTCCTGCACAACCAAGTATCGGATAAAATCAGGTGTGCACTGCGCAACGCCATCTGTGGCAAGGTCCACCCAACCACAGATATGTGAACCAGTAAGCAATGCCAGGGACACTATATCTCCCTAACTGCACACTGGGTAAATGTAGTGGCGGGTGGGCCCCAGGCGGAGAGCTGTTTGGTGCACGTCCTTCCGCCGCCAAGGATCGCAGGGCATCATTCTTTGCCTCCTGTTGCCTCCTCTTCTACCACCTCCTCATCCGGTCAATGACAGACCTTCACCACCAACTTCAGCACAGCCAGGGGTAAACGTCAGCAGGCCGTTCTGAAACTGATGTGTTTGGGGGACAGGTTCCACACCGCGCAGGAGTTTTGGCGGGGTATAGAACAACAGACCGACGAGTGGTTGCTGCCAGTGGGCCTCAAGCTCGGCCTGGTGGTGTGCGATAATGGGCAAAATCTCGAAGCAGCTCTGGGACTAGCCGGTTTGACGCACATCCCTTGCCTGGCGCATGTGCTGAATTTGGTGGTGCAGAAATTCATTCACAACTACCCCAACATGTCAGAGCTGCTGCATAAAGTGCGGGCCGTCTGTGCGCGCTTCCGACGTTCTCATCCTGCCGCCGCTCGGCTGTCTGCTCTACAGCGTAACTTCGGCCTTCCCGCTCACCGCCTCATATGCGACGTACCGACCAGGTGGAACTCCACCTTGCACATGCTGGAGAGACTGTGCGAGCAGCAGCAGGCTATTGTGCAGTTTCAGCTGCAGCACGCACGGGTGAGTCGCACTGCGGAACAGCACCACTTCACCACCAATGACTGGGCCTCCATGCGAGACCTGTGTGCCCTGTTGTGCTGTTTCGAGTACTCCACCAATATGGCCAGTGGCGATGACGCCGTTATCAGCGATACAATACCACTTCTATGTCTCCTTGAGAAAACACTTAGGGCGATGATGGAAGAGGATGTGGCCCAGGACGAGGAGGAGGAAGAGGGGTCATCTCTAATACTTTCAGGCCAGTCTTTTAGAAGTGGCTCAGAAAGAGGATTTTTGCAACAGCAGAGGCCAGGTACAAATTTGGCCAGCCAGGGCCCACTACTGGAGGACGAGGAGGATAAGGAGGAGGATGGGGTTGAAGCATGTTCACAGCGGGGTGGCATCCAACGCAGCTCGGGCCCATCACTGGTGCGTGCCTGGGGGGATACGGAGGACGCAGGCGACACGCCCCCCAAAGAGGACAGCTTGTCCTTACCTCTGGGCAGCCTGGCACACATGAGCGACTACATACTGCAGTGCCTGCGCAATGACTGCAGAGTTGCCCACATTTTAACGTGTGCTGACTACTGGGTGGCCACCCTGCTGGAACCCCGTTACAAAGACAATATGCCGTCCTTAATTCCCTCACTGGAGCGTGATCGGAAGATGTGCGACTACAGGCGCAAGCTAGTAGACGCGCTCCTGAGAGCATTCCCGACTGACGCCGGGGGACAAGTGGAAGCACAAGGCGAAGGCAGGGGAGGAGGAAGAGGTCGCCAACGCAGCTGTGTCAGCGCCAGCACCTCAGAATTCAGGGTTAGCAAGGCTGACAGACATGTGGAAAAGCTTTGTCAACAACCGGCCCCAACTGCTGATATGGAGCATGTTAGCAGGAAGCAGCATTTGAACAACATGGTGGAACAGTACATGTGCACACGACTACACGTACTAACTGATGGTTCTGCCCCATTCAACTTCTGGGTCTCCAAATTGTCCACATGGCCAGAGCTTGCCCTGTATGCCTTGGAGGTGCTGGCCTGCCCTGCAGCCGGTGTACTCTCTGAACGTGTATTTAGCACGGCAGAAGGCGTCATTACAGACATAGGCAGCCGCCTGTCCACAGCCAACGTGGACAAGCTCATGTTCATTAAAATGAACCAGGCTTGGATCCCACAAGACTTGTCAGTACCGTGTGCAGAATAGACATTTATACCACCATAAAACATAAATTCTTGTACTCAAGTCAAGTGCAATGATTCTGTGTTTTCTTTTTTTTTATTTGTCCCAATATTTTTGGGGCTACCTACCCCAATAAAAAAAAAAAAACATTGTTGGCTACCTCCTCCTCCTCCATTGCTGCCTCCACCTACAACACCACATTCACCACCTCTTCAACCTCCGACTCCATATCCACCTCCTTCTCTGAGTTGCAGGTTAATAATTTGTAATTTCTAGTTATTTTATTTCATTTTAAGTTATTTCCCTATCCACATTTGTTTGCAGAGCAGTTGCCATGCTCTTAAGCACATTTTACTGCCTTTTACATCCCTCTAACCTTTTCAAGGACTATTTTAGAGCCATTTTAATGCAAAAAAGTGCCAATTTTAGTGCACTAAATAAAATAAAAATCTTATTTTCAATTGTCAGGTGACATTTTACCATTTTTGGCGTATACAAACCCCTGCTATGCCTGGGTGACAGGGGCCTAAATCTCCCAAAATCCTCTGTTCTATTACTGGGTGAAATGAACCCCCTTTTGCCATGAATGAACCGCTGCTGTGCCTGGATGACAGGGGCCTAAATCTCTCAAAATCCTCTGTTCTATTGCTGGGTGACATGAACCCCCTTTTGCCATGAATGAACCCCTGCTGTGCCTGGGTGACAGGGGCCTAAATCTCTCAAAATCCTCTGTACTTTTGCTGGGTGACATGAACCCCCTTTTGCCACGAATGAACCCCTGCTGTGCCTGGGTGACAGGGGCCTAAATCTCTCAAAACCCTCTGTTCTATTGCTGGGTGACATAAACCCCCTTTTCCAGTGAATGAACCCCTGCTGTGCCTGGGTGACAGGGGCCTAAATATAACAAAATCCTCTGTTCTATTGCTGGGTGACATGAACCCCCTTTTGCCGCGAATGAACCCCTGCTGTGCCTGGGTGACAAGGGCCTAAATCTCTCAAGATCCTCTGTTCTATTGCTGGGTGACATGAAGCCCCTTTTCCCGTGAATGAACCCCTGCTGTGCCTGGGTGACAGGGGCCTAAATATAACAAAATCCTCTGTTCTATTGCTGGGTGACATGAACCCCCTTTTACCGTGAATGAACCCCTGCTGTGCCTGGGTGACAGGGGCCAAAATCCTTCAAAATCTTCTGTTCTATTGCTGGACTTTTTTATTAAAATATAAATAAATAACTTACATAATGGAAAACTTATCCAAACATAGCAATAAACCAAACAAGTGACATAACACAGAGTCTAGCAAAAATACTATTCCCTTACCCGACCAGTCTCCCACCCCAAAACCCCCTATTTTACATATTTACATATTAAAATGCTTTCATGCTCATCTAAAATCCATTTATACAAAACATATATACAGACATATATACAAAATGTAATAATTATATGCCAGCCGTATATAAAAAACAAATATACAAAACACAAGCAGAAACCTTAACTTAAATACTAACTATTAAACCCTTCACCAACCCCCACTGCAAACGGACAAACTGACCACCCTCAAAGTTCAAAGGGAAAAGAAAACCCTGAGCTCTGTCAGTCCGTAAGTTCATCCCCAGTTGGACTGGGGTCGACCAGTTTGTATCACACACAATTATTATTATTATTTTTTATTTTTATATATATACATATATATATATACATACATACATACACATACATATATATACATACACATTTTATTTATTTTTTTATATATTTTCCTTTTATTATTTTTTATTTTTTTTTATATATATATATCCCCCCCTTATGTACACATATATACATATACCCCACCTCCTCCCCCCACACCCCCCTCCCAACCTAACTAAGCCCCACTACACCTCTACTAATATAATACAACATATTATTACAACATAACTTAATATAATATAATACAGTACAAATTAACTACTTTCCAAAATCTACAACACCGAACACTTCCCACAACTTGTCGGCTATGGTTCAGTAGCCTGTAAGCCTTTTCATCCTATTCTTAAAACAAAACAAAACTCTAACTGTGTCTTCTAGATCAGCCCACCACCAGGACAAGGAGTATTACTCAGTCAGGGAACCCCAAAACAAAAGCCCCTCCACAGGCGAGAGGCCTTGGGGTCCCCCACTTTTCATACTCCAGAGAGCGCACCTTCACCAGGTCACCCCTAATGTTCCTATGTACCGTTTCCACTGGGAGGATTTTGCGACTCGTCGACACTAGACACCGTGCACACCAGATGTGATGCCTAACCACTGCACTGACTAAAAATAAAGTGCGACGGTCCCTCCCACCAAGGTCTTTGAATGCGCCATAGGCCCATTCCGCATAAGACAAGGCGGCCAGCCTGGGCCAACCGATGGAAGCCCCCACCCTTTTGTACACCTCTATATTAAAGGGACAGTGAAGCAGGAAGTGGTCCATGCTTTCCAGCACGCCCCCACACCCCTCCCGGGGACAACCCCTTTCCTCGGGGTTCCTGCACTTCATATTATCCCTTACATATAGCTTTCCATGAAAGCAGCGCCAAGTCACATCCCAAACCTTCTTAGGGATCCTTTCTGAATTAAGCAAAAGTAGCCCACCCTCCAGATCCTGACTTGGGCAATCCTTCAAGGCCAGCGGCGCCTGGAAGAAAGAAGACAGGACCCCCCTGTCAAGGGAACCCCTCGACATGGTCTCTATCTCAGTCCTTCTCACGCCCCACCGCCTTATGATCTTCAGAACCGGGGCAACGTAAGCCGGGAGATGTCCATGTGACGCACGCAGGTCTTTCACACGCCCTCCTGTCTCCCATTCCTGGAAGAAGGGCCGGAACCATTCCCTACAGGAAATTACCCACAAAGGAGCCCTCTCTTTCCAGAGATTTGCAATGTTTATTTTCAAGAAGGTATTTGTTAAAAATACCACTGGGTTGACCATATCCAACCCGCCTAGTCTCCTTGTGCGGTAAGTCACCTCTCTCCTGATTAGGTTCAGCCTATTTCCCCATAACATCTGGAAAAAGAGGCTGTAGACCGTTGCCCAGAGAGAGCCTGGCAAGACACAGACACTGCTCAGATATAAAAGCACAGGAATCAGGTAAGCTTTGCACAAGTGAACCCTTTCCCTGAGGGATAAAGACCACCCCTTCCAGCGGTCCACCTTTTGGGCGACATCTTTCAGTCTACCCTCCCAATTTTGTTGATGATAATCCTCATCTTGGCCAAAGTTGATGCCTAAGATCTTTACTGATTTCTGGGGTTCTGGAAGAGTGCCCTGGAGATCGAAGACAGGATCCCCTTCCCCCAGCCAGAGAGTCTCACATTTGTCCCGGTTAATCTGGGACCCGGAAACTTCCGAATAGCGATTCACCTCCGACATCACCCATCCCACCTCCTCTTCCGAAGAGGTAAAAATAGAGACATCATCGGCATACGCTACCACCTTCAGAGATGGCCCCCCCACCGCCAGTTCCATCCTCACCCCCGCCAACGGTCCACGATCTACCCTTCTGATGAAAGGATCGATTGCAAACACGTACAGCAGAGGGCTTAAAGGACATCCCTGGCGGACACCGGAAGCCACCTCAAAAGGACGACCCAGCCAACCATTAACCAACGGGAAACTCTCGGCCCCTTTGTACAAGGTTTTTAGCCAATCTACAAACCTCCCGGGTAGACCATACCACAAGAGGACAGACCACAGGTATTCGTGATTCACTCGGTCAAAAGCCTTAGCCTGATCCAGGGATAACAAAAGCCCCTTCCAAAGACCCGCCCTGCCCCGTTCCACAGCCTCTCGGACACTGAGAACGGCGCTAAAAGCTCTCCGCCCGGGAACTGAACAATGCTGGGACCCCGAAAGAAGCTTCGGCGCAAATTTCGCCAATCTGCAGAAGAGTATCTTTGCCAAAATCTTTCTGTCCACATTGAGAAGCGATATGGGTCTCCAATTCTCAATGCGGGACGGATCCTTACCCTTTGACAGAAGAATCAGGGCGGACTTACCCATTGACCTTGGCAGAGTGCCCGAGAAAAGACATTCATTATACACCTCGGTCAAGAGAGGAACTAATTGTTCCCTAAAAGTCTTATACCACTCGGATGTTAAGCCATCCGGACCTGGCGATTTTTTGGGCCTAAGCCCATCAATGGCCAGTCTCACTTCCTCTTCCCTGATAGGTTCTGTCAAAATATCAAGAGAGGGGTCCATTCCCGCCCCGGGAATCGCCCCAGCCAAGAAAGCTGAAAGACTGTCCCGATTTAGTTCTTTCCTACCCAAGAGGTGAGAGTAGAAGGACCTGACGACCTCCAGGATCCCTGATTTGGACCTATTCAGGGAGCCCGTACTGTCAACCAGGCCCAACACTAGTTTACTTCTTACTGCCATCTTACAGTTCCCGTAAGGGTCGGGTGAGCGGTATTTCCCGAAATCCCTCTCGGTAACCAAAGAGGCGTACCTATCATACTGACATCTCTTGAGCAAGGATTTCACACGAGAGATATCCTCGCGGCTATCTCCCGTCGACACAAGTCTTTCAAGTTTCTTCCTCAGTTCCTGGTACAGACGGTATCTGTCCCAGCTCCTGAGGTTAGAGAGCTTTCGGAAAAACCTTGCCGTCCTTTTTTTAAACATCTCCCACCACTCCGACTTACTGTTGCACATGTCCACCAAAAGGTACCTGGCTCTGAAGGAAATCCTCAAAGGATTGTCTTACCATCGCTTCTTCCAGGAGAGTCGAATTCAACTTCCATATTCCTTTTCCCATGCGGGGAGTCTCTGTAACATTCAGAGAGAAACTAATTAAACAGTGATCGGAGAATTCCACTTCCTCAGCTTGTAAAGCCGAAAAAACAGCCTCCTCCTTCAAATAAAACCTATCTATTCTAGACCGACGATTTCCCTGATTAAAGGTGAAATCCACGTGATCCGGTTTGTGCCGTAAATGAGCATCCACCAGACGAGCTTCCTCAACTATTCTACTCAAGACGACGCCATCAGCATCCAGCCCACCTCTGGGGACCCCCCTATCACAGACTCTAGTCACATTGTTAAAGTCTCCTCCAAAGATCACTTGTCGGCTGGTAAAAAGAAAAGGCTTAATCCTCATAAGAAGACATTTACGGTCCCACCTACTTTGTGGTCCATAGATGTTGATTAATCTTAATTCTTGTCTTCCCATGAGGACATCTAGAATCAGGCACCTTCCCATTTCCAACTCGATAATCCTCCTGCATTCTACTCTTTCGGCGGTTTTAAAAAGGACCGCCACCCCGCTACGTGGCTCGGCCGCAAGAGACCAGAATGACGGACCGAGCCGCCATTCCTGCTTGGCTTTCGCCAGCAACTCAACACTTGTTAACCAGGTCTCTTGCAAAAATAAAATATCAGCATCAATACGGCTGAAAAAATCAAAGGCCATAAAACGGGCCACGTCTGACTTAATGCTAGCAACATTAATACTTGCTAGCGTCAACAGGGTGAGTTCCGCCATCATACATGATCGAGTTGGATAGCTTTCTTTTTCCCCCCTCCACCACCGCTCTCCTCATCATTATCTCCTGATCCTTCATTTTCCTTTTGCCTTTTCAGACACACTGATACATCCATACCGTTCTGTTTGCCCACGGAATCAGGCTTAGCCCCCCCTCCAGAAGAAGGAGGGCAGGGCCCGGCAACCTGCGAGGAGGCCTTTGCGCCCTCCGGTACCACATCCTCCTCCTCCCCAACTGGAGTTGGGGGATCCTCGTCAAGGACCTGATACCGGTTGGAGAGATCCACAGGAGGGGCCCCGACTAATTCTTCCTCTGGCATCTGGTCAAGGGTGAGTGGGACAGATGAATCCCACTCCAGAGAGGGCTTGCGACCCTCTCCTTTCTTTTTCCTCTTGCTCCGTTTGTTCCTCCTATCCCTCAACCACATCCTGTAATCCTCATCCATGCTTTCGCCGTACGAGGATACGGATGTAGTAGAGGGGTTGGCTTCCTCAGGCTGAACCCCAGGTCCTCCCTCCTCATCGCTGTACCCTGGGTCGCTACAACCTGGATCCCCAGCCAAAAGGCCTGCCAGAGGATCAACCAAGGGACCAGCTGCCGCCTGCTCCCTATCTCTACGTCGTTTTTCTTGCCGTTTAATCTTGGAAGGCCTTAAGTTCTTAACTGTACCCTGTCTGCTTCTTCCAGTGCTGGTATCACCGGCACTCGTCCCTTCACCAACCGGCCCAGTCCCGGCAGCAGGCCCTTCTTCAACAACAGACCCAGCTTCATGGCTAGCATCCGCTTGAGTCCGGGCCCGTCCCTGAGCCTTGTTGGAAAAGGCAAGCGGACAACGACTGAAGGGATGACCCAGGTCCCCGCACAGGTTACACCGAATCCGTCTACAGGATGCGGCAAGATGGCCAATGTCCCCACACTTTGCACACTTGCGAACGTCGCATTGTGCGCTAAAGTGGGTGGGACTACCACACCTATAGCAGACCTTCGGCTGTCCCTGATAGAAAACCATAATTCTATCTCTACCCAAGAAAGCAGAGGAGGGGATATGAGCAACTGAGTTGCCCTGTGCCCTCAGCTTTACGCTGAAGGTCCAGGCACCTGACCAGATGCCGTGATCATCCAAAACTTTGGCGGGGAATTGTCCAACCTCGCCATAACGACTGAGCCATGACATAATGTCCACGCTAGAAAGTGATTCGTTACAGGTTAATACCGTCACTTTCTTGACCATCGTCTGGCGGGTTATAGCCTGGACAGAAAATCCCCGCCAGGCCGGGGTGTTCTTTGCCAGTTCATATTTAGACCAGAAGAGCTCAAGCCCCTCTGGTCTAACAAAACTAACATCAAAACTCTTCTCCCCAGGAGAAGCTCTACAACGTCTTTCCTAGAAGGCGTTGCTTCTTCACTCCTCCAAGAGAGACGGGCCACATTCCTACGGCTCCCCCCGGATGTAGGGAGAGACCAAACGGTCTCTCCCGCTCTTTTCTCTCGGAAGGTTCTCAGACCATGTCTCTCTGTCCAAAAAGACAGGTTAACCGGTTCACCCTCCACCTGCATGGAAGTCTCTTTCCCCTTCCTCAAAGCCTCCAAGAGGCGCCGTTGCAAGTTACCATTACCTGATTCCCTGGGCAAAGAGTCACCTGCAGCCACACTAGCATATGATCTCCTATTTGGACTTACACAATCCCCTGCTTCCCTTGCAACCTGCCTCCTCCCGTCAGCCTCTTCCTCAGCCTCTTCCTCCTCGACTTCCGTATCTGCTGCATAAGCAGCTACCAATTCCTCGTTCATACTCTCACCAGTTATATCTTCATTTGAATCTACAATTTGCCCACTGGGGATTCCAGCTGCCTGATCTCCACCATTAGTCTCCCCCCAGACCTGCCTTCATCCCCAGAGGATGACATAACTGGTTCAGAGGGGTCCCCTTGGCCACCCGGTAATGAGTCCACCTCTGATTCCACCGCCGACTCCTTCACCTTCCTCTGGCTTCCAGACCGCAGCCCTAACGGGCTGGAGCCAGACATGCTTTCAAACCGACAGTCATTTTTACATTTTTCCATAAACGGCCCTCCATTTTCACTATAGAGGCCCTCTTTTCCTCCAAAGTCGCAATCTCCTCCTCCAGCTTCTCCAGCCTGGAGGAGAGGACCGCTTTTTTACTTCTTGGTAACATGTTGTCCTGAACTTTCACATTCTTATACTGCAATTTAAGTCGTTTTAATTGCTTCTTTACCTCCTCATACTGGTTTAAAAAATACGCCACCCTTGATGAGTATAATGAGGGGGTTTCAGTGGGGCTCATGACACCCCAATTAAACAGTCTCCTGGCCTTTCCAGCTTGTACACCAGAGGAGATACCAGGAGAAGAGCCAGAAACACCAGCAACCACACCAGGAGCTAAGTCACTGCTAGTTACACCTGAAGCACCCCTTCTGGGCTGAGGCACAGAAACACTACTCCCAGCTTCACATACCTCACCCTTTGGGGTTCCAGGCTCCATTCCTGCAGCTTTTCCTGGTCCAGAGACTTTGCAGGCTGCTTGTTCAGCAACCTGACCCGCCGGCTCTGCTCTCTGCTCAGCCGCTGCCTGCTCAACAGCGGGCCTTTCTTTTTCATCCAGCTTTCCTGGGTGCAAAGTTATCTGCTCTGAAGAGGAGCTCAGAGAGGATCCTAGGCTTGTTTTTCTCCCAGGACCTCTCCTGACCCCGCCCGGTGCATTGCTGGAGTCACACAGGGATTCCTGCAGTGGATCTCTGCTGCTCCTGGTTGCTGCTCCTCTCCTGCCCGCAGTCTGAGCGGGGCTGTCACCTGTTCCCTGCGGCTTTGCAGCCGCACGCTGCGGGGTTCTCTGAGGCTTTCCACTGGCCGCCGATGTCACATTGCCGCTGTTTCTTGATGCTGGAGAATCAGGAGGTAAGTCTCCAGTTTCAGGGGGTCTTCCTGCCGCACGAGGGGTTCCACTATGGCTGCCGGCACGTGTAGATAAACGGCGGCAGTCAGGGGCTCGAGGATCCATACCTGGAGAACACGCCACCCCCTGGGGAAAGGGCAGCGTATCCCCCAGCACACGATGTCTGGCTCTGGATCCTCTCACAGAGTGCAGCACAGAGGCAGAAACACAGCTCCTCCTCCTCCTTTTGCCATGAATGAACCGCTGCTGTGCCTGGGTGACAGGGGCCTAAATCTCTCAAAATCCTCTGTTCTATTGCTGGGTGACATGAACCCCCTTTTGCCATGAATGAACCCCTGCTGTGCCTGGGTGACAGGGGCCTAAATCTCTCAAAATCCTCTGTTCTTTTGCTGGGTGACATGAACCCCCTTTTGCCGCGAATGAACCCCTGCTGTGCCTGGGTGACAGGGGCCTAAATCTCTCAAAACCCTCTGTTCTATTGCTGGGTGACATGAACCCCCTTTTCCAGTGAATGAACCCCTGCTGTGCCTGGGTGACAGGGGCCTAAATATAACAAAATCCTCTGTTCTATTGCTGGGTGACATGAACCCCCTTTTGCCGCGAATGAACCCCTGCTGTGCCTGGGTGACAGGGGCCTAAATCTCTCAAGATCCTCTGTTCTATTGCTGGGTGACATGAAGCCCCTTTTCCCGTGAATGAACCCCTGCTGTGCCTGGGTGACAGGGGCCTAAATATAACAAAATCCTCTGTTCTATTGCTGGGTGACATGAACCCCCTTTTACCGTGAATGAACCCCTGCTGTGCCTGGGTGACAGGGGCCAAAATCCTTCAAAATCTTCTGTTCTATTGCTGGGTGACATGAACCCCCTTTTGCCCTGAATGAACCCCTGCTGTGCCTGGGTGACAGGGGCCTAAATCTCTCAAAATCCTCTGTTCTTTTGCTGGCTGACATGAACCCCCTTTTGCCGTGAATGAACCCCTGCTGTGCCTGGGTGACAGGGGCCTAAATCTCTCAAAATCCTCTGTTCTATGGCTGATTGACATGAAGCCCCTTTTGCCGTGAATGAACCCCTGCTGTGCCTGGGTGACAGGGGCCTAAATCTCTCAAAATCCTCTGTTCTATTGCTGGGTGACATGAACCCCCTTTTGCCATGAATAAACCCCTGCTGTGCCTGGGTGACAGGGGCCTAAATCTCTCAAAATCCTCTGTTCTATTGCTGGGTGACAAGAACCACTTTTTGCCATGAATGAACCCCTGCTGTGCCTGGGTGACAGGGGCCTAAATCTCTCAAAATCCTCTGTTCTATAGCTGGGAGACATGAACCCCCTTTTGCCGTCAATGAACCCCTACTGTGCCTGGGTGACAGGGGCCTAAATCTCTCACAATCCTCTATTCTATTGCAGGGTGACATGAACCCCCGTTTGCCCTGAATGAACCCCTGCTGTGCCTGGGTGACAGGGGCTAAATCTCTCAAAATCCTCTGTTCTATTGCGGAGTGACAAGAACCCACTTTTGATGTGAATGAACCCCTGCTGTGCCGGGGTGACAGGGGCCTAAATCTCTCAAAATCCTCTATTCTTTTGCTGGGTGACAAGAACCCCTTTTTGCCGTGAATGAACCCCTGCTGTGCCTGGGTGACAGGGGCTAAAATCCCTCAAAATCTTCTGTTCTATTGCTGGGTGACATGAACCCCCTTTTGCCGTGAATGAACCCCTGCTGTGCCTGGGTGACAGGGGCCTAATTCTCACAAAATCCTCTGTTCTATTGCTGGGTAACATGATCCCCCTTTTGCCGTGAATGAACCCCTGCTGTGCCGGGGTGACAGGGGCCTAAATCTCTCAAAATCTTCTATTCTATTGCTGGGTGACAAGAACCCCCTTTTGCCCTGAATGAACCCCTGCTGTGCCTGGGTGACAGGGGCCTAAATCTCTCAAAATCCTCTGCTCTATTGCTGGGTGACATGAAGCCCCTTTTGCCGTGAATGAACCCCTGTTGTGCCTGGGTGACAGAGGCCTAAATCTCTCAAAATCCTCTGTTCTATGGCTAGGTTACATGAACCCCCTTTTGCCGTCAATGAACCCCTGCTCTGCCTGGGTGACAGGGGCCTAAATCTCTCAAAATCCTCTGTTTTATTGCTGGGTGACATGAAGCCCCTTTTACCGTGAATGAACCCCTGCTGTGCCTGGGTGACAGGGGCCTAAATCTCTCAAAATCCTCTGTTCTATAGCTGGGTGACATGAACACCCTTTTGACGTGAATGAACCCCTGCTGTGCCTGTGTGACACGGGCCAAAAACTCCAAAATCTTCTGTTCTATTGCTGGGTGACATGAACCCCCTTTTGCCCTGATGAACCCCTGCTGTGCCTGGTTGACAGAGGCCTAAATATATCAAAATCCTCTGTTCTATTGCTGGGTGACATAAACCCCCTTTGCCGTGAATGAACCCCTGCTGTGCCTGTTTGACAGGGGCCTAAATCTCTCAAAATCTTCTGTTCTATTGCTGAGTGACATGAACCCCCTTTTGCCATTAATGAACCTCTGCTGTGCCTGGGTGACAGGGGCCTAAATCTCTCAAAATCCTCTGTCCATTGCTGTGTGACATGAACCCCCTTTTGCCCTGTATGAACCCCTGCTGTGCCTGGGTGACAGGGGCCTAAATCTCTGAAAATCCTCTGTTCTATTGCTGGGTGACATGAAGCCCCTTTTGCCGTGAATGAACCCCTGCTGTTCCTGGGTGACCGTGGCCTAAATATATCAAAATCCTCTGTTCTATTGCTGGGTGACAAGAACCCCCTTTTGCCGTGAATGAACCCCTGCTCTGCATTGCTGACAGGGAACTAAATTTAGTGAAAACATCTGTTACTGATCGGAAGATGCGCGACTACAAGCGCACGCTGATAATGGCATTCCCACTTGACAGCGGGGGCACAGTGGAAGCACAAGGTGAAGGCAGAGGAGGAGGAAGAGGTCACCAACGCAGCTGGGGAACCGCCAGCACCTGAGAAGGCAGGGTTAGCATGGCCCAAATGTAAAAAAGCTTTGTCAGCCTTGGAGGTGCTGACCTGCCCTGCAGCCAGTGTATAGTGTGAACGTGTGTTTAGCACGGCAGAGAGCATTATCACAGGCCACAGCCAATGTGGACAAGCTTACGTTTATTAAAATGAACCAGGCATGGATCCCACAGGACTTGTCCGTACCTTTTGCAGAATAGACATTTATACCAGCCTCAACCATCCATTCTTGTACTCAAGTGCACTTATTCTTTGTTTTATTTTGTTATATGGTGTATAGCAAAAATTGAATATAGCGGCACTTCTCACATCCAGATACCAGCCCCACTACTGCTGGCTGCCGATCGCCGGTGCTGCGGTATGGAAGCTTTGTATGTGGTGCTCAGCACTGAGAGGAGGAGCTGATTCAGGTCGCAACAATGTAGAGAAGATAAGTAAGAATGTGCGGCACTCACCAAAGTTGCAAATTCAAGTCTTCTTTATTGCTCCTCAAAGGGTTTCTACCACTTTGTTTTCACATAATTAGCTTTCAGACACTAGCGATCCGCTAGTGTCTGCTCTACCGAACCATCCTAATATAATAGCTTTTGGGGGAGCCGTTTCGCTAAAAAAAGAACTTATATTGATATGCTAATGAGCCTCTAGGTGCTATGGGGGCGTCATTAGCACCTAGAGCAGGGATGCCCAACCTAAGGCCCTCCAGCTGTTGCAAAACTACAACTCCCAGCATGCTTGGACAGCCTACAGCTGAGAGTTGTAGTTTTGCAACAGCTGGAGGGCTGCAGGTTGAACATCCCTGACCTAGAGGCTCGGTCTACCTTCACAAAATGCCCCCGCCCAGTGCGTCCCTCCAGCCCGCCCATCTCCTCCGGAATGCGATCCTCCCTGTGAGTGTATGTATTTGGCGCATGCGCAGTGAATGTCTGACCGCTTTCTGCACAGACATCTCCACTGCGCCTGTGCCGATGACGTTCATAGGAACAGGCGCAGTGGAGATGTCTGTGCAGAAAGCGGTCAGACATTCACTGCGCATGCGCCGAATACATACACTCACAGGGAGGATCGCATTCCGGAGGAGATGGGTGGGCTGGAGGGTCGCGCTGGGCGGCGGCACTTTGTGAAGGTAGACCGAGCCTCTAGGTGCTAATGACGCCCCCATAGCACCTAGAGGCTCATTAGCATATCAATATAAGTTCTTTTTTTAGCGAAACGGCTGCCCCAAAAGCTATTATATTAGGATGGTTCGGTAGAGCAGACACTAGCGGTTTGCTAGTGTCTGAAAGCTAATTATGTGAAAACGAAGTGGTAGAAACCCTTTAATAGGAAACAGTAACATGTGGGATCCTGGGGTGGACACTCTATTGCAGGTGGTAGCGGCTACGGCCGCTTTGCGCTTATAGTCACGCTTCCTTTGGCCGATATGAATGTCATCGCGCCTACCTGGCGCTTTATATAGGCGGCGCTCTGCAGGCAGGACCATCAGCAACAGCTGCTCGCCGCAGGAAAGTGAAAATAAAACCATCGGAATGCGGAAAGGAACAACCAGCATACAAATTAGTGCAGAAAGTTAATACAAAAGATAAAGTCATAATACATTATGCTACATAATGACGAATAATCAATCATCGGGACATATACAAATGGATACTCGGCACTAGAATGAGGGTTTCTATTCGATCACAAATACAGAGAATCATTGGTTGCTTAGTAACGACACCACGTGTAAATCACTTTTTCCCCCTTATAGGAACACCGACATGTCGTTCCTGTCGTTCAGTCCCGCTGCCCCCATGGCTCCAGTAAGCAGGATCCACCTTGCTTCCCTCTCCAGGAGCAGACGACCCCGATCCCCTCCCCTTGGGATGGGTCGGACATGTTCCACTCCTGCAAAGGAAAAACAACGCGGACGGGCATCATGGGCAGTACGGATGTGCTCTATCAGGCGGAGACACCCTCTCCCTGAACGTACAGAATTTGCATGCTCTCGGATTCGCTCAAAAAGGGGACAAATTGTTTTCCCAATATAAAATCTTTTACAAGGACAAAAGACGACATACACGACAAAAGGTGTGCGACAATTAATGAAGTCGCGTACTACATGCTTCGCTCCTCCTATCTGCAGCCATTTACTGCATACATTTAGTGCACAAAAAGAACAATGCCCACACTTATAATTCCCTCTGGATTTTTTAAGCCAGGTCTCCACCTGGGGTTTGCTAAATGCACTATTAACCAACTTATCCTTGAGGGTTGAGCATTTTCTAAATGTGACCAAAGGTCGCTGACCAGAAAAATTGTTCAAAGAGGGATCTCCTCTCAATAGGTCCCAGTTCTCATTGATAACTCGCTTGATTACTTCTGCGGCGGGACTGTACTTAAACGCGAAAGCGAAGCGTGATGAGGTCATGTCTCTTCCTCTTTCCATCAGCAAGTAGTTGCGGTCAAGTTTGGCTGCCCTGCGCAGGGCTGCTGAGACAATCCTCGGTGGGTAGCCCCGGTTCAAAAGCCGGTACCTAAGATCACTCACCTGTCTGAAAAACCCGGCGTCTGTATCGTTGATCCTCCGCAGGCGGACGAATTGTCCATTTTGGACGGCCCCTTTTACCGACGGCAGGTGAAAGATGGTATGGTGGAGCAGCGAGTTACTCGCAGTGGGCTTACGGAAGCCCGTGGTGTGTAATACACCGTCCATCGCCACAACGCGCACATCCAGAAAGTCAAGCGACCCACCCCCAAAGGTGTTTAAAAACTTTATCCTTGAGGCATTAGACCTCGTCCTCACCAGCAATGTGTTTCAGCTTGACGGCCAATGGTACCGCCAGGTACTAGGTACCGCAATGGGCACACCGGTGTCGTGCACGTTTGCGAACCTGTACCTGGCGGTATTTGAAGAGAGTTATATATTCTCTGTGGGTAACCCCTTCCTGCAGTCCATTCATTTGTTTTTGCGCTATGTCAATGACATTTTTCTGGTCTGGTCGGGCAGCGAGGAGTCCTGCCACGCATTCGTGGAGTATCTTAACACGCGCAACCAGATGAACATGCGATTCACCGTCAACTTTGGGGGTGGGTCGCTTGACTTTCTGGATGTGCGCGTTGTGGCGATAGACGGTGTATTACACACCACGGGCTTCCGTAAGCCCACTGCGACTAACTCGCTGCTCCACCAGACCAGCTTTCACCCGCCTGCGGAGGATCAACGATACCGACGCCGGGTTTTTCAGACAGGAGCGTGATCTTAGGGACCGGCTTTTGAACCGGAGCTACCCACCGAGGATTGTCTCAGCAGCACTGCGCAGGGCAGCCAAACTTGACCGCAACTCCTTGCTGATGGAAAGAGGAAGAGACAAGACCTCATCTCGCTTCGCTTTCGCGTTTAAGTACAGTCCCGCCGCAGAAGTAATCAAGCGAGTTATCAATGAGAACTGGGACCTATTGAGAGGAGATCCCTCTTTGAACAATTTTTCTGGTCAGCGACCTTTGGTCACATTTAGAAAATGCCCAACCCTCAAGGATAAGTTGGTTAATAGTGCTTTTAGCAAACCCCAGGTCGAGACCTGGCTTAAAAAATCCAGAGGGAATTATAAGTGTGGGCATTGTTCTTTTTGTGCACTAAATGTATGCAGTAAATGGCTGCAGATTGGAGGAGCGAAGCGTGTAGTACGCAATTTCATTAATTGTCGCACACCTTTTGTCGTGTATGTCGTCTTTTGTCCTTGTAAAAGATTTTACATTGGGAAAACAATTTGTCCCCTTTTTGAGAGAATCTGAGAGCATGTCAATTCTGTACATTCAGGGAGAGGGTGTCCCCGCCTGATAGAGCACATCCGTACTGCCCATGATGCCCGTCCGCGTTGTCTTTCCTTTGCAGGAGTGGAACATGTCCGACCTATCCCAAGGGGAGGGGATCGGCGTCGTCTGCTCCTGCAGAGGGAAGCAAGGTGGATCCTGCTTACTGGAGCCATGGGGGCAGCGGGACTGAACGACAGGAACGACATGTCGGTGTTCCTATAAGGGGGAAAAAGTGATTTACACGTGGTGTCGTTACTAAGCAACCAATGATTCTCTGTATTTGTGATCGAATAGAAACCCTCACTCTAGTGCCGAGTATCCATTTGTATATGTCCCGATGATTTATTATTTGTCATTATGTAGCATAATGTATTATGACTTTATCTTTTGTATTAACTTTCTGCACTAATTTGTATGCTGGTTGTCCCTTTCCGCATTCCGATTGGTTTTATTGTCACTTACCTGCGGCGAGCAGCTGTTGCTGATGGTCCCGGCTGCAGAGCGCCGCCTATATAAAGCGCCAGGTAGGCGCGATGACGTTCATAGCGGCCAGAGGAAGCGCGATTGTACGCGCGAAACGGCCGTAGCCGCTACCACCTGCAATAGAGTGTCTGCCCCAGGATCCCACATGTTACTGTTTCCTATTAAGGAGCAATAAAGAAGACTTGAATTTGCAACTTTGGTGAGTGCCGCACATTCTTACTTATCTTCTCTACATTATTTTGTTATATGTCCCAATATTTTGGGGGATACCCCAATTTAAAAATAAAAAATAACACAAATCAGTGTTGGCTACCTATTCTTCCTTCACCGCCGCTTCCACCTACACCGCCACGTCAACCTACACCGCCACATCCACCGCCTTCTCAACCTCCTACTCCTAGATCCAGATTGCTATTTAAATTTTTCTGTATTTTATGTTATTTTAAGTCATTTCCCTATCCACATTTGTTTGCAGAACAGTTGCCATGCTCTTAAAGAGGACCTTTCACTAGTTTAAAAAGTAAAAACTAACTATATCAGTGGGCAGAGCTGCGCCCAGGGGTCCCCCTGCACTTACTAGTATGTCTGAGCACCGCTCCGTTTGCCCGGTATAGGCTCCGGTGTCTGCAGCTCCCTCTGTTGTACTGGGCGGAGTTTTTGTATTAGGGTTGTCCCTTGCTGCGGCGCTGGCCAATCGTAGTGCACAGCTCATAGCCTGGGACTCCCAGATTTTCCATGAATTTTTTTTTTTCCAGTTACAAAGCAAGGGTTAACAGCCAAAAAAAACTCAATATTTATGACCCTGATTCTGTAGTTTACAGAAACACCCCATATGTGGTCGTAAACTGCTGTACGGGCATACGGCAGGGCGCAGAAGGAAAGGAATGCCATACGGTTTTTGGAAGGCAGATTTTGCTGGACTTTTTTTTTTTTACACCATGTCCCATTTGAAGCCCCCCTGATGAACCCCTAGAGAAGAAACTCTAAAAAAGTGACCCCATTTTAGAAACTACGGGATAGGGTGGAAGTTTTGTTGGTACTAGTTTAGGGTACATATTATTTTTCGTGGCTATATATTACACTTATTGTGAGGCAAGGTAACAAGAAATAGCTTTTTTGCCACCTTTTTTATTTTTTGTTATTTACAACATTCATCTGACAGGTTAGATCATGTGGTATTTTTATAGACCAGGTTGTCACGGATGCGGCGATACCTAATATGTATACTTTTTTTTATTTATGTAAGTTTTACACAACGATTTCTTTTTTGAAACAAATAAAATCATGTTTTAGTGTTTCCATAGTCTGAGAGCCATAATTTTTTCAGTTTTTAAGCGATTACCTTGGGTAGGGTATGATTTTTGTGGGATGAGATGACGGTTTGATTGGCACTATTTTGGGTTGCGTGTGACTTTTTAATCGCTTGCTTTTACACTTTTTGTGATGTAAGGTGACAAAAAATAGCTTTTTTTACACCGTTTTTATTTTTATTTTCTTACGGTATTCACCTGAGGGGTTAGTCATGTGATATTCTTTTAGAGAACAAGTTATTACAGACGCTTCGATACCTAATATGTATAATTTTTTTTATTTATGTAAGTTTTACACAATAATATCATTTTTGAAACAAAAAAAATCATGTTTTAGTGTCTCCATATTCTGAGAGCCATAGTTTTTTTCAGTTTTTGGGCGATTATCTTAGGTAGTGTCTCATTTTTTGCGGGATGAGGTGACGGTTAGATGGGTACTATTTTGGTCGGCAAACGCCTTTTAATCGCTTGCTGTTGTACTTTTTGTGATGTAAGGTGACAAAAAAATTGTTTATTTAGCACAGTTTTTTTTTTTTTTTTTTACAGTGTTCATCTGAGCGGTTAGGTCATGTGATATGTTTATAGAGCCAGTCGATACGGACCCGTCCATACCTAATATGTATACTTTTTTTGCCCCTATTTATTTATCTTTTTTTTTTACTTTATTTGGGGAAAATGATGTTTTTTTTTATTTTTACTTGAAACTTTTAATTTTTGGGCGGAAAACTTTTATTTTTTAACTTTTTTTTCACTTTATTTTTTGTCCCACTTTGGGACTTCAACTTTTGGGGGTCTAATCCCTTTACAATGCATTCCAATACTTCTGTATTGGAATGCATTGGCTTTATGAGTAATACAGTGAGTATTATTCATACAGCTTCCGGCCTGTGAGATCCAATATATTTGAGCAGGCACCGGGTTCTGATCACCGCCCGCCGGCCGGCAGTGATCAGAACTATACATGAGGTACCGGTACGTCATGTGTCCTTAAGTACTAGGACAACATGCCATACCGGTACGTCATGTGTCCTGAAGAGTTTAAGGGCAATTGGAGCAATTTTGGTTCTGCCTAAAACGATTCAGGTCCAAAATGAACATTTTCAAAAATTCAGCGAACCAGACCAGAAACAAATCTTGACTGGTTTGCTCATCTCTAGTCCTAATTCTCCCCCCAAAAGCTGATGTCAGGGGAAAGAACTATCAGACACCTTGAATTTCAATGCTTATACTTTTGTTCTCCCAGGAGATAAGCTTGTACCAGCGGTGTCTAGCTGAGGCTTATCTTATCTCCTCATTGAAAATATAAGGGGCTCTGGAGAGATAGTTGTTGGCCAAACAAGCTCTCCTTAGATAGCTACTGAAGATCTATGGACACTATTAAAGTCAAGCAAAACTAAAATAGTAACTGGGGCCAGGTATGAAAGGTAGGTAACAGAGCAGCCTTGTACTCCATCCACACCACTGTCCCTACCTGGTTGCACAATCACCCTAAAAGGTGGTCATGGGTATAAACCTTAACAGATACAGACAGAAATAAGTCAAATCCCGACAGCCAAAACCAGGACGAGATTTCTAAGTCAAATACACAGCAGAGACCAGGAGATAGTGTCAGCAGGCCAAAGCAAAGTCACAATTTAGCATAGTCTAATACTAAACAGAGTTCAAAATCAAGTCAAATACCAGGAGGTCACGTCAGAGGCAAAATCAGTATTCAGAAGCAATGTCTGAGAAACAGGCAAAAAGTCAGAGATCCAGAGTAACAAACACAAAACTACCTAGTGAGGCAGAAACTTCAATCACATGCAACTGTGGCCAACTGCTGCCTGTTTAAACAGCCTGCCCTTAGGAAGCATGCAATGCCAGCACCGAGCCTGA
Organism: Bufo bufo; assembly: GCF_905171765.1. NCBI lineage: Eukaryota > Metazoa > Chordata > Amphibia > Anura > Bufonidae > Bufo > Bufo bufo. Next base: position 246,963,630 of record NC_053394.1, read on the forward strand.
TTGGTTCGGCATCCCTGCTCCTTGTCAGTGGAGCAGGATGCCATAGCAACAAAGCGACACCGGAGGTGCCGCCACAGTGCAGCCGGACTGGCCATTGGTAAATATGTGACACCAGTGTATGGAACCCAGATACAGTAAAATGCAGATACAAATGTCACTGTTAGATTTTCCATATGTTCATTTTGATTTGAAGATTGCAAAAGAAAATTCGGTATTTGGCATCTGTCCACACTTACCTGACATAACAGTTACTTAATTCTTTATAATCACACAGATAAGACAAATGCTTAGTTCTTTCCAATATACATGGCAATACACTTCATTTCTTCTTTAGACAGAAAAAGTTTGATGAAAGGCAATAATTTCAGAGACATTATTATTTTGACAATGAATCACTAATCGCACACTCACATCAGGGAACATAGAACCTATTGGGACAGATATGTAATTGTCTTAATTGCTGTTTATGTTGCAGAGACAGAACATTCAAATACAATAAATATCACACTGGCATTTTCCAATTTGTCCACATTAGGTACGTATGCCGGAAAAGGTGTTGTGCGGGGAGGGCATAGATGAGATTGTGTCATCACTTACAAGCTACCTGAGATCTGTAATAATAAAGATTGTGAACCTACAAAGCACAGATGTACAAAAAGATTATCTGATCAACTGCTCTTTTAGTATTCAACTTACCCTCCATTGCTTCACAAAGAACATGGTGCTCTGTGTTGTTGAAATAATATATTGAAATAATAATACTTTCTTGAAAAATGAATACTTTTAATAATATATTCTTGTAAGTGACCACTTTTTTACCAAAGTAATTTGTAAAGAAAAGCCAGCCATGCATTCAGGATGCTGCTCAGTAACTGAAGATGTGACCAGGTCAGACCTACATGCTCCAGTTTTATTTTAAAAATGTCTAACAACCTTTGCAAAGCTGAAAATTGATGCTATGTACAATTTTTTTTTACTTTATGCCAGCTGTCATCAAGGCTTCCTTTAGCATCAAAAAGCTCCAGATCCTCTGTCCCTGATTCAGTCTGATTTCATAGGAAAATAGCACTGCGTTATTTTTCAAGTGAAAATGAAGGACTTGACAATGTTGGTTGGGAGTGGTAACCACTGTGCAACGAATACTGATATGCTTCACGATTTCCAATATAAAGGGAAATCACAATGCAAGTGTGAACAGAGGCTAACAAAAAGAAATTCAAATAGATCAATTTGGTGTTCAAGATTTCTTTTTAAACCCTTATTATTAGTATAGTTTGTGACAAATTGGGACTTATAATGGAGTCTTTTACTGTCTAGTGCACTTATTATACCATTTATTTGTTCCAAATATTTCCATTCCATATAGTATGGATTATCTCTCTCCACCTACACTATAGAGATGGTCTTGATCAGGAAGTTCTCTAGCCCCCATACTAATTTAAAAAAAATATATATATATATATTTATTTCAAATAAACTTTGATCATTGAATATGCAGAATATACTTGATATACAATGATATCTAAAGACCTAAAGAAAGAGTCACTAATGATTGGTTTCAAATTTGGGTGCAAATTAGGTTGTCTTCTGGAAACCTGGACCCAATATCGTATGTCAAAGCCTTACCTCACTGTAGAATTTTTGGTACTCTGGTGAACCAATCTGACACTCACCAGGGAACTCACTCATTATCCTCAAATGGTCCAAACTGGGTTAATATGGAACATGGAACATGAAAAAGGGGATGTCCAGGATTTTTATTTTTTTTATTTTTATTCCTTTCCACTATGCAGTATTATTTGAAGAAATGTATACTTACTGACTTCCTGCCTCTCCGTTTCAATACTGTAACCCCCTGGTCTTCACTGGACTCCTAGCTTCCAACTGTCAACTTCCGCATGGGCAGTGTCATATGTGCTGCTACAACCTTTGGCAGTAACATGTCTCCAAGCAGCACATGATGCAGCAATGACTTGCCAATTGAGTACAAGTCACTGCTGAGACCAATCAGTGGAAGTAGCAATACACATGACCTTGTCCATGCAGAAGTTTAAAAAAAAAAAACTGAAAACAACCCCTTTAAGGGGTACCTGCCATTTAGTAAAAAGTTTTATATATCATAGTGTCATATCAGGTGTGTTGATCAGTGAGGGTCAAACCACCACCAATTACTTGAATTAAAAAGCAGAATTGCTCAGGAAAGCAATGTCCCCTTTTGACTTTCATTTTCACTTCTTGTTTTTCCTGCTCTTTGTAGAATATAGCAGTGTATGGGCTCACAGAAAGACCGTGACCAATACACTGCTAGCCCCTCATCCCAGGATAAGTTAACCTCTTAATTTCAGATGTTGCTGAGGGTCTTGAAGCACTATATCAAACAGTATCGCTCAAGTCCTAACATAAAAAAATTTCATTTTTTCCTGTATTTTTTTTTTTAAGGGATTGTGTGTTGTCAAGCTGTGACACTCGTCCAAGTGCTGGGTCTTCATCAGTGTTTACCTGCATGCCATCCCCTCTGGTAGCATTGATGCAGCTTAACCCCTTCCAGATCACCCATTGCAGACATCAGGAAGTTAAATATGGCGTATGCTAGCAAGTGCAGCAGGCAGCATAGCCACCGCATGTCTCTTGTTTTAAACAGCAGGCATCTGGGGCTAATGCATGCAATCTAGGAGCTCAGAAAAATGGAGCATGTGCTTCCAGGTATGCAACGGCTCCCCCTAGTGGGAATTAGGGGAGCCAGATAGTGTGTGCGTCAGCCTCAGTCCTCCTGAATGATCCGAGGGTGCCGCAAATAGGCTCCTATAAAGAAAATGTCTGTGGCTATAGGAACATATGAAATGCTTATAGACTCCAATGCTAATGCACTGGAGTCTATGAGAGAAGTAATCAAATGATTGCATGTTCCAATTCCCTAGGGGAACTACTAAATATGTAAAAAAAAAAAAAATATATATATATATATATATATATATATATATATATATATATATATAAAAATATATATATCACCCCCTTTCCCTAAAATTAAGATAAAAATAAATAAATAATTTAAAAAAATTAATATGATAGGCATCTCCATGTGTGAAAATGCCCGTAGTATTCAAATTGAAAAATATCCCAAATATTTACCCTAAACATTAAAATCACTGATTTATATTTTTTTCAGTTCAACTCTCCCAAAAAATTGAATACAAAGTGATCAAAAAGTCATTCAGACTCCAAAATGGTATCAATAAAAACTACAGATCATATCGTAAAATGAGCCCTTATACAGCTCTATAGATGTAAAAATAAAAAAAGTTATGGGGATCTTATGATAGCAATGCACAGAAACAACAAATAGTTTTTTTCCGTATTAAAACTCAAGAAAAGCTACATAAATGTGGTATCGTTGTAACAAAAGCCACAATTCCACCAAACTTCATTTTTCTTTTTTTTTTTCAGCTTCTCACTACATTGTATGCAATAGTAAATAGTGATGGCGGAACATCTGCCGGGACAATTCTCGTCTGCGATTACTGGGACCCGGGCGTTCGCTGCGGGTCCCATTCACTTTAATGGCAGGCGAACTTGAAAAACCTTCAGGTCATATTTGCAGCCAGCAAACACTTATTAGAAGTACACAAATAGTCCCACAACATGGACAGTGATATACCAGAGGGGGAATATTGGCAAAGATTCCCACCAAAAATTTGTATTTTAATCGGGGGCCATTTTTATGCGTCTTAAAGGGAAACTCTCAAAAATGTGCCCTGCTGGAGCCTAGAAAATTTTTAGTTCCTATCGGTTGAATGTATACAAATGTGCAGCACGCCAAGTTTTTGTATCCTGTCGAGTCCATAAAAAAAAAAAAATGCATATGTTAAAGTAAAAAAAAAATTCTATCATGGAATTGTATGGTGAACGGACGGCACTCTAAGTCTGAGGCATCTGTTAACGCATACATTTTTGGTATGCATTAAATGGATGGAAAAAATAGGATGTGAATACAGCCCTAGTGTCAGCATAAGCATCAGTACACAGCGGAGCAGCGTGGTGGAGAGGGGAGGCCGCCATGTACTGACAGAGTGCTACCTGGTCCTGCTGGTCAGGGTTGAGGACTGTGCTTCTCAAGGATCATTTTCTACTGGGAAATACAGTGCACAGTATAATACACTAGAATCTATATAATATAAAGATATTAGCCCTACCCCTGTATAATAATACAATTAGGTGATCATTTATTATATAGAAATACGTCTATGTTAGGCGTATTTCTATCACAGATTGGGGCGCAAAGGTCCTTAGCACCGCTATCTGCATATTTTTCCCGCTCATGCCAGGTCTAAAAATGGATGGTGTGGGCAGGGAAAGGGATACAGTTATGGCCATCCAGTTATTGGATGCCACCGCCAGACTTTGAGCGAATAACACTGCCATACTGTGACCGGAAAAGAGGGCACAGTACAGGGAATCACTAGGGGCACTGCACAGGTGGTGGTAAGAGGGCACAATGCAGGGTGTAAGGGGGCAAAGTACAGGGTAAGGGGCACAGAACGGGGTGGGGGGCACAGTCACATGACCCTGTGACATTAGAAGGACCTTATGGTGAATGCAGTTCATTCCCCACCATAATGAGAGGCAGAGAAGTGAGACAGGAGTGTGATTATGTGGATAGAGATAAAAAAAATGTAACTGTCGGCCAGTACAGGCCCCAAAACTTAGACAATAGGCATTTACCTGACAGCAAAGAACTTTGGATTCTGTGGCTGGAGGTACATTAGGCGGTCACAGGATAAATATATAACTGTCGGCCAGTACAGGCCCCAAAGATTAGGCAATAGGCATTCATCTGACAGCAAAGAACTTTGGATTCTGTGGCTGGAGGTACATTAGGTGGTCACAGGATAAATATTTAACTGTCGGCCAGTACAGGCCCCAAAAATTTGCCAATAGGCATTCACCTGACAGCAAAGAATTTTGGATTCTGTGGCTGGAGGAACATTAGGTGGTCACAGGATAAATATTTAACTGTCGGCCAGTAGAGGCCCCAAAAATTTGCCATTAGGCATTCACCTGACAGCAAAGAACTTTGGATTCTGTGGCTGGAGGTACATTAGGTGGTCACAGGATAAATATGTAACTGTCGGCCAGTATAGGCTGCAAAAATTAGGCATTCACCTAAAAGGCCATTTATGCCGCTGTATATACATAAGGCAAGGACCATTCTTTGTTCCGGGAGATGGCAGATATGTGTGGCCTGTCATGAGGAAATTCAATTACACGTGGTCATCACAAGTGTTGAATTCCTCCGAGATCCATGCCTCATTAATTTAAAAAAATGTGAAGTAGTCCACACTGTCGTGAGGTAGGCGAGTGCGCTTATTGGTCATGATCCTCCCCTGCTGCGCTGAACGTCCTTTCGGACAGGACACTCGACGAGAGGCAAGCCAAGAGTTCCATGGCAAATTGTGCCAGCTCTTGCCACAGGTCAAGCCTGCACACCCAGTAGTCAAGGGGTTCCTCGCTTCTCAGATCATCCTTATCGGCCTTTAACCCGATGTAGTCAGACTCCTGTCAGTCTAGGTGTTCTTTGAGTGCAGCTGTCGATGAGTTGGCTTCAAGAATGGTCTTATATCCGAAGTGACCAACACATCTTCAAACCTCCCTCTTTTTTCAGGCGCGGTAGGATTGGAACCCGTACCTGTTTCTCTGTGGGTGGAAATTCATCTGCCATTGCTCGCAACAGCAGAATTCAGCATCTCTCGAGGCAAGGACTGGAAATGCTGCATTATAACAGCCCTCTGTGATGATGGAAACATGTCCGCCATTTTGTGTTTGTAACGGGGGTCTAAGTACGTTGCCACCCAGTACCGGTCCTAGACCTTTATGCTTTTTATACAGGGGTCCCTCTTCAAACACTGGAGCATGAAGGCCCCCCATTTTCACTACAGAATGTCATCCTCGGTCTCCTCCCCCCAGCCATGGACAACACCAGGGATCGCCGAAAATTTTAAAGCCTGCTCTTTTTGCTCCTCCTCCTTCTCCCCCCAGCCACCATCCTCCTCTGACTCCTCTTCAGACTCCTGCTGACTTGTCTCAGATGGAATAGCCCCCACTGGGAATTCCTTCAGCATTGTGACTTCCTCATCTTCCAGCTCCTGCTTCTCGACGGCTTGACACAATGCAATGCACGCTCCAGAAAGAAGGAGAAAGGTACGATGTCACCAGTTTGGTGAAAAAAAAACAAGCTCCCAGAACCTGTCCTCCTGCAGAGTTTGTACAGGTAGTCGTGAATGGCATGTTTCTGCTGGAGCAGCCTATCAAGCATATACAAGGTGGAGTTCCAGCACAAATCAGACATCTGACGGGCAAGTGATGTCGCCGCTGAACGTCACCAAGGCGAGCCATGGCCGTGTAAGATCTTCTAAAATGGCAGCTGTGGTCATCCATGTTATCCATTTCCGCATGTAGATTTTTCTACAGGCTTACATTTTATTTGAACTTTCAATATTTTGTATAGCCCTGTTCACATGATGCAGTTTCTCACACCCTGCGCTTGTGCTTTGCAGACAGAACTTTTTGCCTGTGCTGCTCTAGCCCAAGCGCGGGGATGTGGGAAGTGTATTATGTGGGGCCATTTTAATCTATGTTCTTTGAGAATGATGCTTCAGGTGTGAGTCTGCGAGCTGATTGATTTGAGACATCATGTTACCACCACCCACTAGATGGGGGAGGGTGCATGGGTCTTTAAATTTCTCCAAGCTCCCAGACCACATTGTTACGACTAAAGAGAAGGTCTCCGAAACGCATAAACAGCTTGTCTGTGATACTGTCCCTCATATGATGTGATTTAATAAAGAGGAAGATTTTATGGGAAGAAAAATAAGTGCCGGAATCGTCTTTTTCTATTTCACTTTGTCTACGTCCAGGAACTTGCTGGCTTGACTCCGTGCACACGGGATATTACACGCCAACCAGGTGAGCTGGATAACATTACCTATATACCTTTTAAAATGGCCAAAGATTTTCCTGGCCTGCCGCAAGACATCCTGGACCCCAGGGCATTTGTCAACGAATTGCTGCACGACTAAGTTCATGTGTCATTTTGCCCTGTTTCAGCATGCTCAGCAGATTGGCACCGTTGTCGCACACCACTTTACCAACTGTCAAATTGAGCATAGTTAGCCACTGATCGGCCTGTGACCGCAGAGCTGTAAATAGTGCAGGATGGGTGTGGCTCTTGGCTTCCCGGCACGACAGCCACAGCACATCATGGCAACGTCTCACCTGGCACGTCGAATAGGTTCTGGGGAGCTTGGGTGGTGCAGAGGAAGAGCAGCAGTGGAAAAGGAGGAGTGAGCCAAGGAGGAGACGGAGGATGGAGTAGGATGAGGAGGAGAAGAAGAGGCAGGCCTGCATGCAATCTGCGGCGGCAACACCAAATCCACATGGTGGGTACATGCTTGACGGCCGTCAGAAGGTTCACCCAGTGGGCAGGAAAAGCTATGTACAGTTGTGGCCAAAAGTTTTGAGAATTACATAAATATTGGAAATTGGAAAAGTTGCTGCTTAAGTTTTTATAATAGCAATTTGTATATACTACAGAATGTTATGAAGAGTGATCAGATGAATTGCATAGTCCTTCTTTGCCATGAAAATTAACTTAATCCCCAAAAAAACTTTCCACTGCATTTCATTGCTGTCATTAAAGGACCTGCTGAGATCATTTCAGTAATCGTCTTGTTAACTCAGGTGAGAATGTTGACGAGCACAAGGCTGGAGATCATTATGTCAGGCTGATTGGGTTAAAATGGCAGACTTGACATGTTGAAGGAGGGTGATGCTTGAAATCATTGTTCTTCTATTGTTAACCATGGTGACCTGCAAAGAAACGCGTGCAGCCATCATTGCGTTGCATAAAAATGGCTTCATAGGCAAGGATATTGTGGCTACTAAGATTGCACCTCAATCAACAATTTATAGGATGATCAAGAACTTCAAGGAAAGAGGTTCAATTCCTCTTAAGAAGGCTTCAGGGTGTCCAAGAAAGTCCAGCAAGCGCCAGGATCATCTCCTAAAGAGGATTCAGCTGCGGGATCGGAGTGCCACCAGTGCAGAGCTTGCTCAGGAATGGCAGCAGGCAGGTGTGAGCGCATCTGCACGCACAGTGAGGCGAAGACTTTTGGAAGATGGCCTGGTGTCAAGAAGGGCAGCAAAGAAGCCACTTCTCTCCAAAAAAACATCAGGGACAGATTGATCTTCTGCAGAAAGTATGGTGAATGGACTGCTGAGGACTGGGGCAAAGTCATATTCTCCGATGAAGCCTCTTTCCGATTGTTTGGGGCATCTGGAAAAAGGCTTGTCCGGAGAAGAAAAGGTGAGCGCTACCATCAGTCCTGTGTCATGCCAACAGTAAAGCATCCTGAGACCATTCATGTGTGGGGTTGCTTCTCATCCAAGGGAGTGGGCTCACTCACAATTTTGCCCCAAAACACAGCCATGAATAAAGAATGGTACCAAAACACCCTCCAACAGCAACTTGTTCCAACAATCCAACAACAGTTTGATGAAGAACAATGCATTTTCCAGCACGATGGAGCACGTGCCATAAGGCAAAAGTGATAACTAAGTGGCTCGGGGACCAAAATGTTGACATTTTGGGTCCATGGCCTGGAAACTCCCCAGATCTTAATCCCATTGAGAACTTGTGGTCAATCCTCAAGAGGCGGGTGGACAAACAAAAACCCACTAATTCTGACAAACTCCAAGAAGTGATTATGAAAGAATGGGTTGCTATCAGTCAGGAATTGGCCCAGAAGTTGATTGAGAGCATGCCCAGTCGAATTGCAGAGGTCCTGAAAAAGAAGGGCCAACACTGCAAATACTGACTCTTTGCATAAATGTCATGTAATTGTCGATAAAATCCTTTGAAACGTATGAAGTGCGTGTAATTATATTTCACTACATAACAGAAACAACTGAAACAAAGATCTAAAAGCAGTTTAGCGAAAACTTTGTGAAACTTTCAAACTTTGTGAAAACTAATATTTTTGTCATTCTCAAAACTTTTGGCCACAACTGTACATTCCCTGACCGTGTTTGCTAGACCACGTGTCTGTGGTCAGATATATCTTGGCACCGACACTGCCAGAGATATATTAACTTGCTGCTGAAAGTGGCCATATAGTTCAGGGACGCCCTTCTGTGAGAAATATTTCATTCCGGGGACCTTCCATTGTGGTATGCCAATGGCCACAAATTTTCTAAAGTCCTCCGAGTCCACCAATTTATATGTCAGTAGTTGGCGGGCTAGCAGTTCCGACAAGCCAGTGGTCAGCCGTTGGGCAAGAGGATTATTCGGCGTCCTAATTTTTTTACGCTTGAACATTTGTGCCATGGAAGCCTGCCTTGTGCCAGATGAACGCGACAATGGAACGGTGGAAGGTGGAGTGGAGGATAAATGGGAAGAAAGAGGAGAAGGAAAAGAGGCAGGACATGGAGCGTCGGGAGTGTGGCTTTGTGGGTTCTAATGGCGTTGCTCCCACTGTGCTCGGTGATGGGAGGTTAGGTGCCTTAAGGCGATCGTTCCTAGGTGAGTGTCGGGCTTACCGCGACTTATGCATTGACAGCACAGGATGCAGATGACAACACTATTATCAGCAGCTGACACGTTAAAAAAAAGCATACACTGTGGAACCATGTGCCGGCGTCCTGGGAGCGCAAGATGTGACCGTGCATGGTGGATGGCTTGCTCCATATACATTTGCAGTCTGCTTTTTGCATCCTGTTCACTGCGAGTTCTGCCTGCTACTCCTCCCTATCTGCTGCTCCGTCTCTTCCTCTGAACTCCCCTCCTCTTCCTCTCTTGTGGGCACCTACGTAACGTCCATCGACACGTCATCATCGTCACCTTCACCAACACTGACATTTCAGATCTTGGAGTAGGCAACAACAGCAGGGACCACCCTCCTTGGGCTGATCTGGGTATTGTCGTCAGACCGCTGGGTGGTGGCCGATGTCAAGAATGACTGCACATCGGTATGGTCTGGGAATGGATGGGAAAATAATTCCTCTGACTCGAGTGGAGGGGATATGGTGTTGGTGGTGTCTTTGCTGCATACAGCAGAGAGTGAGGAGGGTGCAGATACAGAGGATGAGTAGGGTGCAGAAGCGGAAGGCTGACCGAGCCACTCAACCAACTTTGGTGCGCACCTTCTCCAACGTCCCACTTAGGGTCCGGCCTGGTGCACCTGCCCGACCCCTACCATCCCTGCGGAACAGTCTGCCTCTTCCTCTGCCTGTCATTTTCTAAATGACCCTCTGCCTAAGTCCGTAGTGAAGAGCAGTATTTGTGGAAGAAGGTATATCGCAGCCCTCAATCAGTATTTGGCGGAAACAGGTTTATAGCACCCCTCAATCAGTATTTGGCGGAAACACGTATATGACACCCCTCAATCAGTATTTTGTGGAAGCAGGTGTATCGCAGCCCTCAATCAGTAGTTGGTGGAAACACGGATATGGCACCCCTCAATCAGTATTTTTTGGAAGCAGGTGTATCGCAGCCCTCAATCAGTATTTTGTGGAAGAAGGTATATAGCACCCCTCAATCAGTATTTGGCGGAAACTGGTATATAGCACCCCTCAATCAGTGTTTGGCAGAAACAGGTATTTACCACCCCTCAATCAGGATTTTGTGGAAGAAGGTATATCACAGCCCTCAAGCAGTTTTTTGGGGGGGCAACAGGTATATCACACGCGTTGTAATTAGTTACTCCAATAGCGTTTGTCCCTCTATCTAGCTGCGGTATCGCAGCAGAACTGCACACAACTGCTGCACAATACAAATGCACTATAATATAATTTCTATGTTAGAAAGTATATTATAAGTATATTATACCCCTCTGTATCACACCTATCGATAGCACACCTATAGCAGTCCTTAAAATTACTTTTGTGGCCCTATTAGCTAGCACTTGGTGTCCCTAACTGTCCATGCTCCATAATGCAACCTCTTCCTACACTGGCAAAACACATAATGTAAAATGTCTGCCAGATTGTGTTCTGTTATAAGGTAGGGGGTATGTCCATGTGCTGAAACTTCTCAATTGGCTGTCCTGTCCTACCTGATGAATGTGTCATGGGTCAAAGTTCGGCACTATGCAAAAAAATATGGTGCGTGCGAATATTGCCATATGTTCACATGTTCGGCGAATCGTGAACGAGCGAAACAACCGCTGAGCGAACCGCAAGGCCATCTCTAATAGTAAATGCTGGCATTACAAAGTACAACTTTTCCTCTAAAAAAATAAACCTTCATATGGGTTCATGAATGGGAAAAAAAGTTATGGCTCTGGGAAGGCAGGAAGTAAAAAAAAAAAAAAATGAGAAAAATTTAAAATTGACTGGTCCTGAAGATGTTATTTACGCCTCCCTTCAAGTGAATGGGAGAGGAAGCTATATTTACACTGCAACACCACTACAGGTAAAGAGTTTTTTCGTTCTCTTTTGTGTCCTAGACCCTAAAAATGGCTAAGGATTATTTATTCTTATCCTAATGGTGTTCTCAAAGCTGACCAACCATACACATTAGATAAATGAAGGCCGAACCCGACAATTATCTAATGTGTAAGGGGCCTCCCAACTCTCCCCTGACTGCAAATGTCACAGGTAAAAAGTAGTAGTCAGCCGACAAGAAGCTAATGTTTTTAGCCAGTCTAAGGTTCAGGAGTGATGAATATACGGCAATATGAATTTTCCGTAAGATATAATATGCACTATCATGCGACAAACATATACACTTCTTAGGCTATTGCTGATATAAGCAGGAAAACTCTCTTACCTTGGTGGAAGCGCTCATGTGCTCTACTTAGTTATGTCAAATATAAAGCTATATTTAGCCTGTTTTATGGGCATGACAGATTGTAAGCATCTTTCATGATCATTACACTATTCATTTGCTTACTATATTTCTTGTCCTTTCCAGATGGTTCAAGTCAAGTGAGATGCTTTTTATTTTGATGCAAACATTTTGAATTACAGTCCCCTGAACAATTAAAATATTGTAAAAGTGAATGATCCATGTCCTCGCTCTCCTTTGATTTCAGTGTGTAATTTGTGTGGTGCTATTCTGTCATTCACAGATGCCGTATGTAGAGCAAAAGGGAGACCATGAGTTTTATTACATGAGTTGAAGTGTATACATAGGAATAATTCAGCACCAGCTAGTTTAATATTTTCAATCTGTTTACTTGCAGCTACAAATGTCCTCAATACTGCATTGAAATATAGAATACAGTATCTTCAAACGGGATATTTGAATTAACATGAGTACAAATAGAACAAGGCTGCAAAGATCATTGACCAAAAAGTATGCTTTGACAAGATAGCTGAGGAATTTACTACTATTGTATGTTCTTAAATAAATAATACTATTATACAATACATCCTACTAGAGATCAGCGAACCTTTTGTGATTCTGTTTGGTTCCGATTCGCTGAAATAAAAAAAAAAAGTTTGGTTAGGAAATGAATTGATTCAGCCCGAATCTAAGTAGCTCTAATTGCCCTGGAAATTGGTAATGCATATAACACACTCTAGTCTCCTAGGACTCTTACAGTATCTCTTATTTCTTTTTTTGTTAATTTTTATGAATTTTTGTGTTTTCTCTACCCCCTCAATAAGCTGTTGAACACAATAACAGCTATAGTAAATAATGTCAAAATGATACTTACATACATAGCTATAGGTAAACGCATGTTTGACAGCGTTCAAACAGCATGTTTTAAAACACAAAGTGCTGCTACATGTGCTAAGCTTTTTCATATTCCAAAGCATTAAAAAATTGTCCCTTATCGGGGCAGATGGTTTTCAACCCCTTCAGCCACCGTGACATACGTAGCTGAGGAAATGTTTGGAGATGGATGCCCACTCCATACGAGGCGGATGCCGGCTGTACAATATAGCAGGCACCCAGCTACAATGACTGGGAATGGCGATCACGCCAAACACTGTCATTTAACACCTCAACACCGATCGTGACATCTGTGAGGTAAGGCAGAAGGATGCTGCTCCCTCTGTCTTCCAAATGGAGCCCCTGCAGTGAAATTGGCAACCAGGATGCTTCTGAAGCTTCCCAGGCCTTCCATGGTAAGTGCCCTGCTAATCTGTGCATGAGGCACAGCTCAGCAGGCAATGTGTCAAAATCCCATTCACCCTAACTGAATCTCTATCATGGTGAATAGGACAAGTGATCAAAAGATTCCAGGTTTTAGCCCGCTAAGAAAGTTAAAAGTTATTATTATAAAAAAAAAAATTTAATCACCCCCTTTCCCAATTTTATATATAAAAATATATAAACCCCCAAAAAAATAAGGCAACAACTGTTGGCGAAATGATTAGAAAATGGAAAAAAACACAATATGACTGTCAATCTTCTTTGGTCTAGGGCTCCATGCAAGATCTCACCTCGTGGGGTAAGGATGATTCTGAGAAAGGTCAGGAATTAGCCCAGAACTACACGGGAAGACCTGGTCAATGACCTGAATAGGGCTGAGACCACAGTCTCAAAGGTCTTATATATAATTTTTGTGGATTAACTATTTCTTTAATTCGACTCACGTATATATCCTCTCTGAATACCAGAATATATGTAAATGACTTCTTATTTTTGATTATGGCCAGTTTTTTGTCAGGCACCCTATTTACTGAGGCACTTATCAAGGAGGCTAAGGATATATTTTCAGACAAGGATATTCCTGGACTCTCCACTTCTGCCATCTGTAAAATAGCATTCAGGGATCTCTATTTTGGTTATAAGGACAATTTAAAATCCTGGTGCGAGCTACGATCATTAGAGAGTTATCTTGACAATAAAATAGTACCAATGGCTAGGGATGAGCGAACCCGAACTGTATAGTTCGGGTTCGTACCGAATTTTGGGGTGTCCGTGACACGGACCCGAACCCGAACATTTTCGTAAAAGTCCGGGTTCGGGTTCGGTGTTCGGCTCTTTCTTGGCGCTTTTTGAAAGGCTGCAAAGCAGCCAATCAACAAGCGTCATACTACTTGCCCCAAGAGAACATCACAGCCATGCCTACTATTGGCATGGCTGTGATTGGCCAGTGCAGCATGTGACCCAGCCTCTATTTAAGCTGGAGTCACGTAGCGCCGCACGTCACTCTGCTATGATCAGTATAGGGAGAGGTTGCAGCTGCGACGTTAGGGCGAGATTAGGCAGATTAACTCCTCCAAAAGACTTCATTCTGTGATCGATCTGCAGCTGTGGATCATTGAAGTGCTATTATTTAGAGTTGAGCGAACACCTGGATGTTCGGGTTCGAGAAGTTCGGCCGAACTTCCCGGAAATGTTCGGGTTCGGGATGCGAACCCGATCCGAACTTCGTCCCGAACCCGAACCCCATTGAAGTCAATGGGGACCCGAACTTTTCGGCACTAAAAAGGCTGTAAAACAGCCCAGGAAAGAGCTAGAGGGCTGCAAAAGGCAGCAACATGTAGGTAAATCCCCTGCAAACAAATGTGGATAGGGAAATGAATTTTAAAAAAAAATTAACCCAATATCAATTGGACAGAGGTCCCATAGCAGAGAATCTGGTTTCACGTCAGCAGAGAATCAGTCTCTTCATGCCATAGCAAAGAATCTGGCTTCATGTCAGCAGAGAATCAGTCTCTTCATGCCATAGCAGAGAATCTGGCTTTATGTCAGCACAGAATCTGTCTTCATGTCATAGCAGAGAATCAGGCTTCACGTCACCCACCACTGGAACAGGCCACTGTCACTGTTGAAAAAGGCTTGCATGCCGAAACGCGTCCTGGTTGTAGGACTTTCTGCTTTATGAAGAAAAAATAAAAAAGAAGCTTATTTGAAAGACACAGCTGCTGGGATTTATCTTGTATCTACTGGAGATTGCTCCTTTCCCGTGCAGCGTGCACCTAAAGGTGAAGTGCCGACCTGTTTCCTTGAATAGCAGAGAATCAGGCTTCATGTCACCCACCACTGGAACAGGCCACTGTCACACATTTAGGCCCAGGCACCCAGGCAGAGGAGAGAGGTCCCGTAACAGAGAATCTGGCCTTATGTCAGCGCAGAATCAGTCTTCATGTCATAGCAGAGAATCAGGCTTCACGTCACCCACCACTGGAACAGGCCACTGTCACACATTTAGGCCCCGGCACCCAGACAGAGGAGAGCGGTCCCGTAACAGAGAATCTGGCCTGATGTCAGCGCAGAATCTGTCTTCATGTCATAGCAGAGAATCAGGCTTCACGTCACCCACCACTGGAACAGGCCACTGTCACACATTTAGGCCCAGGCACCCAGGCAGAGGAGAGAGGTCCCGTAACAGAGAATCTGGCCTGATGTCAGCACAGAATCTGTCTTCATGTCATAGCAGAGAATCAGGCTTCACGTCACCCACCACTGGAACAGGCCACTGTCACACATTTAGGCCCAGGCACCCAGTCAGAGGAGAGAGGTCCCGTAACAGAGAATCTGGCCTTATGTCAACACAGAATCTGTCTTCATGTCATAGCAGAGAATCAGGCTTCACGTCACCCACCACTGGAACAGGCCACTGTCACACATTTAGGCCCAGGCACCCAGTCAGAGGAGAGAGGTCCCGTAACAGAGAATCTGGCCTTATGTCAACACAGAATCTGTCTTCATGTCATAGCAGAGAATCAGGCTTCACGTCACCCACCACTGGAACAGGCCACTGTCACACATTTAGGCCCAGGCACCCAGGCAGAGGAGAGAGGTCCCGTAACAGAGAATCTGGCCTTATGTCAGCACAGAATCTGTCTTCATGTCATAGCAGAGAATCAGGCTTCACGTCACCCACCACTGGAACAGGCCACTGTCACACATTTAGGCCCCGGCACCCAGACAGAGGAGAGCGGTCCCGTAACAGAGAATCTGGCCTTATGTCAGCGCAGAATCTGTCTTCATGTCATAGCAGAGAATCAGGCTTCACGTCACCCACCACTGGAACAGGCCACTGTCACATATTTAGGCCCAGGCACCCAGGCAGAGGAGAGAGGTCCCGTAACAGAGAATCTGGCCTTATGTCAGCGCAGAATCTGTATTCATGTCATAGCAGAGAATCAGGCTTCACGTCACCCACCACTGGAACAGGCCACTGTCACACATTTAGGCCCAGGTACCCAGGCAGAGGAGAGAGGTCCCGTAACAGAGAATCTGGCCCTATGTCAGCGCAGAATATGTCTTCATGTCATAGCAGAGAATCAGGCTTCACGTCACCCACCACTGGAACAGGCCACTGTCACACATTTAGGCCCCGGCACCCAGACAGAGGAGAGCGGTCCCGTAACAGAGAATCTGGCCTTATGTCAGCGCAGAATCTGTATTCATGTCATAGCAGAGAATCAGGCTTCACGTCACCCACCACTGGAACAGGCCACTGTCACACATTTAGGCCCAGGTACCCAGGCAGAGGAGAGAGGTCCCGTAACAGAGAATCTGGCCTGATGTCAGCGCAGAATCTGTCTTCATGTCATAGCAGAGAATCAGGCTTCACGTCACCCACCACTGGAACAGGCCACTGTCACACATTTAGGCCCAGGCACCCAGGCAGAGGAGAGAGGTCCCGTAACAGAGAATCTGGCCTGATGTCAGCACAGAATCTGTCTTCATGTCATAGCAGAGAATCAGGCTTCACGTCACCCACCACTGGAACAGGCCACTGTCACATATTTAGGCCCAGGCACCCAGGCAGAGGAGAGAGGTCGCGTAACAGAGAATCTGGCTTCATGTCAGCACAGAATAAGTCTTCATGTCATAGCAGAGAATCAGGCTTCACGTCACCCACCACTGGAACAGGCCACTGTCACACATTTAGGCCCCGGCACCCAGACAGAGGAGAGGTTCATTCAACTTTGGGTTGCCCCGCAATATAATGGTAAAATGAAATTCAAAATAGTATTGAATGAGGAAGTGCCCTGGAGTAGAATAATATATTGTTAAGGGGAGGTAGTTAATATCTAATCTGCACAAGGGATGGACAGGTCCTGTGGGATCCATGCCTGGTTCATTTTTATGAACGTCAGCTTGTCCACATTGGCTGTAGACAGGCGGCTGCGTTTGTCTGTAATGACGCCCCCTGCCGTGCTGAATACACAATCAGACAAAACGCTGGCCGCCGGGCAGGCCAGCACCTCCAAGGCATAAAAGGCTAGCTCTGGCCACGTGGACAATTTGGAGACCCAGAAGTTGAATGGGGCCGAACCATCAGTCAGTACGTGGAGGGGTGTGCACAGGTACTGTTCCACCATGTTAGTGAAATGTTGCCTCCTGCTAACACGTTCCGTATCAGGTGGTGGTGCACTTAGCTGTGGCGTGGTGACAAAACTTTTCCACATCTCTGCCATGCTAACCCTGCCCTCAGAGGAGCTGGCCGTGACACAGCTGCGTTGGCGACCTCTTGCTCCTCCTCTGCCTTCGCCTAGGGCTTCCACTTGTTCCCCTGTGACATTTGGGAATGCTCTCAGTAGCGCGTCTACCAACGTGCGTTTGTACTCGCGCATCTTCCTATCACGCTCCAGTGTAGGAAGTAAGGTGGGCACATTGTCTTTGTACCGGGGATCCAGCAAGGTGGCAACCCAGTAGTCCGCACACGTTAAAATGTGGGCAACTCTGCTGTCGTTGCGCAGGCCCAGTGTCGGCATCATGTTCATTCCCTGTGCTGGCATCAGCACAGGGAACGAACTACGCATGCGCTAGCTCGCGCATCACAAGATTTCGGCGCTCCAGCTCTGTGACGTCAGCCAGCAAGGAGGAGATTCGGAGGACGCGGGGCGGTGCTGGGCTCCTTTCCGCTGGACTCATCTCCGGATACAGGACACATATCAGGTTCATTTGCATATTGATCAAAACGGTTTTTTAACACAATAAAAGCGCAGAGAGCTATGGGGACTGGGTATTGCAGATGTGCTAGCGGCCATCTAGCAGCCCATGTCCCCAGCTCTATGCACAAAATCCTGGTGACAGGTTTCCTTTAACCTTTTGAAAATCCTGCTTGAGGAAGAAAAGAAAAAGTTTGAAAATACTGCGAAAAAGTTACAAGAACTTAAGTTTAAGAATGACGTTGATTTTTCCAAACAGGAAGCATCCCTACAAATGTCTGTAGAAAGGTTCCAAAACTTGCTTAAAGAATGCAAGCACAGACAATTTATGCGCGATCTTAGTGAGGTTAGGGAAAACAAAGCCTACTGTATTGAGGCCAAATCCATACCTCCCTCGGGCTCTGAGATCTTCTCATCGGACATTAATCTTTACGACAACGAGATCCAACAGAACCCGTATAGGGGAACCTACAATAGGGGTGCGCTGCAATCAAGGAGGGCAGGGAGAAGATGGCAGAGGTGGGGAAGACAAACGGGAGCTCCCCGTGGAGGAAGTACTACATCTTCCTTTTCCTCAATGCCCTCCTCTGCATTGATAAACTACACTCCTCCAAACCCCTTTATTTTAGAAAAGGCCCAACATCGTATCGGCTGCGAGATCGCATCAAGACAGGCGAGCACGGTACCCCTCACATGACTTACAAATCATAAATCTCACCACACCTGACCTTAATGATATTGAATGTAATGTTCTGAGAAGGGGTCTATCATTTGTACCTACCACCAATTTTCACCTGAGTCAAGGATTTACACCTGTTCGTTAGAAAGCTCAAGTGGCATAAATTCTTTAGCAACACTTAAAAGTGGGGTTGAGCGAACCTGAACTGTAAAGTTCGGGTTTATACCGAACATTAGGATTTTTTGACCCCGGACCCGAACCCGAACATTTCAGTAAAAGTTTGAGTTCGGTGTTCGGCGATTTAATGGCGCTTTTTAAAAGGCTGCAGGGCAGCCAATCAACAAGCGTTTAACTTGTGTACCCTTAGAAGGAATGGCTGTGATTGGCCGGTACAGCATGTGACCCAGACTCTAAATAAGCTGTCCCATGGAAGCGTTCAGCTGTCTCTCCCAAACACTGGAGCGATAGAGGAAGTACCCCCCTACCCACCCGCGATCCCAGGCCCTGAATGACAGCATTTCAAAATTACTGGCCTTTGAAATGCTGTCATTCCGTCTGGTGAGTTTTAAAAACCTTATGGCTGTGGCTGTCCCACAGTATGTTGTTCCCAATCGCCACTACATTTCCAGGTGAGCCATCCCTTCACTGCACAACCAAGTGGGGGACAAAATCAGGTGTGCACTGCGCAACGCCATCTGTGATCCAACTAATTACGGACACGTGGACCAGTAAGCACGGTCAGGGACGTTATAGCTCCATAACAACACACTGGGTAAATGCAGTGGTGGCTGGGCCTGAGGCGGATAACAGTTTGGTGCATGTCCTTCCACCACCGAGGATTCCAGGGTGTTTCTCTTTGCCTCCTGTTCCCTCCTCCTCCACTTTCTCATCCTCTACCGCCTCCTCATCCAGTCAGCATAACACCTTCACCACCAACTTCAGCAAAGCCAGGGGTAAACGACAGCAGGCAGTTTTAAAACATGTTTGGGGGACAACCCCACACTGTGCATAAGCTGTGGACAGGCATGGAACAACAGACCGATGAGTGGTTGGTGCCAGTAAGGCCCAAGCCCACCCTCGTGGTGTGCAATAATGGGCAAAATCTGGTAGCAGCTCTGGGCCTAGCCGATTTGACGCACATCCCTTGCCTGGCGTATGTGCTGAATTTGGTGGTGCAGAAATTCCTTAAAAATGACCCCAATATGTCAGAGCTGCTGTAGAAAGTGCGGGCCATCTGTGCACGCTTTCGGCGTTCTCACTCTGCTGCTGCTCGCCTGTCATCGCTGCAGTGTAACTTCGGCCTTCCCGCTCACCGACTCATATGCGACGTGCCCACAAGGTGGAACTCCACCTTGCACATGCTGGCCAGACTGTGCGAGCAGCAGCAGACGATAGTGGAGTTTTAGGTGCAGCACACACGGGTGAGTCGCTCTGCGGAACAGCACCACTTCACCACCAATGACTGGGCCTCCACACGAGACCTGTGTGCCTTATTGCGCTGTTTTGAGTACTCCAGCAACATGGCCAGTGCTAATGACGCCGTTCTCAGCGTTACTATCCCACTTCTATGCCTCCTTGAAAAAACGCTTCGGGCGATGAAGCAAGAGAATGTGGCACAAAAGGAGGATGAGGAAGAGGGATCATTTCATAGGCTTTCAGGCCAGTCATTCACAAGTGGCTCCCAGGGTGGGTTCCTGCACCAACATACGCCAGGTACACAATTGTCCAGCCAGGGCACAGTTCTGGAGGATGACGAGGAGGAGGAGGAGATGGAGGAGGAGGAACGATGTTTACAGTAGGGTGGCACCCAAACCGGCTCATGGCCATCACTGGTGCGTGGGTAGGGGGGATACAGAGGACACAGACGATACACCTCCCACTGAGGACAGCTTGTCGTTGCCTCTGAGCAGCCTGGCACACATGAGCGATTACATGCTGCAGTGGCTCCGCAACGACCGCCGAGTTGGACACATTTTAACTTGTGTTGATTACTGGGTGGCCACGCTGCTGGATCCCTATTACAAGTTCCACGTATCATCCTTAATTCCATTACTGGAGCATGATCGTAAGATGCGTGAGTACAAGCGCACGCTGGTAGACGCGCTGCTGATGGCATTCACACCTGACAGCGGGGGCACAGTGGAAGCACAAGGCGAAGGCAGAGGAGGAAGAAGAAGTCGCCAACGCAGCTGGGGCACCGCCAGGAGGTCAGAAGGGTGGGTTAGCATGGCCAAAATGTTGAAAAGCTTTGTTACCACACCACAATAACCAGCACCACCAGCTGATATGGAACGTCTTAGCAGGAGGCAGCATTTAAGCAACATGGTGGAGCAGTATGTGTGCACACGCCCACACGTACTGAATGATGGGTCTGCCCCCTTCAACTTCTGGGTCTCCAAATTGGGCACATGGCCTGAGCTTGCCCTTGATGCCTTGGAGGTGCTGGCCTGCCCTGCAGCCAGAGTATTGTCTGAACATGTGTTTAGCACGGCAGGGGGCGTTATCACAGACAAGTGCAGCTGCCTGTCCACAGCAAATCATGGACAAGCTCATGTTCATTAAAATGAACCAGGCATGGATCTCAAGGGACTTGTCCGTACCTTGTGCAAATTAGAGATGTATACCTGCCTCTCCCAGCCATTGTTATACTCTAGCGCACTTTCTCATTGTTTTATTTTTTATATTTACCAATGTTTTGGGGTGTACCTTAATTTAAACAAAAAATAATAAAAAATACCAGTGTTGGCCACCACCTCCACCTCCTCCTCCACCACCGCTTCCACCTACACCACCACATCCACTGCCTCCTCAACCTCCTACTCCATATGGACCTCCACCTCCCAGATCAAGATTATTATTTTTTATTTTTACGTATTTTATGTTATTTTAAGTAATTTCACAAATTCGTCTGATACATTGGTGGGTGACATACCCAAGTTTTTGGCTGTGATATACCCCTGTTCTACATGGTGGACAAGGAAATACATTTCACTAATTTTGTATACGGATAGAGACAAAAGGATGGCACTCACCACTTTGCGCTGAGACAATTTTCTTTTATTCTCGGTAGAGAGCTTACAACATATATGAGTGTGTTCCAGCTGAATAGGCGATGGCCGTTTCGCACCTTAGTGCTTCCTCTGGCCCTTAATCAAGTGAAACCCTTCACCTGCTTTTAAAGAGATTCAGACTGTGACGTGATATTACCTGCGCCCAACTAGGAGGAGGAGGAGATGGCGCCTGCCCCTGTGCGTCAGAGTAAATCACGTCACGGTGAAAGACAAACAATAAAACAAAACTTTAAAATAGTACCAGAATCATACAGTTATAAATGCAACATATGAGTGAGAGAAATCGGGTCCCTATAAGAATACCCCCATATCGATCTTGTCATTTAGACCCAGGGGTCCCATTGCGTCCGCACGTAGGATCCACTTGCTTTCTCTCCTGAGAAGCTCCTTGTGTCTATCACCCCCTTGCGGTAAACACTGTACTACCTCTATGCCAGCGAAACTAAGGGTGAGATGGTTACCTGCGTGTACCTCCCTCACATGATCTATCAGCCATATGCAGCCTTTTCCCGTTGACAGTGAATTTATATGTTCCCTGATCCTCTCCTGGAGGCACCTGATCGTTTTACCTATATAGAACCTGCCGCATACACACTTAATAAGGTACACCACGTATTTACTTTTAGGGTATTCACTTTATGTTGTATCCCTCCAAACCTTAAAGTGTTCCATTGAGGGTTCAACCTACAGCACGAACAATGTCCGCACCTTGCGGTTTCCTTTAGGTCCCCAATTCTCCAGCCATGTAATAGGTTTTTTCTCTAAAAATCTGCTGCGGACTAACTTGTCCCTCAAGGTATGACGTCTCCTAAAAGCTATGATGGGTGCCACATTTTTTATCTCTTTAATATAAAATTGTCTCAGCGCAAAGTGGTGAGTGCCGTCCTTTTGTCTCTATCGGTATACAAGATTACTGTAGCGTAACTGTCTGGTTACATGTGGGACAGAGCACCGCCGACAGCGCATACCACGCAAGTTTACCTGCTTAATCCCAAATTGACAAGGTTGCTAATACAAGACGAGGGGTGTTGTTGCTCGTTCGCAGTGCCACTCTGACTTTTTCTACAGCTTTTATTGATAACTTTGGACTATGCTAACCACGCGTCTGTCTTAAAGAAGTAGAGCACGCTAGTTGTCTTACCCCGTTTGCAGCATGGAAGTCACTACAGAGGAGGAATGTGCGGGTTTATCTGCAGGTAGAGAAGGAGCGGACGCATATTTTATTGAGTGTAACCAGAAAGATCTCATTACAACTATGAGTACCAAGACACTGGAAATAAAAGTGTCGCAACTTGCAGAGAAAGAGGTCCGCCTATATTTGACTATTAGCTTTAAGATCATATCAAGAGAGCAAACGGGTCCCAAGAGGGCTTAGAATCTACAAAGAAATGTTGGAATTCCAAGACGATATGGATTTTGCTGTAGAGTGGCAGAAAATGCACCTAGAGTTCTCCTTGAAGATACAGGAGACAGTACTAAAAATAAAATTAAAAAAAGAAACAAAAAAGAATATCAAAACATAAAGATGGAGTTGGAAAAAGCTAAAGTTGAGCTGTCAACCCGCCTCACTGAGAAACAGTTTAGCGCCTTTGAAAAACGCCTGGAGAAGTTCCTGCGTGATAAACAGGACTTTGACGGAGACAAGGTCTTCATTTGGAATCCAAAAAATCGCATAAAGAAACGCAGGCATCGGCGGAAGAGGAGCGACTACTGGACCACTGACTCCGACTCTAGTCATTCCGATGATACGATGACACAGGCTCCCACAGACCCGAGCAATAGTCAAGGGGGCCAGCCCCCTTTGGGTCACACACAAGAAGGGGGAGGAGCAAAGGAAAGGGAAAAATACACAAAAAGCAGGGACACAAAAGAAAGCAGGTGTCCTGGAGAAATTAGTAGATCCAACACCTCCATATGTTTCACATAATTTAGTGATCAACCTGACCGGCTCCGTGCTTCCACCAGACTGTGTGCGAGTCCTCAACCGGGGGCTCAACTACAGCCTGGTGGAGCAGTTTGACCCGGTCGGGTTGGAGATAGACCTGTACAATGCAGTCAGAAAGCTGACTTTGAATAAGCTATTCAGTAGGATCCCACCTACAAAAAAGGAAGAAAGGGAGGGGGAGTCGCCAGCAGTCATAGGTCCCCTAGGGTTCAGTACCACGGCCAATTTTGACCCCATAGAGGTTGAGTGTTTAGAATGGATGACGGGGTCATCACTTGATACCCCCGCTCCACAACAGGAGGGAAAAGGAGTTGTTTTCCAGGGGTGCGTCAGTTCCACATTTAATCCCCCCTTGTCCGCTGGCAGTTTTATCGACGTGTTCCAACAAAAAGTCCTAGAAGGGGTGAAGGCTTTGGTATACCCGAGGGCAGCCAAAAACTTGGATGTTGGAGAAGAAAAGGCCTTAAAATGGCTACAAACACGCGATGACATTGTCATAAAGCCAGCGGACAAGGGGGTCAATGTGGTCCTGATGACTAAAGAGTACTATGTGACAGAGGCGCACCGGCAGCTGCACAATAATGAGGTTTACGAGAAATTACAAGTAGACCACACAGACCAGGTGCAGGGACTGTTAAGGAGATTACTCCATAAACTTGTGAGCGCAATACCCTGTCACAAAAGATGGCAGTAAAGTTACTGCCACCTTTTCCCTCCAAACCATCTTGGTATTTTTTGCCCAAGGTCCATAAGTCACTGACCCGACCTCCTGGCAGACCTATTGTGTCTGGGGTTGGGTCAGTGACTGAACCACTGTCCAAGTACATGGACTGGCTGCTTAGACCCATGGTGAGTAATATGCCTTCTTATATCAAAGACACGTCGGACCTCCTCCAGGTGCTTAGGTCCATACAGTGGCAGGAGGGTTTCCGACTTGTGTCCCTAGACGTTGAGAGCCTGTACACACGCATCCCCCAAGATAAAGGCATTGAAGTGGTTACAGACATCTTGTCCACTACAGGCAAGAGTGAGAAGTTCTCCAGTTTCATCTGTGATGCACTGGGGTTCATTCTCAAGAACAATGCTTTCAGATTTAGGGGTGCTTGGTACAGGCAAAAGTTTGGCACCGCCATGGGCACGCCGGTACCATGTACTTTTGCGAACTTGTATTTAGCAAGATTCGAGGACAGATACGTGTACGCACTCTCTAACCCTTTCCTTTCATGCATCCACACATACTTAAGATACATCGACGATGTGCTCATAGTATGGACAGGGACTGAGTTCAACAATTTTGTACAGTATCTCAATAAGGTGAATGACATGAATATGCTGTTCACGTATAAATTTGGTGGCGACAGTCTAGAATTTCTGGACGTTGAGATCTCCGTGAGAGATGGCGAGCTGATGACCGAGGGTTATCGCAAACCAACGGCCACCAACTCGCTTTTACATTTCTCCAGTTAACATGCCCCTAGTGTCAAGAAGGCGGTACCCTATGGCCAGTTTGTCCGATTAAAACGGATTAACAAGTTTGAGGTTGATTACAACCGGCAAGCCTTGCAACTAAAAAATAGGTTACTGGCCAGGGGGTATCCCCTTAGACTACTTAATCAGGCCATGAAGAAGGCCGCTTACATAAAACCCCAAATTTGCCCTATGTCCACGGGGATTAATCAACCAGAGAGAGCAATGGCCAATGAGGGCTCCCATCCCTTTGTCTTTTCTTTCAAATATGGACCTATGGCCTCTCAAATTAAGAAGGTCATCAAGGACAAATGGTCCATACTTGAAAGAGACAAATCATTAAAGGAGATAAAAAACATGGCACCCATCATAGCTTTTAGGAGATGTCATACCTTGAGGGACAAGTTAGTCCGCAGCAGATTTTTAGACAAAAAATCGATTACATGGCTGGAGAATTGAGGACCTAAAGGAAACCGCAGGTGCGGACATTGTTCGTGCTGTAGGTTGAACCCCCAATGGAACACTTTAAGGTTTGGAGGGATACAACATAAAGTGAATACACTCATTACCTGTAAAAGTAAATACGTGGTGTACCTTATTAAGTGTGTATGCGGCAGGTTCTAAATAGGTAAAACGATCAGGTGCCTCCAGGAGAGGATCAGGGAACATATAAACTCACTGTCCACGGGAAAAGGCTGCATACGGCTGATAGATCATGTGAGGGAGGTACACGCAGGTAACCATCTCACCCTTAGTTTCGCTGGCATAGAGATAGTACAGTGTTTACCGCAAGGGGGTGATAGACACAAGGAGCTTCTCAGGAGAGAAAGCAAGTGGATCCTACATGCGGACGCAATGGGACCCCTGGGTCTAAATGACAAGATCGATATGGGGGTATTCTTATAGGGACCTGATTTCTCTCACTCATATGTTGCATTTATAACTGTATAATTATGGTACTATTTTAAAGTTTTGTTTTATTGTTTGTCTTTCACCGTGATGTGATTTACTCTGACGCTCAGGGGCAGTCTGAATCTCTTTAAGAGCAGGTGAAGGGTTTCACTTGATTAAGGGCCAGATGAAGCACTAAGGTGCGAAACGGCCATCGCCTATTCAGCTGGAACACACTCATATATGTTGTCAGCTCTCTACCGAGAATAAAAGAAAATTGTCTCAGCACAAAGTGGTGAGTGCCGTTCTTTTGTCTCTATCCGTATACAAGATTACTGAAGAGTAACTGTCTGGTTACATGTGGGACAGAGCACCGCCGACAGCGCATACCACGCAAGTTTACCTGCTTAATCCCAAGTTGACAAGGTTGCTAATACAAGACGAGGGGTGTTGTTGCTCGTTCGCAGTGCCACTCTGACTTTTTCTAAAGCTATTATACATTTCACTAATTTGTCTGTTACATTGTCGGGTTAAATTCACCAATTTTTGGCTTTGATATAACCCTGCTCTACATGGTGAACAGGGAAATACATTTCACAAATTTGTCTTTTAGATTGTCGTGTGACATTCACCAATTTTTGGCTTTGATATACCCCTGCTCTACATTGTGGACAGGGAAATACATTTTACTAATTCGTCTGTTACATTGTTGGGTGACAAATGCTCATCTTTTGCGCTAGAAATTACATTTGCGGCCTGCACTGCATTTAGGACAGTACGAATGGTGAGGTCAGAACAAGTACAGGCGATAGTAGATTGGGTGGCTGACAGTGCCTCCAGTTCCTTCACATTGTCTCCCACCCAGTCCCCTGCTGAAAGCTAAGAGTTGGCACCTACAGCCCATGGCCATCTGTCTTTCAACTCGCCCCCTTGCAAATCAGGCAAGCAGTCTGAGCCCCAAGTCATGCAGCAGTCTCTTACACTTTTTGATGATTCTGCTGGCAGGGTTTCCGTGGGCCATCCACATAGCCCTGCCCCAGAAGTGGAAGAGATTGAGTGCACTGATGCCCAACCACTTATGTTTCAGTATGAGGACATGAGAAGACCACCGCAGCACATCTCTGATGATGATGAAACATAGGTGCCAACTGCAGCTGCTTTCTGCAGTCTGCAGACCGACAAGGAGGGCAGGGGTAAAGATTGGGTGGAAGATGATGTGGAGGATGATGAGGTACAAGACCCCACATGGAATCAAGGTCATGCGAGTGATGTGTGCAGTTTGGAGGAAGAGGCGGTGGTGGCACAGAGGCACCAGCACAGCGAAAGATAGAGCAGGGTGCAAAAGCGTCTGTTACATTCTTGGGTGACATTTTACCATTTTTGCCGTGAATAAACTCCTGCCCTGCATAGGTGACAGGGACCTAAATTTAAAAAAATTGTCTGTTACATTCTCAGGTGACATTTTACTATTTTTGCCATATACATGCTATGCATAGGTGACAGGGACCTAATTTTTTTAAAATTGTCTGTTCAATTGGTGGGTGACATGAACCCAGTTTTGCCGTGAATAAACCCCTGCTCTGCATAGTTGACAGGGACCGACATTTTTAAAAATCGTCTGTTCCATTGGTGGGTGACATTAACCCATTTTTGCAGTTGAAACCCCCCTGCTCTGCAGAGGTGACAGGGACTTGAGCCGCGCCCCCTCCTTTCATTCGATCCTTCCGCTTTAACAACTTGTCCCACATTTCCGCTCCATCACATTTCAGCCATTGACCTCCCTTGGATGTGGTATCCCTTTCTCAGGCTCCCTCTGCGGCATGGAACCCTGATTCCCCGTTACCCGTGATCACCATGGTAGGCGCATAAAAGAACATCAAAAGTTGATAGGGAAGATATCCAATTGGATTAAGGCCGTCACGGGGACGTGCGACATGATGGAGCAGTATGTGTGCACACGCCTACACATACTGACCGATGGGACTGCCCCCTTCAACTTCTGGGTCTCCAAATTGGGCACATGGCCTGAGCTTGCCCTTTATGCCTTGGAGGTGCTTGCCTGCCCTGCAGCCAGTGTATTGTCTTGAACGTTTGTTTAGCACGGCAGGAAGGGGTTATCAAAGAGAAGCGCAGCCGCCTGTCCACAGCCAATGTGGACAAGCTCACATTCATTAAAATGAACCAGGCAGCGATCCCACAGGACTTGTCTGTACCATGTGCAGAATAGACATGTATATCAGCCTCACCCAGCCATTGTTGTACTGCAGCGCAATTGCTCATTCTTGTGTTTTGGATAGATAGTTCACACTCTTCTGGAGTGTACTCTAATTTAAAAAAATAATAAAAATTTAAACCAAAAACCAGTGTTGGCTACCTCGTCCTCCTCCACCGCCACTTCCACCTACACCGCTACATCCACTGTCTTCTCAAACTCCTACTCCATATGGAACTCCACTTCATAAATCAAATTTTTTTTTTATTTGTACAAAGTTTATTTTATTTTATGTCTTTTCACTACTTTATCAGTTAAATTTTTGGGTGAAATTCACCAATTTTTGAGTGTGATGTACCACTTCTATACCTAGTAGACAGGTAAAAAAAAAAAAAAATTGTCAGTTACATTTTCGGGTGAAATTCACCAATTTTTGGATGTGATGTACCACTGCTATTCCTAGTAGACAGAAAAAATATATATATTTGTCAGTTACATTTTCGGGTGAAATTCATCATATTTTGGGCGTGATGTACCATGCTATACCTAGTAGACAGGTAAAAAAAAAATGTGTCAGTTACATTTTCGGGTGAAATTCACCAATTTTTGGGTGTAATATACCCCTCTTCTACCTAGTTGACATTGACAGCTTAATAAATTTCAATAAGTTTTCTTTTACATTTTCGGGTGACAATAAACAATTATTTTCTGTCATAGACCCCTGCTCTACCAAGCAGACAGGTTAATAAATTTCTGTAATTTTTCTGTTACATTCTTGGGTTGACATTTTACAATTTTGGACGTGAATAAACCCCTGCTCTGCATAGGTGACAGGGAATAAAATTTCTGAAATTCTTCTTTAATTGATGCACGCCACCTCCATTCATTCAATGCTTAAACTTTAACAAGTTGTACCACATTTGCGCTTCAATAATTTGTCCCACATTTGCGTTTTAATAATTTGCCCCACATTTGCACCTCAATAACTGTTCCCATATTTCCGCTCGATCCAAAAAAAAATGAATACATTTATCTCCCTTGGATGTGGTCTCTCTTTCTCACGCTCCCTCGCCGGCGTGGAACCCTGATTCGCCGATATCCGTGATCAACATGGTAGGCTCTGAAAAGAACATCGAAAGTTGATAGAGAAGATATCCAAATGGATGGTGGATGTCACTGGGGCACCTCTGCATAGGTGACAGGAATATAAATTTAAAAAAATCGTCTGTTACATTGTCAGGTGACATTTTTAAAATTTTGACGGATAGAAACCCCTGCTCTACATAGTTGACAGGGAATAAAATTTAAGAAATTCTTCATTAATTGATGCGCGCCACATCCTTTCATTCAATGCTTAAACTTTAAAAAATCGTCCCACACATTTACGGTTTAATACTTTGTCCCATATTTCCACTCTATCATTTTAAATTTGAAACAATTAACCTCCCTTTGATGTGGTCTCTCTTTCTCACGCTCCCTCTCCGGCGTAGAACCCTGATTCGCCAATAACCGTGATCAACATGGTAGGCTCAGAAAAGAACATCAAAAGTTGATAGAGAAGATATCCAAATGGATGGTGGACGTCACAGGAACGTGCGATCAGGCAGAATTTAGCTATAGTCAACAAAGCGGCAGCAGGGCCTCTCCTGGCTAACGTTTACAAATCCAAAATACCACAGTGACATTCCCTATACATTTTTTATTAATCATTCCAATAACAGGGCATCTTAAGAGTCCTGTATTGTTATTTATCGTCACTACCTCCCCGAGTCGGGAGTGGGTAATTGCCGCGCACCCCCTCCTTAACTTGGAAGCTTATGCTTCAATACTTTGTCCCACATTTCCGCTCGATTGCATTTAATTTCATCCATTCACCTCCCTTTTCTTACGCTCCCTCTCCGGCCTGGAACCCTGATTCCCCGCCACCCGTGATCACCATGGTAGGCGCATAAAAGAACATCGGAAGTTTATATAGCAGATATCAAATTCGATCGTGAACATCACGGGGACTTGCGACATGGTGGAGCACTAAGTGTGCACACGCCTACACGAACTGACTGACAGGGGTCAGCCCCTGCAATTTCTGGGTCTCCAAATTGGGCACATGGCCTGAGCTTGCCCTTTACCCCTTAGAGGTGCTGGCCTGCCCTGCAGCCAGTGTATTTTCTGAACGTGTGTTTAGCATGACTGGAGGGGGTTATCACAGGTTATATTTCCCAATGTTTTGGGATGTACCCTAATTTAAAAAGATCTGCTTTATTTGTGCCATGATACACTTCCACACACTATTTTGATAGATCTTGTTCTTTAAATAAAACTCAAAAAATCGGCAAGGTAATGATCGTGTAATATGCGAATTTTCGTTTTCGAATTTTTATTGCGAATTTTTCAACTTTTCGACAAAGAATATTATAGCACTATATTAGCTAAATTGCTCTATATTTGTATTTTTTTCTAATATTCGCTATATTGCTATAACTTTGTTTTTTCGAATATTCGTAATATTCTAAAACAAGAATATATAGCAATATAGCGAATATTCGAATAAAAACTAATATAGAGCAATTTAGCTAATATAGTGCTATACTCTTTGTCTAATAGTTGTAATTTTTTTCTCATCTGAAGTTCAGATTGGAAAAAAAAATTACAACTATTAAAAAAAAGATTATAGCACTATATTAGCTAAATTGCTCTATATTCGTTTTTTTTTTTCGAATATTCGCTATATTGCTATAACTTCGTTTTTTTGAATATTCGTAATATTCTAAAACAAGAATATATAGCAATATAGCGAATATTCGAAAAAAAATGAATATAGAGCAAAATTCGCAAACAACACTACTCCTAAAGTCAAGTATATTGCAGCCTTCTTATTGGCCCACAAGCTAGAAGCAGGGAGGGATCATGTGTACTGATTAAAAAAAAAAAAAATCGAATATAAAAAAAAAAAGAATATTCGAAATTACGAATATATATCACTATATTCAAAATATTTGCGAATTTTCGAAGTACCTATATTCGCGATAAAAATTCGAATATTCGTGATCAACACTATTAAATTTATAACATCTGACTCTGACCATAAAATTATCTGCTAATCCTAAATGTTCACATACTTTTGCCACTCTGAGACATGTGATATTGGATAATTTTCCTCAATAAATAAGTGACCATTAGTGTTGGGCGAGCATGCTCTGCCGAACACTAATTTTAGGCTACTTTCACACTGGCGTTTTGGTTTCCGTTTGTGAGATCCGTTCAGGGATCTCACAAGCGGTCCAAAACGGATACGTTTTGCCCTTAATGCATTCTGAATGGATAAGGATCTGCTCAGAATGCATCAGTTTGGCTCCGTTCCGCCTCCATTTCGCTTTGGAGGCAGACACCAAAACGCTGCTTGCAGCGTTTTGGTGTCCGTCTGACGAAACTGAGCCAAACTGATCCGTCCTGACACACAATGTAAGTCAATGGGGACGGATCCTTTTTCACTGACACAATATGGCACAATAGAAAACGGATCCATCCCCTATTGACTTTCAATGGTGTTCAAGAACAGATGCATGCAGTTGCATTATCTGAACCGATCCTTCTGTGCAGATCCATGACTTATCCGCACCAAACACGAGTGTGAAAGTAGCCTTACTCGAGCATCGCGATGTTCGGACCATCGCAGTGTTCGGCCGAACACAGCATGTGCTCGAGCGTGATTCTTGAGTCTCCTCCCAGCACGTTTGTTGGCTGCTACTTGCATTACAGTGATTGGTTGACCGGAACGCGTCATCGGGTGCTATATAACACCCAATCACACGTGTTCGGCTCAGTCTTAATCAGAGAGAGCTGTGCTGAAGAAGGGACAGATACACCCTGTACAGAATTATTAGGCAAATGAGTATTTTGACCACATCATCCTCTTTATGCATGTTGTCTTACTCCAAGCTGTATAGGCTCGAAAGCCTACTACCAATTAAGCATATTAGGTGATGTGCATCTCTGTAATGAGAAGGGGTGTGGTCTAATGACATCAACACCCTATATTAGGTGTGCATAATTATTAGGCAACTTCCTTTCCTTTGGCAAAATGGGTCAAAATAAGGACTTGACAGGCTCAGATAAGTCAAAAATAGTGAGATATCTTGCAGAGGGATGCAGCACTCTTAAAATTGCAAAGCTTCTGAAGCGTGATCATCGAACAATCAAGCGTTTCATTCAAAATAGTCAACAGGGTCGCAAGAAGCGTGTGGAAAAGCCAAGGCGCAAAATAACTGCCCATGAACTGAGAAAAGTCAAGCGTGCAGCTGCCAAGATGCCACTTGCCACCAGTTTGGCCATATTTCAGAGCTGCAACATCACTGGAGTGCCCAAAAGCACAAGGTGTGCAATACTCAGAGACATGGCCAAGGTAAGAAAGGCTGAAAGATGACCACCACTGAACAAGACACACAAGCTGAAACGTCAAGACTGGGCCAAGAAATATCTCAAGACTGATTTTTCTAAGGTTTTATGGACTGATGAAATGAGAGTGAGTCTTGATAAGCCCATGGCTGGATTGGTAAAGGGCAGAGAGCTCCAGTCCGACTCAGACGCCAGCAAGGTGGAGGTGGAGTACTGGTTTGGGCTGGTATCATCAAAGATGAGCTTGTGGGGCCTTTTCGGGTTGAGGATGGAGTCAAGCTCAACTCCCAGTCCTACTGCCAGTTTCTGGAAGACACCTTCTTCAAGCAGTGGTACAGGAAGAAGTCTGCATCCTTCAAGAAAAACATGATTTTCATGCAGGACAATGCTCCATCACACGCGTCCAAGTACTCCACAGCGTGGCTGGCAAGAAAGGGTATAAAAGAAGAAAATCTAATGACATGGCCTCCTTGTTCACCTGATCTGAACCCCATTGAGAACCTGTGGTCCATCATCAAATGTGAGATTTACAAGGAGGGAAAACAGTACACCTCTCTGAACAGTGTCTGGGAGGCTGTGGTTGCTGCTGCACGCAATGTTGATGGTGAACAGATCAAAACACTGACAGAATCCATGGATGGCAGGCTTTTGAGTGTCCTTGCAAAGAAAGGTGGCTATATCGGTCACTGATTTTTTTTGATGTTTTTGTTTTGTTTTTGAATGTCAGAAATGTATATTTGTGAATGTTGAGATGTTATATTGGTTTCACTGGTAAAAATAAATAATTGAAATGGGTATATATTCGTTTTTTGTTAAGTTGCGTAATAATTATGCACAGTAATAGTCACCTGCACACACAGATATCCCCCTAAAATAGCTAAAACTAAAAACAAACTAAAAACTACTTCCAAAAATATTCAGCTTTGATATTAATGAGTTTTTTGGGTTCATTTAGAGCATGGTTCTTGTTCAATAATAAAATTAATCCTCAAAAATACAACTTGCGTAATAATTCTGCACTCCCTGTAGTGTAGGGAGTGAAATAGTACTTTTATTGAACAAACTTGTTAGAGACTAGGGTTGAGCGAACCCGAACTGTAAAGTTCGGGTTCGTACCGAACTTTACGGTGTTCGGCACCCGAACCCGAACATTTCAGTAAAAGTTCGGGTTCGGTGTTCGGTATTAATATACCATCGGATCGGAGTTTTCTCCAATCCGATGGTATATTTTAACTTGAAGCGTCCCCATCACCATGGGAACGCCTCTATGTTAGTGTCACGGATGGTGTACAGGAAACAAGACAATGCAATACAATAATGACTCACTGGATCCACATGAGACCTGGCACTCTCCCTAATTGCTCAGCCTATGCGAACACCCCAAAGGTGGATGGGCGCATATCCACGTACCTCGGCTATCTAATACCTGAAGACCCTACAATAGTGAGGGGACACGACCACCGGCTCCCTACACTAGACACGGAGGGAGTCAGGGTCACATGAAAATCCAGCAGACAGAAAATCACAAATAAAGGAACATCACTTATCTTGCAGAGGACTGGGAAATAGAAACAGCAAGCACACACACTCCAGGAAGTTGTATAAGCCGCAACCTAATGCATCATGGGGAGGAACTTAAAGGGAAACAATCAGTCCAACTGCATGACAGCTGAGATAGACTAACGAGATGAGGAACTTAACCAAAACAGAGAAACTCAAGGAGGAGGATCTGGAAAGCTCCTGTCAGAGCTTCTCAACTGTCTGGTTGTGACAGTACCCCTCCCTCTACGAGTGGACTCCGGACACTCAGGGCCCACCTTCTCAGGATGGGACCTATGGAAAGCCCTGATGAGACGAGTGGCCTTAATGTCCGTCACTGGGACCCACATCCTCTCCTCAGGACCATAACCCTCCCAATGAACGAGGTACTGGAGGGAACCGCGGACAAGACGAGAATCCACAATCCTAGAGACCTGAAATTCAAGATTTCCATCAACCATAATCGGAGGAGGAGGCAAAGGCGAGGGTACAATAGGTTGAACATAAGGTTTCAATAAGGACTTATGAAAAACATTATGGATCTTCCAAGTCTGAGGAAGATCAAGACGGTAGGCAACAGGATTGATGACAGACAGGATCTTGTAAGGCCCAATAAACCTAGGACCCAACTTCCAGGAGGGAACCTTCAATTTGATATTCTTGGTAGACAACCACACCAGATCACCAACATTCAGGTCCGGACCAGGCACACGTCTCTTATCTGCCACACACTTATATCTCTCACTCATGCTCTTTAGATTATCCTGAATCTTTTGCCAAATAGATGACAAAGACGAGGAGAATCTGTCCTCATCAGGTAAACCAGAAGACCCCTCTCCCGAGAAAGTCCCAAACTGCTGATGAAACCCATATGCACCAAAAAATTGTGACTTATCAGAGGACTCCTGACGACGGTTATTTAAAGCAAACTCAGCAAGGGACAAAAAAGAACACCAATCCTCCTGATTCTCCGCCACAAAACAGCGCAGATATGTCTCCAGATTCTGATTGACGCGCTATGTCTGGCCATTCGACTGCGGCTGGAAAGCAGAAGAGAATGACAACCGAACCCCCAAGCGAGAACAGAAAGCCTTCCAGAATCTGGAAACAAACTGCGTGCCCCTATCAGAGACTATGTCTGAAGGAATACCATGCAATTTAACAATGTGGTCAATAAATGCCTGCGCCAGCGTCTTAGCATTGGGCAAACCAGGAAAAGGGATGAAATGCACCATTTTGCTAAAACGGTCCACCACCACCAGAATCACAGTCTTCCCCGAGGAACGAGGCAAGTCCGTTATGAAGTCCATGGACAGATGTGTCCAAGGACGGGAAGGAATGGGTAAGGGAAGGAGAGGACCTGATGGCCGTGAATGAGGGACTTTGGCACGAGCGCAAGTCTAGCAAGCTGCCACAAAACCCTCAACCGACTTACGAAGCGCAGGCCACCAGAATCTCCGAGCGATGAGATCCAGTGTGGCTATTGACCCCGGGTGCCCAGCAAGGACCGTATCGTGGTGTTCCTTAAAAATCTTGTGTCTCAAAGCGAGAGGCACAAACAACCTCCCAGGAGGACAAAGATCAGGAGCCTCTGACGGGGCTGCCTGCACCTCTGCCTCCAATTCAGGAAACAGGGCAGAGACCACCACACCTTCAGCCAAAATGGGACCCGGGTCTTCAAAATTCCCACCTCCCGGAAAACAACGTGACAGGGCATCTGCCTTCACATTCTTAACCCCAGGGCGGAACGTGACAACAAAATTAAATCTTGAAAAGAACAAAGACCATCTGGCCTGTCTCGGGTTCAGACGCTTGGCTGACTCCAAGTAGGCCAGATTTTTATGGTCAGTAAACACGGTAATAGGGTGTCTGGCTCCCTCTAGCTAATGGCGCCATTCCTCAAAAGCCAACTTGATGGCCAACAATTCCCTATCTCCCACATCATAATTTCTCTCTGCGGAGGAGAGTTTCTTCGAGAAAAAGGCACATGGTTGCCATTTGGCAGGAGAGGAACCCTGAGACAAGACCGCACCCACCCCTACCTCAGAAGCATCAACCTCAACTATGAAGGGTAATGAAATATCAGGTTGTACCAGGATGGGAGCGGAAGCAAAACTCTCCTTGATATTAGAAAACGCCTTACGCGCCTCTACCGACCAGGAAGAAAAATCTACCCCCTTTCTGGTCATATCAGTGAGTGGTTTAACAACAGAGGAATAATTCAAAATAAATTTCCTGTAATAATTGGCAAAGCCCAAAAAACGCATCAGCGCCTTCTGATTCTCAGGAAGCTCCCACTCAAGCACAGCGTGGACCTTCTCGGGGTCCATGCGAAAACCAGAAGCGGAGAGAAGAAACCCCAGAAATTGAATTTCTGGAACCGCAAACACACATTTCTCCAGTTTCGCGTATAATTTATTCTCCCGCAGGATGAGCAAGACCTGACGTAAGTGTTCCTTATGAGTCTTGAAATCAGGAGAAAAAATCAAAATGCCATCCAAATACACTAATACAAATTTTCCAATTAAATGATAAAAAATGCTGTTCACGAAATGCTGAAAAACGGCTGGGGCATTCATCAAACCAAAAGGCATAACCAAATTCTCAAAATGGCCCTCAGGGGTATTGAAAGCCGTCTTCCATTCGTCTTCTTCTCTGACCCTGACCAGGTTGTATGCCCCTCTTAGGTCTAATTTGGAAAAGACTTTAGCCCCAACAACCTGGTTAAACAGGTCCGGGATCAGAGGAAGCGGATAAGGGTCACGAATAGTGATACTGTTCAGCTCCCTGAAATCCAGACAAGGTCTTAAAGAACCATCTTTTTTCTTAACAAAGAAAAAACCAGCGGCAACAGGTGACTTCGAGGGTCGTATGTGTCCTTTTCTCAGACTCTCAGAGATATAAGCACGCATAGCGACCCTCTCAGGTTGGGAAAGATTGTATAAACGAGATTTAGGCAGCTTGGCGCCTGGGATAAGATTAATAGGGCAATCGTACTCCCTGTGCGGGGGCAAATCCTGATCTCCACTCTGAGAGAAGACATCCGAAAATTCAGAGAGGAAAGATGGTACAGTCTTAGTAGAAACCTCAGAAACAGATGTCATGAGGCAATTCTCTCTGCAAAAGTCACTCCAACCATTTATTTGCCTCGCTTGCCAATCAATGGTGGGGTTATGTTTAGTGAGCCAGGGTAGCCCCAACACTAGAGGAGTAGGCAAACCGCTAAGGACGAAACATGACACATCCTCAACATGAGCATCACTCACAATTAAACGGATATTGTGAACTATGCCCTTTAATGATTTCTGAGAAAGTGGAGCGGAATCAATAGCAAAAACAGGAATATCCTTTCCCAAAGTGCATACCTGGAAACCATGAGTTATTGCAAATTGATTATCAATGAGATTGACAGATGCTCCACTATCCACAAAAATCTCACAAAAAATGCTCTTGCTCTCTAGCGCCACCCTAGCAGGCAGGACAAAACGGGAACTACAAGCAAACGGAAAACCTTCAATTTCCGCCTCAACCCTGCCAATAGTAACAGACGGAACATTTTTAAAAGATTTTTTCCTTTTTGTTTCTTTATTACTCCCAGAAGACTGCCTGAATCTCCTAGAGGGACAAACATTTGCCAAATGATTTATACCTCCACAACAAAAACAAAGCCTCCCATGCGGGCTGAATCTTCTATTGTCAGAGGCAATCAACCCCAGCTGCATGGGCTCCTGCTCAGAAGGGGCTGACAGCGACTGAGACCCCTGCGCACAGAAAGAGACTGCTGCACTGTCCCGGGACTGAGTATGACAGGAAGGAGAGATCTCTCCTGTCTCTCTAAGACGCCTGTCAATACGAACGGCCTGAGACATAGCAGAATCCAAGGAGGTAGGTCTCTCATGAAAGGCAAATGCATCTTTCAATCGCTCTGAAAGACCATGGCAAAATTGACTTCGGAGTGCAGCATCATTCCAACCAGTATCAGCTGCCCATCTCCGAAATTCTGAGCAGTATATCTCTGCGGATTGTTTACCCTGGCATAACAGACGTAGTCTAGACTCAGCCAGAGCAATACGATCCGGATCATCATATATCTGACCCAGGGCTAAAAAGAATTCATCCACTGAACGGAGGGGCCGTGCCCCCTCCGGCAGCGAAAAGGCCCAGGATTGAGCGTTACCCCTGAGCAGCGATATAATGATCCCCACCCTCCGTTCTTCATCACCAGAGGAATGGGGAAGAAGGCGAAAATAGAGTTTGCAAGCCTCTCTAAAACGCACAAAATACTCACTACCCCCGGAGAACGTATCCGGGAGCGAGATCTTAGGCTCAGAACAAACTCCATGAATGCAAGCTGAACCGGTCACTTGAAACTGAAAAAAAGTCTTACGGAGATCAGCTACCTCCAATGAAAGACCCTGGAAGCGCTCAGCCAAAAGTGAAACCGGATCCATGCTTGAGACGGTTTTGGGCGGCTTATAATGTCACGGATGGTGTACAGGAAACAAGACAATGCAATACAATAATGACTCACTGGATCCACAACTAAGGAACAAAAGGGAGACCCCTACATGAGACCTGGCACTCTCCCTAATTGCTCAGCCTATGCGAACACCCCAAAGGTGGATGGGCGCATATCCACGTACCTCGGCTATCTAATACCTGAAGACCCTACAATAGTGAGGGGACACGACCACCAGCTCCCTACACTAGACACGGAGGGAGTCAGGGTCACCTGAAAATCCAGCAGACAGAAAATCACAAATAAAGGAACAGCACTTATCTTGCAGAGGACTGGGAAATAGAAACAGCAAGCACACACACTCCAGGAAGTTGTATAAGCCGCAACCTAATGCATCATGGGGAGGAACTTAAAGGGAAACAATCAGTCCAACTGCATGACAGCTGAGATAGACTAACGAGATGAGGAACTTAACCAAAACAGAGAAACTCAAGGAGGAGCATCTGGAAAGCTCCTGTCAGAGCTTCTCAACTGTCTGGTTGTGACAGTTAGAATATACCATCAGATTTGAGTTAGATCGTGAAAACTCAGATCCGACAGTATATTCTAGTGAATAGAATAGTGATGGGGACGCTTCAAGTTAGAATATACTGAGAACTGTGGACATAACTGCCCCCTGCTGCCTGGCAGCACCTGATCTCTTATAGGGGGCTGTGATCCGCACAATTAACCCCTCAGGTGCCGCACCTGAGGGGTTAATTGTGCGGATCTCAGCCCCCTGTAAGAGATCGAGTCCAGCCAGGCAGCAGGGGCAAGACCCCCCTCCCTCCCCAGTATTAAAATCATTGGTGGCCAGTGCGGCCCCCCCACCCTCACCCCACTCTATTAAAATCATTGGTGGTTAGTGCGCCCCCCCTATTAAAATCATTGGTGTCCAGTGCGGCCTCCCCTCTCCCCCCCACCCCAAATTAAAATCATTGGTGGCTAGTGCGGTCCCCCCACACCCACCCACCCTCTATTAAAATCATTAGTGTCCAGTGCGGCCTCCCCTCTCCCCCTTCTAATTAAAATCATTGGTTAACAACCCCCTCCCCCCCAATCATTGGTGGCAGTGGAGCGGCAGTTCCAATCGGAGTCCCATTTTAATTGCTGGGGCTCCGATCGGTTACCATGGCAGCCAGGACGCTACTGCAGTCCTGGCTGCCATGGTTACTTAGCACTTTTAGCAGCATTATACTTACGTGCGCTGTCTGTGGCCGACCGGGTGCTCCTCCTACTGGTAAGTGAAAGGTCTGTGCGGCGCATTGCTTATAGCACAGACCTGTCACTTACCAGTAGGAGGAGCACCGGCCGGCCACAGACAGCGCACGTAAGTATAATGCTGCTAAAAGTGCTAAGTAACCATGGCAGCCAGGACTGCAGTAGTGTCCTGGCTGCCGTGGTAACCGATCGGAGCCCCAGCGATTAAACTGGGACTCCGATCGGAACTGCTGATCCGCTGCCACCAAGGGGGTTAATTGTGCGGATCACAGCTCCCTG
Organism: Bufo bufo; assembly: GCF_905171765.1. Taxonomy (NCBI): domain Eukaryota; kingdom Metazoa; phylum Chordata; class Amphibia; order Anura; family Bufonidae; genus Bufo; species Bufo bufo. Next base: position 247,003,686 of record NC_053394.1, read on the forward strand.
TAAGAGATCGGGTGCTGCCAGGCAGCAGGGGGCAGTTATGTACACAGTTCTTGGTATATTCTAACTTGAAGCGTCCCCATCACCATGGGAATGCCTCTGTGTTAGAATATACTGTCGGATCTGAGTTTTCACGATCGTGAAAACTCAGATCTGAAAAATCGAATACTATTATTTTCCGTTATAACCATGTTATAACGGAAAATAATAAAGTGAAGTTCGGGTCCCCATTGACTTCAATGGGGTTCGGGTCCAAGTTCGGATCAAGTTCGGGTCCCGAACCTGAACTTTTTTTAAAAGTTCGGCCGAACTCCCTGAACCCGAACATCTAGGTGTTCGCTCAACTCTATTAGAGACCCCAAAGTCCTTTTAAGGACTATTGTTGTATCTGGCAGCAGTATAATTATTAGTGCAACCTGCGCTAAATTGCATGGAATTGTTAGAGAGACCCAAAAGTTTTTAAGGACTATTGTTGTATCTGAAAAAAGGAAAGTTCAGCAACTCTCACCTGCCCCACCTTCACCTGTGAGCACGGAAATGGGGGATCCCCTCTAAACCACTAAAATCTATACGTCCACATATAGAAAGCCATTGGCTAGCAATACTACTCTCCATGCTACATCCTGTCACCCCAAACATGTTGTAGCCAATATACCAAGGGGTGAAATAATTTGTGCAAGAAGAAATTGCACAGATGTGAAAAGTTTCTGGATTGAAGCTGAGAACATTGCCTATAGATTATCGAAACGTGCCTATGCTAGAGAACAAGTGGCAGTTGCAATACGGCAGGTGGCGGATATTGAGAGTAGTTCTCTCATTTATCCTAAGCAGGAAATTCTGCCTGACAGTGATGAGTCCCATGGTAGGGAAAAAAACAAAAAAAACAAAAACAAAGATAAGAATACCAAAAAAAAAAATAGCAGAAATTAACTTAGCAATTTATTTGTTACACAATACAGTATGGAGTATATGCAAATCTGTCATATTATTAAAAAACATTTTCCTATCCTAGCCTATGATAAAGAGTGGAATAATATAGTCGCAGATGGGGTCAAATGTGCAGCTAGAAGCGGGGCCCACTATTGCTATCTATGTTAGTCCCAGTTTATACCAGGAAAAGAAAAAAACGCAGCCTGTATGGTTAACAACTAAGGGGAGCTACAGATGTGGACATAACAGATGCATCTGTTGCACTCATATGTCAGTCTCAACCACCTTTGTCTCAACCTCAAATGGCAAACTTTTCCATATGAAATCATATCTTAACTGTAATACTACCTATGCGGTTTATTTAATTACATGTAGAAAATGCAAATGGTAATATGTGGGATGCACCACCAATGCCATCAAGACCAGGATATGTAAACACATTTCCGATGTGCCCCACCATGGCAGCCGCAATGTGTCTGCTGTTAGCCTGCATTTTGCTGTGTGCCATGGTGGGGACACATCGGACCTGGTCGCACAAGGCATCGAATGGGTTATATTGCCCAAAAGAGGAGGAGACCACAGAAGGAAATGACTAAATAGAGAATCCTTCTGGATCTTTGAACTAAACACACGTCAAAAGGAGGGTTTAAATAAACGTTTAGATGACCACAATTAGTGACGACAGGTGCAACCCTCCTTATAAATACTGCCTTTTTAATGTCTTACGGTGTAATGAGTAAGGGCTTGAATTGTCTTATGATAGCCCGAAACGCGTAGACAAGACTTTTTGTAACTGGATGTGTTTTTACCGCAAGCAAAAATAAAATAATTCCTTTACTGAAGTGGAGCTGGATCTTTGAACTTTTTGGATTATTGTTGTATCTGGCACCAATATTAATTTTTAGCGCTACCTGCGCTAAATTGCTTGCAATTGCTTGGCTACTGCAGACAGCAACATTATCTGCGCTACATCTCCTGAGTAATGTGTGCGCAGTCTAAAAATATCTGTGACATCCAGTGTACATTTTCCATAGACTGTGTGTGCTGTGAACAGTTACATTACCTGCGCTATATCTCCTGTATAACGTTTGCGTATCCGAAATATCAGTGACATTCAGTCAAATTTTTTTGCTGCTGGTGGCAGCGACATTACCTGCGCTACATCTCCTGTATAACGTTTGCGTATCCGAAATATCAGTGACATTCAGTCAAATTTTTTTGCTGCTGGTGGCAGCGACATTACCTGCGCTACATCTCCAGTATAACGTTAGCGCAGCCTTAAATATATTTGCGACATCCAGTGTACTTTTTCGTAGACGGTGTCCACTGCGTACAGTTACATTACCTGTGCTACATCTCCTGTATAACGTTGGCCCATCCTAAATATCAGTGACATTAATTCAGTGTAATTTTTTATTAGCTGCTGGTGACAGCGACCTTACTTGCACTATACCTCCCATATAACGTTTGTGCATCCTAAACATCAGTGACATTAATTCAGTGTCATTTCTTATTAGCCGCTGGTGACAGTGACATTACTTGCGCTACACCTCCTGTTTAACGTTTGCGCGTCCTAAATATCAGTGACAATAAATCTGTGTAATTTTTTATTAGCCGCTGGTGACAGCGACATTATTTGCACTATACCTCTTGTATAACGTTTGTGCGTTCTAGATATCAGTGACATTAATTCAGTGTAATTTTTTTATATTAGTTGTGGGTGACAGCGACATTACTTGCACTATACCTCCTGTATAATGTTTGCGAGTCAAAAAATATCAGTGACATTAATTCAGTGTAATGTTTTATTGGCTGCTGGTGACAGCGACATTACCTGCGCTATACCTCCTGTATAACATTTGCGCATCCTAAAAATATCTGTGACATTCTGTGTACTTAATTTGCGCATACACTTACAAAACCTGCGCTACTGTACGTGTGACATACTTGCAAGCATATATACAATTTAATATGCGCATGGCGAGCAGTAAGGAACGGGGAAGTGGCCGTGCTGCTGATGGTGCACGCAGAGGCCGTGGCTCTGGACGCGGTGAAACTGTGCCTGCTGCCAGAGCACAAGAAATACACTCATTCATGATACCTAGCTTCATGTCCTAGTTTGCAGGACGGCGCAGGACACAATTCTCGAAGTCAGACCAGTGCGACCAGGTGGTCGGTTGGATTGCAGCAGATAATGCTTCCAGTCAGTTAAGCACCACCACCACAAAGTCCAGTCTCAGTAGCCAAGAGTCTGGTCAACAGAATTCTCACCCTGATCCTCCTTCCTCCCACCATGGAGAGTCTTGACAAGTGATCCCACACTCGGATATTCCGAGGAGCTATTTTCATCGCCATTCCATAATTTGGGCCTCTCGACAGCTTAAAGAGGGACATGAGGAGATCTTGTGCCCTGATTCCCAAACTCTTGAGCATCCACAGTCACAAGAAGATGACGGTGGGGAACGGCAATTAGTGTTTCACGAGGTGGATGATGATGATGAGACACAGTTGCCAAAAAGTCAACGGCAATTAGTGTCTCAAGAGGTTGATGATAAGGATGAGACACAGTTGCCAATAAGTGAGGTTGTTGTTAGGTCAACAAGTCAGGAGGATAACCAGAGTGAGGAAGTGGAAGAGGAGGTGGTGGACGATGAAGTCACTGACCCAACCTGGGAAGGTGGCAAGCCAAGCGAGGACAGCAGTACAGAGGGGGAGGGATCCGCAGCACCGCAACAGGCTGGAAGAGGCAGTGGGGTGGCAAAAGGGAGAAGGCGGGCCACACCAAACAGGCCCGCAACTGTTCCCCGGAGCACCCCCTTGCGGCAATCTCCCGTGCCAAGGGGTAGGTGTTCTGCAGTCTGGCGCTTTTTTGTGTAAAGTGCAGACGATAAAAGAATTGTCATTTGCAACCTGTGCCGTACCAAAATAAGCAGTGGCATGAACACTAACAATCTCACCACCACCAGCATGATCCGCCACATGTCATCAAAGCACCCTAATAGGTGGACCAAATGCTTTGGTCCACAATCAGTGTCTGCGGGTCACACCACTGCCTCCTCTTCCCCTGTGTTACAAGCTGGCCAATCCCCTGTCCAACACGCAGGCCTGGATGCCTCCCGCCATGCACCTGGACCTTTGCAAGCACCATCAGCTAGCACATCCATTTCTATGTCCCAGCGCAGTGTACAGATGTCTATACCCTAGGACTTTGAACGAAAGCGCAAATACCCAGCCATCCACCCCCAGGCCAAAGCACTAAATGCGCACCTTTCTAAATTGCTGGCCCTGGAAATGTTGAAATTTAGGCTTGTGGATACTGAGGCTTTCCGCAGACTGATGGCGGTGGCCGTCCCACGTTACTCTGTCCCCAGCCGCCAATATTTTTCACGGTGTGCAGTCCCAGCCTTACACCAGCATGTGACCCGTAACATCACTCGTGCCCTGACCAATGCAGTTATTGGGAAGGTCCACTTAAGGACTGACACATGGACAAGTGCTTTTGACTAGGGACGCTACATATCCCTGACGGTACACAGGGTGAACGTTGTGGAGGCCGGGAGCGAGTTGTACCCTGGGATGGCACAGGTGCTACCGACTGCAAGGATTGCGGGCCCTACTTCCATCAGGGTTTCCACCACCACCTAAATCAGTGGCTACAACCCCCCTTTTCCTCCTCCACCTCCTCCTCCACTTCCACCTCTTAATTATCATCTTGTAGTGGGGAAGCGGCAAAAGGCCGTGCTCAAGCTGATCTGATTAGGTGACAAACAGCACACCAACGCAGAGCTATGGCAGGGGATAAGGGACCAGACTGAGCTGTGGCTCTCGCCACTCAACCTACAACCAGGCATGGTTGTGTCTGATAATGGCCGCAACTTGGTGGCCGCTTTCGAGCTCGGCAAGCCCACACAAATACCATGCCTAGCACACGTGTTCAACCTGGTGGTTCAGTGGTTTCTCAAAACCTACCCCAATTTTCCTAGGCTACTGGTGAAGGTGCATCACGTGTGTGCCCATTTCCGCAACTCATCTACAGCTGCCGCCAGTCTGGCAACGCTGCAGCAGCGCTTGCAATTGCCAGGTCAATGACTGTTGTGTGACTTGAGCCCTCGCTGGAACTCCACGTTCCTCATGTTGGCCAGGCTTTGTGAGCAGCAGAGGGCAGTAGTGGAATACAAGCTGCAACATAGTCGTCAGTCAGTTTCCGCTCTTCACAAGCAATGAGTGGGCATGGATGGACTTCAGAGTTTTTACACAACTTTGAGGAATCAACACAGATGGTGAGCGGCGAAAACACTATTATCAGCGTAACCATCCCACTTCTGTGTCTACTTAAACGCTCGCTGCTCACAATTAAGGCGGACGCTTTGCATGTGGAAGAGGTGGAAATGGGGGAAGATATTACACAGGGTGATAGCCAGACCACCCTCAGTTCGTCTTCTCAGCGCAGATTGAATCTTGATGATGATGAGAAGGAGGAGGAGGAGGACACGGTTGCCTCCGTTACAGAGGGTAGGACCCATGGAAGTTTTATTCCATCTGTTCAGCGTGGATGGGTAGAAGAGGAGGAGGAGATTGAGAGTCATCCTCCTGATGAGGACAGCGAAGTCTTGTCTGTTGGGACTCTGGCACACATGGCTGACTTTATGTTAGGCTGCCTTTCCAGTGACCCTCGCGTTGTACACATTTTGGCCAACACCGATTACTGGTTGTTCACCCTTCTTGACCCCAGCTGCAAACACAACTTTTCAGCTCTCTTTTCTGTGGTGGAGAGGACGAGCAACAGAGGCAGGTCAACACTCTCCAAGGTCTGGGACCGTTTTAGGACACCTCGTCAACACCCTCAACCTTATGCGCGGCCTAGTGTCACAAGGAGGGAAAAATTTTGGAAGATGGTGAAAGAGTACGTGGAAGACCGTGTCAGCATCCTCAGTGATCCCTATGTGCATTACAACTATTGGGTGTCCAAGATGGACACGTGGCACGAACTTGCACTCTACACCTTGACGGTGCTGGCCTGCCCGGCCGCCAGCGTTTTGTCAGAGCGTGTATTTAGTGCTGCTGGGGGCATAATAACTGATAAGCGCATTTGCCTGTCAACTGAAATTGCTGACAGGTTGACTCTTATAAAAATGAACAAGCCCTGGATTGCCCCTGACTTCTCTACTCCACCATTTCAGTGGTGTTTCCATCAATTTCTGAACTTTTACTGTGAACCAGACACCCTCCCCTCTTCAGAGCAGGGGGTGCCTGGTTTAATGCTCGGGTTTCCCATAGACTTCCATTGTGCTTAGGTGCTCGGTAGAGCACCCGAGCATCCCGAGGTGTTCTACTCGAGCACCCGAGCACTTTGGTGCTCGACCAACACTAGTGACCATATCTAATATTTTTTACTCATTTATTTGCGTTGGTTATCTTTATCTACTTTTAGGACTGATTTTAGGTTACATTTTGACAGCAAAATAGAAAATTCAGAAGGGTTCATGCACCATTGCATATCAAGAGTCTCTCTTTTCTATACTTTATCAAATAAAAAGGGAAGTTGGATTGCATTCTATTATAAATTCTATTGAGTTTATCATGAGGGGAAAGTTTAGCTTAAGTATATATTGATATAATTTGTGCCAAATTTATCAAACATAGTTCATTTTATAAATGTGGCGTAGAGATTAATGAAGTAGGTCATAACAAATTGGGTTTACGAACTTAGCATTTTTTCTGATAACTTGTGAACCCAAATCTTTTCAGGTTTGTTTTGGATAAATCCAGTAAAACAGTGCATAGCTCAATTTTAGTGCACAAATCACAATCAAACTTGTATACTATTGCTATGGAAAGTGAAGCGAAAGGCTAGAATTAGAAGGAAGATGAAGAATTGTGTGTGTAGAATAGGAACAGGAAGGGAAAGCTGTCAGCCAGGGAGTGAGAAGTGAGGAGCTGAGACTGGCTTTGCCTCCAGATGCTGTAAACCTCAAAAGCAGCTACCTGCAAGGACACTACTTTCATCCCCCACCCCCTTTTAACAGAAATCCTTTTGTTTGGGGATGAGGGAGTGGAAAAAGTGCAAAACTGTACAAGTGTTCTACCATTGATCTAGCATTTAAAATTTGAGTGAAAGCACCTGAAATACTTGTACAAACTCCATGTCCATTTGTTTCTATTTCCACACAGTTGAAATTTTCTTTTTCTTTTTTCTTTTTATTTGGAGGGATTATTTAATCTATTAAAACCAGCATAAAGGCGATCACTACACCAAAATACAGGGTAGCAGACAAAATTATCTGTGAGTGATAACGTGATATTAGGTGTTGGACCTCAATCATCCGGTTCTGTTTATTTCTGTCTCCACATGGTTGCATTTTAATTTTTTTGGGGGAGGAGGGTTGTTCAAGTTAAAGAAACCAGCATATATGTGATCAGTACACCAATACACAGAATAGTGCACAAAATTATCTGTGAGTGATAACGTGAAATTAGGCATCAGGCCTCAATCACCATTTCTGTTTATTTGTGTTTCCACATGGTAACAATTTTTTGGGGGGTTGTTTAATTGTGCCTACCATAATCTTCCGTAAGGCTGCTGCTGCCTCCATCATGGAGCTGCCTGCCTGTCAACATGTACAATATGGTTGCTGCTGATGCCACTTTAGCTGTTGCTGCTCCTCGCTGCTAATCCCCTAATGCCACCGCTTTTAACGCAAAGCATCTGCCACTACTACCATCACTTCTACCATCACTACTACTATTACTACTACCAACCTACTGCCTTGTATGTCCCACGCTATGCTGCTTCTGCTGTCGCTACTATTACTGTCACGTGATTACATGTGTCTCTAATACCCTACCCTTTCCACATCTACACTACATTGCTGATGCTACAAAATAAAATGGAGAATTTTTAGTGACTCATTTACAACAACCCACTTTTTCTTCTGACAATTAACACTTATGCGTGTGATGTAGACAGGCATTCTGACCTTGTCAATGCATCATTTTTGGACGCTTGTTTTCCCAAGCCACTTTTTTTTTTTTTTTTATCCTATAACACTGTGTGTATTTAAATATCACCTGTCCCTCTAAGGGACAATTTTTGGCATCTTTGGAATATGAAAAAACCTAACACATGTGCTGTGCGGTGTGTTTTTGTATGTTAATGCTGTCAAATGTGCTCTGTTCTCCCACCTTTGTCACCTCCCTCCAATTCCTGATTGACAGGGCCAGGCAGCGCTCGCATCTATCTGCCAGCCCTGTACTCTGGTGAAATCTTGCGCCGTTCAGTATTCAGCACAGGCACGGTGAGGAAGCTGGCAGCCTGCGAGCGTCTTTCCCTCACCGTGCTTGTGCCGAATGCTGAACGGCGCAATATTTCACCAGAGCACAGGGCTGGCAGACAGATGCGAGCGCTGCCTGGCCCTGTCAATCAGGACTTGGAGGGAGGCAACAAAAGTGGGACAACAGAGCGTCTAGGAGCAGGAACAACGCCCCCCTGCTCCTAGAGACTAATCAGCATATTATAAAAGTTAGATTTCTGGCGTAACAGGGCATATATAAAAGTAGGAATAGGCTAATTAGTTTTAGCTGACATTAGCACATCGCTAATGTCAGCTAGCTTAATAGGGTTCTCCAACTGTAATAAAATTGGTCTTTTTTGTGACTTTTTTAAACAGCTGCAGGTGTTAAATCTTGCCTATCTCTTATTAATATAGCATTGCACACTTTTTCATCCACTTTTCAAAGTAATTAGAGCAGTGTAAAACAATGTATTTGCAAAGTTTTCCCCAATGACTACAACAATATAAATAAAAAATGTAATGCATGAACAAATAACAAATGTGTGTGTGTGTAGGTGGTGTATATGATGTGTGTGTATATATATATATATATATATATATATTATAATATTTGCAATGCTCTAATCATTGAATAGTAATAGTTTTCCTTGCATAACCCTTTTAAAACACATCTGCATAGTTTGTATGTTATTTTGTTACCATATATTCTTCATGATTTTCAGTGAAATCTATTTTTAATTGATTTACTGCTTAATTTTGTGTTTTTGGTTATGCAACTCATAAGCATTAGATACAGTATTTACCATAATAAGCAAATTAAAACCAAATGAGAGATGCTGATGCTTGTATTTCGTAAACATCCTAGCACTGAAATGAACAGTCATTTTGACATGAAAAAGCAGACATTAATTACATGAATAATTGCCTGCTCATTTTAAGCTGTCATACAATTAAATTTAATTGAAAATGGGAACACTTGACTAATCTTGTACAAAAAAAGACTGAATATGTGCCATGGGTGTGGCAAGTATTGAAGGTAATATTGTCAAGGTTAAAACTAATAAATAGCAATTGAAGCAATCCAGAAAACCAGTTTTCCTACTAGGCCATAGACATTCTTGTCAGATATTACTATCTTTTTTGGTGTTAAAATACATGCAGTGGACACAAACAGAAAATACATGGGGATGTCCAAGACATTGAAAGGCCCTTTTGTATACAGCATCAAGTAATTAAATCACATAAGTCAGTCAGGGATGTTATTTCTACCCAGAGTTGTAGGATCAGTTGGTGGAAGGAGAGAACCAAGAAAAAAAATCCCTTTATATAAATACATTTTTGTTTGGTTAGGGTGTCAATTGCTAGGCTGACCTCAATGGCCATTGTTTTAGTGAATTGATTCTACACAAATCAAATTTGTTACAAATTTCCCAAATACTTCAGGTTCCAAAGAAAAAGAAATTATTGGGATTTGTCCTGAACAAATTGCTCAAAATGGCATCCGCCATTATACATGTAACGGCATAGAAGGGAATGCTCCAAACTCCGAACTGAACCTCACGAATAGCTGCTAGCAGACGAATAGGAAACGCACCCAAGCGGCTTACACTCCTAGCAATCAGTCTCTAACAGCATACAGTGAATCCCCCCAAGAACGATACAAGGCTCCATGTTGAGGGTAAATCAGTGGACAGCCAGAGCTGTGTGTTTATTGATCTTATATAACATTGTTACACACTAGTACCACCCACAGGGTTTTGTAAGACAACCAATAAACACGTACAATACAGTAAAACACTCCCATACAAAATCCTCCCCTCTGCCTGTGATACAATTACCTTACACAATGGGTTGATGTAATTATCACAGGCAGGAGAATACACAATATCTTCTGTCCTGGAGACAACCGAGGAGTAATTCAATTATCTCTCAGGACAAAGGGAAATCGCCAATACACACGTGGAGACAATAGGACAGAAATCACTTATTCAAATATACAATGTCCCAACCATTACAGTAAACATAGACATTTAACATATCCAAAAATGCAACGAATTAGACCAGGGGTTCAAAAGTTAGTAAAAGTCCTTTGTGAACAAGGGTAGCATGGCTTTTCTGCCCAAAACCAGTTTTTATAGAGTTAGGCTGTGTGAGATAATTGGCTTAACTGGGTGTGGTAAGCCAACTAGGTACAGAAAATACCTCTATTCACAACAGCAAAACTACACAAAAATACATAACTCCTATCAAACTGAACAGAACCCCCACATTCAACTTATCCCCAGATGGCTTGGATCTGAGCGCTCAATATATCCAAACAGCGCTCAGATGCCACAAACACAGTCAAATCTCCATGGGGTTTAAGTTTAGCATGGGCTGATGAGAGGGCCCATAATCCTGGGGCAAGAGGCTGGCAACCAGGCTTCTCCAGCACCCGGTGGCGAGGTTGGTTTCGCCACATTTCTCCCCTTTTCCAAACAGACTAACAGGGTAACAGGGTACCCACCCACAAAACAGAAACAGCAGTACAGTCCACCCACAATAAATGGCTACTACACCTGAGCAAGGGATAAACCTGTCCATGTCCATGTGCCTCACCACGGCTGTGTGGGGGACTGGTAGACTGCCTTGGTGGGTTGCTGAGTGGGCAGAGACCAGCGGTACTCTGCCCTGGTGCCAGCGCTACTACGGAAGTAGCCTGGTTGGAGCCTGGTTGTTGGAGGGGGAGACCGACTGTCTCCCCTTTAGATACCCAGCTCTGCTGTTGTAGGGAGAGACCGACTGTCTCCCCTTTGGCTAAATAGCCCTGTTGCTGGGGGACAGGAACGACTGTCCCTACCCCCTGTGCTGTGAGTGCAGAGACCATGGTCCCATCTGCACTGTTGTGGGGCTTACTGTCTCCCCCTGGTTTGTTAAACTGCCACTGGGGGATGGAGACTGGGCTCCCAATTCCCTGTAAATCACACGGCCGCTGGGGAATGGAGACTGTGCTCCCAATTCCCTGTAAATCACACAGCCGCTGGGGAATGGAGACTGGGCTCCCAATTCCCTGTAAATCACATGGCCGCTGGGGAATGGAGACTGGGCTCCCAACTCCCTGCAATTCACACTGCCAATAGGGAGAGGGGGTAACAAGCTCCTCTCCCATACATACTTCCAGCCTCTGGGGAGGGAGACCGACTGTCTCCGCTCCCAATACAGTGTCCTGTTGCTGGGGAAAGGAGACTGGGCTCTCTATTCCCTGTAGGACACTCTGCCGCTGAGGAATGGAGACTGGGCTCCCAATTTCCTGTAAATCACACTGCCGCTGGGGGACAGGACCGACTGTCTCTGCCCCCTGTAACTCAGCCTGCCGCTGGGGAATGGAGACTGGGCTCCCAATTCCCAATAACTCCCATTGCCGCTGGGGGGCAGGACCGAATGTCTCTGCCCCCTGTAACTCAGCCTGCCGCTGGGGAATGGAGACTGGGCTCCCAATTCCCTGCAGGACCGGTGGAGAGAGCTCGGTCCCATCTCCACTGGCCACCTGGGGTTCTTCCCCGTAAACATAAACAATATCTGCCCAGCTGAATGGGTCTGGATCCGGGTCTGTCATCTTGCTGTCCTGCTGATCCTTCCCAATGGAGTGGAAGAGATCTCGGTAGTCCTGCTCCACTGCTCCACTTCCCACTCCAGGGTTGCTAGGTGAGCCAGGTCTTTCTCTACCTCATGGGGGACATCCCAATTCTGCCTAGACTCCCTCTCGTAGAAAATATCCTGAAGTCTGGACTGTGCAGGGCTCCCAAAGTCAGGCTCTGCAAAGGACTCCCGTAACAAGCCAGGACCATCAAACTCCTCTCCCTCTGGCTTCTCATGCTCAGCTGTCCAGCGTATATACTGTGCCATATACCACCAGAGCGCCTGGTAGGCATCCTCCAGCCATAGCTCCTGCCATACCCGGTGCTCTAGTTCCTTCACCCATTCCTCCAGGGGCTGTTCTCCCAGGAAGGGCATCAGCAGGGCCACTTGCTTCTGCAATCGCTGCTCTTCACTGGGGAGACTCTCGCCTCGCTGGTATTGTACATTATCCAGGGCCTGGTACCAGATGCCTTTCCTTAATGCATCCCGGTCATCCAGGTCTTCCTCATCGTACTCCACTACTGGTTCCATTCTGGTGCTGTCAGGGTCGCTGTACTAGGACTTGCGTTGCACTCAAATTGTAAAATCCATGGAATGGTGTCTCCTGTAGCTATCCTTCTGGGCTGTGAGAACGATCCCGCCGCTTGCCACCAATTGTAACGGCATACAAGGGAATGCTCCAAACTCCGAACGAACCTCACAAATAGCTGCTAGCAGACGAATAGGAAACGCACCCAAGCGGCTTACACTCCTAGCAATCAGTCTCTAACAGCATACAGTGAATCCCCCCAAGAACGAGATGAGGCTCCATGTTGATGGTAAAGCAGTGGACAGCCAGAGCTGTGTGTTTATTGATCTTATATAACATTTTTACACACTAGTACCACACACAGGGTTTTGTAAGACAACCAATAAACACGTACAATACAGTAAAACACTCCCATACAAAATCCTCCCCTCTGCCTATGATACAATTACCTTACACAATGGGTTGATGTAATTATCACAGGCAGGAGAATACATAATGTCTTCTGTCCTGGAGACAACCGAGGGGTAATTCAATTATCTCTCAGGACAAAGGGAAATCGCCAATACACACGTGGAGACAATAGGACAGAAATCACTTATTCAAATATACAATGTCCCAACCATTACAGTAAACATAGACATTTAACATATCCAAAAATGGCACGAATTAGATGAGGGGTTCAAAAGTTAGTAAAAGTCCTTTGTGAACAAAGGAAGCATGGCTTTTCTGCCCAAAACCAGTTTTTACAGAGTTAGGCTGTGTGAGATAATTGGCTTAACTGGGTGTGGTAAGCCAACTAGGTACAGAAAATACCTCTATTCACAACAGCAAAACTAAACAAAAATACATAACTCCTATCAAACTGAACAGAACCCCCACATTCAACTTATCCCCAGATGGCTTGGATCTGAGCGCTCAATATATCCGAACAGCGCTCAGATGCCACAAACACAGTCAAATCGCCATGGGGTTTAAGTTCAGCATGGGCTGATGAGAGGGCCAATAATCCTGGGGCAAGAGGCTGGCAACCAGGCTTCTCCAGCACCCAGTGGTGAGGTTGGTTTCGCCACAATACATATCAGAATACAGAGAAGATGGGAAGATAAAGGCGGTCATATGACATTATTCAGCCTCATCAGTCAGCCAATCATAAGGGACTATGGCTGTGATGTCAGTGGACGCATCATAGGTAGAGATGACTATAGTTTTGAAAAATTAGATTCGGACACTTCACCAAATTTCTCCAAGAAATTTTCTTTGTTCTGAATTAATTTGTTACTAAGTGTGTAAAATCAGCTATATCTGGCCTGCAGTTAAACTGCAGGGAGAGTGTATCTCTTTGTACATCACTGTGCATTGCAGAAACATGTATAGCTAGTCCATTCCAGTAGTAAAATAGTTACTGTGCGTCAGTATGACTGACAGGTCTCATACGGTATATAGACGTGTGCATCGTTGTGCAGGCCATCAACAGTCCGATCTAATCCCTAGCTAAACCAAAAGAAAATCATATAGCGGCCTTCAGTAAAGGGGAAAAAAAAGCTGTGTGCAGCAGCCCAAGATTCTAATATTGTGGTAAAGAGCTGTGTAATTTTACACCATCTGCTGTGTCCACATTGAATGATATATAACCTATTAGCCATTGATTTTAATATAGTGTAAAAGAACTGTCTCATTTTACTGTTTGTGGAGTGTCCACATTGATAGATAACTATTCTGCTAGCCACTGATACTACTATAGTGGCTGAGTGACAGACAACAGAGGGTTGTAGTCAATGGAGAACATTCAAAACAAGGTAATGTTACCAGTGGGGTTCCACAGGGATCTGTACTGGGACCGATTTTGTTTAATATCTTCATAAGTGATATTGCAAAAGGCCTCGCTGGTAAGGTTTGTCTTTTTGCTGATGACACAAAGATATGTAACAGGGTTGATGTTCCTGGAGGGAAACGCCAAATGGAAAAGGATTTAGGAAAACTAGAAGAATGGTCAGAACTCTGGAAACTGAAATTTAATGTGGATAAGTGCAAGATAATGCACCTGGGGCGTAAAAACCCAAGGGCAGAATATAGAATATTTGACACAGTCCTGACCTCAGTATCTGAGGAAAGGGATTTAGGAGTAATTATTTCAGAAGACTTAAAGGTGGGAAGACAATGTAATAGAGCAGCACGAAATGCCAGCAGAATGCTTGGATGTATAGGGAGAGGTATAAGCAGTAGAAAGAGTGAAGTGCTTATGCCGCTGTACAGAACACTGGTGAGACCTCACTTGGAGTATTGTGCGCAGTACTGGAGGCCATATCTCCAGAAGGATATAGATACTTTAGAGAGAGTTCAGAGAAGAGCTACTAAACTAGTACATGGATTGCAGGATAAAACTTACCAGGAAAGGTTAAAGGACCTTAATATGTATAGCTTGGAAGAAAGAAGAGACAGAGGGGATATGATAGAAACTTTTAAATACATAAAGGGAATCAACAAGGTAAAGGAAGAGAGCATATTTAAAAGAAGAAAAACTACCACAAGAGGACACAGTTTTAAATTAGATGGGCAAAGGTTTAAAAGTAATATAAGGAAGTATTACTTTACTGAGAGAGTAGTGGATGCATGGAATAGCCTTCCTGCAGAAGTGGTAGCTGCAAATACAGTGAAGGGGTTTAAGCATGCATGGGATAGGCATAAGGCCATCCTTCATATAAGATAGGGCCGGGGGCTATCCATAGTATTCAGTATATTGGGCAGACTAGATGGGCCAAATGGTTCTTATCTGCCGACACATTCTATGTTTCTATGTTTTTATGTAAAAGAGCTGTCTCATTTTACTGTTTGTGGGGTGTCCACATTGATAGATAACTATTCTGCTAGCCACTGATACTACTATAGTGTGAAAGAGCTGTCTCATTTCAGTGTTTGTGGGGTGTCAACATTGATTGATAGATAATGATTCAAGTTGTGGTCCCATGACAGAGTGGGGAGCTTGTCAGCAGTAAGGTTGAGTTGACGTCACTTTTATTTTTTTCTTCTGATCAGAATAACAGCCCAAGAAAACCGGATCCTGTATTTTGAACATGCGCCTTCACACAGTCAGCATTTGGTCAGTAATCCATCGGTATTGCTAATCCCCAAAAAACAGGAGTGTATCCAAAACAGAGATGTGAACAGAATATTTGCAAGTCTTCTGTGTTTTGTACCCAGTCCTGCTTTTGGCTACCAAATCACAAGCCAATTCTAATGGAACCATACAGGCCTTAAAGCTGCTACACAGACAGGATCCGTTGTGCATCTAATTTTTCCTTCCTTCTGACACATCAGAAGAAGGGTCAAATAAATTATGATGTCAACCAGACTGAAAGGTAAAATAGTGGCCCAGTCATGAAGTGGGGAGGATGGGAAACGCATGAGAAGTCCACAGAGTTGCCCTATGACATAGTTGTGAGGTGGAAGCAGCATGAGGAGACAACAGAGTGGCCAAAGTCACAGTCTGGAGTTAGCGGCAGCATCAGGAGGAGACCACAGAGTGGCACAATTACAGTGTGGAGATGGCAGCAGCATTAGGTGGCCACAGAGCAGCACAATGGCAGAGTGTGGAGGTGGCGACAGCTTCAGGAGGCCACAGAGTGGCAAGGTGACATAGTGTGAAGGTGGCAGCAGCATGAGAAGACCACAGAGTGGCAAGGTGACATAGTGTGGAGGTGGCAGCAGCATCAGAAGAACACAAAGTGGCAAGGTGACATAGTGTGGAGGTGGCAGCAGCATGAGGAGACCACAGAGTGGCAAGGTGACATAGTGTGGAGGTGGAAGCAGCATGAGGAGACTACAAAGTTACTCGGCCAGTTGCGGCCACAAATACAGTTTGGCTGCCCAGTAGTCCAGCGGCTCTTCAATGTGGGGTGGCGGGGTACTGTCCAAGTATGTCACCACCTTCTGGATCTGGTCCTGCTCCAGGTCTAGCTGCTGCTGCTGCTGATGAGTAGTTTCTTCACTAGGCGGGTAAAGAAAGCTGCTCATCAGCAATTCTAGAGTCAGGCTGCTGCTGATGGAGCTGGTACTGCTCCTGCCTCCCCACCCCTCCCCAGCAGCCATGGCAGTGGAATGTGAGCGCAGAGGGCTGTGTCCTCTGTCCCCTCTTCATCATCGCCCTGTAGCTCCTCTGGCTGCTCATGCTCCTCCTCTCTGGTCACCTGTGTATAAAAACCACCCATTTCGCTACACATTGCTAGTGCTCCAATGTCCTCCTCCTCCTCTTCCAGTTCAGTCCCCACAGGGCTCATGTGGCCATGAGATCTAGGTGCCACGTCTCCTGTCCCCTGACCAGCCAGATTTACCAGCATCTGTTCCAGGATATGAAGCAGTGAAATTACATTGTTCATCCCGTAGTCCTGGTGACTGAAAAATAACGTGGCCTCCTCAAAGGGCCTGAGCAAATGGCAGGTGTAACGTATGAGCTGCCACTGACTGTCATTGAAGTTACACAGGGGGATACTCCTGTCCGCTTGGATCACCAAGAAATCATTTATGGCCTTTCTCTGTTTGTATAGTCGGTCCAACATATGGAGGGTGGAATTCCAAAGGGAGGAAACACTGTATATCAGTCTATGTTGTGGGATGCCGTTCTACAGCTGCAGCTCAAGGAGGGTTTGATTTGCGGTGTATGAGTGGCTGAAGTGCATGCAAAGTTTCCTGGCCATTTTTAGGATGTCTTGCAGATGGGTGGAAGACTTGAGGAACTGCTTGACAACTAGATTGAACACTTGTGCCATGCAGGGCGCATGGCTCAGCCTTCCTTGATGCAGCGCCGACACCATATTCTTCCCTTTGTCGGTCACCATGGTTCAGATTTTGAGTTGTCGCGGAGAAAGCCAGGATACGATTTCTTGATGAAGGAAAAGAAGCAGTTCCTCGCATGTGTGACTCCGTTCTCCCAGGCAAACGAGGTGCAGAACAGCATGACACCGCTGTGCCCTTCACATGTGGTATGCTGGAGGGGCACTATGAATTATCCCTGCAGTTGAGGCTGAGGACACGGTGGAAGATGAGGAGGCAGAGGAGCATATTGTCGCAGGACCAACCGCATGAGAATGTGAAGGCTGAAGTAGTATCACTTGCACAAGTTGCTGGTGTGGCTGTGCAGGAACCACATTCACCCAGTAGGCCATAAAGGACATGTATTGTCCCTGACCGTAGTTATAGCTCCACACATCGGCGCTGCCGTGCACTTTGGCAGACACTGATAGGCTCAAAGACTGGCCCACCTTCTGTTCTACATGTGTGTGCAGGGCTGTTATATATATATTACACTGATATATACCCTGCACATGTAGAGGCACTTATATTGTATTTACATTTAGTCATAGACTACTAATTGCCTACTCTTGACATGTGCATTTGTGTTGTAATTTTTATTAGTTTAAAATTTAACTTTTATTGGTTTGAAAATAATAATAAATATTGAGCCATTTTTTATCTAACCTACTAATTTAAAACTATCTCCGGACCTCCAGATGATGTTTCCTATTATATTATATTATATTAATTTTTTGCTGTATAGCCAGCAGTAGTGAAAGGTTAGCGTTGCTGTTTAATAGTCAGCCTTTTGATACATGCTGCCTTCTATTCAGGTACCTATCTGTACTTTTATTTGTTGTGATATGGGCAGTTGTGGTTGGTATACACTGACTCAGACAGTTAGATACATAGGAACCGACCAGCTTGCTACTGTTTGTCCATAGCTGGTAACTGTAGCTTAATTATTGCAACATTGTTGCTTTTGATTGCTGTATAGCTGTTCCTATGATGCTACTGCTATTTACACTGCTGTCTACTGTTGGTGCTATCGCTATAGTCTAGCTTCTTTAATGTCTGACTATTTGTGGTAGCCTATCTTCTGTCTGTGCTGTCTATTATTTCACTGCTGGCAGCTTGCTTTGTGAGCTGATAATGCTGGTACCAGCAGAGTGCTTTTGTAGGCTATCGCTATATTAGTCTGACTCTAGGTCATTGGTCTCTGGAAGTCCTAAAGGCTAAAATCTAATTACTGCCCCCCGACATGTTTCGCCATATCCATGGCGTCTTCAGGGGATCAGGCAGTCTGCACGGAGTAAACGTGTGGCTATGTAATTTATAACCTCCCTTGTGAGGACGTGCGTCAGCTCAGCCTATCGCTGTGCTTGTGAGAACTAGCTTACTTGATATCTGTAATCTGTATGGCTGTTTGAATTCTAATAGAGCTGACGTGCGTCTTCTCGCGATAGATAGTCAAATGACGCGCATGTCTTTTGACTTGGAATATTTTCAGTTTGTTTATGTTCATCGGCCGGTTATGCGCATGACTTTGAACTTATATCGTGGGGTTCCTTTTCAAATCGCTTTGCTCTCTCTGCTTGCTAGCCTATGATTTGGCTATACTTGCATTACTATTTATATATATATATTAGAATTACCTTCAGGGGTAATGTCTCCACTGATAATGAATATTGATTATAGTGTATTCATTTTTGGTGATGTTAGTGATTACTATTTATCTCTGATAATTATGAATTTTTTATATATATTTATTTGTGAGTGAGTTTATTACTATTTATTGTGATTAATCAATACTTTATAAGGACAGATTTATTTAAATATATATATTTTCATCTTTTAGCTTATATATAAGTGACAGTGACACTTGTGTGATCGTGCTCATATGGTTGCCAAACTGTGTTGGCTATAATTTATTCCAACTTTTTCATTAGTTAGTCTTTTCTTGAGTGATTTTATACCTTTTGTGATTTTGTGAGGAGATTTTTATTATATTTATGACAAATTATTAAAGAATTTTTATATAAATGTTTTTTATTTTTTGTTGATATATTTTATTTTGTTTTTTTGTTTTTTTATTATTTTTTTTAATATATATTATATTTTTATTTATTTTGGTTTTTGAATTTTTTATGAATTTTTGGGTTTTTGTATTTTTATATGTGTGTATTTATTTAAATTAATTATTTTAGTTATTTTTATATTTATATTTAGTGGAGACTTGATGGTAATTTGTCCTAACATTTATTTATTTATTTATTTATTTATTTTTTGTCAGATGGATCTACGACTGCATATGAATTGGATCGTGAGGTAATGATTTTATTTTTTAATATATTAATTGTTTTTTTTTGGGATTTGATTACTCAAGTTGGTTATTGTTTAAATTATTTTTCGCCACTACTCCATGATTTATTAATAATAGTTAGATAACTAATATTTATCGTATATAGATTTTTATATTCCTTTTCATATTTTGGTATTTATTTACAGGAATGATGCATAAGTGAAGCCTTCATTTAGACCTTGGGGTGAAAGGCTTTTTAATCTATAAATCCAGCGCGTTTCTTCCTGCTGTAATTTTTTGTCTATGTCGCCCTGTCTTGGGCCTGATTTTATTTTTGTTATTCCCCATATTTTTAAGCTGTTGCTTTTTCCGCTATGTTCTGCTTGTACATGCCTGGATAATGTAGTGTCCGTTTTTAAGTTGATATCACTGAAGTGTTTTGACACCCTTCTTCTGAGTTGTTGTACTGTTTTTCCCACGTATATTTTGGGGCAGCCGCATTGTATGGCATATACAACCCCTGTTGTCTTGCAATTTATATACCGGGAAATTTGGTATTTTTTCTGATCAACTGGATTTTCAAATTCTTTACAGGCTAGCATCTTACTGCAGAATTGGCAATCCCCACAGGGATAAGACCCTTTTGTTGTTAGCCATGTGGTCTTTTCTGTATGTTGATAATTCCACTGAAAATGGCTGTGCACAAGCTGTTCTCTGAGGTTGGGTCCTCGTCAATATGTAATGGAGGGGTATGGTGTGATCACTTTCTGTATGTCCTCATCCATTCTTAAAACGTTCCAATATTTTTTTAGGATGTTGCTGACCTCTAGATGTTTGATGTCATAGGTGCCTATGCAACGCACTATTTTCTCAGTGCTTTCCTTTTTGCGGTCTTGTAATAAGTCACTACGATCTATTACTTTGGCCTTTCGATAGGCTTTATGTAGTACTTTTTTCGGATATCCTCGGTCTAA
The DNA here is from genome assembly GCF_905171765.1 of Bufo bufo. Taxonomy (NCBI): domain Eukaryota; kingdom Metazoa; phylum Chordata; class Amphibia; order Anura; family Bufonidae; genus Bufo; species Bufo bufo. The sequence continues at coordinate 247,024,116 of NC_053394.1, forward strand.
AAATTTTTGGTATAATGTTTGACTCTCACGTTCAAACCCATCCTCAGTTGAGCAATTCCTTCTTGCTCTAATGTACTGGCCAACTGGGATTCCCTTTTTTAGGGGGGTTGGATGGTAACTGGACCAGTGAAGGAGGCTATTGCTTGACGTGGGCTTTCTGTAAATTTCAGTTACTATTGTTCCATCCTCTGAAAGGCTGAGAGCAGTATCAAGGAAATTTAGTTTGTTCTTGTGAATTTCACCTGTGAATTTGAGACCTATAGTGTTAGTATTGAGGATTTTGACGAATTTGTAAAATTCTTCTTGCGTGCTTTCCCAGAGCATTATCACATCGTCGATGTAACGGCCCCAATACGTGATATGTTGAGTGAATTGACTGTGTGCTTCTGAGAAAACTATATGTTCCTCCCACCACCCTAGAAAAAGATTCGCAAAATTTGGCGCACATTTCGTGCCCATTGCGGTGCCAGTGATCTGTAAATAAAAATCTATGCAGGGCTGTTACTGCCTTTTTAGCAAATAAATGACGGCTTGGGACTCTCCAAGCCATCCGTTCTCTGAAAGGTGCAGAGTCCACCACGTGGAAAGGGAGGGACTGCAGCACCAGTAACTTGGACAGGAGCAAGTTCAACTTCTACGCCGTTGGATGAGTGCATGCATACTGTTGTCTCTTGGCAATCGCTTTGGTGATCAATTACTGACGGAAAGACTGACGAGGAGAAGGAGAACAAGGAGCAGGAGCATCAGGACCAGTAGATAATGAGAAAGACAGACAGCTCCCTTCGGCTAAGGTGGTGGAGCCTTGACTGCCTGAAATCGTCTGTGTGCCACTGGGTGATGCAGCGGTTGCTGAGGCAGGCTATTCTACCACTTCAGAGCCACGGTTCTCCCAAGACACTTTATAGTGATGCGGCATATGTAGATGCAGGGCCGTGGTGCCAACATTGACACCCTGGCCACGCTTCACCTTTTGCCCACAGATTCTATATATGGCCATGTTCACCTGCTCCGGTGGCTTAACAATAAACTGCCACACCGCCGAGTAGGTAATTTTACTCCCAACACTATGCACTGACTGATGGTTACTGCCGCTGCCTCTGTGAACCCGTGCACTGCTACTACAAGGGCAGGTAGGCTCCTGCGAAGTGAGTTGTCTACCCCGGGCACGTTTGGCTCCCGACCTCCCACTGCTGAAACCCCGATGACCCCTGGCCACGCTACAGGCTTGCTGGCTCCGCTGCTGCCTCACGGCAAAGCTGCCACCCTCTTCTCCCGATGATGATGTCGTCACCCGGCTCCCAAGTGCAATCAGCTACATCATCATCATCGAGTACTGTCTGCACATCACTGATGTCCTCCTCAACCATCTCTGGGTCAGGAGCCTGACCTCTCACAACACTAGCTCCCACGCCACTCTCCTCATCACTGCTTGTCCGCCTAGAGGAGGAAGAGGCGGATGTCTCCTCCACATCTTGGCTTGCCAGTATCTGCTGACTGTCTTCTAGTAGATAGTCCTCACTGCATAGTGGAGCTGAGCCCACAGCATACCATACTTCTCTGGCTGAAGAGGACAGAGGCAGAATGAGGACAGGTGAGGGCACAGGGCCTGCTCCCGTGCCATGTCAACTAAGTGTTGTGTCTGAAGTCAGGCCGGACAGGAGCGCAGCGGTGGGGGAGGATGAGCATGAAGGGGCTTGGCGGTGAAGGACAGGTGAGGAAAGGGTCAAGTGTGAGTGGGGGCGGGATCGGGGAAGAGGTGCGAGTTGCTAGGGCAGCGGGGGGTGCGGCCGGAGCAGAGACAGAGGAAGAAGGCGGAAGCAGGAGCAGTGCGGCCAGGGGATTGAAACGGACTGTATGATGTCGGCGCCTGTTATGACGGTGGAGGAGATGCTGGAGAGGCTGCGGCGTGAAGCGGAGGTGCGGGGGCCTGGCTGGCTGCAGGAGCAGGTTGGTGCGTGTATAGTTTCACCTGCTCCTGTGGCTACCCCCATTGCTCGGGCTGCCCGGCCGCGGCGGAGTATTCCACCGGCGCGCCTAAGCCCTGAAAACACCCCCCGGGCCCGGCGCCGAGTAGGGAGCCCCCCTGCGGACCCTCGGTGGCGGAGAGCGTCCGCTCAGCCTTCTGCGAGTCGCTCTCGCCGCGGGAGGAATCCCAATACACGGCGGGGCCTTGAGAGGAGCGGGACGCCCCTTCCCCCGCTCCCTGCGGCAGTTCAACCGGATTCCGTACCAGGATCGGTGGACCGGCCCAGTCCTTCCTTTAGCGGGTGGTCCACTCGGCTTCTAGATGACATCCGGGTTCCTCGGGCTGCACTGGGTGGAGATGAATACCAGCGCAGGTCCAGAGAAGATCTAAGCAGTGTTGAAGAAGGTCCCCTTGCCGTGGTGGGTGCCGCGGTCTCGTCCCAGTGTCCGTCCAGCGTGGTGCAGAGGGTCGTGCAGGTGGTCCAGGAGGAACAGCCGTCGACGTCCAGGAGCTATGACGGTGAAGTGTCCGTGCGGCGGGAGTCAGGATCTACGGCAGCGGGAGTCACAGCGCCCGTGGTGCCTGGTGAGATTGCTTGGGGCTCCATGTTAGCGCAGGGTTTCTCGGTGGGTGGGGGGGGGGGACCATGGGTGACTTTGGTAAGGGTTTGGGGCAGTTTTTGGGGGGATTGGCGGGAATGTTGTCTGGTATGGGGTCCGGTGTTGGGTCTCCGTTGCCGGGGTGGGGAGTGGTGCCGGTGTCCGGGGCAGGGACGCAAGGGGTTACGGCAGGGTCGGTGTCGGTGGAGACTCAGGCGGGGGGAGAGGAGGAGGTGCAGAGGTTGGATGATAGGGCTCGCGGTGAGGTGTATGTGTACTTTGAGGGGCGGCTGGGGGCTCATTTGAAGCAGGAAGTGAGGGAAAAGATCTGGAAGGGAGAGTATGTGAAGATATTCTCGCTGCTCCCATTGGAACGGTTTAACCTGGATAGGGGGAAGAAGGAGGAGGGAAAAAAGGAGGATGAGGATAAGCGTCGGCATCGATTGATCCCACGTACGTTTGCTAATTGGCTACAGGCGTTTGCCATATTAGCAAGTGTCATTGGGGAAAGGTCTCCGGATTGTTGTTCTGCGCTGTTTTGCTACCAGGATGCTATTGGGGAAGCTTATAGGGTTTATGGTGGGGTGGGTTGGCTCCGTTACGATGAGCAGTTTCGGCAGCGTAAGGCGGTGAGACCTGATATCCGGTGGGATCATAAGGATATTGGGTTGTGGTTAAGGGTGACGGCGCCTCCTAGGGCTGGGCAGTCCTTTCGCGGGGAGTCCGGGGGGTCATCCCCGGGTGCTTTGGCAGCGGCATCGGCAAAAGGGTTGTGTTTCCTTTTTAATGAAGGAAATTGCAGATTTGGGGCTAAGTGCAAATTTAAGCACGAGTGCACGGGGTGTGGGGGAGCCCATGGAGCTAACCGTTGCTTCAAAGGGGAAAGGAATAGAGGGGGTGATGGTGCTGGAAAAGGGACGGACGCCGGTGCGGGTGGAAGAGATGCAGGGGTTTCTAGATAGATATCCGGATCGGGTTGCGGCTGGTTTGTTGGGGGATGGTTTTGGGTTCGGTTTTCGTATTCCATCGGTTGTTACGGCGGGGCCTATTGTTCCTAAGAATCTTAGGTCTGCGCTTGTTCATGCGGGAGTGGTGGCGGAGAAGTTGAGGAAGGAGGTGGAGTTGGAGCGGATGGCGGGTCCATTCAAGAACCGCCGATTCCGGGGTTGAGGGTGTCTCCGCTAGGAGTGGTGCCGAAGAAAGAGCCGAACAAGTTTCGGCTCATTCATCACTTGTCTTACCCGAAAGGGGCGTCGGTCAATGATGGTATAGATCCTGAACTTTGTTCGGTGGTCTATACTTCCTTTGATGCGGCTGTAAAATGGGTAAGGCGGTTGGTGCAGGGGACGTTGATGGCTAAGGTTGATGTGGAGGCGGCGTTTCGTTTGCTTCCGGTACACGTGGAGAGCATGGGTTTGTTGGGCTGTTTTTGGGATGGGGAGTATTTTGTGGATAGGTGCTTGCCGATGGGGTGCTCTCTTTCGTGTGCGTATTTTGAGACCTTTAGCTCGTTTCTAGAATGGGTAGTGGTGGAAGTTTCAGGTTGCTCATCCGTTATCCATTATTTAGACGATTTTTTGTGTTTAGGGCCGGCGGATTCACAGGTTTGTTCTTTGTTGCTGCACACGGTGCAGTCGGTTTTTGAGCGTTTTGGGGTACCGTTGGCGCGGGAGAAGACGTTGGGTCCGGTGACAGAGTTGTGTTTTTTGGGGATTGTTATAGATACGGAGCGGATGGAGTGTAGGCTTCCCCAGGATAAACTGGTGGATTTGCGTCAGGAGATTGATAGGGCCATAGGGAGGGAGAAGATTAGGTTGCAGGATTTGCAGTCATTGTTAGGTAAATTGAACTTTGCTTGCCAAATTATGCCAATGGGTAGAATTTTTTGTAGAAGGTTGGCCGCGGCTACGGCAGGGGTGTCAGCGCCGTATCATTTTATCAGGTTACGTAAGGAGTTGAAAGGGGATTTGAGGGTGTGGGCGGAGTTTCTGGGTCAGTACAATGGCAGGTCTTTGGTGATGGCGGAGTTGTGTGATAGTGTGGAGTTTGAGTTATATACTGGCGTCGGGGGGAGTGGGTTTTGGGGCCTATTGCCAGGGACAATGGTGTGCGGGCGTGTGGCCTGATTCGTGGGTAAGTCGTGGGTGGGTGAGGAACATGGCTTTGTTAGAACTGTTTCCCATTGTGATGGCGGTGGTGTTGTGGGGTGAGAAATTTGAAAACAGGAAGGTGCGTTTTCATTGTGACAATTTGGGGGTGGTTCAGGCTATCAACAGTTTGTCCGCATCTTCTCCGCCGGTGGTTAGGCTGTTACAGTTTCTGGTATTGCGATGTTTGTCGATTAATATGTGGTTGGTGGCAGAACATGTTGCTGGAGTGTCTAATTCGGTGGCGGATTCTCTTTCTCATTTACAGTGGGAGCGGTTCCGGCTTCTAGCGCCAGAAGCGGAGGCGGAGGGTCTGGAGTGTCCGCCGTGACTGTGGGGGATCCTGGAGGAGTCCGGGTACTTGAGGGAGTATGGTAAGGCGTGGACGACTTGGGAAACTTGGAATGGAACTTGGGGGGCCGGTGTGGGGGATGGTGATGTGAGGTTGTTGATGTTGCTGGGGCAGTTGAAGAGCGAGGGGTGGTCGGTGTCAAAGGTGAATCATTTTATTGCAGGGGTAGCGTTTGGTTTTAAGTGGCGGGGGCTACCGGATTTGACTAAGAGTTTTTTGGTGCGGCAGGTTTTGAAGGGATGGCGTAGGGGAGCAGGCAGGGTGCGAGATTGTCGGAGGCCGGTGTCTTTTGAGTTGTTGTTGCAAATGGGTGATAAGTTGAGTTGTATTTGTAGCTCCGATTGGGAGCTGGGGCTGTTTAAGGCTGCGTTTGCTTTGGCATTTTTCGGTGCTTTCCGCTTGGGGGAGTTGGTGTGTGGCAGTGTTCATAGAGCGGGGGGGCTTAGGAGTGAGGATGTCGAGTTAGCGGGGGATAGGGTGTCTGTCCGGATTCGCAGGTCGAAAACGGATCAGGAGGGCAGGGGGCAGCGTTTTACTTTGTTTTCAGTACCAGGGTGTAGTATGTGCCCGGTGCGGTGTGCAGGGTCTTATGGTTCAGGTCTGCTGAGGGACGAGGTTCCTTTTCTTAGGCATGAGGATGGTTCCTTTTTGTCTAGATTTCAGTTTCTGGCGGTCTTTAAAAAATGCTTAAAGGTTTTGGGTGTGCCGGTCAAGGATTATTCGGGTCATTCGTTCAGAATTGGGGCGGCGACCGAGGCAACCAGGTTAGGAGCCAGTGAGGAGGTGATTAGGAGGATTGGGCGTTGGGAGTCGGTGCGTTTTAAATCATATGTGCGGCCTGCATTGTTGTAGTGGTACTGTGGGTGGTAGGTTGGTGTTAATGTTGTTCTTTTGTGTTCACAGGTCTGACGACGGCGGCTTTGGTGTGGATCTTAGGGCACTCCTATGTGTTTTGGGGGGCGATCAGAGCGGACGTGAGGCCGAGCGGTCGCCAGTTGGGTATTAGTCCGGAGTTGGCTACGGTCAGGTGGTTAGGTATGAGAGGTATGTTGTGGGGCGGAGTGTTGCGGGAGGTGCATCATTTCGTGCGGTTGGATCGTCCTCCGGATGTGTTGGTTTTGCATGTGGGGGGGTAACGATTTGGGCAAGCGTCCTTTTAGGGAATTGGTTTGTGATGTTAAGTTTGACCTGCTTAGGATCTGGGCGTTGTTTCCGGGGGTGATCACAGTCTGGTCTGACATTGTTCCGCGGAAGGCTTGGAGGGGTGCGAGGTCAGTGGAGAGCCTTAATAAGGCACGGATCAAGGTAAATAGGGCAGTGGGCCGGTTTATGGCGAGGAATGGCGGTGTTGTGGTGCGGCATGAGGTATTGGAGAAGGGTGTGGGTGCATTTTGGAGAGCAGATGGAGTGCACCTGAATGCGGTGGGGACGGATTTGTGGTCTCTGGGGCTCCAGAGTGGTGTTGAAATAGCTTTACGTATGTGGAGGGACGCGCAGGTTTGAGGTGGTCAAGCTGCGCGTTCTTGGAGGCGGGGGAGGTCCTTGAAGTGGAAGAATATGGTGGTACCTGAGGATGGGAGGGCCCCACGGGAGGGGCTGGACTCTCATTGAGGAGCTGGTAGTAACTAGTTACGCGTCCATCAGCTGCTGCCTCCGAGCTGGGTTCAACGGCTGGGGGCAAGATAGAGACGCAGGTGTTCCAGTGTTTATGAAGTTATTGGGGCTTCTAGGACCTCCCTCGTCATTGGTTAACTTATGTTATATATTTTGTATTTATTCAATAAATGGCTGCTGTGGCCGATTAAATCCAAGCAGTGGTGTGGTGTGTTTATTTCTATGGGTTAGGTGGGGGGGTTGGGGGTAAGGTATTGGTTAATCTGGTGGGACTGAACAAATAGCCAATCCCCTCTTCAAGTCAGGCCGGACAGGAGCGCAGCGGTGGGGGAGGACGAGCATGAAGGGGCTTGGCGGTGAAGGACAGGTGAGGAAAGGGTCAAGTGTGAGTCGGGCGGGATCGGGGAAGAGGCGCGAGTTGCTAGGGCAGCGGGGGGTGCGGCCGGAGCAGAGACAGAGGAAGAAGGCGGAAGCAGGAGCAGTGCGGCCAGGGGATTGAAACGCCCACCCGCCCGTCCCTAATAGAAGTAGTAGTGGGGGGAAGTGTTGGTGTTTTGTTTTGTCGCGGCAGTCGTGGAGGCGGGGGAGGTCCTTGAAGTGGAAGAATATTGTGGTACCTGAGGATGGGAGGGCCCCGCGGGAGGGGCTGGACTCTCATTGAGTAGCTGGTAGTAACTAGTTACGCGTCCATCAGCTGCTGCCTCCGAGCTGGGTTCAACGGCTGGGGGCAAGATGGAGACGCAGGTGTTCCAGTGTTTATGAAGTTATTGGGGCTTCTAGGACCTCCCTCGTCATTGGTTAACTTATGTTATATATTTTGTATTTATTCAATAAACGGCTGCTGGGGCCGATTAAATCCAAGCAGTGGTGTGGTGTGTTTATTTCTATGGGTTAGGTGGGGGGGTTGGGGGTAAGGTATTGGTTAATCTGGTGGGACTGAACAAATAGCCAATGCCCTCTTCATGAACCCACTGACTCTTGGCGGATGTCACTTGCGACGAAGTGGAAGATTGAATCAACCATTCAAGAATGTCACTACCAGAGCTTTGGGACGTTTTCACAGCTCTGCTTCTCCACCCCTGTAATGATGTCACTACTAGAGCTGGGAGGAGTTTTCTGTTTCCTTCCTCCCAGCTGTTTCTCCTCCGTTTGATTTCCCTGCCTTTATATTCCCCCTCCTCCTATTGTAGGTGTGGATTATATTTCTCATTTGGGTTGTAGCTCTTGCTTGAGTATGTTCCCTTGTATGCTATCCTATCACTGGACCTGTGTTCTGCTGCAGCAAGTACTCCGGATATTGCCAGCCTGTCTTTGGATCCGTCTTCACTGCGGCTGCAGCCCTTCAGCTAAGTGTGCAGACATTGCTGTGTATCTGTGTGTTTTCTGACTGGATCCGAGGCGACCACGGTTCCCTCCATATACTGAGCAGGGCACCGGTGGCCGTGCCCCTTCCACTATTGTAGGGGTTACAGTGGCCATCAGTCTTAGGTACGCGGGCATGCCTCCTTCCACCATTTGGATCCGGGCATGGGCTTAGCAGCATAGGGAGAGCTTTTGAGGGTCGGACAGGGGTCACCCTTTATCCTCCCTAGTTTGGGTCCGGTCAGTAGCTCTATTTTCTGTGCATGCTCTTGTTGCTCACACACAGCCGTGACATTATAATCCACCAAAACCGTCTTTTTTTACATGGATCCGCTTTCTGGCCTGGTTGACCGCATGCAGGGTCTTTCTTTGGAGGTAGCGGATCTCCGTCAATCTATGACTCAGCTTCAAGCATTGGGCTCTGCTCCGGCCCATGGAGTCTGTTGCGAGCCAAAGGTCTCACTTCCGGAGACGTTCTCCGGGGGCAGTGAGAGTTTTGTTCGCTTCAGAGAGGCATGCAAACTCCATTTTTGCTTGTGTCCACATTCCTCTGGTAATCAGGAGCAGAGGGTGAGGATTGTCATCTCCCTGCTCAGGGGTAATGCTCAGACTTGGGCTTTTTCGCTGCCATCAGGGGATCCCTCCCTTCGATCCGTGGAAGGATTTTTTGTGGCCCTGGGGCAGATATATGATGACCTGGATCGTGTTGCTCTGGCCGAATCTAACTTACGTTTTTTATGCCAGAGCAAACTGTCTGCGGAGCTTTATTGTTCTGAATTTCGGAGATGGGCAGCTGATTCAGGTTGGAATGATGCTGCACTCCGGAGTCAGTTCTGTCATGGTCTCTCAGAGAGATTGAAAGATGCATTTGCTTTCCATGAGAGACCAACGTCCTTAGAGTCTGCCATGTCACTGGCGGTACGCCTTGACAGGCGTCTAAGAGAAAGAAACGAGACCTCTCTGTCCAGCCATTGTCAGTCTAGGGGCAGTGGTGCGGACTCATTCAGTGTGCAGGGGCCTCATCCTGTCTCGCTCCCCTCTGAGGAGGAGCCCATGCAGCTAGGTCGACTTGCCCCTGATAAAAGAGGATTTAGTCCTCAGAGTATGGTGTGTTTTTGTTGTGGGGGCATAGGTCATTTGGCAAATGTTTGTCCGTCTAGGAGATTCTTGAACTGTACTAAGAGCGATAATAAGAGAAAAACCTCAAAAGGTAAATTATCAAACTCTGCTTCATCTGCTACTTTGGGCAAAGTTGATGTAGGAATTGATGCTTTTCCTCTGACCTGCAGTTCCCATTTTCTCCTGTCTGCCAGGGTGGCGCTAGAGAGCAAAGTCATTTCTTGTGAGATTTTTGTTGATAGTGGAGCGGCCGTCAATCTTATTGACACTCAATTTGTAGCCATGCATGGTTTTCAGGTTTGCACATTAGAAAAGGATATACCTGTTTTTGCTATTGACTCTGCTCCACTCTCACAGAGATCTCTGAAGGGCATTGTTCACAATATTCGGTTAGCTGTAGGTGACACTCATGTGGAGGATATATCTTGTTTTGTCCTTAACGGATTGCCTTCTCCTCTAGTTTTGGGGTTACCCTGGCTCACTAGACATAACCCCACTATTGATTGGCAAGGAAGGCAAATAAATGAGTGGAGTGACTTTTGTAGAGAGAATTGTCTTACAGCGACTTTTGCAGAGGTGTCTACTAAAACTGTGCGATCATTTGTCTCTGATTTCTCGGACGTGTTTTCCGAGAGCGGTGTTCAGGAGCTACCTCCTCACCGGGAGTTTGACTGTCCCATTAACCTCATTCCCGGCGCCAAGCTGCCAAAAGCTCGCCTCTACAATCTCTCACAACCGGAAAGAATCGCAATGCAAACCTATATCTTTGAGAGTCTCGATAAGGGGCATATTCGTCCCTCAAAATCACCTGTTGCCGCTGGGTTTTTTTTTGTTAAAAAAAAAGATGGCTCTCTGAGACCTTGCCTAGATTTTAGGGAGCTGAACCGTATTACGATTCGCGATCCCTATCCCCTTCCTCTGATCCCGGACCTCTTCAACCAAATTGTTGGGGCCAAGGTTTTTTCCAAATTGGATTTGAGAGGCGCGTACAACCTGGTCAGGGTCAGAGAGGGGGATGAATGGAAAACGGCCTTTAATACCCCTAACGGGCATTTCGAGAATCTCGTTATGCCTTTCGGCCTGATGAATGCTCCGGCCGTCTTTCAGCATTTTGTTAACAGTATTTTCTACCATTTAATGGGAAAATTTGTATTGGTGTATCTTGATGATATTTAGATTTTTTCCCCTGATGTTCAGACCCATCAGGATCATCTTTTTCAGGTTCTGCAGATTCTGCGGGAAAATAAATTGTACGCCAAGCTGGAGAAATGTGTTTTTATGGTATCGGAGATTCAATTTCTGGGTTTTCTCCTCTCTGCTTCTGGTTTTCGCATGGATCCAGAGAAGGTCCGTGCTGTACTTGAGTGGGAGCTTCCTGAGAATCAGAAGGCATTGATGCGCTTTTTGGGTTTTGCGAACTATTACAGAAAGTTCATTTTGAATTATTCCTCTGTGGTCAAACCCCTCACTGACATGACAAAAAAGGGGGCGGATTTTTCCTCTTGGTCGGAGGAGGCGCTTGCAGCTTTTTCTAAGATTAAAGAAAGTTTTGCATCTGCTCCCGTCTTGGTGCATCCCGATGTTTCCTTACCTTTTATTGTTGAGGTGGATGCTTCCGAGGTGGGTGTGGGTGCGGTTTTGTCCCAGGGCCCTTCTCCTGCCAAATGGCGACCCTGTGCCTTTTTCTCTAAAAAACTCTCCCCGGCAGAGAAAAACTATGATGTGGGAGATAGGGAGTTGTTGGCCATCAAGTTGGCTTTCGAGGAATGGCGCCATTGGTTGGAGGGGGCCAGGCACCCTATCACCGTTTTTACCGACCATAAGAATCTGGCATACTTGGAGTCGGCCAGGCGTATGAATCCGAGACAGGCCAGATGGTCTCTGTTCTTCTCCAGATTCAATTTTGTCGTCACATTCCGCCCTGGGATCAAAAATGTGAAGGCTGATGCTCTCTCTCGCTGTTTTCCGGGAGGAGGAAACTCAGAGGACCCGGGTCCCATTTTGGCGGAGGGGGTAGTTGTTTCTGCTCTATATTCGGATTTGGAGGCCGAGGTCCAGGCTGCCCAGACTGAGGCACCTGCCCGTTGTCCTTCTGGGAAGTTGTTTGTGCCTCCTGAGCTACGTCACAAACTCTTCAAGGAGCATCATGATACTGTTCTTGCTGGTCACCCCGGGAGTAGAGCCACGGTAGATCTCATTGCTCGGAGATTTTGGTGGCTGGCTCTTCGTAAGTCGGTGGAGGGTTTTGTGGCTGCTTGTGAGACGTGCGCTCGCGCTAAGGTCCCTCGTTCACGGCCTTCAGGTTCCCTTCTCCCGTTACCCATACCTTCCCGTCCTTGGACACACCTGTCCATGGACTTTATCACGGATCTTCCTCGTTCCTCAGGGAAGTCGGTGATCCTGGTGGTGGTGGACCGTTTTAGCAAGATGGCTCATTTCGTACCTTTCCCTGGTTAACCCAATGCTAAAACGTTGGCGCAAGCTTTTGTCGACCATATTGTTAAATTGCATGGCATTCCCTCTGATATTGTTTCTGATAGAGGCACGCAGTTTGTGTCCAGGTTCTGGAAGGCTTTCTGTTCTCGCCTGGGGGTTCGGCTGTCCTTCTCTTCTGCTTTTCACCCGCAGTCGAATGGTCAGACTGAGCGCCTCAATCAGAATCTGGAGACATATTTGCGCTGTTTCGTGGCAGAGAACCAGGAGGATTGGTGTTCATTTCTCCCTCTTGCTGAGTTTGCTCTGAACAACCGCCGTCAGGAATCTTCTGATAAGTCGCCATTCTTTGGTGCATATGGGTTCCATCCGCAGTTTGGGACATTCTCGGGAGGGGCTCTTTCTGGTTTGCCTGAGGAGGAGAGATTTTCCTCGTCTTTGTCTACCATTTGGCAAAAGATTCAGAGTAATCTTAGAAAGATGAGTGAGAAGTATAAGCGTGTGGCTGATAAGAGACGTGTGCCTGGTCCGGACCTGAGTGTGGGTGATCTGGTGTGGTTGTCTACAAGAAATATTAAACTGAAGGTTCCCTCCTGGAAATTGGGTCCCAAGTTTATTGGGCCTTATAAAATCTTGTCAGTCATCAATCCAAGCCTTCCGTCTTGATCTTCCACGGGTTTGGAAGATACATAATGTATTTCACAGATCTCTCTTAAAACCATATGTCCAGCCCACTGTACCCTCCTCTTTGCCTCCTCCTCCGATTTTGGTTGATGGCAATCTGGAGTTTGAGGTTTCCAGAATTGTGGACTCTCGCATTGTCCGCAGTTCTCTCCAGTACCTCGTTCATTGGAAGGGTTATGGTCCTGAGGAGAGGATGTGGGTTCCGGTGTCGGACATTAACCACCTCCGGACCGCCTAACGCAGGATCGCGTTCCGGAGGTGGCAGCGCTGCGCACAGTCACGCATATACGCGTCATCTCGCGAGACGCGAGATTTCGCTCCAAGCCGGCCAGCGCATGCGCATCGCGGGCCGGCAAAAGTTAAAGAACAAGTTCGTCACCAGCCTGCCAGCAACGATCATTGGCTGGCAGGCTGGCGATTTTTAAAAAATCCAATCACAAGCCATATAACAGATCATATTAGTAAATATGATCTGTTATATGGCTTCTCTGCTCCTCTGCTGGTCCTTTTCGTCGGTTGGATCCAGCAGAGAAGCAGACATCACTGTGAGTACACCAAACACTTCACTGTAGCCCCTGATCACCCCCCTGCACCCCAATTAACCCTTTGATCACCCCTTTGATCGCCCCTGTCAATCACCAGTGAAAGGAAAAAAAGTGATCAGTGTAAACTGTCACTTTTTTTTTTTCACTAGTATTGGCTGTTAGGTTTTAGGGATAGTTTAGGCCCCTTGGTTAGGTAGTTAGCGTCAGTTAGCGCCCACCCCACCGCACCGCAGTCACTTTTATTCGCTGAATAGCGTATCGCTAATCAGCATTTGTACTTTTATAGTATCTGTAAGTGATCAAAACTGATCACGGTCAGATCTATAATAGTATTAGTGTCACTTTAGTTCGCCCTCCACCCAAAACGCAGTGTTTGCCCGATCAGGCCTGATCGGTCGCCCACACGTGCGTTCACCCACGCCCGCCCCACCGCAGTGACAAAAAATATATATTTTTTGATCACTGCACATTCATTTTACACGCACTGCGGCGATAAAAAAATCTGTTTTGATATTTTTTATCAACCGCAGCGGCCTCTGGTACTTCGCTAGCCTCCCCTTTGTAAGACAGGCTTGCTTTTTTTCTTGGGTAGTCTCAGGGAATACCCCTAAATTTAGTAGTCCAAAATGTCAAACAGGGGGTATTCTTCTGAAGAGGCCTACAGGATTCTGACCCAGTCGGATGAGGAGTGGGAACCCTCATCTGATGAATCTAGCGGGTCAGAATATGAACCTGTGGAAAGCAGTGGCTCTCTGACCCAAAGTTCGGACGAGGAGGTGGAGGTCCCTGGCAGCACCAGGCGTACCCGGCCCCATGTCGCTAGACCACAGGTTATGCAGGATCCGCTTCAAGAGCAGCAGAGTGGGGCTGTCGCTGCCGGATCACGTGGTGAGGCATACACCAGCAGCGCAGCCCTTCCTGGACCTAGTACCAGCACTGCCGTACAACATGGTGACGTGGCGAGCACCAGAAGGGCAGTTGAAGCTGGTACGGTGGCACGTGCACTAGTTACCCCGTCGCAGCCACCGCACAGACAGGCCCGTAGAGCCCCTAGAATCCCTGAGGTGCTGGCAAACCCTGATTGGCAGTCACCAACTTCAGCCGCACCTGTAGTTCCCCCTTTCACCGCCCAGTCTGGAGTTCGGGTTGAGACGGCTCAAATCGGTTCGGCCCTGGGATTTTTTGAGCTGTTCTTGACTGCGGAGCTCTTGGACTTAGTCGTGGCAGAGACCAACCAGTATGCCACACAATTTATATCCGCCAACCCGAGAAGCTTTTATGCCCAGCCTTTCCGGTGGAAACCAGTCCAAGTTTCCGAACTTAAATTTTTTTTGGGCCTTCTCCTCAACATGGGCCTGACAAAAAAGCATGAATTGCGGTCATATTGGTCAACGCACCCGATTCATCACATGCCCATGTTCTCTGCTGCTATGTCCAGGGCACGATTTGAGGCCATCCTCCGTTTCCTGCATTTTAGCGACAACACCACCTCCCGTCCCAGAGGCCACCCTGCTTTTGACCGGCTCCACAAAATTCGGCCCCTCATAGACCATTTCAACCAGAAATTTGCAGATTTGTATACCCCCGAGCAAAACATCTGCGTAGACGAGTCCCTAATACATTTTACCGGGCGCCTTGGCTTCAAACAGTACATCCCAAGCAAGCGTGCCCGGTATGGGGTCAAATTGTATAAGCTCTGTGAAAGGGCCACAGGCTATACCCACAAATTTCGGATCTATGAGGGAAAAGATCAGACCCTGGAGCCGGTCGGTTGCCCTGACTACCTGGGGAGCAGTGGGAAGACAGTCTGGGACTTGGTGTCACCCTTATTCGGCAAGGGGTACCATCTTTATGTGGACAATTTTTACACAAGTGTGGCCCTCTTTAGGCATTTGCTTCTAGAACGGATTTGCGCCTGTGGCACCGCGCGAACTAGTCGCGTGGGCTTCCCCCAACGGCTTGTAACCACCCGTCTTGCAAGGGGGGAGAGGGCTGCCTTGTGTAACGAAGAACTGCTCGCGGTGAAATGGAGAGACAAGCGTGACGTTTACATGCTCTCCTCCATTCACGCAGACACGACAATCCAAATTGAGCGAGCAACCCGTGTCATTGAAAAGCCCCTCTGTGTCCACGACTATAATGCGCTCATGGGAGGGGTGGACTTCAATGACCAGATGTTGTCTCCGTATTTAGTTTCCCGCAGAACCAGACGCTGGTATAAGAAGGTGTCTGTATATTTAATTCAATTGGCGCTGTACAATAGTTTTGTTCTCTACAGTAAGGCTGGGAGAACACGATCTTTCCTCAAATTCCAGGAAGAGATCATCGAGAACCTCCTTTACCCAGGAGGTTCCGTGGCCCCATCCACCAGTGTAGTTAGCCGTCTACACGAGCGACATTTCCCCAGTGTCGTTCCTGGTACCTCAACCCAACCGTCACCCCGAAAAAGATGTCGTGTCTGTAGCAGGAGTGGAATAAGGCGTGACACCCGCTATTTCTGTCCTGACTGTCCTGACCACCCTGTCCTATGCTTTGGTGAGTGTTTCCGGAAGTACCACACACAGGTACACCTAGCATAGGGATTGCATCTCACAGGACAGGCACACAGGGCTATTAGGGCCCTTTTACTCTCAGCTGCTGCAAACCTCTCCTTTCACCTGGGATAAAGTGCATAACGTACTTCGCCACATCTTTGGGCGATTTGCGCTTTGCACATTGTCCCATGGGGAAGGAGAGGTTTGTTCTATAAAGGTAAAAAAAACTAAACAAAAAAAAAATTACCGGTTAAAAGTTAAAAAAGTTAAAAAAAAAGTTAATATGTTCTGTTCTAAAGTTAATAAAGTTATTGCTTTGCGGCCTGGTTTTTTCTTTTTTGTTTTGTTTTTTTTACCTTCCAGGTGGACCAACCGATCGACCAGCTGCAGCACTGATGTGCATTCGGACAGAAGCATTGCGCTGCTGTCAGATTACACGCAAGTCGGTGTATGCGGCGCTGCAAGACGAGATTTCTCCTCTGCAGTAAAAGATATGTTTGCCGAGGCATATGAGCTGAGGAGGTGGCGGTGTTCATATACTTTGGCAAACACTTTGTATATATAAAAAAAAAATCCCGGCAATGATTTATTCATCCACATCGATTGATGTGAATGGAGAAATCTGGTTTGCCAGGGCATACGAGCTGAAGTGGGTATGGATGTTGGGCGGAGCTCCTATGTCCTGGCAGACGCCTTTCCCCTCCTTTTTCTTTTTTTGGCAGAGATTTTTTCATCCACATTGATCGATGCGAATGAAGAAATCTGTGCCGTTCATTTTTTTATTTCAGCCCAGAGGCTGAACGGAAAAAAAAAATCTCATTACCCGTATGCTCAATATAAAGAGAATAGCAGAAACTCCTAATGCTGGGCATACATGTAATGATTGCGGAGACCCTCAAATGCCAGGGCAGTACAAACACCCCACAAATAACACCATTTTGGAAAGAAGACACCCCAAGGTATTCGCTGAGGGGCATATTGAGTCCATGAAAGATTGAAATTTTTGTCCCAAGTTAGCGGAAAGGGAGACTTTGTGAGAACAAAATCAAAAAAATCAATTTCCGCTAACTTGTGCCAAAATTTTTTTTTTTCAATGAACTTGCCATGCCCCTCATTGAATACCTTGGGGTGTCTTCTTTCCAAAATGGGGTCACATGTGGGGTATTTATACTGCCCTGGCATTTTAGGGGCCCCAAAGCGTGAGAAGAAGTCTGGTATCCAAATGTCTAAAAATGCCCTCCTAAAAGGAATTTGGGCCCCTTTGCCCACCTAGGCTGCAAAAAAGTGTCACACATCTGGTATCTCCGTACTCAGGAGAAGGTGGGGAATGTGTTTTGGGGTGTCATTTTACATATACCCATGCTGGGTGAGAGAAATATCTTGGCAAAAGACATCTTTTCCCATTTTTTTTATACAAAGTTGGCATTTGACCAAGATATTTCTCTCACCCAGCATGGGTATATGTAAAAAGACACCCCAAAACACATTCCTCAACTTCTCCTGAATACGGAGATACCAGATGTGTGACACTTTTTTGCAGCCTAGGTGGGCAAAGGGGCCCACATTCCAAAGAGCACCTTTCGGATTTCACAGGTCATTTACCTACTTACCACACATTAGGGCCCCTGGAAAATGCCAGGGCAGTATAACTACCCCACAAGTGACCCCATTTTGGAAAGAAGACACCCCAAGGTATTCCGTGAGGGGCATAGCAAGTTCCTGGAATTTTTTATTTTTTGTCACAAGTTAGTGGAAAATGATGATTTTTTTTTTTTTTTCATACAAAGTCTCATATTCCACTAACTTGTGACAAAAAATAAAAACTTCCATGAACTCACTATGCCCATCAGCGAATACCTTGGGGTCTCTTCTTTCCAAAATGGGGTCACTTGTGGGGTAGTTATACTGCCCTGGCATTCTAGGGGCCCAAATGTGTGGTAAGGAGTTTGAAATCAAATTCAGTAAAAAATGACCTGTGAAATCCGAAAGGTGCTCTTTGGAATATGGGCCCCTTTGCCCACCTAGGCTGCAAAAAAGTGTCACACATCTGGTATCTCCGTACTCAGGAGAAGGTGGGGAATGTGTTTTGGGGTGTCATTTTACATATACCCATGCTGGGTGAGAGAAATATCTTGGCAAAAGACAACTTTTCCCATTTTTTTATACAAAGTTGGCATTTGACCAAGATATTTATCTCACCCAGCATGGGTATATGTAAAAAGACACCCCAAAACACATTCCTCAACTTCTCCTGAGTACGGAGATACCAGATGTGTGACACTTTTTTGCAGCCTAGGTGGGCAAAGGGGCCCACATTCCAAAGAGTACCTTTCGGATTTCACAGGTCATTTTTTACTGAATTTGATTTCAAACTCCTTACCACACATTTGGGCCCCTAGAATGCCAGGGCAGTATAACTACCCCACAAGTGACCCCATTTTGGAAAGAAGAGACCCCAAGGTATTCGCTGATGGGCATAGTGAGTTCATGGAAGTTTTTATTTTTTGTCACAAGTTAGTGGAATATGAGACTTTGTATAAAAAAAAAAAAAAAAAAATCATCATTTTCCACTAACTTGTGACAAAAAATAAAAAATTCTAGGAACTCGCCATGCCCCTCACGGAATACCTTGGGGTGTCTTCTTTCCAAAATGGGGTCACTTGTGGGGTAGTTATACTGCCCTGGCATTCTAGGGGCCCAAATGTGTGGTAAGGAGTTTGAAATCAAATTCTGTAAAAAATGACCTGTGAAATCCGAAAGGTGCTCTTTGGAATATGGGCCCCTTTGCCCACCTAGGCTGCAAATAAGTGTCACACATCTGGTATCTCCGTACTCAGGAGAAGGTGGGGAATGTGTTTTGGGGTGTCATTTTATATATACCCATGCTGGGTGAGAGAAATATCTTGGCAAAAGACAACTTTTCCCATTTTTTTATACAAAGTTGGCATTTGACCAAGATATTTATCTCACCCAGCATGGGTATATGTAAAAAGACACCCCAAAACACATTCCTCAACTTCTCCTGAATACAGAGATACCAGATGTGTGACACTTTTTTGCAGCCTAGGTTGGCAAAGGGGCCCATATTCCAAAGAGCACCTTTCGGATTTCACAGGTCATTTTTTACTGAATTTGATTTCAAACTCCTTACCACACATTTGGGCCCCTAGAATGCCAGGGCAGTATAACTACCCCACAAGTGACCCCATTTTGGAAAGAAGACACCCCAAGGTATTCCGTGAGGGGCATGGCGAGTTCCTAGAATTTTTTATTTTTTGTCACAAGTTAGTGGAATATGAGACTTTGTATGAAAAAAAAAAAATCATCATTTTCCACTAACTTGTGACAAAAAATTAAAAATTCTAGGAACTCGCCATGCCCCTCACGGAATACCTTGGGGTGTCTTCTTTCCAAAATGGGGTCACTTGTGGGGTAGTTATACTGCCCTGGCATTCTAGGGGCCCAAATGTGTGGTAAGGAGTTTGAAATCAAATTCTGTAAAAAATGACCTGTGAAATCCGAAAGGTGCTCTTTGGAATATGGGCCCCTTTGCCCACCTAGGCTGCAAAAAAGTGTCACACATCTGGTATCTCTGTATTCAGGAGAAGTTGAGGAATGTGTTTTGGGGTGTCATTTTACATATACCCATGCTGGGTGAGATAAATATCTTGGTCAAATGCCAACTTTGTATAAAAAAATGGGAAAAGTTGTCTTTTGCCAAGATATTTCTCTCACCCAGCATGGGTATATATAAAATGACACCCCAAAACACATTCCCCACCTTCTCCTGAGTACGGAGATACCAGATGTGTGACACTTTTTTGCAGCCTAGGTGGGCAAAGGGGCCCATATTCCAAAGAGCACCTTTCGGATTTGACAGGTCATTTTTTACAGAATTTGATTTCAAACTCCTTACCACACATTTGGGCCCCTAGAATGCCAGGGCAGTATAACTACCCCACAAGTGACCCCATTTTGGAAAGAAGACACCCCAAGGTATTCGCTGATGGGCATAGTGAGTTCATAGAACTTTTTATTTTTTGTCACAAGTTAGTGGAATATGAGACTTTGTAAGAAAAAATAAAAATAAAAAATAAATCATCATTTTCCGCTAACTTGTGACAAAAAATAAAAAGTTCTATGAACTCACTATGCCCATCAGCGAATACCTTAGGGTGTGTACTTTCCGAAATGGGGTCATTTGTGGGGTGTTTGTACTGTCTGGGCATTGTAGAACCTCAGGAAACATGACAGGTGCTCAGAAAGTCAGAGCTGCTTCAAAAAGCGGAAATTCACATTTTTGTACCATAGTTTGTAAATGCTATAACTTTTACCCAAACCATTTTTTTTTTACCCAAACATTTTTTTTTTATCAAAGACATGTAGAACAATAAATTTAGAGCAAAATTTATATATGGATGTCGTTTTTTTTGCAAAATTTTACAACTGAAAGTGAAAAATGTCATTTTTTTGCAAAAAAAATCGTTAAATTTCGATTAATAACAAAAAAAGTTAAAATGTCAGCAGCAAAGAAATACCACCAAATGAAAGCTCTATTAGTGAGAAGAAAAGGAGGTAAAATTCATTTGGGTGGTAAGTTGCATGACCGAGCAATAAACGGTGAAAGTAGTGTAGGTCAGAAGTGTAAAAAGTGGCCTGGTCTTTCAGGGTGTTTAAGCACTGGGGGCTGAGGTGGTTAAAGCCACTCGCCTCATCAGGGCATTTTATAGGGCTCATCCTGAGAAGGTGGGTCCTGGGTGTCCGGAGTCCACCCGTAGAGGGGGGGGTACTGTCACTACCAGAGCTTTGGGACGTTCTCACAGCTCTGTTTCTCCACCCCTGTAATGATGTCACTACTAGAGCTGGGAGGAGTTTTCTGTTTCCTTCCTCCCAGCTGTTTCTCCTCCGTTTGATTTCCCTGCCTTTATATTCCCCCTCCTCCTATTGTAGGTGTGGATTATATTTCTCATTTGAGTTGTAGCTCTTGCTTGAGTATGTTCCCTTGTATGCTATCCTTTCACTGGACCTGTGTTCTGCTGCAGCAAGTACTCCGGATATTGCCAGCCTGTCTTTGGATCCGTCTTCACTGCGGCTGCAGCCCTTCAGCTAAGTGTGCAGACATTGCTGTGTATCTGTGTGTTTTCTGACTGGATCCGAGGCGACCACGGTTCCCTCCATATACTGAGCAGGGCACCGGTGGCCGTGCCCCTTCCACTATTGTAGGGGTTACAGTGGCCATCAGTCTTAGGTACGCGGGCATGCCTCCTTCCACCATTTGGATCCGGGCATGGGCTTAGCAGCATAGGGAGAGCTTTTGAGGGTCGGACAGGGGTCACCCTTTATCCTCCCTAGTTTGGGTCCGGTCAGTAGCTCTATTTTCTGTGCATGCTCTTGTTGCTCACACACAGCCGTGACAAAGAACCGCTGAGTTGCCGGTCAAGACACACTAATACACACAAAAAAGGGATTTTGAACATATAACTGCACTGCTGAATGACAAATATATTTTTCTTTTTCCTTTTTTACATGCCACGAAAGGCTTTAGAACATATAACTGCACCGCTGAACGACAAATATATTTTTCTTTTGCCACTTATACACGCCACAAAAGGCTTTCGAACATATAACTGCACCCCTGAACGGCAAATATATTTTACTTTTGCAAATAATACATGCCACTAAAGGCTTTAGAACATATAAAATGTGATTCGTTAACACTGGAAATGAGCAAATTTTTCTAAAATACGATTCGCAGGTTTGCCAAATGTAAAAAAAAAAAATTTGCTTTGATTCGAGTTTATTCGCGGGAATCGTGTTAAAAAATGTCTATTTCCTGGCTGCAGAGAGCATTTATAGTGGTGTAGAACATTGTGCCTTGCAGTAACACTCATAGGGAGTCTGCTGTGGTAGTGAAATTATATTGTGAGTCAGTATGACATGCAGATGACAGGAGTTGCTCTTAGAATCACTACACACTTTACTTATTTGGGCAGTCACAGGGTCAAAACTGACTAAATAACTTAAGTATGAACTACATGATAGCAGCCAGTTGAGCCACCATAATGCTTTTTGCATTGTATACAATCCAATCACCCAGATTTGGTTGTGCTCCCTGGTTGTTCATCATGAACATCTGGAATCACGCAGAGAGTAAACGTCTAAAAGCAGAACTATTTACATTTGACATAGAGGACACAGATACAAATAAGGACAAATCTATGACAGAAATTTTTTAGGGAACTGGAAACACTTTTACACAAACATTTGAGATAGAGGTGGGAGATTAGGTCCTTAAAACAATATATATACCATGGTAGAATGCCTAAAGGTCTATACCTATCCCAGCACAGGACCTCTGTGACACAGATTTCATTAAAGAGTGGGAATATTTTCTAATGACCCAATCTATAGAACTGGTTCAACTAATTATCAAAAGAAGAACACAAATTTTGAATGACACAACAGAGAAAATAATTAATATGAAAGTGACGATAGAACAACTTCCAAAGAACGAGGAATACAACATATGGCAAGACAGACTATGCTAAAGTCTAGATAAATTAGAACGGGAAATTATGGATAAAAAAATAAAAAACTTTAGAAAATCAGGAAAGTACACAAAAAAATGTTTTTTTTAGCCAAAACACCGCCACATTACAGGTCACGAATTCGAAGGATGTCATGACAATCACCAAATCGAACACAACACCCCCCTACCTTAATACCACATCAATACAACCTGAGGAACAGACAGGACAATCAGGATTGGGAACACAAGGAATATTACCATCACAAACCCTCACAAACACAGAACCTACCCCCACACCTGAAACCCAATTATACACAGGAAGTTCCTCAGAAACAATACCACAGACATCACACTCAAAAAGGAAGAGAAAGATTTGGAGAGGACAACGAAAAACAAAGAATTTACAACAGAAGATAGGCACAGATAATTCTAAAGATGCAATAATAAATCTTTAACAGACCCTCAAACCAAACTTCTTAACAAAGGTTTAAAATTTGCACCTACCACCAAAATGAACAAATTTCATACGTTTATAGGGATATAGAAATTTATTAGAAAATTGTGTTTAACCCCTTAAGCCATGGCCATATTTCACCTTAAGGACCAGGCCATTTTTTGCAAATCTGACCAGTGTCACTTTATGTGGTGATAACAAATGCTTTGACTTATCCAGGCCATTCTGAGATTGTTTTTTCATCACATATTGTACTTCATGACACTTGTAAAATGAATTTAAAAAAAATCTTTTTTATTTATAAAAAAATACCAAATTTATAAAAAATTTGGAAAAATTAGCAAAGTTTCAAATTTCCATTTCTCTACTTCTATAATACATAGTAATACCTCCAAAAATAGTTATTACTTTACATTCTCCATATGTCTACTTCATGTTTGGATCGTTTTTGGAATGCCATTTTTAGTTTTTGGGGACGTTGCAAGGCTTAGAAGTTTAAAAGCAAATCTTGAAAATTTTTTGAAATTTTCAAAAACCCAATATTTAGGGACCAGTTCAGGTCTGAAGTCACTGCGTTCCTTTCCTTTTGCACCTTGCTGTTTGGTCATACAGCAGTTTACGACCACATATGGGGCGTTTCTGTAAACTGCAGAATCAGGGTAATAAATATTAAGTTTTGTTTGGCTGTTAACCCTTGCTTTGTTACCGGAAAAAATTGATTAAAATGGAAAATGTGCCAAAAATAGCTGTTTTGGCACCGTTAAAATGTTTTTTTTTTGGACCGTGTTATTCTGGGGGGGGGGTTAGGTCATGTTTTTTTTTATAGAGGACATTCTTATGGACGCAGCGATACCTAATATGTCAACTTTTTTTATTTATTTAAGTTTTACTAAATATCATTTTTTGAAAAAAAAAATTGGGGGTGTCTCAAGTCTGAGAACCATAGCTTTTTTTTTTCGATAGTCAGTGGCTAAATTGGGGAAGGGGATTATAAATTTTGTATTCCATGGAAGTGTGGTACTCCCTGAAGCAACCAATAAGGCAGAGGCCCGGATGATCGGGGCACGTGTCACACTGAGTGGTGGTTTCCTTTCGTATCCCCCTCCTGTGACACACTCTGCACCTTTTTTGGGTCCGTCCCTTCTTTCCAGTATGGGGGACCACATCTGGAAAGTGTTGGCCAGGGACGATCCGGGCGCCTCCAGTTCCCGAGGTACTCCCGCCTGCTCTTTCCCGGTCAGAAAAGATCAGGGCCTTGAGGACTGCCTCATAGAACTGAAGGAATTTCCCTGTGTTGCCAGCGCTCTGGGACAGTACAAAAGAGTTTTACAAGGCAACCTGCACCAAGTAGACCGCAACTTTTTTGTACAATGACTGGGTTTTGTGCATGGCATTATATTGCTTGAGGACTTGATCAGAGAGATCAACTCCTCCCATATACCGATTGTAATCGACGATACAATCGGGCTTGAGGACCGTTGCCCCGGTACCTTGCACAGGGACAGGGGTGATGCCATTACCATGAATTGGACAGTACAATGACATCCCTCTTGTCCTTATATCTGACCAGCAGCAGATTTCCACTGGTAAGAGCATGGGTCTCACCCCTGGGGACAGGTACCTTGAGGGGGTCGGTAGGGAGGCCGCATGATTTTTCCGTACTGTCCCACAAGTGGACGTGGATCTGACGGCGAGGGACTGGAACAAGGGGATACTCGCTTTTGTTGGGGAGCACAGCCGGAGCTCCGCTCTCTCCCGCTCCATGGACCGGTATGAGCGAGGAGAGGCGCTCCGGCAATTCAAATTTGGCGCTCCGCCCGCCCAGCCTCTCTGCCAGCCAATCAGATGCGATCCTGAGAGGTGGCGTGACCGCCACCCCTCAGGATCGCAGGACGGTGATTGGTGGTGTATTATCACACCACTGATCACTGTCCTTTCCGGGTTATCGGGTCATCAGAGACCCGAATAACCCGGAAATGCAGCAAACCGCAGGTCTGAATTGACCTGCGGTTTGCTGCGATCGTCGACACGGGGGCCTGCTGATTGATTTCAGCAGGCACCGGGTTCTGATCACCGCCCGCCGCGCGGTACGTCATGTGTCCTTAAGTACCGGGATATCATGCCGTACGGTACGTCATATGTCACTAACAGATTAAAAAAATATATTACACAAGCCACAGTAAATGATGAAAGATCTAAACATACCCAACTAAAACAACGATCAACCAAATTTCCCAGACAGAAAATCAGTCAGGAAATCTCCACATTCCGTAAATGCGTAGAATTTGATATAAGACGTATAAAAAACTAAACTAATAGAAATAACATTTCAAGCCAGAAAATTCAGGCAATAAAACAGTTACAAACTCAGAACAATATCATTATTCGACCAGCAGACAAAGGAGGAGCGATTGTGATCTTAGACACTAAAAAAATATTAGTAATATTAGTAATATTACAGCCAAGCTCCCACATACCTCCATAGTGAAATCACTCATTTAGTGGTAGAGATGATAAAGCTGTAAGCCCCACCTATAGCAGGCCATATGACACAGCCTACCAGGTGCAACAGAATGCTACCAGCAGTACGCAATGGCACATTCTAAACATATCAAGAAAAATAACTGAAATAAAGTGGCCTAAATAGAAGGAAACACTCAAGAACCCCAAACACTGTGGCGTGTTTATAACTGGGGGAGCAATTCCTCCGCATGTGATCCGTTGCTAACGGCGATCCCCAGCAAAAATGCATACAATAGAGGATGTCGGCAGCGGACCACACGCACCACAATGACATCCTACACAAGATAGTGAATAGTGACTATACCCGCATACCCCATGATATAGACAGATAACATTCAATAACTCTCTTTTGGAAGCGTTTCCAACTACAACACTGACTTTTCAGTGATAGGCGAATCCGCTGTAAAAGACCGGCATGATACATGTGGGACGCTGAAGGAGTGTGTCCCACCCACGTGGTACACTTATCTGGGAATCCCAGAAGGGAAGCCGGGTCGACGCCAAGACAGGTAAAGGCAGTTTGGGATATTTGAAGTACAGCTACATGGAACAATACGGTTAGCACAATACCCAACTGCCCAAACTGCATATAATCTATTTGTGGTCAAGGCTACGGCCGAGCTCGTGCCTGAACGTGCCGAACCTGACAGAGGAAAACCACCATGCCTACCTGATATGGCTGGAGATGTGCCCTTAGCCATGCCGCGGGTAAGCCTAAAAGGGGGCAAAAAGACAAACAGGTAGGGAGGAAAAACCTTTATTGGGCAGTGAACCGATTTACAAAACCAACTTGTGGAAAGCCTGGGATATCTCGACCTGGGGGTTAGGTATGTATCGTGTGAAGCATGAGGAGCGCCAGCGACCCATTTTTCGGATGATGTGGCCGGGGACGTTGTGTTTTGACGCTGCGGATGTGGCACCAATGCAGAATGAGTGCCCTGAAATGGCCTTGGGGTCGAAACCCCAACCCATAGCCAGAGTGCGGACGTGTGAAATGAATTGCGAAGCGGTGAGGGCTGTGGCCTGAAACGGGAGCAATGGTTGGTCAGGGGCGGAGTCCCCCAGAGCCGACAGCAGACTCTTGAGTACCTGGACCGGGCACCATGTGTTGGCAGAAGGGAAGAAATCCACCTCCACTGGTGGACCTACCTGCGAGGTTTTGGAAGTAAGGAGGTGCAGGGAGAAATGGTCTAGTTGACCCCTGGTGAGACCCTTGGACCTACAGTAGGTGTTTGTGAGATTGTGTTTTCAGCACGACAGCGTCGCGCTGATACTCGGCGACGTGGTGCCGAGATCTCGCACTCACTGGGATAGCGACAGCACATCCCAGCAAGCGCGTCATAGAAGCGACGGGAGATCCGGCTTGGAGAAGACCCCCCCGGATAGCGGAGAAGACCCGTCGGGATATCGGAAGAAGAAGAGCCCCCCCCTGGTAAAAGAGCTAATAAAGAAGACAGGGGGCGGCCTCCGGAGCAGAAAAATAAAATATTTTAATACACTGTGTGGTTTATTTGTGTTTTTACCACTTTTCTTGCAGGTGAATGGGTAGGGGTACGATGTACCCCATACTCATTCACTTAGGGTGGGGGGCCGGTATCTATTAAAGGGGGCTCCCAGATTCCGTTAAGCCTCCCGCCCGCATACCCCGACAACCAACGGCCAGGGTTGTCGGGAAGGGGCCCTGTCCTCATCAACATGGGGACAGGGTGCTCTGAGGTGGGGGGGCCGCAGTGCGCCCCCTGCCCCAGAGCACCCAACCCCCCATGTTGAGGGCATGCAGCCTGGTACGGCTCAGGAGGGGGGGGGGGGGGCGCGCTCGCTCGTCCCCACTCCCTTCCTGGCTGGCCGGGTAGCGTGCTTTGGATACGGGTCTGGTATGGATTGTAGGGGGACCCCCTACGCCGTTTTTTTTCGGCGTAGGGGGGGCTCTCCTTACAACCCATAACAGACCTAAGGGCCCGGTATGCTCCTGAGGGCGGGACCCAGGCCGGATTTTTATTTAAAATCCGGCGGGGACTTCCCCCTCAGGATTCATAACAAACGCCGCACACGTGTAGAATTGGCGGGAATCCAAGTCGGATCTCCCGTCGCTTCTATGACGCGCTTGCTCTCCATCGCGGCAAGCCAGCTCGGCGCTGGCTCCCGCGATGGGGCTCGTATGTGCTCAATCTCGCCGAGAAATACAGCGAGATTGACACAAAATCGGGTTCACCTACTGTAGCTGAAGTGCGGGTGACTTCGCCGGGTCTTAAGAACCCGTAGAAACTAAGGTACATGGCAGCCTTGATGACTATGCTGGGAAGGAGCCCAAAAGGAAGACTATCTAGGGAGGTTGAAAGTTTCCTAAAAAGTTCCCCCGATACGGGCTGCCTGCTCGGGGTGGCTGTGATACTACTTTTCTGAACCCCCCTAAGGGTTGCCCTGACTGCTTGGGATAGAAAGACCGACCTGCTTTCGGTGTCTTCCAACATGAAAAAATGTTGGACTCCGGCCAAATACACTTTGATGGTGCTGAAGGACAGCTTGAGATCGAAATGACAGAAGGCTATGAAAGCTGTGATGTACGTGGTTTTGTTGGTGTCTCGACTTGGGTGTAGGCCCCTGAACCTGTTGAAGGTGTTCCAGGCGGTCCTGTAGTTCCTGGCAGTGTTGTGAGACAAAGACTTCTGCATCAAAGTTTTTGCTGAATTAATGAAAAGGTTTAATCCAACACTAGCAACTGGTACATCGGAGGAGGAAGCCCCACACGGTCTGCCGCTG
Source organism: Bufo bufo (assembly GCF_905171765.1). Lineage (NCBI taxonomy): Eukaryota > Metazoa > Chordata > Amphibia > Anura > Bufonidae > Bufo > Bufo bufo. The sequence continues at coordinate 247,051,737 of NC_053394.1, forward strand.
GCATGACCTGGAAGAAAGTTTCGTAATTAAAACGAGATAGGGCATCTGCGGCCACATTGTGAACCCCCTGGATGTGCTTGCATGTTACGTGGAAATTGTGCACCAGCGAGAGCCAGACCAGCCTGCGGACAAATGACATGATCTGGGGCGACTGAGACCTGCCCCTGGTGATGATGTCCACCACTGTTTGATTATCAGTGATGAACGCCACCGAAGAGTTGGCCCACTGGCTGCCCCAGACCTGGGCAGCCGCTACCACTGGGTAGAATTCCAGCAAAGGGGATGACTGCAAAGCGCCTCTGGCTGTTGATACCTCGGGTGGCCAAGGGCCCGCGAACCATTGGTTCCCACAGATCGCCGCGAACCCCCCAGAGGCGGCGGCGTCCGAGAAAATCAAGGTGGACTCTGGCCCTAGCCGAGGAACAAACAACGAGACTCCGTTCCAAGAGGCCAGGAAGTTCTCCCACATGGACAAGTCGGCCATGGCTTGTGCGTCTAAGGTGACGAGGCTGTCCTGCTCTGGGGCTGAGGGGAGCAATTGGAGAAACCTGGACATGAAGGCCCTGCCCTGGGGCATGACTTTGGTGGCAAAGTTGAGCATGCCTAAAAGGGACTGCAACTCGACCTTGGTGCAGGTCCTGCAGCCAGCCGCGGTTGAAATGGCTGTCTTGATCTTTTCCAATTTCTCGGCTGGAAGCCTGGCCTCCATCTTCCCTGTATCTAGCGTTATGCCTAGGAAGGTGATTACCGTGGCGGGTCCTTCGGTTTTTTCAGCTGCCACCGGAACATTAAGTCGGCCGAACATGTGTAGCAGAGCCTGGAGTTTGCAAGGCTGGCGGTCTGGGCTTTCAATGATGAGAAAATCATCCAAGTAGTGGATGGTCATAGGGCCTGCTCTTGGACCCGAACGTCAGGCGATTGGCGAAGAAGTACTGATCTTGCCACTTGATGCCGTAGAACCCCCAGAGCCGTGGATGAATGGGCAGCAGCTTGAAGGCGTCGGCGATATCTGCCTTTGCCAACCACGCCCCCCGACCTACCTGGAGGATCAGCTGTATGGCTTTGTCTATGGTGGCGTAGCTCATGGAGAACTCCTCAGAAGGCACTAAGGAGTTGAGACTGGGTACACTGGAGCCGTGAGGCGCCGACAAGTCATAGATTAAACGTGCTTTATTTGTGAACTGCTTGGTCACAATACCGATAGGGTTTATCCTCCAGAGGTCGAATGGAATGAAGAGGAAGGGGCCGATGAGAAACCCCTTCTCCAACTCTGATTTGATCTGCCCGCTGACAGTAGATTGGGCCCTTCCCAGGAAGTTTGTGGGAGAGCTACTAGCCCCGTGTGGAACCCTGTGGTGAACCCGGAGACCAGGAACTGCACCCAATGCGGCCTATGGTGCTCGCGCAAAAGGGACTCTAACAAGACCACGTTGACCCCGCTTAGTCAGGATGGCCTTGTTCTTTGAGGAAACGCCGTCTGCGGGTGAGCCCTGAAACAGCCTGTGCAGACGTGGAGAGCCCTGCACTTGTTGTAATAACAAGCCTCCTGATTAAAATTATTGCAAACCTGGCTGTTGCCCAGAAAAACTATTGGCCGGCCTAACTTATCCGTGGTGGCGCCAGGACGTGGGAGGGGCCCGGAGCTGCTACGGAGGGATCTGCCCTGGGATGTGGAGGGACCTGAGTTGGGGCACCAGTCCGACGAGTGAGTAATGGACTGGCATGACGTACATGCCGGTGGCCTGAGGCACGCGAAATGACGGCAAAAGAGTTCCATGTCCATTACCGCCCAGTTTGTGAGGTGCTGGAATTGGACCAGCGAGGCGGCGGCTTTAGCTGAGAACGAACGATGGTAATCGTAAAAAGCCTGCCCACCGTACTTGTGGCCCAACTCCGTGACCCTGTATAAGTAAGTGTCCAACTCTTCCCGCCTCTCAGGGTGGACGGAGCAGATGACATCTCTGTATAAGCTAAATGCCAGGACGAACTCCATGGGGGTTAGCTTCCTGTTGAGGCGGGGGTCCCTCGCTTTGAGGACGATGGACATGTCGCCGCAAGCAATGGTCTTGCTCTCCACTGTGTCATGGGTTGCTATCAAAATAGACGCCAGGTTGACGTCCTTGCCCTCTAAAATGTCCTTCTTGATGTTGCTGGGGATGAAATGGGCCGGAGCTACCTCGGGTGCGCAAAGAACTCTACCTGGGGGAACCAACCCTGCCACGGGGGCCACCGGCAATGGAGAGGCGACCCGCTCGGATGACAGTCCCTGGTGAGACTCAACTGCCAGGAGTCTGGACTGCACGTCTGAGACTGAGGAGGCAATAGTGTTCATCATAGCGTGCAGTTGTGTCAGAGACACTTGCATAGTGGACATGGAGACTTGCTCCAAGTCTTGGGCTGCTGGCTCCGCCGTGAGTAGCCTGAATAGTTCGGCTTTCCGGGCGGAAGCGGGGTGTTGGATCCCTCTTCTGTTAAGCTCCGCAATTAACTTGGCGATCGTCCAACTCCTCAGTGATGAGGAGCAGGGCCGTTCGGATGCGGGTGTCTCCGGGACGGACAGAGCTTCCTCGATATTGGAAATCTGCGACATTTCGTGGCTGTGAGGTGATAAACAAAAATTAACATCTGAGCTGAAGACCCCAAGTGACAGAACGACGACACCCGAGCCGTGAATGGTGATGAAGAGCGAACTTGGGGCGGGCGAGTGCCTAGAGCTATGAAGGGGGTACTACTGTGGAAGACCTTACCAACCTGAAAGTGAAAACAAGACGTAAGCGCTACGAAGACGTGGCCATTGACAGAGGAGTAAACACATGGAAAAACACCAAACCTGGGGTCGTACCGTAGAAAATAATATCGATCGAACCTGAAAAACAATGATAGCGACAAAAAATAGTGATTAACCGCATGATCCTGACCTGTAACCGGTAATGGACAACGTAAAACCGACAGCGTGACGGGGAATAAAAACATGGGAGAAACGTACGCCTGACGACGTGACAGGCAACAGACGGGGTACAGTAGATACGTAAGACTGAAGCGTAACAGGCAACAATTGGAAAAACGTAAGCCTGAATCGTGACAGGCAGCAGGACATGTATTGAAACGTGAACCGGAGAGGAACCGGCAAGAAAACAAAAGGAAAAACGTAAGCCCGCCGACGTGGCGGGCAACAGACCTGAAATAACGGGAAATGTGAGCCAGGAAAGTGACTGACGCTAGACAGAGAAAAACGTAAGCCTGGAACGTAACAGGCAGCAGACATGTTATGACAGAAACGTGAGCCAGAAACGTAACTGGCGACAGAAAGAACCCTACAAGTGAGCCTGCAAACGGAAAAACAGACAGCCAACATGAGAATAAGCCACTTTTTTTTTTTGTTCCTGACCCCGGCTCTGACGAAACTGAAACGTGAGCCTGAACCGCGACCGGGAACCGGTATGGTATGAGAGAAAAACGTAAGCCCGTAGCGCCAAGGCAATGAGATGACAAGAAATACGTAAACTCTACACAAAATAGGCCCCAAGCATGGCGGAGCATGGTATGACATAGAACCAAGAAGTAATTACCGAACAATGTCCGTAGATGCGGCAGAGCAGAATGGCGGTGTTCGCAGCGGGTGGAATTTGTAGAGAACTTTTGGCAGACGATGGATGTCAAGCACGGCAGAGTAACCAGAGTCTGCAACAATAACCAGTAGCGTGAGGGGGGGCGGGGGGGTGGCCCTGATGCCATAGTACGACCCTGGACCAGGGAAATGCGTGTCCCTGTGACTGATGGGACTGTGTTTGTGGGAGCTGAGGTGCGAGGTAGCGGGACCGCTGCCGTGGGGTGTGGAGGGTTGACTGGACTGTTGTTTAGCCAGACAGAGGGGGGCCCGTGGGAGCCAGCGGAGTGCCAGTCCCTGGCAAGCAGCTGTGATGTGTATGAGCTGGCGAGGGCCTATGATGGGGTTTATGGTGTGGAACCAGTGTGTGTAACCATTTTTTTTTATTTATTTTTTTTTTATTTATTTTTTTTCATAGCTTTATTGCTGGCGAACAGCAGCCGGCGCCGGCCAGTGGCTGCGTGTGAAAGAAGCGGCACCCCTGGGTCTCGACGGACCTGCCCGTGGGGAGAGCGCCAAGACCAGCCAGACGAGGGGGTTTGAGCTGCTGTGGCGGCCGGAGCCAGGACGGGAGCCCGACAGCAGAGACCGGCCGGGACGCAAGATCCGTAGCCATGGCAACGGAAGCGCTGCCGGCGTCCCGCGAGATCTGTTTCAGGGCGGCACCTGAGCAAGGACGAGCCGGGCGTGCGAACCGGGATGCGAGGTGAGTGGTGAGTGGAGCGGAGCGGAGCGAACCGGACCGGACCGGGGGGGGGGGGAGGGGGGGTTATGGACACGCCGAGGGGGGTGCGGCGGAGCCTGAAACTTACCCCGACAGCCGACCGGAAAGCGATGGAGGGGAACCCTCAGCAAAACTTACCTACCCAGCAGTACAGCAGGACGGGGCGTGACGTCAGGCGGGAAAAGGCACCAGAAACGCACGCAAATGGGGAGAGGGCATGCCTCCTTTTAAGGGCGCCTTCGCCCCTCCCACAAATGCAGGCTGACATGTCAGCCTTAACCTACTTATACCTGTATATGATCAAACCACTGTGGTTGAAAAAGACCTCCATTAATACTATTAAAGCATAGCCAGCTGGAATGAACTTTGATTTACATCACTAAACTCTGCCACCATAAAGGATTAACTGTGATTCTCATATATAACTGATTGTGGCTATCAATACATTAGACTTTTGATTCTAACCACTACATAGAGCTATGCCAGTCAACAAGATGGTACATTTATAAGGTTGTTGAGCGTAAATATTCGAATAGCGAATTTTTATTGCGAATATCGCCACTTCGAGAATTCGCAAATATTTAGAATATAGGGCTATATATTCGTTATATCAAATATTCAGCATTTTTTTCTATCTGAACACATAATTCCTCTCTGCTTCTTGCTTGTGGGCCAATGAGAGGGAAGCAATGTCAAGTTCACAACAATACTTAGTGCACCAATCAGTAATCTGTAGTCAGACCCGCTAAAATGTGAAGTTGCACGTAGTGCGAAAAAAAATATTCTAATCGCTGCCGATTAGCACAATCGTGAATATATTGGAGCACTTCACTCTATCTGCATATAAAGCTATTGTAATGTTCTGCAGTGCCAACCATTTTCTCCAGTCTCATAAAACTTTTAGCAGCTTGAAAAATGCAGCCACGCCTGTATTTCGTGTTACGAATTCGCATTACACGATTTTTACATTGCCGATTTTTCGCATTCAATAAAATAATCTCGAATTTGAGAATATATTACGAATATTTTACAAAATATTAGTGAAATATCGCAAATTCGAATATAGCCCCTGCCACTCAACACAAATAAGGACAGCAATTAGCCGCTATTGACCACCAGATTTTTTATGCGTTTTTTCCAGACATTTTAGGAGGACACAATCACTTTTATTTGTTCAATATCTGTCTTGACAATAATAAGAAATATTGACTTGATATTTAAAGAAGATATTTTAGGCCTCTAGAGGCATATTCCCTGCATTTACAGTTTTATCCATATTTTGTGTAACACGCACCTTTTTATCTTTTATTTTTTATTTATTTATATTTTTTTTCATCTTTATTGTATTCTGTATACAATGGAGTTAGCAATGGAATAAAATATTCAGTACCTTATATATATATATATCTTTCTCTGCGTGCGACTACATGTAGAGTGCCTGTTTGTGTTGACGTCACTTGTTATTTTGCCCTTCCTCTGATCCATCAGAACAATAACTTACAAAAAACGGATCCTGTCTGTTGAGCATTTGCCTTCACTCGGTCAGCATTTGGTCAGTAATCCATCAGTATTGCTAATGCCAACAAAAAAAAACAGGAGTGTATCCAAAACAGAGATTACACGTGAATGGAATATTTGCATGTCTTCTGTGTTTTGAACCCACTCCTGCTTTTGGCTACCAAATCACAAGCCAATTCTGAAGGGACCATACAGGCCTTACAGCTGCTACACAGATAGGATGCCTTATGCGTCTCAATTTTCCTTCCTTCTGACAGATCAGAAGAAGGGTCAAATAAATTATGATGTCAACCAGGCCGAAAGGCAAAATAATGGCTGAGTCATGAAGTGGAGAGGGTGCAAACAGCATGAGGAGACCACAGAGTGGCCCATTGTCAGAGTCTGGAGTTTGCGGCAGCATCAAGAGGAGGCCACAGAGTGGCAAAATTACAGTGTGGAGGTGGTGGCAGCCTCAGGAGGCCACAGAGTGGCAAGGTGACATAGTGTAGAGGTGGCAGCAGCATGAGGAGACCACAGAGTGGCAAGGTGACATAGTGTGGAGGTGGCAGCAGCATCAGGAGTCCACAGAGTAGCAAGGTGACATAGTGTGTAGGTGGCAGCAGCATCAGAAGACCACAGAGTGGCAAGGTGACATAGTGTAGAGGTGTCAGCAGCATGAGGAGGCCACAGAGTGGCAAGGTGACATAGTGTGGAGGTGGCAGCAGCATCAAGAGGCCACAGAGTGGTAAGGTGACATAGTGTGGAGGTGGGTGGCAATACCAGTACCCTCTGAAGATGGTGGGTGAAAGAAGGAGCACTTGGCATCACATGTGTGTCATCAGGTGGGTGACAGCATCAGAATAGTAGCTGAGGCAGGTAGCCAGAAGATAAAGGTCACCTCCTTACAAATCCCTACCAGCTCTCCCTAGACTTCTGTGCGCACGTTCAGACCCTAAAGGTGGGAATAAACGTGCCCCCGTGCCTAAGGCTGAAGATTCCCTAAAATCCCTAAGATGGTGACAGGGGGAACGAGACAGCTTGCTTCCTCAGACCTGGAGGAGGCAGGCGTCTCTCTAACAGTCTAGACAGAACACACACAAGAAAACAAAACCAACTTATCTTGTCACAGAGCAGATACAGCAAATCCTTCTTTCCTTCCTTCCTTCCACTGAACAAGATAGAAGCTATAACCCACACAGGACACTGGGAAGGGGTGTAATTTAAACTCATACAAACGACCCCACCAAGTGCACCTGAAGGGAGGCGGATACAGCTCAACTCCACAACAAAAAAACTACACACGTGCTGCTAACCTGGCCGACCTCTGCACATAACCTGAGCAGGGCATAACAGTACCCCCACTTCCACGGGTGACCTCTGGACACCCCGGCCCAACTTTATCCGGGTGGGATCTGTGAAAAGCCCTCACCAGTCGGCTGGCACTAACATAAACAGCCAGAACCCACATCCTCTCCTCAGGGCCGTATCCCCTCCAGTGTACCAGGTACTGAAAGGAACCCTGAAGAACCCGTGAGTCGAGAACCCTAGAAATCTCGAACTCTAAATTTCCATCAACCAGAACAGGGGGAGGAGGCAATGGCGATGGTTCCACCGGTTTCACATATTTCTTAAGTAAAGACCTGTGGAACACATCGTGGATCCTCCAGATCTGCGGAAGATCCAGACAAAACACTACTGGATTGATCACCTCAGATATTTTGTAAGGTCCAATAAATCTTGGACCCAGTTTCCAAGATGGTACTTTCAGTTTAATATTTTTAGTAGATAACCACACCAGATCACCCACACACAGGTCCGGACCAGTCATACGTCTCTTGTCAGCCATTCGCTTGTACCTCTCACCCATCCTCTTCAAATTCACTTTAATCTTCCGCCAGATAGAGGACAAGGCAGAAGAAAATCTCTCCTCCTCTGGCATCCCAGAGAAACTAGTCTCAGAAAAGGTACCAAACTGAGGATGAAAACTGTATGCGCCAAAAAATGGCGACTTACCCGTGGACTCCTGCCTACGGTTATTAAAAGCAAACTCTGTTAGTAATAAGAGTGAGGACCAGTCCTCCTGGTTTTCAGCCACAAAGCACCTCAAGTAGGTCTCCAGGTTTTGATTAGTACGCTCTGTCTGTCCATTCGACTGCAGATGAAAAGCCGAATAGAACGAAAGGTGGATACCAAGACGAAAGCAGAACGCCATCCAAAATCTGGAAACAAACTGCGTGCCCCTATCAGAAACCAAATCCGAGGGAATGCCATGTAATTTCACGATGTTATCCACAAAAACCTGAGCAAGAGTCTTAGCATTGGGCCGACTAGCTAACCATACGAAGTGAGCCATTTTACTGAAACAGTCAACAACCACCAAAATCACAGTTTTCCCAGAGGAACTCGGCAGATCAGTAATAAAGTCCATAGACAAGTGCGTCCAGGGACGAGATAGAATAGACAAAGGAAGAAGTGAACCAGAAGGTCGAGTGTGAGCAACCTTTGCCCGTGCACAGGTCTCACAAGCTGCTATGTAATCCTCATCACTCTTACGTAACCCGGGCCACCAGAACCTCCTGGAAATCAGATCAAAGGTGGACTTGCCACCAGGATGTCCCGCAAGGACAGTATCGTGATGTTTCTTGAATAACTTGTATCGCAATCCAGCAGGAACAAACAACCTACCTGGGGGACAAGAATCCGGAGCCTCCTCCTGGGCTCCCAATACCTCCATCTCCAACTCGGGGTACAGAGCGGAAAACAACCACCCTATCAGCCAAAATCGGAGCAGGATCCTCTGAATCATCTCCCGCAGAAAAACTACGAGACAATGCATGCACCTTGACGTTTTTAACCCCCTGGCGAAAAGTAACCACAAAGTTGAACCTAGTAAAGAACAGTGACCATCTAGCCTGTCTAGGATTCAGACGCTTGGCAGTTTGCAGGTAAGCCAAGTTCTTATGATCAGTATATACCGTATGGGGATGAGACGCCCCCTCCAACCAGTGATGCCATTCCTCAAAGGCCAATTTGATGGCCAGCAATTCCCTATCTCCTACATCATAATTCCTCTGGGTGACCGAGAGCTTCTTGGAAAAAAAAGCACATGGACACCACTTGCCAGGAGATGAACTCTGCGACAACACTGCTCCAACCCCAACCTCTGATGCATCCACCTCCACCACGAATGGCTGAGGCACATCGGGCTGCATCAGAATGGGAGCAGACGCAAAACATTCCTTAATAGCCGAAAAGGCCTGCAATGCCTCATCCGACCAGACAGAGAAGTCGACGCCTTTCTTAGTCATATCGGTCAGGGGTCTTACAATAGTAGAGTAGTTCAAGATAAATTTTCTATAATAATTGGTAAACCCCAAAAAACGCATCAAAGCTTTCTGATTCTCCGGTCGGTCCCATTCCAGAACCGCCCGAACCTTTTCGGGGTCCATACGAAAACCAGAGTCAGAAAGCAGGTAACCCAGAAAAGGAAGCTCCTGAACAGTAAACACACATTTCTCCAATTTAGCATAAAATTTATTCTCCCGAAGGATCGACAAAACTTGTCTCACGTGATCCTGATCAGTCTTCAGATCAGGAGAGTAAATTAGAATGTCATCCAAGTAAATTACAATGAACCTTCCCACAAAATGATAGAAAATGTCATTGACAAATCGCTGAAACACTGCTGGCGCGTTAGTTAACCCAAAAGGCATAACTAGATTCTCAAAATGACCCTCGTGTGTGTTGAAGGCCGTTTTCAACTCATCCCCCTCCTTGATTCTGATCAGATTGTAGGCCCCGCTTAAATCTAACTTGGAGAACACCTTGGCTCAAACAATTTGATCAAAAAGGTCAGAGATCAAGGGAAGGGGATAAGGATCACGGACCGTAATGCGGTTCAATTCCCGGAAATCCAAACAGGGTCTAAGCGATCCATCCTTTTTCTTAAAAAAGAATAACCCAACTGCGACCAGAGATTTAGATGGCCTAATATGACCCTTTTCCAAACTCTCAGCAATATACTTCCGCATGACCTCTCTTTCGGGTTAAGAAAGATTGTATAGCCGAGACTTTGGCAACTTAGCCCCTGGGATGAGATTAACCGGGCAATCATATTCACGATGAGGAGGCAATTCCTGAGCCCCACCTTCCGAAAATACATCCGCAAAATCTGAGAGATACTGGGGTAAAACCGTAGTAGACACCCCAGAGATAGAGGTACTAAGACAATTGTCCGAACAAAATTCACTCCAACCAATGATCTGCCTTGCCTGCCAATCTATAGTAGGGTTATGTTTTATCAACCACGGTAACCCTAAGACCATAGGAGCGGGCCTAAGTCCTTCATGACAAAACAAGAGATGATCTCAACATGTGAATCACCCACCCTTAACTGAATACCATGAGCAATATGAGAGAGACTCCTTTGAGAAAGAGGGGAAGAATCGATTGCGAACACCGGAATCTCTCTTTCTAAGGTGTAAGTACTTAGGCCCAGATTTTGAAGAAAAAGATAATCAATATTGTTTACCCCAGCACCACCATCAAGGAATACTTCAAAATTAAATTTTCTTGAGTCTAGAGCCACCATAGCTGGAAGGAGAAAACGAGTATTGCAGGGAGATTGCATATTTGCTTGCTCCGGCAGGCAAATTCACACTACCAAGAGTCAAGGATGTTTTTTTTTTCTCTTTATGTAAACCTCTTTGTGGTTCTTTATCATCAACACGCGATTTAACAAAAGGACAAGCATAAACAAAATGACCACTTTCTCCACAGTAATAACATAGCTTATACAACCTCCTAAAGTTCCTATTACCAGAACGGAACAACAACTGACCCAGCTGCATGGGTTCCAACCCTACCCCAGAATTACATGTCATAATAATCTGGGGAACTGGTGGGACGAAACCACTCACAGAAGGGATCCCTCGCGTGGAGGGTACCTTACACCTCTCTCTAATGCATCTATCTAACCGTACTGCCAAAGACATAGCATTCTCCAATGTATCCGGATACTCATGAAAAGCGAGGGCATCTTTTAATCTCTCAGACAACCCCTGACTACGAAGCGTGGGGTCATTCCACCCAGACTCCGTAGCCCATCTCCTAAACTCAACACAATACACATCTGCGGAATGTTCTCCTTGTAATAAAGTACGCAACTTAGATTCTGCCATCGAGACCCATCATAGATTAATCCCAAGGCTTTAAAAAATTAATCCACCGACCGGAGGGCCAGAGAACCGGTCGGCAGAGAAAAGGCCCAGGACTGCACGTCCCCTTTAAGCAGGGAAATGATTATCCCTACTCTCTGACTCTCATCATCAGATGAAGACGGCCACAGCTGAAAATACAACTTGCATGACTCTCTAAAGCGGATAAAATCATCCACACAGCCAGAAAACCGATCAGGGAGAGCAACCTTAGGTTCAAGGCTGGACTGACTCCCACCAGCAAAGCGATGAAGCAAAAAATTCTGACAAAGTGAAACTGCATTGCGGAGGTCAGCTACCTCCCAAGTTAACTCCTGCATGCGATCAACTAACGACTCAATTGACTCCATCTCAAAGCTGCTGAGAAATGGCAGTCTAGGTTTTGGCGGGTTATAATGTCACGCTCGACAGGATACAAGATACAACAGAAATCCACAAACAAGTGTCTAGGCCAGAAGCTGGGGATAAAGGTCACCTCCTTACAAATCCCTACCAGCTCTCCCTAGACTTCTGTGCCCACATTCAGACCCTAAAGATGGGAATAAACGTGCCCCGTGCCTAAGGCTGAAGATTCCCTAAAATCCCTAAGATGGTGACAGGGGGAAAGAGACAGCTTGCTTCCTCAGACCTGGAGGAGGCAGGCGTCTCTCTAACAGCCTAGACAGAACACACACAAGAAAACAAAACCAACTTATCTTGTCACAGAGTAGATACAGCAAATCCTTCTTTCCTTCCTTCCTTCCTTCCTTCCTTCCTTCCACTGAGCAAGATAGAAGCTATAACCCGCACAAGACACTGGGAAGGGGCGTAATTTAAACTCATACAAACGACCCCACCCAGTGCACCTGAAGGGAGGCGGATACAGCTCAACTCCAAAAAATAAACAAAAAAACTACACACGTGCTGCTAACCTGGCCGATCTCCGCACATAACCTGAGAAGGGCATGACACCACAGGGCTCATGTGGCCATGAGATCTAGGCGCCACATCTCCAGCCCCCTGACCAGCCAGATTTTCCATCATCTGTCCCAGGACATGAAGCAGTGGAATGACATCATTTATCCCGTATTCCTGGCGACTGACAAATAACGTGGCCTCCTCAAAGGGCCTAAGCAAATGGCAGGTGTAACGCATGAGCTGCCACTGGCTGACATCGAAGTTACACAGGGGAGTACTCCTGTCCGCTTGGATCATCAAGAAATCGTTGATGGCCTTTCTCTGTTCTTATAGTCGGTCCAACACATGGAGGGTGGAATTACAATGGGTAAAAACGTTGCATATCAGCCTATGTTGTGGGATGCTATTCTGCCGCTGCAGCTCAAGGAGAGTTTGCTTTGCGGTGTACTAGTGGCTGTAGTGCATGCAAAGTTTCCTGACCATTTTTAGGATGTCTCTCAGATGGGTGAAAGACTTCAGGAACCGCTTGACCACCATATTGAACACGTGTGCCATGCAGGCCGCATGGCTCAGCCCTCCTTGATGCAGCGCCGACACCATGTTCTTCCCATTGTCGGTCACCATGGTTCCGATTTTGAGTTGTCGTGGAGAAAGCCAGGATTCGATTTCTTGCTGAAGGAAACGGAGCAGTTCCTTCTTGCTGAAGGACACGGAGCAGTGACTCCGTTCTCCCAGGCAAACCAGGTGCAGAACAGAGTGAGAGTGATAAGAGGGGTGACACGTGGCTTGTATACACTACATGCCTCCAGGGGTGACACGTGGCTTGTATACACTACATGCCTCCAACAAAATTCTTGGATTTCTGCATGAAAATAATGTATTTGCTGTAAATCGCGAGAGGGGCATAGTTGGAGACATTGACTTCACAAGAGATACAGAGCAGCGGAGTTCATCCACCTCTATTTGCTTACTTCTGTTTACTGCTCCTGAATTAAAATTGGGGCAACCAGCTTCAGCTTCCTCTGATGTGTATGCCTATGGAGCCTTTTTGTTATGACTTTGCACAGGGAGCAAGAATGTTACGCACAATTCTGATGGAACTCCTAATCCTAAGAAACTGGACTTGGACTCCAAAGCAGAGGCTATCCTGTCATGTCTTGCGTGCTGTGGAGATTGACTGCAGATGGAGCAGATAAAAAAACATGAATATTTTCAACTTACTGAAGCTTCTTGATTTAATTGTGAATAGATGGTAAAGGCAGAGTCTGCTGGTGTGTTGTCATCAGCGTCTTCATTATGTTTACTGCAGGACCCACGACAACGTAATTCGGTCCATGCAGCAATAGGAGGTGTACAATCACCCATCAATTTTCCCCAAAAAAGCCTGTTTTGCATAAAAAATGTCACCACTACGTAATTCGGTCCATACCGCAAAAAGGGCTTTACTAACTGCACCGCTGAACGGCAAATAGGCCCTTATTGTTTTCCACTTTTTCGCTACACAAGGCTCTTCAACATATAAGCGCAAAACTGAACGGCGAATACATTTTTCTTTTGCCACTAATATACGGCAGACAGGGCTTTAGAATATATACAGTTGCAAGAAAAAGTATGTGAACCCTTTGGAATTATTTGGATTGGTGATCTGATCTTCATCTAAATCACAAAAATAGACAGTCACAGTCTGCTTAAACTAATAACACACAAAGAATTAAATGTTACCATGTTTTTATTGAACACACCATGTAAACATTTACAGTGCAGTTGGAAAAAGTATGTGAACCCCTAGACTAATGACATCTCTAAGAGCTAATTGGAGTGAGGTGTCAGCCAACTGGAGTCTAATCAATATGATGAGATTGGAGGTGTTGGTTACAGCTTCCCTGCCCTATAAAAAACACGCACCAGTTCTGGGTTTGCTTTTCACAAGAAGCATTGTCTGATGTGAATGATGCCACGCAAAAAAGAGCTCTCAGAAGACCTACGATTAAGAATTGTTGACTTGCATAGGGCTGGAAAGGGTTATAAAAGTATCTCCAAAAGCCTTGCTGTTCATCAGTCCACGGTAAGACAAATTGTCTATAAATGGAGAAAGTTCAGCACTGCTGCTACTCTCCCTAGGAGTGGCCATCCTGTAAAGATGACTGCAAGAGCACAGTGCAGACTGCTCAATGAGGTGAAGAAGAATCCTAGAGTGTCAGCTAAAGACTTACAAAAGTCTCTGGCATATGCTAACATCCCTGTTAGCGAATTTACGATACGTAAAACACTAAACAAGAATGGATTTCATGGGAGGATACCACAGAGGAAGCCACCTTTGTCCAAAAAAAACATTGCTGCACGTTTACAGGTTGCACAAGAGCACCTGGATGTTCCACAGCAGTACTGGCAAAATATTCTGTGGACAGATGAAACCAAAGTTGAGTTGTTTGGAAGAAACACACAACACTATGTGAGGAGAAAAAGAGGCACAGCACACCAACATCAAAACCTCATCCCAACTGTGAAGTATGGTGGTGGGGGCATCATTGTTTGGGGCTGCTTTGCTGCAACAGGGACTGGACGGATTGCTATCATCGAAGGAAAAATGAATTCCCAAGTTTATCAAGACATTTTGTAGGAGAACTTAAGGCCATCTGTCCACCAGCTGAAGCTCAACAGAAGATGGGTGTTGTAACAGGACAACGACCCAAAGCATAGAAGTAAATCAACAACAGAATGGCTTAAACAGAAGAAAACCTGATTGAAATGCTGTGGCATGACCTCAAGAAAGCGATTCACACCAGACATCCCAAGAATATTTCTGAACTGAAACAGTTCTGTAAAGAGGAATGGTAAAGAATTACTCCTGACCGTTGTGCACGTCCGATCTGCAACTACAAGAAACATTTGGTTAAAGTTATTGCTGCCAAAGGAGGTTCAACCAGTTATTAAATCCAAGGATGCACATACTTTTTCCACCTGCACTGTGAATGTTTACATGGTGTGTTCAATAAAAATATGGTAACATTTAATTATTTGTGTGTTATTAGTTTAAGCAGACTGTGATTGTCTATTGTTGTTACTTAGATGAAGATCAGATCACATTTTATGACCAATTTATGCAGAAATCCATATCATTCCAAAGGGTTCACATACTTTTTCTTTCAACTGTAACTGCACCGCTGAACGGCAATTAGGCCCTAATTTTTTTTAAACTTTTACACTACACAAAAGTCTTTTCAACATATAAGTGCAATGTTGATCGGTGAATATATTTTTCTTTTGCGACTAATACAGGGCAAAAAGAGCTTTAGAACATATAACTGCACGACTGAACGGCAAATATATATTTTTCTTTTTCCACTAATACACACCACAAAAGGCTTTAAAACATATAACTGCACAGCTGACTGGTAAATATATTTTTTCTTTTTCCACTAATAAATGCCACAAAAGGCTTTAGAACATATGCACCGCTGATCAGCAAATATATATTTTTCTTTTTCCACTAATACACGCTACAAAATGCTTTAGAACAGATAACTGCACCTCTGAATGGCAAATATACAGTATTTTTTCTTTTTCCACTAATACATGCCACAAAAGGCTTTAGAACAGATAACTGCATCTCTGAATGGCAAATATATATTTTCTTTTTCCACTAATACACACCACAAAATGCTTTAGAACACATAACTGCACCACTGATCAGCAAATATATTTTTTCTTTTTCCACTAATACACGCCACAAAAGGCTTTAGAACATATAACTGCACTGCTGAACGGCAAATATATTTTACTTTTGCCACTAATACACGACAAAAAGGGCTGTAATTTTCGCATTTCACCACACAACAGTTAATAAGCACTTTTTTTTCCCACTAATACAAGCCAGAAAATGCTTTAGAACATATAACTGCACCGCACAAGGGCAAATAAGACATACCGTAGAAATATTTCCTTGTAATAAACCTTGTTAATGCCAGTTTCAAACAGCACTTGCACCCTAATATCAACGGTTTGCTGGAATTACAGAGCTGTATATTGGCAATTTGAGAGCCCAGTCAGTGCAGCAAGGTGCAATAGGATTTTTCCTATTACCCAGGCTGTAACCTCCCCTAGTGAACCCTGTTCAACATAAATGCTGTGGAATGATTTCTCCATATCCTTTCCCTACACCTTGAATAATCTTGCCCTGCACTTGTATAATAATTTTTTTAGCACAATGAAGTTTTTCCTGCATGCATGGCATTATGGGTGATCCCACCTTCCCAGAGTTCCATTCTCCATTACCTCACATGTGCAGCATCCATTTTAGTTAAAAATGTGATTCATTACCACGAAGCATAAGGAAATTCAGCTTCGGTGCAAATCAAATTTTTCCTGAAATTCGGAACGAATTCCACTTCGTCAGCTTCAATTCGCTCATCTCTATTACATGATTGTGTCCCTTTAGCCTCCAAAAGACTCCAGAGGAGATGGAGGAGAATGGACAGAAAGAGAGAGAGAGTTTGTGGGTCTATGTGTGTGTATCTGTGTTAACATTTATTCTGCATATAGGAGTTATCACCAGTGTCCTAAATATCTGTATATGAGTATAGGTGGTCTTATTTCATACATATGTATGTACAGTGCTGCCCATAATTATTCATACCCCCTGGCAAATTTTGACTTAAAGTTACTTTTATTCAACCAGCAAGTAATTTTTTGATGGAAAATGACATAGGTGTCTCCCAAAGATAATAAGACAATGTACAAGAGGCATTATTGTGGGGAAAAAACATTTCTTAGCTTTTATTTACATTTGAGCAAAAAGTGTCCAGTCCAAAATTATTCATACCCTTCTCAATAATCAATAGAAAAGCCTTTATTGGCTATTACAGCAATCAAATGCTTCCTATAATTGCAGACCAGCTTTTTGCATGTCTCCACAGGTATTTTTGCCCATTCATCTTTAGCAATGAGCTCCAAATCTTTCAGGTTGGAGGGTCTTCTTGCCATCACCCTGATCTTTAGCTCCCTCCACAGATTCTCAATTGGATTCAAGTCTGGACTCTGGCTGGGCCACTCCAAAACGTTAATGTTGTTGTCTGCTAACCATTTCTTTACCACTTTTGCTGTATGTTTTAGGTCATTGTCATGCTGAAAGTCCACTGGTGCCCAAGGCCAAGTTTCTCTGCAGACTGCCTGATGGCATTGAGAATCCTCATGTATTGCTCTTTTTTCATGGTGCCGTTTACTGTGATTAGGTTCCCTGGTCTATTGGCTGAAAAACACCCCCAAAGAATTAGGTTCCCACCACCATGTTTGACAGTGGGGATGGTGTTCTTTGGGTTGAAGGCTTCTCCTTTTTTACAAACGAAAAATACAAATGTGATAGCACTCTACATCCTTTTTTACGCCAAATAAAAGAAACATCATTGTGACCAAACAATAAAATTTTTGTTTCATCTGACCATAACACAGAAGAACAGAAGTCTTCTTCTTGGTCCAGATGAGCTTTTGCAAAGGCCAAGCGAGCTTTTGTGTGCCTTATCTGGAGAAGTGGCGTCCTCCTTGGTCTGCATTATGCAGTGTCCGTTGGATTGTCTGCCTTGAGACATTGCCACCAACAGAGCCCAGATTCACCAGGATGGCCTTGGTGGTGATCCTTGGATTCTTTTTCACCTCTCTAACTATCCTCCTGGCCAGCACTGATGTCACTTTTGGTTTCCGACCACGTCCTCTGAGATTTTCCACAGTGCGGAACATCTTGTATTTTTTTCTCAAATGTAAATAAAAGTTGAGAATGTTTTTTTTTTCCACAATAATACCTCTTGTACATTGTCTTATTATCTTTTTGGAGACACCTATGTCATTTCCCATCAAAAAATTACTTGCTGGTTGAATAAAAGTAACTTTAAGTCAAAATTTGCCAGGGGTATGAATAATTATGGGCAGCACTGTATATAAAAAATATGGGGGACATTTAGTAAGACCGATGTTTTATGCGCCGGTCTGTGCTGCCGGAGGATGCAACAAATTGATGGTGCACAGGCCTCTCATGGAATTGTTGCATCCTTCGGCAGGTAGTGCCACTCACTGAAAGGGGTTGGCAAAATATATTGATGACCTATCCTCCTTGTCATTGCACAATGCGTCATCTCATGGACTGGTGACGTAGTGTAATTGCAAGTTCACTTGAATAAAGCAAGTACTCGTCATTATACTGCATTTCCAAGATGACAAGAGTAGTGTATTGGACAGCGGTGGGTGCGGATGTTGGAACCCCGCCGATGTGATAATGATGACCTATCTTGATTTCAGTTTTTGCCTCACAGAGTAGAAAGGCTCTGCCTAAGAATAGCTGAAATGTGAGACTGTCCTCCTGGACATTGACAGCACCTTCTATAAGCCAGTGTCATTTTAAAAAAAAGTGTTGCATGACTAGGTAAATCACTTTCACCATGCAGGGAGCATGTATTATTTCTTGCAGGTTCAGCATGGCCACTAAGTTGCGGCCATTATTCTTGACCACCTTGCCCAGTTGGAGTTGGTGGGAAGACGGCCAGTGGGATGTTTGCTGTTTAATGTACTTTAGCAAATGCTCGGCTGATCCAGGCCAATCAGCTCCAATACTGCATGGCAATGTTTGACTTGACACTGCGAAAGAAGGAAGGTGCAGTGCTCTGTGCTTTGTTGATGTTGGGGATTGGAGGATTTCCATGGAGAAGGAGGTAATGGAGGCGGCTAAGTGCCTGGTGTGACCAGATTGACACAATTGTGATCAAAATGACCTGGCTTTGTTGCTGGGGGTGCTGCCTTGTTAATGCCACAAAAAAAAACATTGATCCAGTGGGCAGTGAAAGACATGCACTGTCCCTGACCATAAAAGCTGCTCCTGGTGTCCACCATGGCATGTACCTTGCCACACAGCGACAATTGCAAGGAGTCGCCTACATTCTCTGCCATGTAACAGTACAAAGCAGGGATGGCTTTTTTTAGGGGGGAAAAAAATGAAAGCTGAGTTCCCGCCATCAGCTCCCTAAAGGGAGACTTTACTAAATTGTATGGCATTGACTGCACCACCATCAACATGGTCAAGTGGGAATTAAGCTTCCACAACATTGGATTGCTGGGCATGTAAAGTTGATTCCTTGACACGCATTCTGTAATTGATGGTTGATGACGGAGCGGAGGAGGAGTCTGAGCGGAAGAAACAGTAACTGAGGATGACGATGACATAGACACCCTACTGCATGCGGATATAGTCTGGCTGGTGCAAAGGAGACTAGGAGAAGGAGGAAACTCTTGTTGCACTAGCTGGCAGCCACCTCTGTTTGCCCACTGGATCGGGTGATTTATCATGTGGTTTAAAATAGCTTTGGTGCCTACCTTTGTGTGTGACTATCCATAGCTTATTTTACTCTTACAGATCTTGCACAGGGCAATGCTGTTTTCTTCTAGCAGTGTAGAAAAAGTGCCAAAGGGGAAAATCTTGTGCAGAGCAACTGTAGTGGCAGCCAAACATTTCTTAGCTCTGGCACGTTTTGAGGCTGTTGCACACTAGCCGTTCTTTGAAAGATTCAGGCCAAAGGTTGTCTCTGTTTTTATTTGTTCCTCCCCAGCACCCTTGATCTGGCTCCCAGATCATGTCCAACACATAATCATCATCGGAGTTCTCATCCTCACCACCACTTTCATCAGAATGTGATATAAGATGAATATTGTAATAGAAAGACTGGGCACTCTCAAGATATTAGAACCATACAGAAGTTTATTGGTCTTTGAAACAACCTTAAAGAGGACCTTTCACCGATTCTTACCCTATGAACTAAGTATACAGACATGTGGAGCGGCGCCCGGGGCTCTCTCTGCACTTACTATTATCCCCGGGCGCCGCTCCGTTCTCCTGCTATGCCCTCCGGTATCTCCGTTCCCTAAGTTATGGTAGGCGGAGTCTGCCCTAGCGCTGGCCAATCGCATTGCAGAGCTCACAGCCTGGGAGAAAATAACCTCCCAGGCTGTGAGCTCTGCGCTGCGATTGGCCAGCGCTAGGGCAGACTCCGCCTACCATAACTTAGGGACTGGTATCTCCGCCTACTATAACTTAGTGAGCGGAGATACCGGAGGGCATAACGGGAGAACGGAGCGGCGCCCGGGGATAATAGTAAGTGCAGTGAGATCCCCGGGCGCCGCTCTACATATCTGTATAGTTAGTTCATAGGGTAAGAATCGGTGAAAGGTCCTCTTTAAAAACAACAATAAAAAGGATAATACCCACGTGTTAAAATAACTATAAATATTCAACAGTAAATAACATATAGTATATGGATGAATGGTGGTCTATACGACTGTCTAGTCTGGAAAGTATACCAGTGCTTTACTTAAATGGCATATATATCAAATAAAAACACAAAGTACTTTAACCACTTAAGGACCACAGGTTTATACCCCCCTAGTGACCAGGCCCTTATTTACAAATCGGCACTAAACAACTTTAACGGTTTATTGCTCGGTCATACAACTTGGCACACAAATGAATTTTACCTCCTTTTCTTCTCACAAATACAGATTTCTTTTGGTGGTATTTGATTGCTGCTAAGATTTTTCATTTTTCCGATATTAATCAAAATAGGCCTAATTTTTCTCAAAAAAAGTGTATTTTTAACTTTCTCTGGTTAAATTGTTCAAATATAATTACATTTCTATACAAATTTGTGTCAGAATTTATTGTGCTACATGTCTTTGATAAAAAAAAAATCCAATAAGTGTATATTTATTGGTTTGCGCAAAAGTTATAGCATTTACAAACTATGGTACAAAAATGTGAATTTCCGCATTTTGAAGCAGCTCTGACTTTCTGAGCACCTGTCATGTTTCTTGAGGTGCTAGAATGCCAGGATAGTATAAATACCCCCCAAATGACCCCATTTTAGAAAGAAGACACCCCAAAGTATTTGCGGAGGGGCATGGTGAGTTCATGTATGATTTTTTTTTTCCTTTTCTGCTAACTTCTGGCAAAAAAATAAAAAATCTCCCACGGACTCACTATGCCCCTCAGTGAATACCTTGGGGTGTCTACTTTCTGAAATGGGGTCATTTGTGGGGTGTGTTTACTGCTCTGGAATTGTGGGCGGGGCTAAATTGTGAGCAACCCTGTAAAGCCTAAAGGCACTCGTTGGACTTTCGGCCCCTTTACGCACCTAGGCTGCAAAAAACTGTCACACATGTGGTATCGCCGTACTCAGGAGAAGTAGGTCAATGTGTTTTGGGGTGTATTTTTACATATACCCATGCTGGGTGAGAGACATATCTCTGTAAATTGACAACTTTGTATACATTTTTTTAAAAAGTTGTCATTTACAGAGATATTTCTCACACACAGTATGGGTATATGTAAAAATACACCCCAAAACACATTGCCCTACTTCTCCTGAGTACGGCAATACTACATGTGTGACACTTTTTTGCAGCCTAGGTGCGCAAAGGGGCCCAAATTCCAATGAGTACTTTTAGGATTTCACAGGGCATTTTTTACACATTTGGATTCCAAACTACTTCTCACGCTTTAGAGCCCCTAAAATACCAGGGCAGTATAAATACCCCACAAGTGACCCCATTTTGGAAAGAAGACACCCCAAGGTATTCCTTGAGGGGCATGGCGAGTTCCAAGAATAGTAGTTTGGAATCCAAATGCGTAAAAAATGCCCTGTGAAATCCTAAAGGTACTCATTGGAATTTGGGCCCCTTTGCGCACCTAGGCTGCAAAAAAGTGTCACACATGTGGTATCGCCGTACTCAGAAGAAGTAGGGAAATGTGTTTTGGGTGTATTTTTACATATACCCATACTGTGTGTGAGAAATATCTCTGTAAATGACAACTTTTCCCATTTTTTTATACAAAGTTGTCAATTTACAGAGATATTTCTCACACACAGTATGGGTATATGTAAAAAGACACCCCAAAACACATTGCCCTACTTCTCCTGAGTACGGCGATACCACGTGTGACACTTTTTTGCACTTTTTTGCGCAATGAGGCCCAAATTCCAATGAGTACCTTTTAGGAGGGCATTTTTAGACATTTGGATTCCAGATTTCTTCTCACGCTTTAGGGCCCCTAAAATGCCAGGGCAGTATAAATACCCCACATGTGACCCCATTTTGGAAAGAAGACACCCCAAGGTATTCCTTGAGGGGCATGGCGAGTTCATAGAAGATTTTTTGTTTGGGCACAAGTTAGCGGAAATTTTTGTATTTTTATTTTCTCTCACAAAGTCTCCCTTTCCGCTAACTTGGGACAAAAAGTTCAATCTTTCATGGACTCAATATGCACCTCAGTGAATACCTTGGGGTGTCTTCTTTCCAAAATGGGGTAATTTGTGGGGTGTTTGTACTGCCCTGGCATTTGAGGGTCTCCACAATCATTACATGTATGGCCAGCATCAGGAGTTTCTGCTATTCTCCTTATATTGAACATACGGGTAATGAGATTTTTTTTTTTTTCGTTCAGCCTCTGGGCTGAAAGAAAAAATGAATGGCACAGATTTCTTCATTCGCATCGATCAATGTGGATGAAAAAATCTCTGTCAAAAAATGTGCAAAAAAAAAAAGGAGGGGAACGGCGTCTGCTAGGACATAGGAGCTCCGCCCAACATCCAAACCCACTCAGTTCGTATGCCCTGGCAAACCCGATTTCTCCATTAACAATAATCGATGTGGATGAATAAATCATTGCCAGAATTTTTCTATTTTTTTTATTTTTATACAAAGTGTTAGCCAAAGCATATGAACACTGCCCCTCAGCTCATAAGCCTCGGCAAACGTATCTTTTTTACTGCAGAGGAGAAATCTCGTCTTGCAGCGCCGCATACACCGACTTTTGTGTAATCTGACAGCAGCGCAATGCTTCTGTCAGAATGCACATCAGTGCTGCAGCTGGTTGATCGCTTGGTCCACCTAGAAGGTAAAAAAACAGGCCGCAACGCAATAAATTTATTAACATTAACTTTATATAACATTTGAACAGAACATTAACTTTTTTGCTTACCTGTGATTTATTTTTATTTTTTTTACCTTTAGAGGACAAACCTCTCCTTCCCCATGGGACAATGTGCAAAGCGCAAATCGCCCAGAGATGTGGCGAAGTACATTATGCACTTTGTCCCAGGTGAAAGGAGAGGTTTGTGGCAGCTCTGTGTAAAAGGGCCCTAAGACGCCTGTGTGCCTGTCCTGTGTCACGCAATCCCTATACTAATAGTGTACCTGTGTGTGGTACTTGCGGAAATACTCCCCTATGCATAGGGCAGGCTGGTCAGGACAGTCAGGACAAAAAAAGGTGATGTCACGCCTTATTCCACCCCTGCTACAGACACGACATCTTTTTCTTGGGGAACGTTGAGTTGGGGTACCAGGATAGACACTCGGGAAGTGTCTGCCATGTAGCCGGCTCACTACATCAGGGACTTGGGGCACGGACCCTCCTGGATACATGATTTCCGAAATGATCTCTTCCTGGAATTTTAGGAAGGATCCTGTTCTCCCAACCTTACTGTAGAGAACAAAACTATTATAGACAGCCAATTGAATTAAATATACAGACACCTTCTTATACCAGCGCCTGGTGCGGCGGGACACTAAATAGGGAGCCAACATCTGGTCATTGAAGTCCACTCCTCCCATGTGAAGGTTATAGTCGTGGATAGAGAGGGGTTTCACAATGACTCCAGTTGCCCTTTCAATTTGGACAGTCGTGTCTGCGTGAATGGTGGAAGAAGGTAAACGTCCCTCTTGTCCCTCCACTTCACCGCAAGCAGTTCTTGGTCACACAAGGCAGCCCTCTCCCCCCGTGCAAGTCGGGTATTAACGAGCCGTTGGGGGAAGCCCCGCCGACTAGGTCGCGCGGTGCCACAGCATTGAATTCCGACTAGATGTAAGTGCCGAAAGAGGGCCACGCTTGAGTACAAATTGTCCACGTATAAGTGGTACCCCTTGTGGAGTAAGGGTGACACCAAGTCCCAGACAATCTTGCCACTGCTCCCCAGGTAGTCAGGACATCCGACCGGCTCCAGTTTTGAGTCTTTTCCCTCATAGACCCTAAAACGATATGTATAGCCTGTGGCCCTTTCACAGAGCTTATACAGTTTGACCCCATACCGGGCGCGCTTGCTGGGGATGTACTGTTTGATGCCAAGGCGCCCGGTAAAATGTACTAGGGACTCGTCTATGCAGATGTTCTGATTGGGGGTATACGCATCTGCAAACCTGGATGACAAATGGTCTATGAGGGGCAGAATTTTGTGGAGCCGGTCATAAGCAGGGTGGCCTCTTGGATGACAGGTTTTATTGTCAGCGAAATGCATAAAGCACATGATGACCTCAAAACGTGCCCTGGACATTGCAGCAGAGAACATGGGCATGTAATGTATTGGGTCTTTAGACCAATAGGACCGCAACCACCCATTTTTTTTAGTTAGACCCATGCTGAGGATAAGGCCCAAAAAAATGTTTAATTCAGAAACTGTGACTGGTTTCCACCGGAAAGGCTGGGCATAGTACCTTTCCAGATTGGCGGTTATATAGTCTGTGGCATAGCGGTTGGTTTCTGCCACAACTAAGTCATAGAGATCCGTGGTGAAGAACAGCTCAAAAAACTCGAGGGCTGATCCTAAATGAGCTGTCTCCACGTGAACTCCAGTCTGGGCGGTGAAAGGGGGCAATACAGGTGCGGCGGAAGCAGGGGAGTGCCAATTAGGATTTGCCAGCACCTCTGGGAGAGTAAGGGCTCTATGGGCCTGTGAACGTGGTGGCTGCGACGGGGGAGTTACTGCATGTGCCACCGTACCAGCTTGAACTGCCCTTCTGGTGCTCACCACTTCACCAGGGAATACTTCAGTGCTGGTAGAAGGTCCAGGATGTGCATCGCTGCTGGTGTATGCCGCACCATAAAAAAGATCAGCGCTAACACCACTCTGCTGCAAATGAGCCTCATCATGCGGGGTATGCAGAACACTGGCATGGGATCGGGTACGCCTGACCGTAGCAGGGACCTCAACC
The DNA here is from genome assembly GCF_905171765.1 of Bufo bufo. Classification (NCBI taxonomy): domain Eukaryota; kingdom Metazoa; phylum Chordata; class Amphibia; order Anura; family Bufonidae; genus Bufo; species Bufo bufo. The sequence goes on from NC_053394.1 coordinate 247,076,698, forward strand.
TCGTCATCTTCGCTAGCGGTTAGAGTGCCACTGCTGTCTACAGGTTCATATTCTGAACCACTGGATTCAGCGGATGAGGCGTCCCCATCGCTTTCATCCATCACGGCCAGAATCCTGTAGGCCTCTTCAGCGGAATACCCCTTGTTTGACATTTTGGGCTCACTAAATTTAGGGGGTATTCCTCTGAGACTACCCAGGAAAAAGAGCAAACCTACCTAGTAAAAAAGAGTGCTTGCGAAGTAAAGCTGTGATCGCTAATAAATCAGGCCTGATCGGGCGAACACAGCGTTTTTTGTAGAGCCTAAGGTGACCCTAATGTACAGTATGTTCAGTTTAAGGGTGGGCAAATATCAACGGTTTCTTTAAATGTGGGCAATGCGGAAATTGTAAAGCTACAGATTTTCCACGTAGAACCAATGAAATTATTTCCACCACCAATAAACATAAACACCCAATTAAAGAGTTTCTATCATGTAATTCCACTGACGTAATTTACATCATAGAATGCCCTTGTGGAAAACAGTATGTGGGGAGGACGAAAAGAACACTGAAAAAACGTATTTTGGAGCATATGGCCAATATCAGAAAAGGACTGGATACACACTCTTTATCTAATCACTTTAAAGTAGTACACAATAAAAATCCAATAGGCCTGAAATTTGCGGCTATTGACAAGGTGAATAGGAATTGGAGGGGGGCAACCACATTAACAAAATGTCAAGGTTAGAGACACAACGTATTTTTGAACTGAACACTCTACTCTCAGGAGGACTAAATGCAGAATTTGAGTTGTTTGGTTTCCTATAAAGTAAGGGTGGGTGCCCCCTGCTGAAGGTCAACCCAACCTAGTTTTTATATCAGGTGGGTTGGTCCTTGGCAGTGGGCTCCCACTTTATCTAACTCCTCTTCATCTACACCTCTGGTCAATATCGAAGATTTATGACATAGGAATTCCGAGTACGTGTAGAGAATCTTTATGTAGAAAGATTGATCCGCAAGTTTTCTATTTTTAACTAGTTACAGATAACTTTATTTTTAGGTGCAGATGACTCAATTTTTATAGAATTAGAACTTAGTCCATAACCCAACAGACATAAAGTAGCACAAATAAGCGATTGGGTAAAAAAAACGCATGGGAACCGCATCAAAACCCATGTTATTTAGTGAGGAAGAACCAACAGAGTTAGATGTATAATCTGTATGGGAAGTTTTTAAATATCATATCATTGCTTTCATATGTTTTTTATGGTTTTATTTGTTTTAAATGTAAAAAAAAATATTAGTATATGACTATGGATTAAGGGCATATATAAGACAATGTATTTGAAATTAAAAAGGTTAATGTAATATAAGACTGAATGCAAATCCCAGAAAAGGTTTTATCCCAAATCCGGAAAAAGATCCATGACGGGTCTTGAGAATGTATCCTCTCACTATAAAAGGAAGGACTTTAAAGGGGAATGGTAGCTACTGAGGAAGGGCCGATCAAATGCTCCGAAACGCATCTAGCCTAGACAGGACCCCGAACCTCTAATTATTGGAGACCGAAAGATATTGCCGAACTCTCACAGCATTTTTGTTCATCACCGCAGAAAGGGTAAATGAGAAAGAAACCTTGAAAGACCACAGTCTACAGCAAAGATCGGACTGCACGTGTCAAACATTTACCAACGTGGGATGTGAACACTACTATCTCTCGAATATAACTGGTTACTATACACAAAGAATGAATCAGCAGAGTGATTTTGTAGCGATTTTGTGAGGAAAGACATACGGTAAGATTATTTTCGAACTACTTTCGAATTTTACCGGCAGAATATCTATTACAACTGCAGTGTTAATATCCCAGTGGGACGCCGCTAGTTTGAACACATAGCGGGACGCCGCTACACCTTGCCAGTGTGGGACAGTAAATAATCAACGTTGCCCCCAATCATTATTGTACTGAATTTTTCACGACATTATGAACATTGTTGGCACTATTTTATTCTGGGATTAATTTGTGTCAGAATGGAGAGAGCTATACGAAAATCGTAGCCATTACGTTCCCTGCGAAGATTCAATATTGTTTATTCGGATACGAACATTTGTGCGAATATTTATCTATTTATTCATCGATTTAAAGTACTTTGTGTTTTTATTTGCTATATATGCCATTTAGGTAAAGCACTGGTATACTATCCAGACTAGACAGTCGTATAGACCACCATTCATCCATATACTATATGTTATTTACTGTTGAATATTTATAGTTATTTTAACACGTGGGTATTATCCTTTTTATTGTTGTTTTTAAGGTTGTTTCAAAGACCAATAAACTTCTGTATGGTTCTAATATCTTGAGAGTGCCCAGTCTTTCTATTACAATATTCAGTCTTTTTTGAGTGGACAGGGTGAGTCCACTTCACTGAGTGCACCTCTGTTTGGTCAGTGTGGGATCCTGTGCGCCACATTCACATTGTCTATTGTGATATAAGATGGTTGGCTGCTTTCCACCTCCCAATTCCCTGCTCTGTATTTGGCCTGACTTCCACTATATATACCACTGCCCCTACCTTCACCACCGTGGCGGAGTGGAATGATCCTGCTCTCTGTAGCCAGTTCTGTCAGGGTCTATCTGAGAGACTGTAGTATGCGTTGGCCTTTCATGAAAAACCTGAGTCATTGGAAGTAGCTATGTCCCTTGCTGTCCGTCTGGATAGACGCCTGAGGGGGAGATTTAAGGGTCCACACCCTCAGGACATATTGTCAAATAAGGTGGCAGCTTCTTTTGACACTTATGGTAAAGAGACACCTGTGGTTATGCCTTGTGAGGGGCCTATGCAGTAGGGGGGAGCTACTCCTGGGACTGCTGGTAAGAGCTCTGGTCATATGAAGGGAGTCTGTTTATGTTGTGGAAAGAATATACATTTCGTAAATATTTGTCCGTACATTCAGCGTCAAGGTGTAAACAAAAAAAAATGCTTAATCCCCAAATTACTATTGGTGGTGTGGGTGGGGAGCAAGAAAACTTACTTGTCATTTACTGGTAGTACCCAATTTCTCTTGTCTGCCAAGGCGGCGCTAGAGTCCAAAACCTAACCTGATTGATGGACAGTTTGTTCGTATTCATGGGTTGACTACTAGTGCACTAGAGAAAAGCACTTCTGTCTTTGCAATTTATTCTGCACCTCTTACCCAAAAATGCCTGTCGCAGGTGGTAAATGACATCCATTTAAGAGTGGGTGATTTCCATCAGGAATCTATCTCGTGTTATGTGTTGGAGGGTCTGCCTGCTCCGATGGTTTTGGGCTTACCATGGTTAAGCAGATATAACCCTACCATCTGCCTCCTCATCCTCCATCTGGTCCTCAGCCTCCACTGCAGGGACAATTCACAGTGTCCCAACAGCATACCAAATGTGCAGGGCATAGCAGTGTCATGCTGTTCTGCACCTCGTTTGCCTGGGCGAACAGAGTCACACAGGGGAGGAACTGTTCCGCGTCCTTCATCAAGAAAACAAATCTTAGCTTTCTCCCCGACAACTCAAAAATCAGATCCTTGGTGACCGACAACGGGAAGAACATGGTGGCGGCGCCGCGTCAAGGAGGGCTGAGCCATGTGCCTTGCATGGCGCACGTGTTCAATCTGGTTGTCAAGCGGTTCCTGAAGTCTTCCACCCATCTGCAAGATATCCCTAAAATGGCCAGGAAACTTTGCATGCACTTCAGCCACTTGTAAACTGCAATCACCAAAAAAATGAATGAAAATAACTTATGTATGAAGATCCAAACAACTTTATTGTAAGTATTGTGAGACAGTGACAGGTTTCACTCAGGTTAGAGGCATGGAATGGGTGGATAGTGTGGTCCACACCCCTGTTCCACCACAGGTGAGACAAGTTGGAGGTAATCAGCCTGGCATAAGGCACCTCCCAGAGTGTCAGAAAGGGGGTATTGTGTTACCTGTGGACAGAGGCCTGGAGGCTCTGTCTGTGTGGTCTCAGTTGGGCAAGGCTGAGGGACCACAAGGCTGGGAGATAGCCTGGAGTTTGGGGACGCAGCGACGCCTGGGAGGGTCGCAGGGCCATAGTCAGGCAGACTACTGAGCCCCAATCCCCCACAAGAAATACTGAACTGGAGACAGTGGGCGTACTGTGCTCTGTACAGCCAGGAGGCTGTGGGACATTGGCTGACAAAGCCGCATGTGTTCACAGGGTGTGAAATGTGACTTTAGGTGAGTCAGGATATCATATGTTTAGTTAGAGCCCAGCCGGGCAGGTGTTTATTTTGTACCATTTATGTTTGGATTGCTGAGGAGCCAAATAAAGTGATGTTTGGACCTGAAACTTGGTGTCTGGCGACGATATTTGTGTGAATCACTCCCGGAGAAGAGCTAACCCCCCACAGTATATATAAACATATAAACAATACATACATATATAATAAAACAGGCAGCACAAGGCGGGACACACAGATGAGTAGCAGGACCCAAGGAGAGGCCGGGAGATCGATGCACGAAATAATAGGGAAAAAGAATGCTACCTGAAAGAGCATACCTCAAAACCTCATAGCAGCAACGCCCCAAACAAAGTGCAAAGGAGGCGATTGTGGAGATTGAGGTTGAAATAAAAAGGACAAAGTATAAACATACCCTGAATGGTGCAAAGATCTCTCGGCCGACTCCTGACTTGTAAACTGCAAAGCAAACCCTCCTTGAGCTACAGCGGAGGAATGGTGGCCCCCAACATAGGCAGATATGCAACGTTTCCACCCGTTGGAATTCCACCCTCCATATGTTGGACTGACTATACTAACAGAGAAAGGCCATAAACGACAGGAGTACTCCCAAGTGGACAGGAGTACTCCCCTGTGTAACTTCGATGTCAGCCAGTGGCAGCTCATGCATGACACCTGTTTGCTCAGGGCCTTTGAGGAGGCCATGTTATTTGTCAGTCGCCAGGACTACGGGATGAACAATGTCATTCCACTGCTTCATGTCCTGGAACAGATGTTGATAAATCTGGCTGGTCAGGGGACTGGAGACGTGGCACCTACAGCAGTACCATCTCCATCAGCAGCTGCCTGAGTCTAGAGTCGCTGATGAGCAGCTTTATTCACCCGCATAGTGAAGAAACTACCTAACCAGTAGTGATGGACGAACATCTGCCGGGACAGTTCGCGAACGTGATTGCGCAAACGCGATCAAATGTTTGCAAACCGGAAGTTTGCAGCGGGTCCCATTCACTTTAATGGCAGGCGAACCTGAAAAACCTTCAGCTCATATTTGCAGCCAAGAAATAATTACTAGAAGTGCACAAATAGTCTCACAACATGGACTGTGACATACCAGATGTGTTATTCGAATTTGCGATCTCCATTCATTTTTTTTTTCAATGCGAAATATCGGCAATATAATCTTCGCGTACGCGCATGGGCAAATGCACTATGCAGTACCGAAATGCACTATAAAGAAAGTATATTGGTATATAACACCCCGCTTCAATCAGTTTTTTTGGGGGGGGACTAGTATATCACACCAGTAGAAATTATTTGTTCCAATAACGCTTGTCCCTCTATATACCTGCAGTATCACAGCAGAACCGCACACAACTGCCGCACAATACAAATGCACTATAATATACTTTCTAACATACAAAGTACAGTATATTATAACATTGTAAAAGGAAGGAAATCCATTAGAATATACATAAAGATAAAACGTAACCTTTAATAATGTTACTATGAGGGTCCATTCACACGTCCCTAAGTGTTTTGCGGATCCGCAACACACGGACACCGGCAAAGTGCATTCCGCAATTTGTGGACCGCACATCGCCGGCACTATAATAGAAAATGCCTAATCTGGTCTGCAATTGCGGACAAGAATAGGACATGTTCTATTTTTTGGCGGAAACGGAAGCACAGATGCGGAAGTGCGGATCCGCAAATGCGGATGTGGATCCACAAATGCGGATGTGGATCTGCAAATGCGGATGCGGACAACACATTCCAGCCCCATTGAAAATGAATGGGTCTGCATCCGTTCCGCAAAATTGCAGAACAGATGCGGACCCATTTTGCGGCCGTGTGAGTGGAAAAGATATCCCTCAAAATGAAAATAAATTTAATTATTAAAGTTAAGCAAAAAGCATAGATGTGGTAGGCAATAACAAGTGCTCGGCGGCACTAAATCAGGTGCTCGGCGGCACCAAATCAGAAACCATATGTCCTACCACAATCCGGGGGGTTCCAGTGCACATCCATGAATCCCGGAGGGAAAGCAAAAAAACATCCATCCCTGGGCTAGATGATGATGTGGTATTGAAGGACAGGGTGGGCAAAGAACTGTCCCTGATATTGCCCTACAGGGGGGTGCTATTCTGGCCCTGATAGCCTAACCACAGACCACCCGCCCTGATAAGAGCGACCCCGTCCGGAACCTTACCCTATATAAAAATGGCCCTAGTAAGCCCCTAGCCCCTAGGCCCCTGACTTCCAGGTGATCACTATATAGATCTATGTGTTTTTGACTCATTATAAAAGTATATTATAAGTATATCGCACCCCTCTGTGTATCACACATATCGATAGCTCACCTATACTAGTGCTTAAAATGACTTTTGTGGCCCTATTAGCTAGCGTTTGGTGTCCCTAACAGCCTGTCCCTGCTCCACATAGCAACCTTTCCCTACACTGACAAAACACTGAATGAAAAAAATGGCGGCCAAATCAGGTTTATTTATAAGGTATGGGGTATGTCCATGTGCTGAAATGTCTCAATTGGCTGTCCTGTTCCACCTGATGGATGTGCCATGCGTCAAAGTTCTTCACAATGTAAAAGAATATGGCGGGCGCAAATTTCTCCATATGTTCGAATGTTCGGCGAATCGCAAAACACGCAAAGTTTGCAGCGAAAAAACGACCGCCGGGCGAACCGCAAGACCATCTCTACTCACCAGCAGTTAGACAGAGTAGAACCTGAACCAGCAGGTGGTGGCATACTTGGAGTACACCCTACCAGCTGTCATTGAAGATCCGCTGGAATACTGGATTTGTGGCCGCAACTGGATGAGTTTGCCCTGGAAAAGCTCTCCTGCCCGGCTAGTAGTGTGGCATCAGAGCGGGTGTTTAGTGCGGCTGGGGCTATAGTTACCTCAAGGAGAATTTGCCTGTCCACCCAATATGTGGAAAGACTGACCTATGTCAAGATTAATCAAGCGTGGATCAGACAGGATTTCCAACCACCAATGCCTGATGCATCAGATTAGATCATCCATGCTGCCTCACCCAAACCTTGACAAAACAGATCGGTTTCTTCTGGCTACCTGCTACTATTTTGATGCTGCCACACATGTGATGCCAAGTGCTCCTTCTTACACTCACCATTGTCATCGGGTACGGTGCCACCAACCTCCCCACTCTGTCACTTGATCACTCTGTGGCCTCCTCATGCTGCTGCTACCTCAACACTATGTTACCTTGCCACTATGTGGTCTCCTGATGCTGCTGCAACCTTCACACTATGTCACCTTTACACCCTGTGGTCTCCTGATGCTGCTGCTACCTCAACACTATGTCACCTTGCTACTCAGTGGCCTCCTCATGCTGCTGCTGCCACCTCCACACTACGTCTTTGGGCCACTCTGTGATCTCCTGGTGCTGCTGCTACCTCCACACTATGTCACCTTGCCATTATGTGGTCTCCTGATGCTTCTGCCACCTCCACACTATGTCACCTTGCCACTCCATGGTCTCCTGATGCTGCTGCTATCTCCACACTATGTCACCTTGCCACTCTGTGGTCTCCTGCTGCTGCTTCCACCTCCACACTATGTCACCTTGCCACTCTGTGCTCTCCTGATGCTGCTGCCACCTCCACACTATGTCATTGGGCCACTCTGTAGTCTCTAGATGCTGCTGCCACCTCAAAACTACACTATGTCACCTTGCCACTCTGTGGTCTTCTGATGCTGCTGCTACCTCCACACTATGTCACCTTGCCACTCTGTGGCCTCCTCATGCTGCTGATTCCACCCCCACACTATGTCACCTTGCCACTCTGTGGTCTCCTGTTGCTGCTTCCACCTCCACACTATGTCATAGGGCCACTTTGTGGACTTCTCATGCTGTTCCCACCCTCCCCACTTCATGACTGGGCCACTATTTTGCCTTTTTGCCCTGGTTGACATTATCATCTATTTAACCTTTCTTTTGATCTGTCAGATGGAAGGAAAAATCTGACACATAAAGGATTCTGTCCGTGTAGTAGCTGTTAGGCCTGTGTTGTCCCATCAAAATTGGCTTATGATTTGGTAGCCAAAAGCAGGAGTGGGTAGAAAACACAGAAGACATGCAAATATTCCATTCTCGTGTCATCTCTGTTTTGGATCCACTCCTGTTTTTTTTGGGCATTAGCAATACTGATGGATTACTAACCAAATGCTGACCTAGTGAAGGCGGATGCTGAACATACAGGATCAGTTTTTTGGGGGGGTTATTGTTCTGACGGATCAGAGGAAGGGCAAAATAATCAGTGACGTCAACACAAACTTACTGCTCTCCACTCTGTTGGGGGCTCTACTTGTATAAGCATTTAATTGAACAGGTTCTGTAGATATCTATGTGGAATCAGCAGACGATGGTGCAAAAGAAGTGCGCTCTTTCACGCTATAGTAGGATCTTGGGCCTCTGCACGGTTCTTTATAACATCGACCTGTAATGCTGAGTTCACACTTGAGTTATTTCACCAGTTTTGGCCCATAACTGCCCAAAGAAGTAAAGTGTGCAGTGATTCTATGAGTGACGCCTGTCATTTGCGTGTCGTACTGACTCACAGTATTGTTTCACTACCACAGCATACTAACTATGCGTGTTGCTGCAATTCACAGTGTTTTTTAACGTGATTCGCCACAAATTAATTCGGATCGAATCGTTTCAGAAAATTCTGCGAACCGACCGAATCGAATTTGAGAAATTTGCTCATCTTTAGTATATAACAATGTGGGCATTCCACACAAGTTGACATTTCTCCCCAAAAGGGAATGAGTGATGAAAATACACTGGCTGAGGAACCAAACAAGACCCAAGTTATAAATTTGTCAATATTGTCATTAACGGAAACACAAATTTAATTATTACAAAAAGGTCTCACAGTCACACCGGTATCACAGTTGGATAAATTTATCTGGTTAAGGCCTCATGCACACGACCGTATTTTTTTGCGGTCCGCAAAAACGGGTTCCGTTTTTCTGTGATCCGTGACCGTTTTTTCGTCCGTGGGTCTTCCTTGATTTTTGGAGGATCCACGGACATGAAAAAAAAGTCGTTTTGGTGTCCGCCTGGCCGTGCGGAGCCAAACGGATCCGTCCTTAATTACAATGCAAGTCAATGGGGACGGATCCGTTTGACGTTGACACAATATGGTGCAATTTCAAACGGATCCGTCCCCCATTGACTTTCAATGTAAAGTCAGGAGTTAATATACCATAGGATCGGAGTTTTCTCCAATCCGATGGTATATTTTAACTTAAAGCGTCCCCTCTATGTTAGAATATACCGTCGGATTTGAGTTACATCGTGAAACTCAAATCCGACACTATATTCTAACACAGAGGCGTTCCCATGGTGATGGGAACGCTTCAGGTTAGAATATATACTAAAAGAACTGTGTACATGACTGCCCCCTGCTGCCTGGCAGGTGCTGCCAGGCAGCAGGGGGCAGCCCCCCCCTGTAGTTAACACATTGGTGGCCAGTGGGCCGGCCCCCCCCCCTCCCCTGTAGTTAACTCATTGGTGGCCAGTGGGCCCCCCTCCCTCCCCTGTAGTTAACTCGTTGGTGGCCAGTGGGCCCCCCCCTCCCTCCCCTGTAGTTAACTCGTTGGTGGCCAGTGGGCCCCCCCTCCCTCCCCTGTAGTTAACTCGTTGGTGGCCAGTGGGCCCTCTCCCCTCCCTCCCCCTCCTAATTAAAATCTCCCCCCTATCATTGGTGGCAGCGGAGAGTACCGATCGGAGTCCCAGTTTAATCGCTGGGGCTACGATCGGTAACCATGGCAACCAGGATGCTCTTGCAGTCCCGGTTGCCATGGTTATTTAGCAATTTGTAGAAGCATTATACTTACCTGAGAGCTGCGATGTCTGCGTCCGGCCGGGAGCTCCTCCTACTGGTAAGTGAAAGGTCTGTGTGGCGCATTGCTTAATGACCTGTCACTTACCAGTAGGAGGAGCTCCCGGCCGGACGCAGACATCGCAGCTCGCAGGTAAGTATAATGGTTCTACAAATTGCTAAGTAACCATGGCAACCGGGACAGAAGTAGCGTCCTGGTAGCCATGGTTACCGATCATAGCCCCAGCGATTAAACTGGGACTCCGATCGGTACTCTCCGCTGCCACCAATGATAGGGGGGGGATTTTAATTAGGAGGGGGAGGGAGGGGAGAAGGCCCACTGGCCACCAACGAATTAACTACAGGGGAGGGAGGGGGGGCCCACTGGCCACCAACGAGTTAACTACAGGGGAGGGAGGGGGGCCGGCCGCACTGGCCACCAACGAGTTAACTACAGGGGAGGGAGGGGGGCCCACTGGCCACCAACGAGTTAACTACAGGGGAGGGAGGGGGGCCCACTGGCCACCAACGAGTTAACTACAGGGGAGGGAGGGGGCCGGGCGCACTGGCCACCAACGAGTTAACTACAGGGGAGGGAGGGGGGCCCACTGGCCACCAACGAGTAAACTACAGGGGAGGGGGGGGGGGCTGGCCGCACTGGCCACTAATGTGTTAACTACAGGGGGGGGCTGCCCCCTGCTGCCTGGCAGCACCTGCCAGGCAGCAGGGGGCAGTCAAGTACACAGTTCTTTTAGTATATTCTAACCTGAAGCGTCCCCATCACCATGGGAACGCCTCTGTGTTAGAATATACTGTTGGATCTGAGTTTTCACGAAGTGAAAACTCAGCTCTGAAAAAGCTTTTATGCAGACGGATCTTCGGATCCGTCTGTATTAAAGTAACCTACGGCCACGGATCACGGACACGGATGCCAATCTTGTGTGCATCCGTGTTCTTTCACTGACCCATTGACTTGAATGGGTCCGTGAACCGTTGTCCGTCAAAAAAATAGGACGGTCATATTTTTTTGACGGACAGGATACACGGATCACGGTCTCGGCTGCAAAACGGTGCATTTTCCGATTTTTCCACGGACCCATTGAAAGTCAATGGGTCCGCGAAAAAAAAACGGAAAATGGCACAACGGCCACGGATGCACACAACGGTCGTGTGCATGAGGCCTAAAAGATATTTAGGCTACTTTCACATTCACGTTTGGTGCGGATCCGTCATGGATCTGTACAGACGTATCCGTTCAGATAATACAAATGTCTGCATCCGTTCAGAATGGATCCATTTGTATTATCTTTCACATAGCCAAGACGGATCCGTCTTGAACACCATTGAAAGTCAATGGAGGATGGATCAGTTTTCTATTGTGTCATAAAAAATTGATCTGTCCCCATTATCTTACATTGTGTGTCAGAACAGATCTGTTTGGCTCAGTTTCATCAGACAGACACCAAAATGCTGCAAGCAGCGTTTTGGTGTCCGCCTCGAAAGCGGAATGGAGACTGAACTGGTGCAAACTAAGGCAAACTGATGCATTCTGAGCAGATCCTTTTCCATTCAGATTTCATTAGGGCCAAACTGATCTGTTTTGGACCGCTGAACGGATCTCACAAACGGAAAGCCAAAACGCCAGTGTGAAAGTAGCCTTATTTGCACGGAAGTTAGCACTGCACAAACAGTTTTTGAGCACTACATATGACAATAGTAAATGGATCCAGAAGTAGTGATGATCGAGCATGCTCGGCCGAGTACCGGTTCGGCTCAAGCATAGCTATGCTCGGCAGATCCGAGCGCTCTGCTGAGTACTACATGTGCTCAAGCGCCATGCTCGAGTCTCCTCCCCGCACGTTTGGCACCTTCTAAGCAGCCAATAAACATGCTGGTAAGTATTGCCATCACTGTAATGCCATTAGACATGTTTTCTACTGGCATTACAGTGATTGGCTGGCCGGAACACGTCCTCGGGTGCTATATAGCACCCGGTCACGCGCGTTCGGCTCATTGCGAGTCAGGGAGAGCTGCTGTTAGGAAGGGACAGAGCGAGTGTAGAGCGAATTTGATCTCAAACCTTTCAGAGACCCAAAAGTCCTTTTAAGGACTATTGTTAGAGGTGGCAGCAAAATTTATTTTGGGGGAATTTTTTTTTTGTGTCAGGGCGACTGTTAGTGAAATTAATTTTCTGTATTAAACAAACTCCGTTTGTGATGCCTATATTTAATCCAAATTTCAGTTACAGTCAGTTTCTGTATTATACAAACTCTGCTTGCTGTGACCAGTGAGAAGCAAATCAGCACTGATATCTAGGCCGTGTGTGACGCCTATATTTAATCCAAATTGCAGTTACAGTCAGTTTCTGTATTAAACAAACTCTGCTTGCTGTGACCAGTGAGAAGCAAATCAGCACTGATATCTAGGCCGTGTGTGACGCCTATATTTAATCCAAATTGCAGTTACACTCAGTTTCTGTATTATACAAACTCTGCTTGCTGTGACCAGTGAGAAACAAATCAGCACTGATATTTAGGCCGTGTGTGACGCCTATATTTTATCCAAATTGCAGTTACAGTAAGTTTCTGTATTAAATAAACTCTGCTTGCTGTGACCAGTGAGAAGCAAATCAGCACTGATATCTAGGCCGTGTGTGACGCCTATATTTAATCAAAATAGCAGTTACAGTCAGTTTCTGTATTGTTCAAACTCTGCTTGCTGTGACCAGTGAGAAGCAAATCTAAACTTATTTCTAGACAGTGTGTGAGGCCTATATTTAATCCAATTATCAGTTACAGTCAGTTTCTGCATTGTTCAAACTCTGCTTGCTGTGACCAGTGAAAAGCAAATATACAGTTTTTTCTACACAGTGTGTGAGGCCTATATTTAATCCAAATAGCAGTTACAGTCAGTTTCTGTATTGTTTAAACTCTGCTTGCTGTGACCAGTGAGAAGCAAATCTACACTTATTTCTAGACAGTGTGTGAGCCCTATATTTAATCCAAATATCAGTGACATCCAGTGTCAATATGAAGAAGGCGAGTATTAAGGGACGGGGAAGTGGACGTGATTCTGATGGTTCACGCAGAGGCCGTGGTTCAGGGCGCGTTGCAACTGTGCCTGCTGCCAGAGCACAAGGAGAACAGTCATCCACGATACCTAGCTTCATGTCCCAGTTTGCAGGGCGTCGCAAGACAACACTCTTGAAGTCAGACTAGTGCGACCAGGTGGTCGGTTGGATTGCAGTAGATAATGCTTCCACTGGGTTAAGCAATAAGCACCACCCTGTCTTCCACCAAGTCCAGTCTCAGTAGCCAACAGTCTGGTCAACAATACAATCCTCACCCTGATCATCCTTCCTCCCACCATGTAGAGTCTGGCCAAACAAGCGATCCGGTACTCGGATGTTCCGAGGAGCTATTTTCACCCCCATCTCTTAATTTGGCCCTCTCCCCAAGCACTCTTGAAGAGGGACATGAGATCTTGTGCCCTGATTCTCAACCTCTATAGCCTTCACACTCACAAGATGATGTGTTTAAGGAGGTGGGTGATGACGAGATACAGTTGCCATCAAGTCAACCACAATTACTGTCTGCAGAGGTTGATGAAGATGATGATATACCGTTGCCAATCACTGAAGTTGTGTTGGGGTCAGTAAATGAGGAGGATGATCGGAGTGGGGAAGTTGAAGAGGACTTGGTGGACAATGAGTTCACTGACCCAACATGGGAAGGCTGAAACGCGAGCTAGGACAGCAGTCCCGAGGGGGAGCGATCTGCAGCACCGCAACAGGCTGGAAGAGGCAGTGGGGTGGCAACAGGGAGAAGGCGGACCACGCCAAACAGGCCCGCAAGTGTTCCACGGAGCACCCCCTTGCGGAAATCTCCCTTGCCAAGGGGTAGGTGTTCCGCGGTATGGCGCTTTTTTGCGGAAAGTGCAGACGACAAAAGAATAGCAGTTTGCAACCTGTGCCACACCAAAATGAGCCGAGGTGTGAACAGTAGTAACCTCACCACCACCAGCATGATCCACCACATGGCAGCCAAGCACCGCAATAAGTGGGAGGAATGCCTGGGTCCACAATCTGTGTCCACGAGTCACACCACTGCCTCCTCTTCCCCTATGTTGGGTGACGACCAATCGCCTGTCGAAGGCACAGGCCCGGATGCCTCCCGCGCTGCACCTGTACCGTCGCAAGCACCATCAGCGACCACATCCACTTCCCTGTCCCAGCGCAGCATCCAAATATCTTTACCCCAGGCATTTGAACGCAAGCGCAAATACCCAGCCACCCAACCACAGGCCATGGCACTAACCGCCCAACTTTCTAAGTTACTGGCGGTTGAAATGTTTCCATTAAGGCTTGTGGACACCAAGGCCTTTCGCGGCCTGATGTCGCTGGCCGTCCCTCGGTACTTAGTCCCCAGCCGCCACTATTTTTCCCGGTGTGCCGTCCTCGCCTTACACCAGCATGTGTCTGTTAACATCACCCGTGCCCTGACCAACGCAGTTACTGCTAAGGTCCACCTAATGACTGACACATGGACAAGTGCTTGCGGCCAGGGACGCTACATTTCCCTAACAGAACACTGGGTGAACGTAGTGGAGGCTGGGAGCGACTTGTACCCTGGGATGGCACAGGTGCTATCGACGCCCAGGAGTGCGGGCCCTACTTCCATCAGGGTTACCGCCAGCACCTATGTAAGTGGCTCCTCCTCCTCCGCCTCCTCCTCCACTTCCACCTCCGAATTCTCCGCGTGCAGCACCAGTCAGCCATCAGCTGGTAGCTGGAAGCAGTGTAGCACTGCTGTGGGGATGCGTCAACAGGCCGTGCTGAAGATGATATGCTCAAGGGATAAACAGCACATCGCCGCAGAGCTGTGGCAGGGGATAAGAGACCAAACTGAGCTGTGGCTCTCGCCACTCAACCTGCAACCAGGCATGGTTGTTTGTGATAATGGGCGTAACTTGGTGGCGGCTTTGGAGCTCGGCAAGCTCACACACATCCCATGCCTAGCCCACGTCTTTAACTTAGTGGTTCAGCGGTTTCTGAAAACCTACCCCAATTTGCCCGAGCTACTGGCGAAGGTGCGCCGCGTGTGTGCACATTTCCGCAAGTCATCAACAGCTTCAGCCGGTCTATTGACGCTGCAGCAGCGCTTGAAATTGCCAGCACACCGGCTGTTGTGCAACGTGAGCACGCGCTGGAACTCCACGTTACACATGTTGGCCAGGCTTTGTGAGCAGCAAAGGGCAGTAATGGAATACCAGCTGCAGCACGGTCGTCGCCTTTTCAGTCAGCTTCCGCTCTTCACAAGCGAAGAGTGGGCATGGATGTCTGACCTCTGTGAGGTGTTAAGAAACTTTGAGGAATCGACACAGATGGTGAACGGCGATAACGCTATTGTCAGTGTAACCATCCCACTTCTGTGTCTACTCAAACGCTCGCTGCTCACAATTAAGGCTGACGCTGTTTGTGGGGAAGAGTTGTAAATGGGGGAAGAAGACATGACCCTGGGTGATAGCCAGAACACCCTCAGTTTGTCTTCTCAGCGCGTATTGGAGGAGGAGGAGGAGGAGCAGGGGACGGTTGCCTCCGCTACACAGGGTAGTAGCCATGGAACTTTAATTCCATCTGTTCAGCGTGGGTGGACAGAAGAGGAGGAAGAGGATGAGGAGATGGATAGTCATCCTCCTGCTGATGACAGCGAAGTCTTGCCCACTGGTACTCTGGCACACATGGCTGACTTCATGTTAGGCTGCCTTTCCCGTGACCTCCGTGTTATACGCATTTTAGATAACAGGGATTACTGGGTGTTCACCCTTCTGGACCCCCGCTACAAAGAGAACTTCTCATCTCTCATTCCTCCGGTGGAGAGGACGAGCAAAATGGTGCTATTACAGAAGTTCCTTGTTGACAGATTGCTGCAAAAATTTCCATCTGACAGCGCTGGCAGCAGAGTCCGTACTTCCTTGGGCAACCGAGGTAGGGAGACAAGGGAAACACACAGCACTTCCAGCAAAGGCAGGGCAACACTCTCCAAGGCCTGGGACAGTTTTATGACAACCCACCAGCACCCTCAACATGATGTACGTCCTGGTGTCACAAGGAGGGAAACGTTTTGGAAGATGGTAAAGGAGTACGTAGCAGACCGTGTCAGCGTCCTCAGTGATCCCTCAGTGCCTTACAACTACTGGGTGTCCAAGCTGGACACGTGGCACGAACTGGCGCTCTACGCCTTGGAGGTGCTGTCCTGCCCTGCCGCCAGCGTTTTGTCTGAGCGTATATTTAGTGCTGCTGGTGGCATTATAACAGATAAGCGTATCCGGCTGTCAACTGAAAAGGCTGACAGGTTGACTCTTATAAAAATGAACAAGGCCTGGATTGCCCCTGACTTCTCCACTCCACCAGAGGAAAGCCACGACTGAACATAAAGGCACTTTAAATGTGTTGTTTAGAATGTACTCTGTATTCCCATGCACCCCTTCCGCCACAAAAAAGGGTATATGGTTGAATCTTCCTTTTCTCATCCTCCTCCTCCTCGTCCATCAAGTATATGCCTTCTCATATAATTTTTTGGATGGTCAGCTCACCAGCAGGCCCTCACCCATAATGTTTTAGATGGTCAGCTCACCAGCAGGCCCTCACCCATAATGTTTTAGATGGTCAGCTCACCAGCAGGCCCTCACCCATAATGTTTTAGATGGTCAGCTCACCAGTAGGCCCTCACCCATAATGTTTTAGATGGTTAGCTCACCAGTAGGCCCTCACCCATAATGTTTTAGATGGTCAACTCAGCTGAAGCCCCTCACCCCTAATGTTTTAGTGGTCACCATGGTAGGCGCAAAAAAGAACATCGAAAGTTGATAGAGCAGACATCCGAATAGATCGTCAACATCACGGGGACGTGCGATCAGCTTAGAAGTTATCTAGAATTAACAATGCGGCAGCAGGCCCTCACCTACAATTTTTTACACGGTCAGCTCAACGTCCGTTCCTCTTCCAAGTTCATTATCATCAGATGATAGTCTGGTGAACACAATCGTAATCACCGGGGGTCACATAACTAATTAGCACGGAGGAGTGTCTTTGGTTATCGGTATGAACCACATAAATCGACTTGATCCACACGCTCAAAACGGCCATGCACCACCACCCACAGAATCGCAAAATAGGTATCAATCTGTCAATCCTTTCTGTGTCCGGGCCGGGTGAGGCTTCCCGTGCATAGTCAAATTAAGCCGCAGGCTCCACTCCTGGTGGTGCCCTTCCATCAATTAGTTTAAGTTTCCGCTTTGCAACCATGCTCCCCCCGGAACCCAAAGACTTTAGTTTCCCAGAAAATGCTTGGCGGGAAATGGGAATAACGCTGCCGGGGATCGTCTTCGAACCTCCAACTTAAGTTGTTGATTAATGAAAACGTTTGTGGCAACAAAGGTTTCGGCTGTGGTTCGGCTTGCGCCGGTACAAGAATTTCACCTCTACAAGTACAATACGGATGCCACCGGACGTTCCTCTTCCAATTAGTTCAGTTTGATCGTTCAAGAGTCCGGTCAACACAATCGAAACCACCGGCCGTCCCTCTTAGTCATGGCCCCAGTTCCGAAAATCACAAATTTTTTTGTCTGAACTTGCTCTTTATATAAAAGTAAATATACAGGAAAGAATGTTTCCTAACAATTTTTCATCTAAAATCGCTTTTATCTTCGGTTTTGTGAGTTTTATGGTCAGTCTGTAAAAGCGGCGTACAACTCAGGCAGCATCGTTACCAGCAGCGACATTGTAGTCCAAGATGCATCCAGACATCCACTGCATGCTGTCCCCGACCCATTTCGGTGGTGTTTCCATAAATTTCTGACCTTTTCCTATGAACCAGGCACCCTGCCCTCTTTAGAGCAGGGGGTGTCTGGTTTAATGCTCGGGTCCTCCCATTGACTTCTATAGGGCTCGGGTGCTCGGTAGAGCACCAGAGCATCCTGGTGTGCTCGGGCAGAGCACCCAAGCACCTGAGCATCGGGGTGCTCGATTATCACTATCCAGAAGAAACCATAGGCATTAAGGACCCTGGAGAGTCTCTATGTAGAAAGTGAGGGTCTCTTCTCTGAGATTGAACCCCCATTGACAGACCTCAAACCTAGATCCAAATGGACCCCAGCCTTTTCACAATACAAAAACATAGAAACATTTGTGGACATGGTGACTCAGGAGATCAATAATAGTGATGAGCGGCAGGGGTCATATTCGAATTCGTGATATTTTGCGAATATTTTGTAGAATATTCGTCATATATTCGCAAATTCGTATATTCGTTATATTATATTTAAATTTTTTTACGCAAAAATTGGCAAGGTAATGATCGTGTAATATGCGCATATTGCGCGCTCAATACAGGTGTGTTCAAAAACGAATATATAGCACTATGGAATATAGTGCTATATATTCGTTTTTAGAATATTTGTCATTTTTTCCATCTGAACACATGATTCCTCCCTGCTTCTTGCTTGTGGGCCAATGAGTCATTGGCCCACAAGCAACTTAAGTTAGGGAGGAATCATGACTTCAGATGGAAAGAAATTACGAATATTCTAAAAAACTAATATATAGCACTATATTCAATATAGTGCTATATATTAGTTTTTTTGAATATTCGTCATTTTTTCCATCTGAACACATGATTCCTCCCTGCTTCTCGCTTGTGGGCCAATGAGTCATTGGCCCACAAGCAAGAAGCAGGGAGGAATCATGTGTTCAGATGGAAAAAAAAATACGAATATATATATAGAACTATATTCTAAATATTCGTGAATTCTCATAGTGCCGATATTCGAGATTAAATTTCACTATTCGAATATTCGCGCACAACACTAATCAATAACCTAAGAATAAAAACAGATAGAGTTCCAGTGAATCTGACATCTGAAGAGGCACTTGCATTGGAAGAATTGAAGAACAATAAGGATATCGTCATAAAACCAAGTGACAAAGGAAGGAACATTGTGGTCCAAAATAGGATCGACTAGGATCAAATGGCAGAGAGGCTGTTAATGGATGATAAAACATATGAAATCTTATCAGAGAATCCTGCAAATGAGATCCTCACTGAGCTATATGGTATTTTGAAGAAGGCAAAGAATCAAAGTCTTATATCCAAGGAAGAGTTTGGATTCTTATTTAATAAGAATCCAACAATTACGACGTTCTATGCACTTCCAAAAGTGCACAAAGATACCAATACTGGGACGAACAATAGTCTCGGGAAATGACTCTTTAACCCAACCTGCAAGCGAGTACGTGGATATTTTACTAAGACCATTTGTAACATTGTTGCCTTCATATATAAAGTATACAAGTGATGTAATTGTGAAAAATCAATTATGTCACCTTGACGACATCCACGTTCTTAGCTAGCCTCGACGTTGAGGCTTTATATAGTAACATCGAACATGAACTGGGTATTAGAGCAGTCAAGTTCTTCCTTGATACAAAAATCACTTCCTTTCACAAACACAATGATTTTGTTTTGAATCTATGAATCTATTGAGATTCATACTCACGCACAATTATTTTTTATGTAACGGTACCTTTTATCATCAGGCGAAAGGTACTGCGATGGGCACGCCCTGTGCACCGACTTTTGCAAATTAATTTTTAGGGTGGTGAAATTGTGTTTTCAGAGACATTTTCATCATTCACAAGTCACATTCTATTTTGGGGCAGATTTCATATTGATTTAGTTTTGGGAAGAAGAGAAGCAAGTCTTCCTTGAGTTTGTAAATAAACTAAATGAGAACGATATTGTTTTGAGATCCATCCAAGTGAGATTTGTTTCCTGGATTAAAAAATTTGCAAGGATAGGGATGGACGCATTCTGGACAGACATATTTCACAAAGCCACTTCTACAAACAGCCTCCTGCATTGGTCCAGTTGGCATCGAATGGCATTAAATTATTAAATACCTGTCGGACAATAGCTAAGAGACAGAAGATACTGTACCACGGAGGATGCTTTCAAAAAAGAAGCAGATGGACTATATAAACGCTTCAGGGCTAGAGGATACCCACGAAAATCTCTGAAGAGGGCATTTAATCGAGCAAAAAGTAAAAAAAAGAGAGGATATGTTATTATAGAAAAATAGAGATAACCCCCCCACATGAGACCAAGATAATCAGATGTATTGGGACGTATGATGGCTGCCACCAACAAATAATGAATATTCTCAGAATACACTGGATAATACTTCTGAGGGATTCAGATTTAAATAAAGTGCTAAAACCTTATCCAAGTGTAAAGTACAGAAGAGGACAAAACCTCAGGGACCAATTAGTCCACAGCTTCCTCCCTAGAATATAGATAGATAATGAATTATGGTTGAAACCAAAAGGAATGGATTCATTCCCATGTGAAAATTGTACCTTTTGCAAATACTTACCCAAGATCAAGAAATTTAGAAATCCAGTGGATGGACGTGAATATGTCATCAGGGACTTCTTTAACTGTCGGAGTAGTGGCATAATCGATGTTGCATCCTGCACCTGCCCAAAATTATATGTGGGCAAAACGGTGCAGGAATTAAGGAAAAAGGATTTCTGTACATATCAGTGCCATAAATACAAAAAAGGATACTTCCCTGTATAGACATATTTCATATGTACACAATAATAATCTGGATGTTCCAAAATTCTGGGGTCTTTCAAAAATAAAATTAGGCCCCAGAAGTGGGAATCTGGACCAGAAACTACTTCAGGAGGAAACAAGGTGTACAGTATATATAGGTTACAATCATTGAGTACAAATGGCCGTAATGAGGGCTTTTCATATACTGCCTCCATCTGATCTACCTGATAGTTTACTTTGAACTTATGTAATGAATATGGAGTTTATATAATTACAAATTAATATAAAATTGCATCTATTGGGTATTCAGCCCATAAAATGGAATATTAAAAACTTCTGTGATACCTCCCAGTCCCTCACATTGATATGTATTAGCATTTTTACCCAAACATAGACAGTAATTAGGGGATAAAAGAATAGAAATCCACATAGGATCACTTTATATTGAGTGTAGTAATGTTATTATAATTTCATTATATATATCACACATTAATGATTCATTTATTGCAGCAATAATATCTAATATATTATCAGATTTTATTCTTTTCACTTTATCACACTTATATATTAGGTATATTTTTTTTTTCCCACAATTTTTTCTTCATTTCTTCATTATTTATATATATTTTTTTTTTCTTTTTTATGCCCCTCATTATAACAATTATATTAATGTCTGGTTCATCAGGTACCAGGATGCCTCTATCTACGCAATTACCAAGATTGATGCCTATGACCATCTGATTATTTATCCTTGGTCCCCTGATGAACCAGTTTTACGGACACTGGGGAAACACGTCAAGACAAGTACCTGTAAAGGTACAAGAACCTGAAAAATTCCACTGGCAGGGTTACAGTAGGTGACTGTGAGGGCTTCGCCACCAAGAGGTGGGGTCGCTCTTTTCGGGGCAGGTGCTCCGCCTGTAGGCAGGGGCAACGTTGAGGGATACATTAGGGATTTATTCACCCTGTCTGACTTCACCTCTCGTATATATCCATTGTCCAGGTCCACGGTCTCCAAACTGTAAGTTGTTGCATTTTTGTTTATTGGATTGTATTATCCTCGACACGTCCAAAGTAAGGCTTTGTCTATTTATCTGACATAGTTCACGATAATTTTCTTTATTTATATGGGGTTCTATTTTAACATTTAAAAGTAAAAGCTATGTTTTATATGGAAAATCATTTTTTCTCTGTGATATTCTGATTTGTTACTTTTCAAACCTTATAATTTTTTCCAGTGATAGCCATCACTAATGTCAGCCAGGTTAATACTCATTTTCCTGCTGACAGAAACCCTTTAGTTTCACTTTGTATCACGTGTAGCCACCATTTTAGGAAAAAATTGATTCATTACCACAAAGCGCAAGGAAATTCAGATTTGGTGCAAATCGAATTTTTCCTAAACTTCGGATTGAATTTCACTTCGTCAGCTTTGATTTGCTCAACACTATCTAACACTTTTAAATAAAATCCGGTGTGATCAATTGCCTTCAGAGTGTCACCTAATTAGTAAATTAGTCCATCTGTGTGTAATTTATTCTCAGTATAAGTACAGCTGTTCTGTGAAGGCCTCAGGTTTTTTTTTGTGAACACTAGCGATCAAAAAATATCATGAAAACCAAGGAACAGTTGTGGAGAAGTGTAAAGCAGGGTTAGGTTATAAAAAAAATATCATAAGTTCTGAACATCTTATGGAACACTGTTCAATCCATCATCATAAAATTTAAGGAGTATGGCACAACTGCAAACCTACTAAGACATGGCTGTCTGCCTAAACTGACAGCTTTGGCAAGGAGACAACTAAATAGAGAAGCAGCCAATGGAAGAGTAAATAGAGGAAAACAAGCCATAACAAGCCCCATTTGCAGTTTGCTACAAGTTATGTAGTGGACACAGCAAACATATGGAAGAAGGTGCTGTGGTCAGATGAGACCAAATTTGAACTTTTTGGCCTAAATGCAAAACGCTACATGTGGCAGAAAACCAACACTGGTGGCAGCATCATGCTTTTCTTTAGCAGGGACAGGGAAGCTGGTCAGAGTTGATGGGAAGATGGATGGGGCTAAATACAGGGCAATTCTGGAGGAAAACCTGTTAGAGGCTGTAAAAGGCTTGAAACTGGGGTGGAGGTTCACCTTCCAACAGGACGACAACCCTAAACATACAGCCAGAACTGCAATTTAATGGTTTAGATCAAATCATATTAATATGTTAGAATGGCCAGTCAAAGTCCAGACCTAAATCCCATTGAGAATCTGTGGCAGGACATGAAAATTGTTGTTCACAGACACTCTCCATCCAATCTGACTTAGCTAGAGCTATTTTGCAAAGAAGATGTGAAAAGCTGGTAGAGACATTCATTGAGGCAAAAGGTGGTCCTACAAAGTTTTAACTCATGGGGTTGAATACAAATGTACACCACACTTTCCAGATTTCTAGTTATTAAAAAATTTGAAAACCATGTATCATTTTCTTTTTACTTCACTCATACAGTGCTTGCTACTTTGTGTTGGTCTATCACATAAAATCCCAATAAAACAGGGGGGGGGGGGGGGGGGGTTGATTGGGACAGACTGATCCTCCAGAGGGAATGTTGGTGGATATTTAAGCTCAACACCACCCACCCTCATGGTCTGAACGACTAGTTACAGTTTGGTTGTTTCCTGTGATGTGTGATCATGCTCATCTGTATAGATATGCTCTTCGTCTGTTGTACTAGGTTGGGCTACTAACTTAGTGGGACGATGGGCAATTTATCATCATTATATGCCCTGTCTCACCACTCATCCCCTTATCCACTCTCTAGGTTTCACCCCGCTCCCACTAATGTCACCCTTTGCCAGCAGTTAGTACTGGTTTCCCGTTCCGCAAATAACTTTCCCTATATAGATCTATAGGTCCGTACTGCCTATAATGTCCCTATACTGGTCCCATGCTGGAGGGGGTGGTCACAATGTCCCCTCTAGCACTAGCAGGAGTGTAGATGTAGTAGCTCGTATCTTTTAGCCACCAGCTCCTCCCACTCCTTGCTATGCTGTACGGACAGCCTATGTTGCGCAATGCCCCGAGGACGCCCTTACGTCATGACGTCTGTGAGGCTGCGCACAGTATGGGCTGTCTGGTCCACTTGCTGGGACGTATGCGCAAACTCTAACGGAGCACGCCGTATCATGTGATGCATCACTAGTCACGTGGACGGCGGCGCCTGACTATGCACTTGCGTGGGCCAGTACCTTCCCTCCCCTTCTCTTTAAATAACACCGGCGCGCTCTGTCGCGCTGCCAGACGCCAGCAGACCGGCAGTAA
Organism: Bufo bufo; assembly: GCF_905171765.1. Taxonomy (NCBI): domain Eukaryota; kingdom Metazoa; phylum Chordata; class Amphibia; order Anura; family Bufonidae; genus Bufo; species Bufo bufo. The sequence continues at coordinate 247,100,703 of NC_053394.1, forward strand.
GTTTGCTTACCTCTGCCGGGGTTCCAGGAAATAGGCCATACGCTTTCCAAGGACATTGTAAGTAAACTGCCTAGACATGCCAATGTACGGTGAAATGTACGGTGCTATAGCTAGACCATTTCCCTGACAGGATTCTATTTTGGTGTTTCCATTTTTTCAGGTGTCAATGTGGAATAGGACCATACGCCCTTTACAGTCTGTGCCAACATATCCCTTTTCCCCCCCCACCCAGCTACACCTTATCTTATAGCCGTTTTAGGAGTGGGGGTATTCTACTTTAAGACCTATGTCCCCCGATGATTTATGGGGTCTTTACAGTTACAGGTATCCCTCTTTAGATATATTTATATATGAAACGCGTAGGGACACTTGAATATATTACTACCATAGCTTTTTACATCCATCATCACTACAATTTATGTTATACCCTTGTCCTCTACACTTAGCTTCTGGCAGGGCCATTTAACTTCACTCAACAATACTCACAGACATTGAATCTTTTACATATTTTGAAAGCTTTTTCTTATTTACATATTACTACTTACACAACTACCACTTCTCCATTTTCTGCATTGATGCCTGAGGCCTAAAACTGATACAGAAACCACAAATACAGCAATATGATACAATTGATGTAATAGAGTTACTTGAAACAAAACATGTGGTCCAGCAGAATAAGCAAACTCTTAAAATCATAAAGTTTAATTAATTATTTAAAATGGGATAAAATCCTGATAATTGATATACAAATTGGCCAATAATGTGATAATTCTAAAGACCAGACATACAAATATCATGGGATCTACCAGGTACAGGCAAGAGGGGGGGGGGGGGACGGACGGACGGACCTATCCAGACCTTCACTGACCCTGTCTAACCCTCTGCCCAGAGACGACCCTGTGTGGTAGGGACTCCCTGTCCTCGTACCTAGGCTAACCTTACTGTGTTTCTAGTGTCCCTGCTAGATGAACCTATGACGGGGGCTATCCAGTACGCAAAGGTAACACCTCAACGCGTTTCTCCCTATAATACGGGTTCCTCAGGAGGTAATTCTTATGAGTCACTATTGTAAAAATCAGACACAAAAGTTGATATCAAAAAATTATGTTAACTGCAGCGGTGGCAATCATAAATCTTACACGCGTCTTCCAGAATTTAGGCAGAAAATACAGACTTCCATGCAATGTCAGATGAGAGACACTGTGATAATCCGACAAATAACGGTTCCACAGTATTAAAATCACTACCCACAATATAGTTAACCCTTTCATGACCAAGGGTCATTGATGCCCCAGTGTCCAGGTCAAAATTAACAAATCTGACATGTGTCACTTTATGTGGTAATAGCTTTGGAACACTTTTACTTATCCACGCCATTCTGAGATTGTTTTCTCGTGACACATTGTACTTCATGATAGTCATATATTTGAGTCAATATATTTCACCTTTATTTATGAAAAAATCCCAAATTTACCCAAAATTTTGAAAAATTCACAATTTTCCAAATTTCAATTTCTCTGCTTCTAAAACAGAAAGTGATACCTAATAAAAAATTTATTAGTTAACATTCCCCATATGTCTACTTTATGTTGGCATCATTTTGGAAATGTCATTTTTTTTTTTTAGGACGTTAGAAGGCTTAGAAGTTTAGAAGCAATTCTTACAATTTTTAAGAAAATTTCCAAAACCCGCTTTTTAAGGACCAGTTCAGATCTGAAGTCCCTTTGTGGGGCTTACATAGTGGAAACCCCCATAAATGACCCCATTATAGAAACTACACCCCTCAAGTTACTCAAAACTGATTTTACAAACTTTGTTAACCCTTTAGGCGTTCCACAAGAATTAAAGGAAAATGGAGATGAAATTAAAAAATGTCACTTTTTTGGCAGATTTTCCATTTTATATATTTTTTTTCTTTAACACATTGAGGGTTAACAGCCAAACAAAACTCAATATTTATTACCCTGATTCCGCGGTTTACAGAAACACCCCACATGTGGTCGTAAACTGCTGTACGGGCACACGGCAGGGCGCAGAAGGAAAGGAATGCCGTACGGTTTTTGGAAGGTAGATTGTGCTGGATTGGTTTTCTGAACGCCATATGTTTTTTATTTTTCTGCCGATCGTCTTGTGCAGGGGCTCGTTTTTTGCAGAAAGTGTTGAGGTTTTTATTGGTACCATTTTTGGGTACATAGGATTTTTTGATCATTCATTATTACACTTTATGGGGCAAGGTGACCCAAAAATTGGCTGTTTTGGAACAGTTTTCATTTATTTGTTTTTACAGCGTTCATATGAGGAGTTAGGTCATGTGATAGTTTTATAGAGAAGATCGTTACGGACGTGGCAATACCTAATATGTATACTTTTTCTTATTTATTTAAGTTTTACACAATAATGGCATTTCTGAAACCCAAAAAATGATGTTTTAGTGTCTCTATAGTCTGAGAGCCATAGCTTTTTTATTTTTTGGGCGATTGTCTTAAATAGGGTATCATTTTTTGCGGGACGAGGTGACGGTTTGATTGGTACTATTTTGGGGGTCATAAGCCTTTTTGATCGCTTGCTGTTGCATTTTTTGTGATGTAAGGTGACAAAAATAGCTTTTTTGGCACTGTTTTTTTTATTTTATTTTTATGGTGTTTATCGGACGGGGTCCATCATGTGATATATTTATAGAGACGGTCGTTACGGACGCGGTGACACCTAATATGTGTATTTTATTTTATTTTTTTATTTTTTTATAGGAAAAGGCAATGTCTTTTTTTATTTACATTTTTATTTATTTATTGATTTATTTTTACTTTTATTATTTTCACTTATTTATTAGTTCCCTCTTGGATCTTGAAGATCCAGTGGGGCTGATAGTTGTACTATACTTTGCAATGCTCTTGCATTGCAAAGTATAATACTTCCAGATTGCCTGTAGGTGGCAGCACTGGATGCCTTTGCCATGGCAACCATCGGGTGCTGCAATCACAGCGCTGCAGCCCCGATGGTGGAGAGAGGGAGCTCCCTCCCTCTGTTAACCCCATGGATGCCGCAACCGCAGCATCTATAGGGTTACAGGAGAGTGTCAGCATAGAGCTGACACTCTCTGCTGATGGCGGCGGCTCAGGAATGGAGCCGCCGCCATCACACACAGAATGGGGAATCGGGGGCAGCGCTGGAAGGGATGGGGGGGTCGGGGGGTAAAGACTACAATGGGGCAGCCGCAGGAGGGGCGGCTAGAAAATTCATGCAGGGGGCGGATCGCATGCCAGGAAGGAGATAGAGGAGCAGGAAGGAGATCGGCACAGATCCGGGGGGGGGGCGCACACAGAGGGGCACCATGTACTTAGAGCGGCACAGATTGGGGGGGGGGGGGCCATGAGGAACACTATCGACTTTCAGGCTCTGATCTGCAGAGCGCAGATCAGAGCCTGAAACGGGCATTTTAACACTGCCGCGATCCGATTGGTTAGTCTGCACAGACTAACTAATCGGATCGATTGCCGGCAAGGGGCCACTCTGATTGGCCCCTTGCTGGCATTACTAGACTGTATGCTGTCCGTGACAGCAGCAGGACAGGGGCAGAAGCTTTAATCCAAGCGTTTTGCAGCGCTTGGATTAAAGAGCTGGCTTGACGTCTATACACGTGATAGCTGCACGGGGTATGTGCAGCTATCACGTATATATACAGATTGCAGTCGTGAAAGGGTTAAGTGTAAATTGTGGCAGTGCCAGTGAGGGATCCACAATCAGTGGGGGACGTCACGCCATGAATATCCACTCTCACACTGATATTCACTGCAGCAGGGGTAATCATACGTCTTAATCGTACGCCCTGATGTCCTGGTACTTAAACTGGGACTGGGTGCCTGCTCAAATCATTGTGCAGGGATCATCAGCCAGCACCCCCATCTGTGCCCCAGCAGCCCCATCTGTGCCCCAGCACCTTCACCAAGGTATTTAGGGAAAGGTTAGGTTAGGCAGAGATATTCAGGGAAAGTTAGTGAAAAAAAAAAAAAAGTTTTTGATTGCATCACCCACAGTGTGGACTGTGTGACCCTAGACCCCCCCAGGGGTGCTGCAGCTTGTCCCCCTCCCAAATTTGTTTGGGGGCGCAAGCAGTTTTTTTTATTTTTTCTGCGTACGCTTACTATGGCCGGCACTTTTTTTTTTGTCTGTTAGGTTTAGGGTAAGTTCGTGAACACCCGTGCCCCCACACACACGCACACCAAATAAAGTTTAACACGCACGCACGCACACACACACACACACACACACTCCACTACGGCCCGCTGGATGTTCTCAGCCGAGGAGGCATACGCCCAGCTTGCCTCCATGTCTGAGAGCCCCAGTGAGGATGAGGATGACCCCACTTTCCTTTTGTCATCCGCGTCATCCTCATCATCTAGCGATGATGATGAGCCCCCAAGGCAAAGGAGACGCCACCAGGCGGAGCAAGGGAACCGCCATGCTAGGGACCCTGTGGCCCACACTAGTGGCCCACACTAGTACGAGCAGCTCTTGGGCTCGTACTAGTTTTCCGGCCCACCAGTTAAGTCCACCGGAGCCCCCTACCGGTGAACTTGTCTGGTGTACCCCAGAGCATTTTGAGCCCACGATTCCTGATTTTGTAAGCCAACCAGGAATCCAGATTTCCACAGTGGGCTTCACTGAATATGATTATTTTAGTCTTTTTTTCAGTGACCACTTTATAAATCTGATGGTGGAGCAGACGAACCTGTACGCCCAACAGTTCATTGCTCAACACCCGGGCTCCTTTTTGGCTAGGGCCGGTGGCTGGACTCCGGTCAGTGCAGCCGAGATGAGGACGTTTTGGGGCCTCGTGCTGCACATGGGCCTAGTCAAAAAACCTAGTGTCAGGCATTACTGGAGTGGGGACGTCCTCTACCAGACCCCACTGTACAGTACAGCCATGACACGTAACCAGTTTGAGGCCATCCGGAAATTCCTGCATTATGCAGATAATGCAGCATGTCCCCCCCAAGGTGATCCTGCCTATGACCGTCTGTACAAAATCAGGCCGGTCATCGATCACTTTGGGGCCAAATTTGTGCAGGCCTATGTACCTGGAAGGGAGGTCGCGGTTGATGAGTATCTCATTGCTTTCAAGGGGAGACTCACTTTCCAGTATGTTCCCTCAAAGCGGGCGAGGTATGGCGTGAAGCTGTACAAACTTTGTGAGAGTACCTCAGGGTACACTTACAAGTTTCGTGTGTACGAGGGGCGAGATTCCCGTATTCAACCCCCAGAATGTCCCCCCACTCTGGGTGTTAGCGGGAAACTTGTGTGGGACCTTATGCACCCACTGCTAGATAAGGGTTACCACCTGCACGTGGATAAATTTTATACTAGTATCCCCTTGTTCCAGTCCCTCGCCGCCAGATCCACGTCTGCTTGTGGGACCGAGTGGAAAAATCAACGCGGCCTCCCTACCCACCCCCTCCAGGTACCTATCCCCAAGGGTGCGACCCGTGCCCTTACCAGTGGAAACCTGTTGCTGGTCAGATATAAGGACAAGAGGGATGTCCTTGTATTGTCCACAATTCACAGTAACGGCATCACCCCTGTCCCTGTGCGAGGTATCGCGGCAACGGTCCTCAAGCCCGATTGTATCGTCGACTACAATCAGTATATGGGAGGAGTTGATCTCTCTGATCAAGTCCTCAAGTCATATAATGGCATGCGCAAAACCCTGGCATGGTACAAAAAAGTTGCGGTCTACTTGGTGCAGGTTGCCTTGTAAAACTCTTTTGTGCTGTTCCGGAGCGCTTGCAACACAGGGAAATTCCTTCAGTTCTATGAGGCAGTCCTCAAGGCCCTGATCTTTTCTGACCGGAAAAGAGCAGGCGGGAGTACCTCGGGAACTGGAGGCGCCCGGATCGTCCCTGGCCAACACTTTCCAGGTGTGGTCCCCCATACTGGAAAGAAGGGACGGACCCAAAAAATGTGCAGAGTGTGTCACAGGATGGGGATACGGAAGGACACCACTACTCAGTATGACACGTGCCCCGATCATCCGGGCATCTGCATTGACGGTTGCTTCAGGGAGTACCACACTTCCATGGAGTACTAAATTTATATTCCCCTTCTCCAATTTAGCCACTGACAATAGAATAAAAAACTATGGTTCTCAGACTTGAGACACTAAAACAAAAACAAAAAAATAAGCTAAAATAAATTTAAAAAGTAGACATATTAGGTATCGCCATGTCTGTAAGTATCTGCTCTATAAAAATACCCCATGACCTAACCCCTCAGATGAACACGGTCAAAAAAATAAAAACGGTGCAAAAAAAGGTATTTTTTGTCACTTTACATCACAAAAATTGTAATAGCAAGCGATCAAAAAGTCATATGTCCCCCAAAATAGTGGCAATAAAACCGTCCTCTCATCCCGCAAAAAATGAGCCCCTACCTAAGATAATCGGCTAAAAACTAAAAAAAAAATGACTCAGACTATGGAGATAGTAAAATGTTTTTTTTTTGTTTATAAAAAGATAATATAGTGTAAAACATAAATAAATAAAAAAAAGTAGACATATTAGGTATCGCCACATCCATAAGAATCTGCTCTATAAAAATACCCCATGACCTAACCCCTCAGATAAACACAGTAAAAAAAAAAAAAACGTCCCAAAACAGCAATTTTTTGCCAAAGTTTCCATTTTAATCCGTTTTTTTTCCAGTAACAAAGCAAGGGTTAACAGCCAAACAAAACTTAATATTTATAACCCCGATTCTGCAGTTTACAGAAACACCCCATATGTGGTCGTAAACTGCTGTATGACCAAACGGCAAGGCGCAGAAGGAAACGAACGCCGTATGGTTTCTGGAAGGCAGATTTTGATGGCCTTTTTTTGGCACCATGTCCCATTTGAAGCCCCCCTGATGCACCCCTAGAGTAGAAACTCCATAAAAGCAACCCCATCTAAGAAACTACACCCCTCAAGGTATTCAAAACTGATTTTACAAACTTTATTTACCCTTTAGCTGTTCCTCAACACTTTATGGCAAATGGCAAGGAAATTTCTGAAGTTATATTTTTGGTAACCTTGCCTCACAAAAATATAGTATAGATAAATCAAAAATCATATGTACCCTAAAAATAGTCCCAAAAAAACCGCCACCTTATCCCATAGTTTCCAAAATGGAGTCACTTTTATGGAGTTTCTACTCTAGAGGTGCATCAGGGGGGCTTAAAATGGGACATGGTGTAAATAAACCAGTCCAGCAAAACCTGCCTTCCAAAAGCCACACGGCACACCTTTCCCTCTACGCCCTACTCTGTGCCCGTACAGTAGTTTACGGCCACATATGGGGTGTTTCTGAAAACTACAGAATCGGGGCAATAAATATAGCATTTTGTTTGGCTGTTAACCCTAGCTTTGTAACTGGAAAAAATGGATTAAAATGGAAAATTTGCCCAAAAATCTCCATTTGCCATTAACTCTTTTGGAACACCTAAAGGGTTAATGACATTTCTAAAATCAGTTTTGAATACCTTGAGGGGTGTAGTTTCTATAATGGGGTCATTTTTGGGTGGTTTCTATTATGTAAGCCTCACAAAGTGACTTCAGACCTGAACTGGTCCCTAAAAATTGGGTTTTTGAAAATTTTGGAAAAATTTCAAGATTTGCTTCTAAACTTCTAAGCTTTGTAACATCCCCAAAAACTAAATGGCATTCCCAAAATGATCCAAACATGAAGTAGACATATGGGGAATGTAAAGTAATAACTATTTTTGTAGGCATTACTATGTATTATAGAAGTAGAGAAATTGAAACTTGGAAATTTGCTAATTTTTCCAACATTTTAATAAATTTGGTATTGTTTTATGAAAAAAAATGAATTTTTTTAACTTTATTTTACCAGTGTCATGAAATACAATATGTGACAAAAAAACTATCTCAGAATGGCCTGGATAAGTCAAAGCGTTTTAAAGTTATCACCACATAAACACTGGTCAGATTTGCAAAAAATGGCCTGGTCCTTAAGGTGAAAATGAGCCCAGTCCCTAAGGGGTTAAACACGTCTTCCAAAAGATACACCAAAGACATGCACTTCCTTGCAATATCGGATGACAAACGCTGTGATAGCCCATCAGGTAGCGGTTCCCCAGTATTGCAATCACTATCCACAATATGATTTTGTGTAGAATTGTGATGATGTCGGTAAGGAACCTGCGGTCAATGGAAGACGTTGCATCGTGTGTGTCCACTCTGCCGCTGTCACAAAGTCCACCCAGACAGTTTGCTGCTAAAAGGATTCTATGCCAGGCAACGAGTTTTATTAGTTGGACATTGTGGGTCTAACCACCCCCCCCCCCCCCTGCCTTAGCAATCAATTTTAATATGTCCAATCACAAGTATTTATTAAAGCAACCAATCAGAAGCATAATTGTATGGAAAAATAAATGTACACATACAGACATGACTACTGCAAAAAGTTCCTGTCAATATTTCATAATGTCGCAGTGTCCAAGCAGTTCCCCATTTGTCATATCTAAGTTCCTAATAAATGTTTCAAAACAGAATTAAGAAAACAGACTATATTTCCCAATTCAAGTTAAAATTCATGCTCTTCATAGATGTTACTTTAGCCTAAGACATTTAAGCATAAAACATAAAAATGGAGAATACGTGACAATTAACCCCTTCCTGACCAGCACCATACTAGTACGGCGTTGCCTGTGTCTTTAAAGATGGCGCCCGCTCCTGAGCAGTGCGGGCGACATAGCCGCGAGGTGTCTGCTGTTTCTTATAGCAGACACCGGTGGCTAATGTCTGCAACCAGGATTAATGCTGATCGCACAAAACATGGGATGCTCCGGCTCCCCCGTGCGGTGATAGGAGGAGCCAGAGCTTGTGTGTAGCAGCCCCTGTCTTTGTGAATGACAGGAGGCTGCCCCACAGTATTTCCTATGAAGCCCTTACCTGTAATAGGGCTCCATAGGAAACTAGCCAGCTTCTCATAGACTCCAATGCTAATGCATTGGGGTCTATGAGAATATCAATCAAATGATTGCTTGTTATAGTTCCCTATGAAAACTATAAAAAAATAAAATAAAAAAATAAGTTAAAAAAATAAAAATAAAGTTAAAAAAAACAAAACAAACAAACATTCAAATCACTCCCCTTTCCCCAAAATAATAATAAAATAACTAAAAAAATAAAATTAAAAATACATATCATGGGTATCGCGATGTGTGAAAATGCCCATAGTATAAAAATATCTTCCCCATACGGCAAACAGCAAAAAGTAAAAAAAATAGTCAAAATGGCCGATTCGCTATTTTTTGTTGCTTCATTTTCTACAAAAAAAAAGTAAATAGTGAGCAAAAAGTCATATACACCCCAGAATGGAATCAATGAAAAGTTTAGTTTGCCCCGCAAAAAATTAGCCCCCATACAGCTCCGTACACATAATTACCAATAATTTTCCAACTTTTTTATTATTTTATCACTATCAAAACGCAAGAAAAACTATATAAGGTAGTGGCAGATTCGTACTGACCTGTACTGGTCAGTTTTATTGCACATAGAATGTCGTAAATAAAAAAAAACATAAAACTGTGGCTGAATTTTTTTTGCTATTTCACCCCATTTGGAATTTTTTTCCTGCTTCCCACTACATCATATACAATATTAAATGGTGGCATTTGAAAGTACAACTTGTCCAGCAAAAAAACTAGCCCTCATAAGGTTATGTTAACAGAAAAATGAAAAGTTATGGCTCTGGGAAGGCAGAGAGCACAAAACGAAAACGCAAAAACAAAAAAAATCCTGGTGGAAAGGGCTAAAGGGGTTATTCCATGACTAATGTAAAAAATGAAAAACAGACATCATATAGTAAACGACAATCTATTTCTAAAAAAGCTAGAACCAGCCCTGTACCTCACATAGAGATCTCCCCATTCATTGCTGTGCTAGATTTATATCAAGCTGAAAGCTCAAGAGGAGGGTCTTTTCTGCTGCAGCCAAGGGGGCGTGTCTCAGCTCTCCCTATCACAGCTCAGGAGGCAGTTGAAGGATGAAACTGAGCACGTGCGGCCATCTCAGTGAGCAGGTCAAAGAAATAAGAAATAAAACAACGAGCAGGTGGAGATCTACAGATACATTTTATTGAATAACTCAGCGGCTATGCTAAACTTAAACTTAATTACATGCAATTACAAAAGCATTCAGTTCTAGGTGCTGGTTTGAAAACTGTAGAATATTTTACATGGGACAAACCCCTGAAGTACAATTAGCAAAATTCATGTTCATTAACCACTTAATTTCTTTCACAACGGAGATCCATCTCCGCACAGTATTAGAATGTATGGGCTCCGGTGAGCCTGTTAGTTATTCTCAAAGTCATGTGTGACTTTGTTGAATAACTTCGGTAAGTGATTTTTAAAGTGGAAAACCACTTTAAAAATCAATTACCAAAGTTATTCAACAAAGTCACACACGACTTCTAGAATAACTATCTTCGGCTCATTAGAGCCCGTACATTCTAATACTAATGTGAATACGGATCTCAGTACAGTATTAATCCAAGGTTTGAACGAAGTAACATCCGAAGCTCACTTTGCTCATCACTAGTAGCTTCCTCTGCACATTACATTAGTCTGTCCCAAGTCATCAGGTAGATTAGCTGATTCAGTCTCCACAAACAAAAGTAGGCCCCACACTAAAAAAGTTTGCTACTCCTGAAGATACCTACTTCTGCTTTAATTAAAGGGTTAATAAGACAGTGAGCCCTTGCACTTCTTATCATAATTATTTCTAAATCTGTAATAGAATTCTTAGGAATATGCATTTGTAATATATCACTGAATGTTGCTAAGATTATACTCGGTGACTGCAGGAAAAGACACTTCAGTTATAAAGTTGTGAATGGCACAATAATGTCTTTCCAAGCTTGAGACAGTGTTAACTGCTGTCATGGAAAAACACCTACATGCAATGCCCAAGGCAACATCAGAACTCATAAGACATCCTTTACAAAAATGTCATAACTCTGAAAGGTGTTGAGAGTATGTAGTTGATGTGCTTTTTATGTACAGTACCAGAAGGAACATGTCAGCTGAAACAAAAGTAGGTTCATATGTATGGGAAGCCCTTACAAATTGCCCTGCAGCAAGCCAATAAGGATGAATGAAACAGTATAATGCTCATAAAAGTGTCTTTTACGAGTATTGTTCATCTTTTGAAACATAATGTAATAACAACCAATCATGTAGGACTTTGTAGCTGGTGATTTTTCAATTTGTGTGCATTTTTATATGCCCAGAGCCATACAGACCGGTGGCGGATACAACCTGAGAACGAACCTTTTGGGTGACACAGAGAACCGGAATTGCAGCAGTGAAATCCACATAAGCAATCACCAAACAGTGAGTATAAGCGGGACGCCGCATCAAAATACTCATTGTAACAGAGGACTGTTATTCATTGCTACATTAGACTTTTGGAACACTCGGAGACTTTGTCCCATCTTTTATTCATTCATTTACTTTTCCTTTCGGAATTGGACATTAATTCATGGCATTACATGTCATTTATCCTATCAGATGTTATCTATTACTGTAGCCGCTTATTAATGTATTAATTCCTTGTGGTCTTATTGTCTATTAATTCAGTCATTTGTATTTATCCACATTTAGGTAGTTTTAATATATTGTCTATTATTCCATTTTATTAGTAGCAAGGTATTCTATCATATTTTAGATAGCCTATCATATCGTATATATATTTATTTTTAACGTATGGGTATATCAATAAATTTATCGATTTAAATAACTGTTTCTATCTCATGGTTCTGCTTAGAGTGTGAGTGCCCAGTATATTGTTATTTACTGTTAATTTTGTAAAGGAGGGGCGAATCCTTTTTTACTGTGAGCACCTCCGTCTGTGGTCTCATCCACTCCTGTGCGTCTCATAACTGTTACTCGATTTTTCAATTTAGTTACTAAGTACAGGCCATGCTGTCATACTATGGCTTTAATACTGCATTGGCAATTGTAAGGTGTACCATAATAAAAGTACATTAAAACTAGTGATGAGTGAAGTTTTGAACAAATTGATTCAGTCGATTTGCCAAACTTTGACAAGAAATTTGATTTGTTATAAATTACTTCATCACAAATCGCTATAAATCAGGTGTAGCCATACGTCACGGTGGCTGAGAGAATATATGAAGCTGAATACAGTATTGAGCCCGCTCCATACGCAGCGGGTGCTAACTGTACCATACAGCAGACACCCTGCCGCAAAAACTGGGAATAGCGATTAGGGTGACTAGGACAAGTGGTCAAAAGATTGCAGGTTCTAGCCCCCTAAGGGGGTTAAATGTTGTATAATAGTTTAAAAAAAAAGTTTAAGTCATATTAGTTATTGCCACATTTAAAAATGTCTGAACTGTTAAAATAATGTTAACCACTTCCCATCTGGGCCCTTTGCCCCCTTCCTGACCAGGCCAAATTTTGCAAAACTGACATATCTCACTTTATGTGGTAATAACTAAAACTGAGATTGTTTTCTCGTGACACATTGTACTTCATGATAGTCATAAATTTGAGTCAAAATATTTCACCTTTATTTATGAAAAAATCCCAAATTTACCCAAAAATTAGAAAAATTCGCAATTTTCTAAATTTCAATTTCTCTGCTTTTAAAACAGAAAGTGATACCTCATAAAATATTTATTATTTAACATTCCCCATATGTCTACTTTATGTTGGCATCGATTTGGAAATGTCATTTTATTTTTTTAGGACGTTAGAAGGCTTAGAAATTTAGAAGCAATTCTTCAAGTTTTTAAGAAAATTGCCAAAACCCACTTTATAAAGACCAGTTCAGGTCTGAAGTCACTTTGTGGGGCCTACATAGTGGATACCCCCATAAATGACCCCATTGTAGAAACTACACCCCTCAAGGTATTCAAAACCGATTTTACAAACTTTGTTAACCCTTTAGGTGTTCCACAAGAATTAAAGGAAAATGGAGATCATATTTTTAAATTTCACTTTTTTGGCAGATTTTCCATTTTAATCAATTTTTTTCTTTAACACATCGATGGTTAACAGCCAAACAAAACTCAATATTTATTACCCAGATTCTATGGTTTACAGAAACACCCCACATGTGGTCATAAACTGCTGTATGGGCACACGGCCGGGCGCAGAAGGAAAGGAACTCCACATGGTTTTTAGATGCCATGTCCCATTTGAAGCCCCCTGATGCACCCTTACAGTAGAAACTCCCAAGAAGTGACCCTATTTTGGAAACTAGGGGATAAGGTGCCAGTTTTATTAGTACTATTTTTGGGTACATATGATTTTTTGATCATTCATTATAACACTTTATGGGGCAAGGTGACCAAAAAATTGGTTGTTTTAGCACAGTTTCTATTTATTTATTTTTACAGCGTTCACCTGAGGGGTTCAGTCAAGTGACATTTTTATAGAGCAGATTGTTACGGACGTGGTGATACCTAATATGTATACTTTTTCTCATTTATTAAAGTTTTACACAATAATAGCATTTTTGAAACCAAAAAATTATGTTTCAATGTGTCCATGTTCTGAGAGCTATAGTTTTTTTATTTTTTGAGAGATTTTATTATGTAGGGGCTCATTTTTTGCGGGATGAGGTGACGGTTTTATTGGTACCATTTTGTGGGACATACGCATTTTTGATCACTTGGTGTTGCACCTTTTGTGATGCAAGGTGACAAAAATTGCTTGTTTTGACACAGTTTTTTTTTTTTTTTTTTTTTACTGTGTTCACCCGAGGGGTTAGGTCATGTGATATTTTTATAGAGCTGGTTTTTACGGACGCGGCAATACCTAATATGTATACTTTTTTTTATTTGTTTCACTTTACCACAATAATAGCATTTTTGAAACCAAAAAAATGATGTTTTAGTGTCTCCATGTTCTAAGAGCTATAGTTTTTTTATTTTTTGAGAGATTTTCTTATGTAGGGGCTCATTTTTTGCGGGATGAGGTGACAGTTTTATTGGTACCATTTTGTGGGACATACGCATTTTTGATCACTTGGTGTTGCACCTTTTGTGATGCAAGGTGACAAAAATTGCTTGTTTTGACACAGTTTTTTTTAATTTTTTTTACGGTGTTCACCCGAGGGCTTAGGTCATGTGATATTTTCATAGAGCTGGTTTTTACGGACGTAGCAATACTAAATATGTCTATTTTATTTTATTTTTTCTACTTTTAATTTTTTTTTTTATTCCTTACTTGGGATTTTCCATTATGGAAGCGCTTCATTAGTACAGAAGGACCAGGGAGCGGTGAAGGATCTGTACTCACCGCTTCCTGGTCCTCAGCTCGGCTATCGGCTGTGCATGGCTGCGCACAGCGTGAGGTCTCTCTGTGACCTCACGCTGTGCGCCGCTATACACAGCCAGCCGACAGCAGAATGAAGAGGATCGCGATGGTGACCAGAAGCAGGAGAGGTAAGTGTTTTTTTTATTTTATTTTATTTGCACTGGGGGCTGATGGCTGACCTGGGGGACATGGGGCTGACCTGGGGGACATGGGGCTGACATGAGGGACATGGGGCTGACATAAAGGGGCTAATGGGGGTCTTATGGCTGACATGAGGGGCTAATCAGTGCTGACATGAGGGGCTAATGGGGGGCTTATGGCTGACATGAGGGCTAATGGCTGACATGAGGGGCTAATGGGGGGCTTATGGCTGACATGAGGGCTAATGGGGGGCTTATGGCTGACATGAAGGGCTAATGGGGGGCTTATGGCTGACATGAGGGGCTAATGGGGGGCTTATGGCTGACATGAGGGGCTAATGGGGGGCTTATGGCTGACATGAGGGGCTAATGGGGGGCTTATGGCTGACATGAGGGGCTAATGGGGGGCTTATGGCTGACATGAGGGGCTAATAGGGGGCTTATGGCTGACATGAGGGGCTAATGGGGGCTTATGGCTGACATGAGGGGCTAATGGGGGGCTTATGGCTGACATGAGGGGCTAATGGGGGCTTATGGCTGACATGAGGGGCTAATGGGGGGCTTATGGCTGACATGAGGTGCTAATGGGGGGCTTATGGCTGACGTGAAGGGCTAATCGGGGGCTTATGGCTGACATGAGGGGCTAATGGGGGCTTATGGCTGACATGAGGGGCTAATGGGGGCTTATGGCTGACATGAGGGTATAATGGGGGGCTTATGGCTGACATGAGGGGCTAATGGGGGCTTATGGCTGACATGAGGGGCTAATAGGGGGCTTATGGCTTACATGAGGGGCTAATGGGGGGCTTATGACTGACATGAGGGGCTAATAGGGGGCTTATGGCTGACATTGGGGGGCTTATGGCTGACATTGGGGGGCTTATGGGTGACATTGGGGGGCTTATGGGTGACATTGGGGGGCTTATGGCTGACATTGGGGGGGTTTATGGCTGACATTGGGGGGGTTTATGGCTGACATTGGGGGGGTTTATGGCTGACATTGGGGGCTGATAGATGGCTAAAGGTTTGGGGGTTGATCTGAGCCATTGGGGGTCTGATCTGAGGTCTGATTAACATTGGGGGTCTGATTGCTGGTCTGACCTGAGGTGTAATGAAAAATAATTTTTTCTTATTGTTCTCCTCTAAAACTAGGTGCATCTTATAGGGCGAAAAATACGGTACAGTGCAGCAGAGACCAGTGCAGCAGAGACCAGTGCAGCAGAGACCAGTGCAGCAGAGACCATAGTCAGTTTATATAGTCATTATATAGTGTTATATATTTTAATATGCACCTTGTGTTTTGTTATGCGCGTGAATCAGTCAGCCCCCCCCCACCCCCTAAGCCCCGCCCCAGAACCCACGCCACCTCCCCCCCACCCGGTCCCTGGGAAAATTGTCTTGCATGTCCTTGGTGCAAAAAAGGTTGGGGACCACTGCCATAGGGGACAGGAGCCTGAAAACTAGCTGCCATATAATATGCTAGCTAAACAGGGGCTGTTGCTGGTATGAGGTTTGGCTTGTTAGGTGTGTTGCACAATATGATAGTTATTGCTGTTGTGGTCTGCAATCTCCTGAAAATGCCCCTTTGTATGATAAATATATAAAGAAGCTACATGTTGACCACTATATACATGTTGACCTAATAATTAAAGTTATACTGACCTTGAACCTTTGCATGCTGAAACTACATATGAAGACTACCTGATGGTGCAGCAGGTGACCGGTAGTTGCATCCAACAAACTGTTAAAAGAGGAGAGAAAAACAGTCATGAGGCATTCCAGAAATGATACAAGTAAAAAGCGCCCTGCCACCGCCCCCTAGTTGCAAACCCCAACCGCTCTCCTTCCCTACAGGACAAAGATCCCTTCTTCTGCCATTGTAGCCCGCTGCTAATGGCGATCCCCAGCAAAAATGCATACAGTAGAGGATGCCCACAGCGGACCACAAGCGGACCACAAGTACCACAATAGACATCCTACACAAAATAGCAATTATGTTGATGGGATAACCAATACAACAATATAAAAACAACGGGCTACAAGTGCAGGATTTGCTCCCCTGTATACACATGCACAACTGCATATGGGTTTGAGCACTTCCACGCCATTTTTTCTGTCGGTTTGTCTATAGAGATGCTTGGAGGTGTGTAAACTCCAATTTAAATGAGCCTGTTTTCCACCCACAGGCTGCATTTAGGTGCACCTGCAAGGCCTTGGCCATATCAGCCAGTCTTGAGTCGGACTCAGACTCCTGCCTCCTCCCATTGCAAGCATGGCTACATGTTGGAGGTAACTGGTGAGTTTGCTATGAGTCGGACCTTACGCTCCTGTAATTTGCCCACTTGCTCCATGATATTGTTATATTGGCTATCCCACCCACATAATTGTTATCTTGTGTAGGATGTCTATTGTGGTACTTGTGGTCCTCTGCGGGCATCCTCCACTGTATGCATTTTTGCTGGGGATCGCCATTAGCAATGGGCTACAAGTGCAGGATTTGCTCCCCTGTATACACATGCACAACTGCATATGGGTTTGAGCCAGGGGCGTAGCTAGAAATGACTGGGCCCCATAGCAAAAAAAAATTATGGGCCCCCCCCTCCCGGATCTCCCACCCCCGCATACCTATCGGACCTCCCACCCCAACATCCCCACACCACACTATTAAAGGGATTCTGTCATCAGATTTAACCCCTCTAACCTAAACATATGCTCATGTCCAGACTAATAAGAAGAATCCTAAGCTGGCCTTATTAAACCTCACTGTGGCTCTATTTGCCCAAAAAACTGGTTTTTATAACCTGTCAATCACTTACTTAAGGTGCCCAAGGTGAGGTCCGTTAATACAGGGTGCCCGACCACACCCCTTGCTGTCCGTTGCCCAGCGCCGCCTTCCCTGTCTTCAGTGCCGCCTTCTACAGCTCAGCGCCGCCTCCGCAATCCTCCCCGTCCCAGACAGCAAGGGGTGTGGTCGGGCACCCTGTATTAACGGACCTCTCCTTGGGCACCTTAAGTAAGTGATTGACAGGTTATAAAAACCAGTTTTTTGGGCAAATAGAGCCACAGTGAGGTTTAATAAGGCCAGCTTAGGTTTCTTCTTATTAGTCTGGACATGAGCATATGTTTACGTTAGAGGGGTTAAATCTGACAGAATCCCTTTAAATAATGCAGCTGCGCCTCCCAGGCTTGAGCAGGTATATGTGTGAATATGGATTAGGGAAGATGCTGAGATCTGGCTGTACCTCACTTTGAGGTACAGCCGGATCTCAGCATCTTCCCTATTCACACATATACCTACTCAAGCCTGGCAGGCGCAGCTGCATTATTTAATAGTGTGGTGTGCGCCCCCCCCCACCAACATAATAAACATTGGTGGTGCAGTGCCCCCCCCAACACCCCAGTATAATAAACATTGGTGGCGCAGTGCGCCCCCCCAACATAATAAACATTGGTGGCGCAGTGCGCCCCCCCTCCCTAGTATAATGAACATATAAACATTGGTGGTGCAGTGCCCCCCCAACACCCCAGTATAATAAACATTGGTGGCGCGGTGCGTCCCCCCCCGAACATAATAAACATTGGTGGCGCAGTGCGCCCCCCCTCCCTAGTATAATAAACATATAAGCATTGGTGATGCAGTGCCCCCCCCCCAACACCCCAGTATAATAAACATTGGTGGCACAGTGCGCCCCCCCAACATAATAAACATTGGTGGCGCAGTGCGCCCCCCCCTGCCTAGTATAATAAACATATAAACATTGGTGGTGCAGTGCGCCCCCCCCCCCAACACCCCAGTATAATAAACATTGGTGGCGCAGTGCGCCCCCCCCCCCCTCCCTAGTATAATAAACATAGAAACATTGGTGTGCAGTGCCAATGAGGGTTAAAAAAATAAATAAAAATTAACTCACCACCTCCAATTGATCGCGTAGCAGCCGGTCTCCTGTACTTTCTTCAGGACCTGTCAAAGGACCTGTGGTGATGTTACTGAGCTCATCACATGATACATCACATGATCCATCACCTTGGTAATGGACCATGTGATGGAGGCTGGAGCTCAGTGACGTCACCACAGGTCCTGAAGAAAGAACAGGAGACCGGCAGCAGCTACGCGATCAATTGGAGGAGGTGAGTTCATTTTTTATTTTTATTTTTTAACCCTCATTAGCACTGCCCACCAATGTTTATATGTTTATTATACGGGGGGGGGGGGGGGCCGCACTCAATGTTTATTATACTGGGGGGGGGCGCACTCAATGTTTATTATACTGGGGGGGGCCGCACTCAATGTTTATTATACTGGGGGGGGCCGCACTCAATGTTTATTATACTGGGGGGGTGCACGCCGCACTCAATGTTTATTATACTGGGGGGCCGCACTCAATGTTTATTATACTGGGGGGGGGGGGCGCACTCAATGTTAATGAAGATAACTGACCTGTTAATACAAATGCAGGAGGCGGGTGCCGGAATCAAATAGCGGCACCCGACCTCTATGACAGGGAGCGGCACCTAAGGGGTTAACTGCCGCTGATCGCAGCTCCCTGTCATAGAGGTCGGGTGCCGCTATTTGATTCCGGCACCCGCCTCCTGTATTTGTATTAACAGGTCAGTTATCTTCATTGGTGGCGCAGTGGCCACAGCCCCTCCCCTGTCCCTCTTCTTATTGGCCGCGGCGGCAGCAGCACAGGGGGGAGGGAGAGACCATCTGGAGCCCTGCCCCTATCACAGCGCCACGCCTGGCCCACTCGCCACATTTTTATTTTTTTTATCCTCAGTCGCGGCGGGCCCCCAGTGGCGTAGGGCCCCATAGCCATTGCTATGGCTGCTATGGTGATCCCTACGCCACTGGTTTGAGCAGCACTTCATTTTTTCTGTTGGTCAAAAAGTTTGCATAATGGCTGTGCTTCTTTGTACTATCATAACTCTGAAGGAATCTGTCTTTTTTGGGCTTTCCTAATGTCGTTTCTAGCCATGTTATTCCTTGTTTTAGTTGCTCAGCTAGATGCATTTCATTCCAAAGCAGGGGGCATATCCCTTCTGTGAAATCTGCCAGGACCGTATTGCTGTGACGTCCCACTATGTTCGTATTCAGCCACAAAGCTCACAGAACAGATAAGGAGGGGGAAATCACACTTACGGCTCCTGCGAGTTCAGACACAGCGTAGAAGCAGTTATTTTATCAGGCTCAGGATCTCAGTTCTGACACACACCCACTTCCTCTCTGACAATCTCTGTTACTAAGGACTGATCTTGCCTGACAACAGGGAGTGGACTGCAAATTACGTTAGTTTCACACTAGCGGTAGACCTATCCAGCAGGCTATTCTGGCAGGGAGCCGGCTGCTGGAGATGTTTGGATTTGACTTTGCTGGAAGCTGCCTGAAGGCCCACTGGCCCCATTAACTATAATGGGGTCTGGTGGAGATCCGGCTGCAACCTGGCAAAGAATTGGCCAAACTAAAACTGCTGCTGTTTGGGCAACTGATTTTCTATTTCCAGTATGCTTGTTGTGTTTTAATTCCAGTGTCTCTTTCTCTCTGATTAAAGGTGGCATTCACAGCCTATCTGACAGACATGATTTGTAGCCTATGATAAAGTCTTGCAGAAAAATACAAAACTACAGACACTCTAGTGAGCATTGGTCAACCATATGTTCAACCAACTGTAAGGCAAATAGAATGTATTAAATGTTTCCTTTCTTCTTTTAAAGTTAGATTAAGGGATTCACTTAAAATCACTTAGAGAAACTATGATATGAACCTCAGTTTCTAAATTAAATTTTCCTATAGTACCTAAAACTAAAAAATGGATCCTTTTTTGGTGTTTGATAGCTTAGTTTGATGGTGGAGTCTCCAGTCAGCCCCACATTATATTTATTGCCCATGGTACACAAAAATGCCACCAGTCCACCGGGACGACCGATCGTCTCGGGGATTGGTGGATTGTGTGCCAATATTGGGAAATTCATAGATTTTTATCTTAAGGGCTGTGTGGAGACCTTGCCATCCTTTGTGCAGGACACATCTGATATGCTGAGGCGATTGGATGGGTTGTGCCTGGAGGATGATATGCTTCTGGTCACCTGCGACGTGGAGTCCCTGTACACGTCGATATGCCACGACCAGGGTCTGAGGGCGTCTAGATACTTTCTCACAATGACGAATCTGGACGATGATCTGATTGAGTTGATTTTGAGGTTATTGGAATTCTTATTAACTCATAATTATTTTATTTTTAAGGATCGCTTCTTCCTGCAGCTCCAGGGGACTGCGATGGGGGCGCCTTGTGCGCCCTCGTATGCAAATTTGTTCCTGGGGCTGTGGGAGGGAGAAATCGTCCAGAATTCGGTGGGCTTTGACGCGGCTCAGCTCTGGTCGAGGTATATCGACTATGTGTTTTTCATCTGGCAGGGCTCCACGTCGCAGTTGGATAACTTCTTGGCCGCCCTCAATGTTAATGAGTTTAATATCAGGCTCACTTGGAAGTACAGCCCAATTGAGGTGGACTTCCTTGATATTATAATTAAAAAGGAGAATAGGGGTATGGTAGCGACAGATGTGCATAGGAAACCCACGTCGGTGAATGCATTGCTGCATGCCACCTCATCACACTACCCCAAGGTAATACAGGCCATACCGAAAGGCCAATTTATGAGGATGAGGCGTATATGCTCCAAAGAGGAGAGGTTTGAACAACAATCTTCAGACCTCAAGCAAAACGCTTCCTAGATAGGGGATACCAGATGGGGGTGGTGACAAAGGGTTATGAGATGGCCAAAACCAAGACGAGGGAGGCCTTACTGTGTAGAAAAAAGCCATTTGAGAAATCTAAAGATGGCTCAGTTAGATTCATCACTCCCTTTAACAATGAATGGCGAAGAATGCAGGAGATAATGAAAAGGCATTGGTCAGTGTTGATGACTGACAGGGATCTGTAGTCATCTCTACCCAATTATCCCCAAATTACTTGGAGAAGGTCCAGAACCCTGAAGGACATGTGACGAGGAGTCATTATGTAGCTGATATTCCCAAAGGTATCTTTGGGGGCAAAGGTCCCCCATGGGGTTCGAGAGCTTGTGGGAAATGTGCTGCATGTACATACATGGAACGTTCCACCACTTTCTATGACGCCTCCGGGGACGCGGGGTTTAAGATCGTTCATTATATAACCTGCACCACTGAGAGAGTCGTATACTGGCTAACTTGTCCGTGCTGATTGATTTATATCGGCATGACAACAAGAGCCTTGAAAACTCGGATATTGGAACATTCCAGCAAAATCCGCACAGCCTCACAATGTAAAGACCAGGACGTGGATGAATTACAATCTGTTCCACGGCATTTCCTTAAGTGCCACAATAGTGATCCGAGTGTCCTGAGGGTAAGAGGGATTGACAGAGTGAGGCTGGGGGTACGAGGTGGTGACGCTAAGAAAGCGTTACTACAGAAGGAAACGAAGTGGATTACTGTGTTAGATACAGTGGTTCCAAGTGGGTTAAACGAGTATAATAGCTTCAAGTCCTTTTTGTAAGACGTGAATTTTATTATGGGCATATAAGTGTTTTCCTTTATATGTATGTGTCTAATTTTCCATTTTTGTTTAGATTTAAGATGGAGTAAGATTGGATGGTAGACAACCACGAACCATAAGAAAGTCTGTTAATTGCATGACGTGATTTGAGAGGGAGATATGGGGCATTCCCATAATGGACCCCTATTGAGCATTCCCACAATGGACCCCGATTGAACACTCTTCATGGGACTGTCATTCATCATCAGAGGAAGCACCCTGTACATTTTTTGGCACTATTATGATTCTATATTTTTGGTCACGTCAAAATCGATGATGAATATAGATTATGTATTTTATACACTTTGGGTTTTATTTTTATAGGATGGATGTTCCATCATCATGGGTGGTCTAGTCCGCCCTTAGGTGGACAGCTTACCCATATATTTGTTATTTCCATGCGGCTGTGGTGGAGCCCACCCCCCACTGCGCACGGCGGACAGGTCAAGTCCGCCAGGTGGATTGGCTTCTCTGCTGTAGCCCACTGGGGGGTGGGTGCACCAGCAGCATTATATTCAGCACCAGGTTGGGGCATCACCAGGCATATTGTCCATCTGATGGGGGACTGGGCCACCCAATGGGTGGGTCTTTCCCATCCTCTTTTGGACATATGCCTCACTTATTTATAGTGGGGGCGGATGTGACCCACCACTGGCGGTTGCGGCGCAGCTGATTCCTAGGTTTAACCTGGGATCAGTCGCCCTGCAGCCAGCTATTGGGGGTTGGACTCGCTCACCATGTAATGCACTCTTTATATATTTGACAATTATTATAGACATGAAACATCACTGTCATTATAAAAGGTATCTTAGCACATACGCACTTTATTCCTCTGCACGGAGGTTTTGGTGAAATGTAAAGATTATGCATTTATTCGGTGATTTGGATTTGTGCCTTCCCTGTATGAATTGATGAGAGGATGCCCTCCCTCCCTCCCCCTTCCCTCTCCCCATAACTTAATTATGGTAATGTAAATATATATTTTTCCATGAGATCTTGAGATTATATTTGTATTCTGTATTTTATAAATTGATCTATGAGCTGATATGAAGATAATTGAGAGGTGTGTTGAGTTATAGATAATTAGCTATAGTCCGATTGGTGGTTGCTTATAGTAGTTGTATTTAGGACCTGGGAGCATATCAGCTATGGCTGAAGGACCTGGGAGATGGTCACATGTCCATGACATCAGGACCATGGGACCAGATAGCAATCATATGATTCCTTCTCCCTATAACTTAATCATGGTAATGCAAAAATATATATTCTTCTATGAGATGATTCTGTTATTATATTTGTATTTTATAAATTGATCTATGAGCTGATATAAAGATAATTGAGAGGTGTTTTGAGTTATAGATAATTAGCTTTAGCTGTATACAGGACCTGGGAGTATTTTAACTATGGTTGAAGGACCTGGGAGATGGTCACATGTCCATGACATCAGGACCATGTGACCAGGTAGCGATTATGTGATTGGCTGACATATGTGCTGTGTGATTGCCACCCGGAAGTGCTGGAATCAGGTTGCATTTTAATGACCAGGAAGCACTGAAGGAGGCTGTCTCACAACATGAACACCTTTGGTACAGATGATGATGGTTAGTGATAATTAATCCCTCCTCTTTAGCCTTTATATGCCCAAATCTGTCTTAGTGTGTTTGTACCTCCTGACGAAGCCTACGTGGCGAGACACGTGTTGAGGTCGAAGCAGTGGGGGAACCGTGTCACCATTTTTCCGCAGCAACATGGGTAGGTAACATGGTATCTGGATTAGGGTGGGACTAGTGATTTACAGTTATTGTTATATGCCATCTTTATGAATAGTATTGCACCGTCCAATTACACCCTATAGCATCCATTGCTGGGACGCTGTGAATAAGAGCTAGGTAGTTGTTCAACACTAGGGGACAGCAATTGCACCCGCAACTACTCCAATATTCACAGCTTCTGTTAATTGTCTGTTACCTGCTGTATATGGTCACATTATCCCCCATTGTGATTCTCCACATTGCAGAGCCCTTTTGTGGCCCAGTCTCCATGTTCTGTCCCTTTTGAGTCTCACCTGTAATGTCCATGTGATTTATAATTAATGAAATGAGATTTTTTTACCTTGTTAAATCCTTGCTCTTTTTTTGTACAAGCTTAGTTTACTTGCACATTGCGCATCCCATTCATTTCAGGGTAAAGATTTGCATTACTCCGAGTCCTAACTTCACATAAGCAAGTTTTCCATCAAGATGCGTTCCGTTTTGAGAACAGACAGCATCGAGACTGAATCCTGACCCATTAAATTCAATAGATATGTGCACGCATCATTTTTCACTGATCATCTTTGCTTTCAGGAGTTCACAGCATGTGCTATATTGTCTGTTTTTTACGCAGCCCTTGCTCTAAAGAAATGAATGGGGCGGGATAAAAAAAAAATAAGGCATCTAAACGCAATGCGTTTTTCAGTGATGGTTGCTAGGAGATGTTGATTGTTATTTTTCGGTTTTTCTTCACATGCGTAAAAAAGGATATAAAATAGATGTTATCCTGATTGAAAAAAAAAAAAATGAAGCGCAATGCAATCTCTGAAAAAAACTGTCAGTTTCCATGCAAAACCATCAGTTTTTCACTGAACAGACCCTACCACAGTCCGTATCATTTATGGGATAGAGGCCTTACTTAAGGGCCCTTTACACGGGCTGAGAATTGATAAGATGTGTAACAGTACTGCCAATCACCCGATGAACAAGCAAAACACTCATTCATCGAGTAATTGGATCATTAGTGCAGCACAAAAATCCTGTAGGGTTTGTATGGGGAGGAGCAATGACATTAGCGATCGCTCCTCCCCATACTCTGGAGGAGGTGGAGGAGATCGCTGCATGTAAATGCAGTGGTCTCTTCCGCTAGCAATCAGCAGATTGTTGGGAAGGAACACTTCCTTCCCAACAATCTGCTTGTACATTGTCCCGTGTAAAGGGACCTTAAGAGAGAAAGAGTGATAGCTTAAAGTAACTTCACTACCTTATCTAAACAGAGAATTACAACCTTTTGGTGTGTCTCTAGAGCAAACTTGCTAGATAAGAAAGTTGTGTGATCACAAATAGGGATAAGCGAACCCGTGGAAGTTCAATGGGGACAGGAACTTTACTTTATTATGTTCCGTTATAACATGGTTATAACGGAAAATAGCATTCTTAAGACAGAATGCTAAATAAAATGGCCATTGAGGGGTTAAAAATAATTTTAAAAAACTCACTTCATCCACTTGATTGCGCAGCAAATAACCCCTAAAAATACACTACACAGCTACTAATAGTAGAAAACGAGTTTATTGTACAATACATGTATATGTGGCTATACAGACACAGGACAAAAAACAAGGACTACATAAACTTTGTCAATAAATAATTGCAGATAATCCCAAACACTCCCAGGCTACCTGCAAGAGAGAATCTCACTATACAGGTATATAAAGTGCACAGTGCATAAAGGAGAAAGTAACCAAGGGACAATCAACTGCCATTTGTATACAGACCGGTGTAGTCCAGGCCCCGAAGCAACGTTTCACTGTCGCTTCCTCAAGGGGTATAGATGGACTGTGCTCTGTGGTCTTAAAAACCCCCTATGATTAGGGGAATGAATGCTAAACACCTGAGTCGAGAGGGCTACTAGCCAATCGAATACAAGCTGGCATGATTGACAGGTATTATGTGTCATGTGATGTCACATCCAATCATAATGTGTGCCGCTTACAATAAAAAATTTGAACCAAAGTGTATATAGGTAGCAGGGGGGAGGAGTCGGAGCCGTGTATGTTCGCGGCGGAGCGCCCGCGTCACACAGGACATGGGACACATCCGCAACAAAAGACCTTCCACTCCAGCTCCGCCCCCATCACATGGTGAACTTAATCAAGCCACTATTGGTTGAAACGTGACACATGATGAGATCATGTGATCCAAAGGTCCTAGAGTAAGTAGTAAACAGATAACTACCATAATATAATATTAGTAATAAAAAGGTGCCATAAAATGTGACATGAACAGAAAACCCCCTATGACATACATAAGGCATAAAAGCGATATTGACAGATGAATAATATGATATGATAAAATAATAAAATAAAACATAAAGGCAAAAAAGGTGGTGGAGGGTGCAAAAAAAAAGTGAATAAACATGCAAAGTGACTGTGCAAACGTGCAAGGTGCAAAAGAGTGCAAGGTGAAGAGTGAACATATGCCATGAATACATAAAAATACATAATGAATACATGTGAAACTTATAAATTTTTATATGGTGGATGGCAAAAAACATCAATATTTATGTGTGTATAAAACAGCATATAACCAACTGCAATCGAAATCATACAGAATAAAAGTTATTACAGTATAAGGGTATAGCTTAGTCCAAACAAGAGGAAGTGTGTGTAGGTTCTGCAGTCATCAATCACTAACTCTTGACTCAGGATCTAGAAACAAAAAAGAGATAGACAAAGAAATTACAACTGATGACAATGATTAATCATTATTAACATAAAAACAGTACAACATAAGATACATGGCTGTTACATCATGATGAAAAAAGACCAAAACTGTTAAAAAGATTGATTAAAAATAGAGCACATCCCAAGATTAGATGTACATAACTATAGAACAAGAACGCCCAGAAATATAAAGATTTAGGGAAGATTACACAATGCAAATATTTAAGTGTTCAGAAAAGGGGCAAAGCTAAGACCCTCATTGAGGCCCAGGGGAGTTACTGTATTTAACCTAAAAATCCACTTTGCTTCCCTTTGAGCTAACAACCTCTTCCAATCCCCTCCCCTCACTCCGATTAGAATCCTATCAATACCTGTTACCTTCAAAAGAGTTCCATCACTGCCATGATGGATCTTGAAGTGTCGAGGAATCATCTCCAGGTTCGATAGGTCATCTTCATCCCTGGATACATTGATCCCTAAGACATGTTCTCGGGTACGTTTTTCAGCTCCCTTGAAGTCATGCCTACATAGAGAAAGTTACACGGACACACTGCCACATATACAACCCCCATCGTGGTGCATGAAATAGTATGGGTAATATTATGGATTTTCTGTCCAGTACCATCTGAAAAGGTTGTTGTACGCTCAATATTTGGGCAGGCTACACAATTCCCACATAGGCAGCAACCCCATTTCGGTCCTTTGGAATAGTCTAGTTGGATTCTTGCCTTGATGGTGACTGTGTACCAACATATCCTTCAACTTCCTTTCCCTTCTGTATGTCACTGAGAGGTGAATTGGTAGATACTTGCACAGAGTTTGGTCCATGCAAAGAATGTTCCAGTGTCTGTCCAAAATGGAAGTCAGTTGTTTATATCCTGAGTTATAGGTGGTAATGAACCGTACCATATCATGTTTGCTTCCTTGCCGTTTGATCGCGCAGCAAGTATCCTCTTCTTTCCGCTTTCTGCAGGACCTGCAAAAGGACCTGCGATGACGTCACCGTGTTCAGCACGTGGTAAGCGCGGTGAAGTCACCACAGCTCCTTCTATCTTCATTCAGCAGGACCTGCAATGCCATCACCGCGCTCTCCACACGCTCACTGCGGTGACATCATTGCAGGTCCTTTTGCAGGTCCTGCAGAAAGAAGAGGATACCGGCTGTGCGATCAAGTGGATGAGGTGAGTTTTTTTTAATTATTTTTAACCCCTCAAAGGCCATTTTATTTAGCATTCTGTCTTAGGAATGCTATTATTTTCCGTTATAACCATGTTATAATGGAAAATAATAAAATCACCCAAACACCGAACCCGAACTTCAGTGAAAAAGTCTGGATTCGGGTCCGGGTACCGGAACTCGCAAAGTTCGGTACGAACCCAAACTTTGCAGTTCGGGTTGGCTCAACCCTAATCACAAATGTGTCAGCACTGATTTAAGCAAAGGAGGCTCTAGTACCCTGTTTGCCATCCTCTAGCCTGGATATATAATGATATCTGCTCATGTGTTCCATTGCATGCAGTGTGGGCTGGTTGCCGGATACTGGTGGGTGCATTTCTAGGGCCATGTGTCCATGTGGCACATTTATCTCGTGTATACTGGCCGCCGACACTTTGTGGTGCAAATATGACCATTGTGTACAGTACAGACCAAAAGTTTGGACACACCTTCTGATTCAAAGAGTTTTCTTTATTTTCATGACTATGAAAATTGTAGATTCACACTGAAGGCATCAAAACTATGAATTAACACATGTGGAATTATATACATAACAAACAAGTGTGAAACAACTGAAAATATGTCATATTCTAGGTTCTTCAAAGTAGCCACCTTTTGCTTTGATTACTGCTTTGCACACTCTTGGCATTCTCTTGATGAGCTTCAAGAGGTAGTCCCCTGAAATGGTTTTTACTTCATAGGTGTGCCCTGTCAGGTTTAATAAGTGGTATTTCTTGCCTTATAAATGGGGTTGGGACCATCAGTGGCGTTGAGGAGAAGTCAGGTGGATACACAGCTGATAGTCCTACTGAATAGACTGTTAGAATTTGTATTATGGCAAGAAAAAAGCAGCTAAGTAAAGAAAAACGAGTGGCCATCATTACTTTAAGAAATGAAGGTCAGTCAGTCAGCCGAAAAATTGGGAAAACTTTGAAAGTAAGGGCTATTTGACCATGAAGGAGAGTGATGGGGTGCTGCGCCAGATGACCTGGCCTCCACAGTCACCGGACCTGAACCCAATCGAGATGGTTTGGGGTGAGTTGGACTGCAGAGTGAAGGCAAAAGGGCCAACAAGTGCTAAGCATCTCTGGGAACTCCTTCAAGACTGTTGGAAGACCATTTCAGGGGACTACCTCTTGAAGCTCATCAAGAGAATGCCAAGAGTGTGCAAAGCAGTAATCAAAGCAAAAGGTGGCTACTTTGAAGAACCTAGAATATGACATATTTTCAGTTGTTTCACACTTGTTTGTTATGTATATAATTCCACATGTGTTAATTCATAGTTTTGATGAAAATAAAGTCATGAAAATAAAGAAAACTCTTTGAATGAGAAGGTGTGTCCAAACTTTTGGTCTGTACTGTATGTCTCTCTTCTCTCTTCTGTAGGGCAGCGATTAATCGCCTCCTGCCTGCTATGTGTTCTGTGTGCAATGTAGCAGCTTCCGGAAGCGTCAAAGCTTCTTTACTGTAAGAAATGTGAAGCTGTGGAATAGACTTCCTCAGGACATGGTCACAGCAGGAACAGTAGTCAGTTTTAAAAAAGGTTTAGACGAATTCTTAAAAGTAAAAAACATTAATGCTTATGAAAACGTGTAGAAATCTGAGTCTCAATTCCTTATGGGCAAGACCCAGTCTAATCAGACCAAATCTGTAATAATTTACACATCTGAGCCATAACTACATGCCGAGTTTTGCAGCAATACAACATTTCTCTTTTGGTGCGCTATTGATATATTTATTTTTTGTCAATGGGTGTAATTTACTTGTTAGACTTTCTGCAAATGGCCATGTCTGTATTTCGATTCCCAAACAGCTTATTTGCAAAATATGGATACCTTCCATGTGCATTCCCCATTTTTTTCACTCCCATCAATAGAAAGGACTATTGCATTAATTGCCTTATTGTCTGCAATAAGGAAAAGAATAGAACATGTTCTATATTGCGTAGTAACCAAACGGATCTGCAAAAATACAAACAGCTTTATAGCCCCACAGAAATATACACTCACCTAAAGAATTATTAGGAACACCTGTTCTATTTCTCATTAATGCAATTATCTAGTCAACCAATCACATGGCAGTTGCTTCAATGCATTTAGGGGGGTGGTCCTGGTCAAGACAATCTCCTGAACTCCAAACTAAATGTCAGAATGGGAAAGAAAGGTGATTTAAGCAATTTTGAGCGTGGCATGGTTGTTGGTGCCAGACGGGCCGGTCTGAGTATTTCACAATCTGCTCAGTTACTGGGATTTTCACGCAAAACCATTTCTAGGGTTTACAAAGAATGGTGTGAAAAGGGAAAAACATCCAGTATGCGTCAGTCCTATGGGCAAAAATGCCTTGTGGATGCTAGAGGTCAGAGGAGAATGGGCCGACTGATTCAAGCTGATAGAAGAGCAACGTTGACTGAAATAACCACTCGTTACAACCGAGGTATGCAGCAAAGCATTTGTGAAGCCACAACACGCACAACCTTGAGGTGGATGGGCTATAACAGCAGAAGACCCCACCGGGTACCACTCATCTCCACTACAAATAGGAAAAAGAGGCTACAATTTGCACGAGCTCACCAAAATTGGACTGTTGAAGACTGGAAAAGTGTTGCCTGGTCTGATGAGTCTCGATTTCTGTTGAGACATTCAAATGGTAGAGTCCAAATTTGGCGTAAACAGAATGAGAACATGTATCCATCCTCTGATGGCTACCTCCAGCAGGATAATGCACCATGTCACAAGGCTCGAATCATTTCAAATTGGTTTCTTGACCATGACAATGAGTTCACTGTACCAAAATGGCTCCCACAGTCACCAGATCTCAACCCAATAGAGCATCTTTGAGATGTGGTGGAACGGGAGCCACGTAGAATTAAGGCAGTTCTGAAGGCAAAAGGGGGTCCAACACCGTATTAGTATGGTGTTCCTAATAATTCTTTAGGTGAGTGTATATATCCACAAAAAATGAGAACAGCAGATGCAAAAATATAGTTGTGTTCATGAGGCCTTATTTTGAGATTCTATTTCAAATTTTACTACTGTAATTAAACTAGTGCATAACATTCCTTCAATGCTCAATCAGTATCTGTCTGAACCACTCACAAACACAATTAAAAATGTCCCTTTGTCCTCACAGTAGATTCAAGAAATAAAAGGCATTCCACAGCCTGGAAAGACGTTCCATATATTGGCTTCAAGCATTTTAGTAGACAAAAATACAATCCAAGATCTCAAAAATGGCTTCATATAAATCATATTTCAATTCCACATTTTGCAACAGTAATACAGATTTGACAATAAGATTTAGGTATAAAATGCTTTATTTACGATTCATATGGCGTCTCTGTATACATCTGTGATTTATGCTACATGTAAGAATAATTCTCATACCATTGTAATATATGCAGAAGAAGGCTGGACACTGTGCAGTATTTTATGGACATCTCAGAGTTCAAAGAATGCCTTGATTTACAGGCACCATGGAAGACCTGATTTACTGGTCTATTGTCAGACTTTCTGGTACAGCACAAGAATCTGTAGTAAAACAGTTTCGTCCTTACATTGACATATAACTCTGTTTTGGCAAAAGATGTGTTCTTATGCTTACAATATCAAGAAAAATTCATTGATTACCTTGGGGATATGACAGTCAATCACATGTTTCAAAACCCTGGCAATTGCTAAGATTATTATGAGATTAATCTACGAGTTTAGAGTCATTTTCTAAATCATTTGCTTGACACATATTTTCCTCCTGAATATAAATCAGTCAGGAAGCAACTTTCTTGTTTCCTATAATCGTAAAATAAATGTGTACATCCCAATTTCACAATATTGCCACACCACTGGTTTGCTCCTAACCTTTTGACTGTTTGCAATTCTACACAATGATGTGTTGTACAAGGTGATAAAATACTGTCCAAAGGACAATGAAACAACTAAATCCAGAGGGAATCTGCACTTGGTGATAAATGAGAGAAACCTTGTACATTAGTGTTTGTGTATATGTGCAGGAATGCTATTTGTACCTAATGAGATGGAAACACAGTATGAGATCTACTCACTGTACTCCATTTAGAAAAATCTGAAGATATCTGATATGTAATATGTACATTTGGATGGGTGTAAAATCATGTCCTATTGTAGTTTTAGAATTATTGCTTCTGGTTATATTACAGAAGTACAGTATTTAGTCTGTATTGCTTCTGGTGTCACACTAAAGCTCAATATGGTGGTTCAGGCAGTGCCTACCTCCATACACCACTGTTTTAGGCCTCATGCACACGACAGTATTTTTTCACGGTCCGCAAACGGGGTTCCGTTGTTCCGTGATCCGTTTCCGTTTTTTTTTCGGTGTGTGTTCCTTGATTTTTGGAGGATCACCAGACATGAAAAGTGAAAAAAAAATCTAAGTCAAGTTTGCCTTGAAAATGATAGGAAAAAAACGGACACGGATCACGGACGCGGATGACAATCTTGTGTGCCTCCGTGTTTTTTCACGGACCCATTGACTTGAATGGGTCCGTGAACCGTTGTCCGTGAAAAAAATAGGACAGGTCATATTTTTTTCACGGACTGGAAACACGTATTACGGACGCGGATGACAAACGGTGCATTTTCCGAGTTTTCAACTGACCCATTGAAAGTCAATGGGTCAGCAGAAAATCACGGAAAACGGAACAACGTACACGGAACCCAACAACGGTCGTGTGCATGAGGCCTTACTGTGGATTTTGGAATGTGCGAATAAATAGGCTTAAACAATGGATATTTGAATAAGTGATTTACTGACTTATGGCAATGATAAAAGACAGATTCTAAGGCAGTTGTATAAAGTAAACAAACAGTAACTTAGCTAGGGTCAGAGCTTGGTAAGCTCGCATTACACACCAGTGCACAAGATTGTGGATGACGAAGAGATAAGGTGGCATGTAGGGTTGAGCGAACCCGAACTGTAAAGTTCGGGTTCATACCGAACTTTAGGATTTTTGGACCCCGGACCCGAACCCAAACTTTTCAGTAAAAGTTCGGGTTCAAGTTCGGTATTCGGCGAGTTAATGGCGCTTTTTGACTTTAACTCATGTGCCCTTAGAAGCCATCACAGCCATGCCTACTAATGGCATGGCTGTGATTGGCCAGTGCAGCATGTGACCCAGCCTCTATATAAGCTGGAGTCACGTAGCGTTGCACATCACTCTGCTCTTATTAGTGTAGGGTTAGGATGCTGCTGCTGTGAGGGAGAGAATAGGAAAGAATCAGTTATCAGAAGTGCTTGTTAACTCAGAGATCTACGGCGATTTTGTTTTGTGGGTGCAGTGCACAATTTTTTTACCCTGCTCTGAGCCCAGAGACACAGAAAAAGAACTTTTATCCATTTGTTAGTTAGGTGGGCGTCGGCGGCCATTTTATGCAAGTTCAGTGCACCAGCAAAGCACATTTGCATTTGTGACAGTGAGATAGAAGCTTAAAATACTGCAATTATATTCTGGGTTTTAAAAAAAACACCAATTTTTTGCAAGACCCAAAATCTGGGGCCTCTGCTGCATTTGTCACAGTCAAATACTAGCGTTAGAAACTGCTGTTATATTCTGGTTTTAGAAAAATACCCATTTTGGGCAAGATAATACATTTGTGGCCTTTGTTGCATTTGTGATAGTCAAACACAAAGTTTAAATACTGCAGTTATATTCTTGGTTTAAAAAAAACACCAATTTTTTGCAAGATCCTACATCTGGTCCCTTTGCTACATTTGTCACAGTGAAATACAAGCTTTAAATACTGCAATTAAATTCTGTTTTTTAAATAAAAACACCGATTTTTTGCAAGACCCTACATCTGGTGCCGTTGCTGCCTTTGTCAAAGTGAAATAGAAGCTTGAAATACTGCAATTATATTCTGTTTTTTAAAAAAACACCCATTTTTTGAAATACCCTACATCTGGTCCCTTTGCTGCATTTGTCACAGTGAAATACAAGCAGTAGATAGTGTTGTTATATTCTGGTTTTAAAAAAACACACAATTTGTTCAAGATAATACATTTGTGGCCTTTGTTGCATTTGTAACAGTCAAATACAAAGTTTAAATACTGCAGTTAAATTCTTGGTTTAAAAAAACACCAATTTTTTGCAAGACCCAAAATCTGGGGCCTCTGCTGCATTTGTCACAGTCAAATACTAGCGTTAGAAACTGCTGTTATATTCTGGTTTTAGAAAAATACCCATTTT
Source organism: Bufo bufo (assembly GCF_905171765.1). Classification (NCBI taxonomy): domain Eukaryota; kingdom Metazoa; phylum Chordata; class Amphibia; order Anura; family Bufonidae; genus Bufo; species Bufo bufo. The sequence continues at coordinate 247,134,670 of NC_053394.1, forward strand.
GGGCAAGATAATACATTTGTGGCCTTTGTTGCATTTGTGATAGTCAAACACAAAGTTTAAATACTGCAGTTATATTCTTGGTTTAAAAAAAACACCAATTTTTTGCAAGATCCTACATCTGGGGCCTTTGCTGCATTTGTCACAGTCAAATACTAGCGTTAGATACTGCTGTTATATTCTGGTTTTAAAAAAACACCAGTTTTTGCAATACTTTACATCTGGTGCCGTTGCTGCTTTTGTCAAAGTGAAATAGAAGCTTGAAACACTGCAATTATATTCTGTTTTTTAAAGAAAAACACCCATTGTTTGCAATACCCTACATCTGGTGCCGTTGCTGCCTTTTTCAAAGTGAAATAGAAGCTTGAAATACTGCAATTATATTCTGGTTTAAAAAAAACACCCATTTTTTTAAATACCCTACATCTGGTCCCTTTGCTACATTTGTCACAGTGAAATACAAGCTTTAAATACTGCAATTAAATTCTGTTTTTTAAATAAAAACACCGATTTTTTGCAAGACCCTACATCTGGTGCCGTTGCTGCCTTTGTCAAAGTGAAATAGAAGCTTGAAATACTGCAATTATATTCTGTTTTTTAAAAAAACACCCATTTTTTGAAATACCCTACATCTGGTCCCTTTGCTGCATTTGTCACAGTGAAATACAAGCAGTAGATAGTGTTGTTATATTCTGGTTTTAAAAAAACACACAATTTGTTCAAGATAATACATTTGTGGCCTTTGTTGCATTTGTAACAGTCAAATACAAAGTTTAAATACTGCAGTTAAATTCTTGGTTTAAAAAAACACCAATTTTTTGCAAGACCCTACATCTGGGGCCTTTGCTGCATTTCTGACAGTCCAATACAAGCGTTAGATACTGCTGTTATATTCTGGTTTTAAAAAACACACCCATTTTGGGCAAGATAATACATTTGTGGCCGTTGTTGCATTTGTCACAGTGGAATACAAGCTTGAAATACTGCAATTATATTCTGGTTTAAAAAAAAACACAAATTATTTTGCAATACCCTACTTCTGGTGCCTTTGCTGCATTTGTCACAGTGAAATCAAGCTTGACATACTGCAATTATATTATATATTTTTTTTAAACACCCATTTTTTGCAATACCCTATATCTGGTGCCTTTGCTTCATTTGTCCCAGTAAAATACAAGCTTGAAATACTGCAATTATTTTCTGGGTTTTAAAAAAACAATTTTAAATACCCTACATCTGATGCCTTTGCTGCATTTGTCACAGTGAAATACAAGCTTGAAATACTGCAATTATATTCTGTTTTTTAAAAAACACCCATTTTTTGCAATACCCTACATCTGGTGCCTTTGCTGCATTTGTCCCAGTGAAATACAAGCTTAAAATAATGCAATTATATTCTGGTTTAAAAAAAACACTCTTTTTGGTCAAGATAGTAAATTAGCAGCCTTTGCTGCATTTCTGACAGTCTAATACAAGCGTTAGATACTGCTGTTATATTCTGGTTTTAAAAAAACACCCATTTTGGGCAAGATAATACATTTCGGCCTTTGCTGCATTTCTGACAGTCCAATACAAGCGTGATATACCGCTGTTATATTCTAGTATTAAAAACAAAAAAAAAAAACATTTTGGGTAAGATAATACATTTGCAGCCTTTGTTGCATTTGTAACAGTTAAATACAAAGTTTAAATATTTCAGTTATATTCTTGGTTTAAAAAAACACCCATTTTTTGCAATACCCTACATCTGATGCCTTTGCTGCATTTGTCACAGTGAAATACAAGCGTTAGATAGTGCTGTTATATTCTGGTATTAGAAAACACCCATTTTGCAAGATAGTAAATTTGCAGCCTTTGCTGCATTTTTGACAGTCCAATGCAAGCGTTAGATACTGCTGTTCAATTCTGGTTTTAAAAAAACACCCATTTTGGGCAAGATAATAAATTTCGGCCTTTGCTGCATTTCTGACAGTCCAATACGAGCGTGATATACCGCTGTTATATTCTAGTATAAAAAAAAAACACCCATTTTAGGCAAGATAATACATTTGCGGCCTTTGTTGCATTTGTAACAATCAAATAGAAAGTTTAAATATTGCAGTTATATTCTTAGTTTAAAAAAACACAATTTTTTTTGCAATACCCTACATCTGATGCCTTTGCTGCATTTGTCACAGTGAAATACAAGCGTTAGATAGTGCTGTTATATTCTGGTATTAAAAAACACCCATTTTGGGCAAGATAGTAATTTTGCAGCCTTTGCTGCATTTTTGACATCCAATGCAAGCGTTAGATACTGCTGTTATATTCTGGTTTTAAAAAAACACCCATTTTGGGCAAGATAATAAATTTCGGCCTTTGCTGCAAAGAATGAGGAGAGCGTCAAATAAGGGATGTGGCCCCGGTCGTGGTGCTGCTGGTGGAGCTCCTGTTGCAGGGAGAGGACGCGGTTGATCTGTGCCAGATGCACGCACAAGTGAAACACCTTCCTCAGGTGCGAGTAGGCGACAGGACCTTCAGCATTATTTGGTAGGGCCGAATGCGGCTCTACGAATGGTGAGGCCAGAACAAGTACAGGCGATAGTAGATTGGGTGGCTGACAGTGCCTCCAGTTCCTTCACATTGTCTCCCACCCAGTCTCCTACTGAAAGATCACAGTTGGCACCTGCAGCCCATGGCCATTAGTCCTTCACCTCACCCCCTTGCAAATCAGTCAAGCAGTCTGAGCCCCAAGTCAAGGAGCAGTCTCTTCTGCTTTTTGATTACTCTACTAGCAGGGTTTCCCAGGGCCATCCACATAGCCCTGCTCCAGAAGTGGAAGAGATTGAGTGCACCGATGCCCAACCACTTATGTTTCAGGATGAGTACATGGGAGGACCACCGCAGCACCGTTTTTTCTTCGTGGGTCTTCCTTGATTTTTGGAGGATCCACGGACATGAAGGAAAAAGTCATTTTGGTGTCCGCCTGGCCGTGCGGAGCCAAACGGATCTGTCCTGACTTACAATGCAAGTCAATGGGGACGGATCCGTTTGACGTTGACACAATATGGTGCAATTGCAAACGGATCCGTCCCCCATTGACTTTCAATGTAAAGTCAGGAGTCCCTATTATACCATCGGATCAGAGTTTTCTCCAATCCGATGGTATATTTTAACTTGAAGCGTCCCCACCACCATGGGAACGCCTCTATGTTAGAATATACCATCGGATTTGAGTTAGATCGTGAAACTCAGATCCGACAGTATATTCTAACACAGAGGCGTTCCCATAGTGATGGGGATGCTTCAAGTTAGAATATACTGAGAGCTGTGTAATAACTGCCCCCTCCTGCCTGGCAGCACCTGATCTCTTACAGGGGGCTGTGATCCGCACAATTAACCCCTCAGGTGCCGCACCTGAGGTGTTAATTGTGCGTATCATAGCCCCCTGTAAGAGATCAGGTGCTGCCAGGCAGGAGGGGGCAGACCCCCCTCCCTCCCCAGTTTTAAATTCATTGGTGGCCAGTGCGGCCCCCCTCCCCTGTATTTAACTCATTGGTGGCCAGTGCGGCCCCCTCCCTCCCCAGTATTATATTCATTGGTGGCCAGTGCGGCCTCCCCTCTCCCACCTAATTAAAATCACCTTCCCCCATCATTGGTGGCCAGTGCGGCCTCCCCTCTCCCCCCCAATTAAAATCACCTTCCCCCATCATTGGTGGCCAGTGCGGCCTCCCCTCTCCCCCCCTAATTAAAATCACCCCCCATCATTGGTGGCCAGTGCGGCCTCCCCTCTCCCCCCCTAATTAAAATCACCTTCCCCCATCAATGGTGGCATCGGAGAGTTCCGATCGGAGTCCCAGTTTAATCGCTGGGGCTCCGATCGGTTACCATGGCAGCCAAGACGCTACTGCGGCGCATTGCTTATAGCACAGACCTGTCACTTACCAGTAGGAGGAGCGCCCGGCCGGTCACAGACATCGCAGGTAAGTATAATGCTTCTATTGCTAAGTAACCATGGCAGCCAGGACTGCAGTAGCGTCTTGGCTGCCATGGTAACCGATCGGAGCCCCAGCGATTAAACTGGGACTCCGATCGGAACTCTATGCTGCCACCAATGATGGGGGAAGGTGATTTTAATTAGGGGGGGGAGAGGGGAGGCCGCACTGGCCACCAATGAATATAATACTGGGGGGGGAGGGAGGGGGGCCGCACTGGCCACCAATGAGTTAAATACAGGGAAGGGAGGGAGGGGGGCCGCATTGGCCACCAATGAGTTAAATACTGGGGAGGGAGGGGGCCGCACTGGCCACCAATGAGTTAAATACAGGGGAGGGGGGCCGCACTGGCCACCAATGAATTTAAAACTGGGGAGGGAGGGGGTCTGCCCCCTCCTGCCTGGCAGCACCTAATCTCTTACAGGGGGCTATGATACGCACAATTAACCCCTCAGGTGCGGCACCTGAGGGGTTAATTGTGCGGATCACAGCCCCCTGTAAGAGATCGGGTGCTGCCAGGCAGCAGGGGGCAGTCATGTACACAGTTCGTAGTATATTCTAACTTGAAGCGTCCCCATCACTATGGGAATGCATCTGTGTTAGAATATACTGTCGGATCTGAGTTTTCACGAAGTGAAAACTCAGATCTAAAAAGCTTTTATGCAGACGGATCAGCGGATCCGTCTATGTGAAAGTAGCCTACAGACACGGATGACGGATGCGGATGACAATCTTGTGTGCATCCGTGTTTTTTCACGGACCCATTGACTTGAATGGGTCCGTGAACCGTTGTCCGTCAAAAAAATAGGACAGGTCATATTTTTTTGACGGACAGGAAACACGGATCACGGACGCGGATGTACAACGGTGCATTTTCCGAGTTTTCAATGGACCCATTGAAAGTCAATGGGTCCGCAGAAAATCACTGAAAACCGGAACAACGGACACGGATGCACTCAACGGTCATGTGCATGAGGCCATACAGACATTTTCTCCCAGTCCAAGCATTCTCATTTTATTTACTAACCTTTTATGCGGTACAGTGTCAAATGCTTTGGAGAAGTCCAGATATACGAAATCCATTGATTTGCCGCTGTCAAGCCTAGAACTTACTTCCTCATAGAAACTGATTAAATTAATTTGACATGACCGATCCCTCATGAAGCCATGCTGATATGGTATTATTTTTTTATTTTCCTTGAGGTACTCCAAGATAGCATCTCTTAGAAAATCTTCAAACAGTTTACCCACGACACATGCTAAACTTACCAACCTATAGTTTCCAAGCTCTGTTTTTGGACCCTTTTTGAATATTGGCACTAAATTTGCAATGCACCAATCCTGTGGAACACTCCCTGTCAGTATAGAGTCCTTAAATATCAAAAATAAGGGTCTGGCAATGACATTACTTAATTATCTTAGGATACAGGGGTGTATGCCATCTGGTCCTGGTGATTTGTCTATTTTAATCTTTTTAAGACGCCACTGTACTTCTTCCTGGGTCAGACAGGGCACTTTTAATGGGGAATTAACTCTTACATTCTGCATTTCATCTGACTGTTTATTTTCTTCAGTAAACAACAGAACGTGAACAGACCGAGTCAATTCGAGGAGAGCAACGAAATACAAATGGAGCAAGCAGAGAATAGTCAGGAGAAGCCAGGGTCATAAATACCAGGAGAGTCGAGAAGTACCAAAGGAGTCATCAGAGGATAGTCAGGAGGAAGCCGGGGTCAGAATTCCAGGAGAGCAGCAAAGTACACGAGGAGCAGGCAGAGGATCGTCAGGAAATAGCAGAAGGTAAATACGCCAGGTAATGCAAATTCACAGCAGGTACCTAAATAACAGGCAACCTATGACCAGCAGGCTGCATGTTTAAATACTGAGTAACACGGGTCATGTGACGTGGCCAGCGTCACATGATTCACCCTGCTGCAAAAGGCTGAGTACCAAGTGCCCAGCTCAGTGCTCAGTCTTCATCTGGTTGCTGGGGGGACCGAGGACGCCGGCCGCACTAAGGGGACGCCCCCCCATCCCCCTGCTCCTGTACAGAGGCGGGGCGCCATCTGCGCTGCAGAGAGCATCGCCGGTGCCCTATGACAGTACCCCTCCCCTTATGCGGGGCCACCGAACCCAAGACTTCAGGCGATAGCTTCCCAGGATGGTCTGCATGGAATTTTCTAACCAGTCTATGGGTATGAGCCTCCCTAGCTGGTACCCAAGACCTTTCCTCGGGTCCATAGCCCTTCCAGTGGACCAGGTACTGCAAAGAATTATGCACTCTCCTGACATCTACGATCTTAGACACCACATACTCCACAGAATCATTAACAAGAACCAGCGGAGGCGTGGCTTGCAAAGGTACAACAGGTTCAAAATATATTTTAGAGATTTATGAAACACATCATGAATGTGGAACGACTCGGGCAGTTCCAACCTAAACAATACCGGGTTAATCTCTTCCATAATTTTATACGGCCCTATAAAACAAGGAGCAAATTTTCTAGAAGCTACCTTGAGCGAGAGATTCTTGGAGGACAACTACACCTTATCCCCAACCTGAAAGTTCACCCCCTTAGAACGTCTCCTATTGGCCTTGAGTTTCTGAATATTCTGAGCCTTTTCTAGGTTCGATTGAACCCGAGCCCAAACTGTGCACAGTTTAGAGGAGACCCTATCAGCCTCAGGGTTAGAGGAGGAGACGGATGACCCAAAATGAAAACGAGGATGGAAATCATAGTTACAAAAGAACGGGGAGAAACCAGCAGAAGAATTAACACGGTTATTCAGAGCAAATTCGGCCAACGGAAGGTATTTAACCCATAATTGCTGGTCATCAGCAACATAAGACCTAAGGAATTGTTCCACAAACTGATTGAGGCTTTCAGTCTGCCCGTTACTCTCAGGGTGGTAGGCGGACGAAAAAGATAATGAAATCTGGCAATTCTGACAGAAAGCCCTCCAAAACTTGGACACAAATTGCACACCCCTGTCGGATACAATATTCTCCAGAATACCATGTAATCATACAATCTGTTTCACAAATATAGACACCAGGGTTTTTGCATTTGGGAGTTTAGACAGGGGAATAAAATGAACCATCTTGCTAAACCTATCGACCACTACCCAATCCACAGTCTTACCCTCCGCAGGAGGGAGGTCAGTGGTAAAGTCCATCGAGTTATGGGACCAGGGTCTACTGGGAATGGGTAGGGGTCGTAGGTCACCAGCAGGGCGAGTCCTAGGGGTCTCTGACCTAGCACAAACCTCGCAGGCCAACACATAGGACTTGACATCCCTAGCTAGAGTGGGCCACTAATATGATCTAGAAACCAGCTCCTTAGTGCCCTCAATACCAGGATGTCCACAAAAGGCAGAATCATGACACTCACCCAAAAGACAGAGACAAAACTGTACGGAAACAAACAACTTATCTGTTGGGGTGGGTCCCGGGGTCAGGTGTTGTTCAGCCTTAATGAGAGCCGTGATATCCTGGGTCAGGGCGGCTATGAAGATATTAGCTGGTAGAATGGATTCAGGTGGTGCATCTGTAGGCTGAAACGCATGGAAGCTCCGAGACAATGCGTCAGCCTTCACATTTCTACTTCCTGGCCTTAAAAGGGATGGAGAAATCAAAACGTGTAAAAACAATGCCCATCTGGTCTGACGGGGATTTAACCTCTTAGCAGACTCGAGAAACATTAGGTTCTTATGATCAGTGACAATAGTGACACAATGTTTTGCTCCCTCCAGAAAATGCCTCCACTCCTCAAACGCCCATTTAATGGCCAGTAATTCCCGATTCCCTATGTAATAGTTTCTCTCGTGGGGGGGGGAATTTTCTGGAAAAAAACGCACAAGGCCTCAGGTTAGTAAAGCTAGCGGGACTTTGTGAGAGGACCGCTCCTGCCCCGTCCTCGGACGCATCCACCTCCACAATAAAATGTTTCTCCTGATCTGGCTGGATCAGAATGGGAGCGCTACTGAACGCCTTCTTTAGGGTTTCAAATGAAGTCAGGGCCATAGTAGACCAATCCTCCAAATCCGCCCCTTTCTTAGTGAGGTCGGTCAACGGTTTAGCAATTACCGATTTTTTTAAAATGAATTTACGGTAGTAATTGGCAAACCCTAGGAAACGTTGTAAGGCCTTTAAGGATCCATTTTGAAGGCGTGAGGAGTCAGAACATGACCTAGAAATAGTATCTCCTGTACCGTAAAGACACATTTCTCTTGTTTAGCAGATGACTGATTCTCCCTCAAAACCTCCAACACTTATATAACATGAAACACATGAGATTTGAAATCGGGGGAAAATATCAAAATGTCGTCAAGGTAGACAATGACAAATTTACCCAAGAACTCCCTGAGAATATCGTTCATGAAGTTTTGGAACACAGCTGGGGCATTGCTGAGTCCAAAAGGCATAACCAGATATTCAAAGTTCCCAGCCAGAGTATTGAACGCTGTCTTCCATTTGTCTCCCTCCTTGATTCGGATAAGGTTATATGCCCCTTTTAAGTCAATTTTAGAAAACCAGGTCGCCCCTATTGCCTGGTTAAAAAAATCCGGAATCAATGGGAGGGAGTATCTATTCCGGATAGTATTCTTATTTAATTTCCGGTAATCGATACAAGGTCTGAGACCACCATCCTTCTTCTTAACAAAGAAAAACCCTGCCCCCATCAGAGAGACAGAGGGTCTAATGTGCCCCTTAATGAGACTATCTTTAATATAATCCTCCATGGCCTTGCGTTCGGGCTTAGAAAGATTATAAATACGCCCCTTAGGAAACCTGGCACCCTCTACTAACTCTATGGTGCAATCATAAGGTCTATGGGGTGGTAAAGCCTCCAGGGTCGACGATGAGAACACATCAGTATATTCCTTAATGACTGCGGGTAATGTATCAGATTCTACTGAGACCCCAACCTGCACCACAGACAAGCACGAGTCGCACTTAGGTCCCCATCTCACCAACTCCCCTCTGGTCCAATCTATAGTGGGGTTGTGTAATTGGAGCCAAGGCATCCCCAGTACCACCTCGACTGGTAAGTTCTCCAGGACTAACAAGGAGCATTTCTCAGAGTGACACACCCCCACAGTTAGAGAAATCTCTGAGGTACACGACCTCACCGTACCACCCACCAGGGAAGTGGCATCGATAGCCATGATGTGGATAGGCATAGGTAGAACAAAAATTGGAATACCCAGTCTTATTGCATACTCACAATCAATAAAGCTGGCCGCTGAGCCAGAGTCAATAAAGGCCTTACCCGACCACTTATTTACACCCAGAGATATCGCTATAGGTGCTTTTTTAATATCAGGGTGTACCTGGTCTTTAGGTTGCCCTGGGAGATTTGACAGAGAGGATCTTCTTAGGACACTGGTTAATCCAATGGTCAGGATCTCCGCAGTAAAAACACACTCCACATCTGCGGCGCAGATACCCTCGGGTCATGCCGACCTGCATGGGTTCTTCAGAAGAGACATTTGCTCCATTCCTGGGACAGACCTCAGGCTGGACCACCACCTGAGAAGAGAACTGTCGTTCCTGTTGTCTCTCTCTAACCCGTCGGTCGAGTCGAACAACTAGGATCATCATCTCCTCTAGAGTCTCTGGAAGCTGATAACTCACTAGAAGGTCTTTCAGGTTATCCGACAGACCTGACCTGAACTGACTATTAAAGGCTGGTTCATTCCACCCTGAGGGAACACACCACCTTCTAAATTGGGTGCAATACTCCTCCGCGAGTTGATCGCCCTGAACCAGTGCCTTAAGAGCGGTCTCGGCTACCAGGGAACTGTCCGGTTCATCATACAGGGTACCCAGGGCCTGAAAAAAAACCTCTACTGATGCTAATTAACTGGCGTAGGCTTGTAAAGAAAACGTCTACTCCTGGGGATCACCCTGTAATCGGGAAATGACAATGCCCACGTGTTGACTCTCAGAGCCGGAGGACAAGGGGCGCAAATGGAAATAAAGTTTACAATTCTCCTTAAAAGAAAAACTTCCTCCAGTCTCCAGAGAAGGGCTCTGGAAGCTTAATCTGCGGGTCCATATGCGGACTGGAGGCCTGAGGGATGGAAGAGCCTTGTCCTAACTCAAAAGAACTGAGTTTTTTCCCTAGCTTCTGCACCATCTGCGTCAGGTTAGAATCGTGATCTGTCAGGGTCACCAGAGGATTCATGATACAGTGGTTAGGTAGGGCCTGATATTTTGTAACGGTCGCATACACACACACACAGGGGGAGGAAAGTGACCACTGCGCTCCACCCTCACCCCTGGCCCTGCCTACTTGCCTTGCAAGTCCTAATGACAGGGGACAACTGGACGGCAATCCCTAGCTTGGAATAAGTGCTGGGATGACAGACAAGATAAACAACAGAACGTGAACGGACCGAGTCAATACCAGGAGAGCAACGAAGTACAAATGGAGCAAGCAGAGAATAGTCAGGAGAAGCCGGGGTCATAAATACCAGGAGAGTCGAGAAATACCAAAGGAGTCAGCAAAGGATAGTCAGGAGGAAGCCGGGGTCAGAATTCCAGGAGAGCAGCAAAGTACACGAGGAGCAGGCAGAGGATCGTCAGGAAATAGCAGAAGGTAAGTACGCCAGGTAATGCAAATTTACAGCAGGAACCTAAATAACAGGCAACTTGTGGCCAGCAGGCTGCATGTTTAAATACTGAGTAACAGGGGTCATTTGACATGCCTAGCGTCACATGACTCACCCTGCTGCAAAAGGCTGAGCTCAGGCTTCATCTGGTTGCTGGGGGGACCGAGGACGCTGGCCGCGCTAAGGAGTCGTGCGCGGCCGGGTCCATCCCGCCCCCCATCACCTAGGAGATGAGGACCCGGCACGCGTCCTCGCTCTTGTACAGAGGCGGGTCGCTGTCTGCGCTGCGGAGCACATTGCCGGCGCCCCGTGACACATAGTCCTCCTAACACATCACTAATTCCAGTTCCCTTGTTTTATTAGTCAGGCTTCTGGCATTAGTATACATACGTTTAAGAGGTTTATGTATATTTTTTACCCTACACTATTCCTTCTGAGCTGTTCTAGTCCCTCCTTCCATTCCTTCCCAGTCCCATTACCTTGCCCCCGGTCTCTATCTGCACCTTCCCATCCTATAAAGTAATTACCCTCCGCCAGTCCTTAGTTTAATCACTCCTCCAACCTTCTAGCCATCTTCTCCCCAATACAGTTGTCCCTTCCCTATTGAGGTGCAGCCCATTCCTACAATAGAGCCTGTAGCCAATAGAGAAGTCAGCCCAGTTCTCCAGAAACCCAAACCCCTCCTTCCTACACCAGTTCTTGAGCCACTTGTTAACCTCCCTAATCTCCCGTTGCCTTACTTGTGTGGCTTGTGGTACCGGTAGTACTTCAGAAATTACTACCTTTGAGGTCCTTGCGCTAAGCTTTTGACCTAAATCCCTAAAATCCTTTTTAGCGACGCTCCACCAGTGCAAGGTGTAGTGGTGACATGCAAGTGCCAAATCACTAAAATGATTAAATGATTAAAAAACATTGCCCACAAATATATCATACACACGTACATCCATATACACATACAATATTTCTCATCGGCTTGGTGCTATATGTATCATCCCCGGCATCTATTAACACATTTAATTACCACCTATATCATGATAAAAAATATTTATGACCATCACATTCAAAATATAAGGTACACATATATCCCAAATTATTGTATATGTTGATATATTCCAAATTCCTATCTCTGTCAGTTCGTAGTCAACAAGAAGGTTCAAAGGGGCATACTCAGGACCATATGTTCAAAAACACCATGAATTAAAATTTCTAAAATAAATCAAAAAAAGGGTTAGACAGTAGACCAGAATGATCATCTGTTAAAACAATTTTTACTATTATAAACTCACAAAACAATTAAACTGTTAAAAACAAGATAGTGTACATCCGGTGAAGATCCAGGTCAGAGGACCACCTCCAGGCAAAAAAGAGTCAAAAGAAGAAAAGGATAGTAACCTCTCAAAGGAATGGAACAAAAGTGATGCCTTTATTTAGACCCATCAGTGCAACTGTGTCCAAGACACAAATCCACTTTGTTTCTTTCTCACAGAGTATCCTTTTCTAATTACCGCCTCTTTGAGAAATTAAGACCTGTCAATACCCCTGAAACGTAAAAGGGATCCCTCACAATTGTGTTTTTCTTTGAAATGCTTTGCCAGGGTTTGAAGTTGAGGTGGAGGATCCTTCTCTTAAACTGTCTTGACGTCATTCCAACATATATTAGATTGCATGGACAAGTAGCCCAATAAACTACCCCCACTGTATTACATGTTATAGGATATTATAGCAATGAGATACAAAAACTACAATCACATAAACTATAGTAGATATAATAGTATAGTCAATATTGTATTGAATGCTAAAATATATGATAAGAAAATATTCGATACTAATCTATAGTCAATAAATTCACTGATATAAATCACACACCAAAAACTTCAAGTATTGTCCAGGTCTTATATATGCTGTTATTGTGAAGGGGGAGGTAATTCCTCTGTGAATCTATCTCAGATTGGGAAAATGAGTGTCACTTTAAATATTGTAGGTGTATTTCCCCTGGGAACGTAGTGTATTCATAAAATGTCCACAGGAATCCTGATAATGTTGGAATAAAAAGTCTCTTATTGTATTTCCTTTTAAAGTCGAGGTAAACTTTAAATCGGTATTTGGCTTACCGTCTGGTGTCTGCTGTCTCCCTGTTGCTTGAGTGGAGCTTTAAATGTCTGCCGGCCTATTTGATATTATTTAATTTAATATTTTATTATCATATATTTTAGCATTCAATACAATATCGACTATACTATTATATCTACTATAGTTTATGTGATAGTAGTTTTTGTATGTCATTGCTATAATACACTGTTTTTAATATTTTTATTACTTGAATTTTATGGGGATTTAATAATAAATATTTTCTGCATATGTCAATTTGGTTGCCAAGTGTATGAGTGCTCGCCCATTTTTCCATTGTTACATTTACTTTTTAACAGAGGGTGGGGTGATTCCCTCTATATGAGCTTGCAGCACCACCCTGTAACTACTAAGGAGTGAGCCACTACAACCCACTACTATTTTCTGAACGTTCTTTTCACCCCTGTGAGTGAGCTCCTCCATAGTACATTATGGACATTTGGCACCACATTGAAAGTAAAAAGGCGAAAGCAGAAAATTTTAAATTTGATGATATGCAGGATAATGTTTTTAGTAGCGATAAAGCTATGGCAGATGTCTTTAGAGAATTAGAGGGACTGCTACAGTAACAACTCAGACAGTATTGGGAGATAAGGTCCCTACAGCAGTATATAGAACATGGTAAAATCCCATAGGGGTTAATTTTGAATAAAACCCCAGCACAAGATCTCCTGGATGAGGAGTTTGAGGGGGAATGGAATAGATTACTCTTTTCTCACTCCATCTCACTCATGCAACTCATAATTAAAAGGAGAACAGCACTATTGGAAGTGCGGAATCAAAAAATTGGAAAATTAAAAGACCACCTTGAAAAGTTCTCTAGAAATAGTGAATTTGAAATGTGGCAACAAAGACTCTGTAGTGGATTAGATAAAATTGAGAGTGAGATCATTAATAAAAAAACTAAAAAACACCAGAATACACAGAGAAATCACCAGGGTGAAAGATTTGGGGAACAAGTTCCCTTATCACAAAATGAAATCCCAAAGGGGAAGAAAAGGGAAGGGGATAGGGATCGGTAGGGCTTATCAGACAGCTACTCAATCTCTGTGACTAACAGATATGAGGAGCTGTCTGATCAGCATTTTTTAAATCATACCCCAGCACATCACAGAGCACGAATACGGCACAGAGAAAGGACACCTCCCAATCACAATTTAGAATCACCGACACATCACTACAATTTAAGACCCAAGAGCACCTATCAATACCAGAACACAGGGAAAAGGCAACATCACATACCACTGAGACAGGATCACTATGCACCTCAGAAGATGAACCACATAGAACAGCCAAGATATCAACACCCAAGGCACAGAGGAGGGTCAGAAAGACAAGACGAAGTAAGAAGAAGAGACACATACCACAAAAGACATCACTAGTAACTGATCCCAGCCCAATAATCAATCTGAGTTCAATTACCTTAACTAAAATCCAAAACAATCTGTTAGAGAAAGGTTTGAAGTTTGCCCCCACCAATAAGATGGATAAATTCTCTACATATATAGGAGTCCAAAAACTAATAAGGAACATCTGCCTTAAAAATTTTTATATTAAAAACCCAATCATGAGGAATGAGAAAGTGATAGCTGAGAAAACTACAAAAAAGATCAAAAATCCTAATAAAAACCTCCTAAAAAAGAAGTCAAACATGTTCCCAAGGAGTGAAATCAGCAAAGAAATAGGAGCCTTTCAAAAGTGTGTAGAGGAAGATATATGTAAATTAAAGGCCAGACCAAGAGCCACAAACAATCTAACCAGAGGAGAGTTTGAGGCATTAAAACAATTACAAAAGAACCATTCCATCACCATACGCCCCGCGGACAAGGGAGGTGCGGTAGTGGTTATGGACACAATTAATTACAATAGGGAATGCCTCCGACAACTTTCAGATGGGGAGACCTATCAAAAATTGGGGGGAGACCCCCTTGAGAGATTCGAGTTGGAGCTCAGGAGATACAGTATGGACGGATTGGACAATGGTACAATATCACAGCAGGAACTGGATTTTATTTTGGGCACGCAGAGGAGGCTACCATGCTTCTACTGCCTGCCTAAAGTTCATAAAAATCCGAATGATCCCCCAGGACGTCCTATCGTCTCAGGGATTGGATCCATTACATCCAACCTGTCCAAATATATAGATGTGCAGTTACAGCCAACAGTTAAGAAAACCAATTCCTATATCAAGGATACGACCCAAATCATACAGATTCTGGAAAACCTAGATGTCCAGTCTGAATGGATTATGGGCACACTTGATATTCAATCACTTTATACTGTGATTGATCATCACCAAGGAATTGATGCTGTAAAAATGCAACTAACAAGAGATGGCTCGTATGGAGCAATAAAAAAAGACTTTATAACAAAAGGAATAGAGTATATCCTGAGCCACAACTACTTTTTCTTTGAGGGGGAATTCTTCTTGCAGAAACGGGGTACCGCCATGGGGACCAGATTTTCCCCCAGCTATGCTAATTTATTCTTGGCCGAGTGGGAATATAACCACATCAAGCCGAGGCTGGGGACGGATCTGGCCCTGTGGCGCCGTTACATAGATGATGTGATCTTCATCTGGAAACAAAGTAAAGAAGAATTGGAAAAATTCCTAGAAATAATTAATATTAATAACTTAAATTTGGTCTTTACCTCAAACCTACAGGAGAACACCGAATTCTTGGATTTACTAATCACAAAATCTGGTAATAAATACATATGTGAGACGTTTCGCAAAACCACAGCTAGAAATAGCTATATTGATTTTTCTAGCTGTCACCTGCCAAAATGGCTGACAAATGTTCCCTCTGGTCAGTTCCGTAGGATAAAGCGGAACTGCACAGAGGGACACACTTTTGAGATAGAGGCCATTGAGATGAAAAGACAATTTATTGAAAAGGAATATCCTGAAAACTTAGTGGAGGAGTCACTTAATCAAATTAGGAAACTAGATAGAAGAGAGTTTTTTGAGAAGGAAGTCAACAAAGATAAAAATGAGAAAGATAAAACACAAAACAAAGAAGAAGCTATTAGGGTTGTTCTTCCATTTAATGAGAACTATATATCCTTGCAATAGACAATATATAGGACGCACCAAGAGGCCAATTAAAAAAAAGAGTGGCCGAGCATATTGCTAACATCAGGAAGGGGTACGATAAACATTCCCTATCAAAACATTATAAAGACGTACACAACCAGGATCCATCCAGTCTGATGTTTGTGGCACTGGAGAAGGTGGAGAAACACTGGAGAGGCGGTAATTTTATTAGACAAATGTCTAGGATAGAATCCAGACGCATTTATGAATTTGGATCTCTACAACCGAAAGGTCTTAATTCGGAGTTGGAGATTTTTGGATTCATGTAGGTTGGGTGTCTAGTGGCCGACGGCACGTCGCATGCTAGGCAGTTTTTCGGCGCTGCGACGTGTCCTTGGCTCCTAGATACCCACCCTTCCTTCTCTATCAAATTCCAAGAATTTTATCAAATTCCAAGAATCCTATAAATCTCCAACTTTCAAGATTCCTCAAATCCATTATAAATGTTGGGGAGTATTTATAGTTTTATATCCGGATTTTAATCTAAATAATTTTTTAAGAATATATTATCATTAAAATGTGATTTTATAAGTGTTAGCAATTAGATATTAAGTTTATATTTCATACATCAGTATATCACACCAATTGGGACATCTGGGCAAAAAAACGCATGTGTCCCTAAAAAAACGCATGGAAACTGCAAGTAGGAAAAAAATAATAATAAATAAATAATAATTTCAATGCTGTATAGAATTATCCCCTGATTATGTGGGAGGATTTCCTGACCAATTGGGAACAGCATGAACAGCAGGTGTTTGAGAGTTGGGAAGTAATTAAGGAATGGATAAAAATGGAGGCCAGGCAGGCAGACACTTGACCACTGAGGAAGGGAGAGCGAATCTACAGAAACGCGTATGATGTACCTGTATTGAGAAGCCTCCGATAAAACTGTATGGCCATACAGAGAACGAAAAATTTTTTACAGTAAAGGAACAACCACTTTTATCGTCGAAAAGCTGTACCGAAGGAAATTGCGGAACTGAGTGTCAACTCCCGCGATCTTTGGAACTCCCGCGAAATTTGAACCAGCTTGCTGGAAGGAGTGATCAAATAAGCCGGCAGACATTTAAAGCTCCACTCAAGCAACAGGGAGACAGCAGACACCAGACGGTAAGCCAAATACTGATTAAAAGTTTACCTCGACTTTAAAAGGAAATACCATAAGAGACTTTTTATTCCAACATTATCAGGATTCCTGTGGACATTTTATGAATACACTACGTTCCCAGGGGAAATACACCTACAATATTTAAAGTGACACTCATTTTCCCAATCTGAGATAGATTCACAGAGGAATTATCTCCCCCTTCACAATAACAGCATATACAAGACCTGGACAATACTTGAAGTTTTTGGTGTGTGATTTATATCAGTGAATTTATCGACTATAGATTAGTATCGAATATTTTATTTTCATATATTTTAGCATTCAATACAATATCGACTATACTATTATATCTACCATAGTTTATGTGATTGTAGTTTTTGTATGTCATTGCTATAATACACAGTTTTTATTATTTTTATTACTTGAATTTTATGGGGATTTAATAATAAATATTTTCTGCATATGTCAATTTGGTTGCCAAGTGTATGAGTGCTCGCCAATTTTTCCATTGTTACATTTACTTTTTAACAGAGGGTGGGGTGATTCCCTCTATATGAGCTTGCAGCACCACCCTGTAACTACTAAGGAGTGAGCCACTACAACCCATTACTATGTTATAGGATATGTTATTTTGTACTCCTAGTTACATGTGGAGTTCCAAAAAGTTACCGCTCTGTCTATATTTCCACAGGCAACACATTTGCCACATGCTTTGTTGCCCCAAGATATCCCCTTTGTACCAAAAAAGCCTGGTATTTTCCAAACGTAATGACTCTGAACCAACCGGTCCCTGAAATTTGTTGCTCTTATATTAGTTATTGAGGGATTGGGCGGCAAAATGTGTTGTAAATGTAATAAATCCTAAGAACCTCCCAAAATTTTCCCAAGGCTGAATGTACCTCTGGCCATTCAGTATTTAATCCAGTGATGAATCTAATAGTATCCGAATCCGATCTTCTGATTTCGTTATGGAGGAGGTCTCTCCTTTTTGATTTTTGGGCTCTTACATATGCCCTCTCAATGCATCTTATTCCATAGCCTCTCTGTTCGAATCTATGGCAAAGCTCCTCCACCTTCAATTCAAAAGACTCATCAGATGCACATATTCTGTGCACTCATCCAAGTTGGTAGTCTGTAGAAAACGTTCCGCCACTTCCACTTCCAGTCCATCCTTATGTCCTGTAAGTGCAGATGAGAAATATTGTATGTGTGTATGATATATTTTTTGGGCAATGTTTTTTTAATCATTTAATCATTTTGTGATTTGGCACTTGCATGTCACCACTACACCTTGCACTCAGCACTTTTGCACAGTTGCACTGGTCACTTTATTAACTTTGTTTAGTTGTTGTTTTTTTGTCCGAATTAATTATTTTCATTTTTATATCACTGTAAATGAGGTTTAAAAAAAGTTTTTATTCCTCTCCTCTATTGGCTTATTGAGGTTTTATCACGTCCACTAGCACCAATCATGTATTATTTGTTTTATAATGGTTGTTGTATGAATTATATATTTTTATTATTATATTATTTATGAATTATATTAGTATGCAACAAAACGGTATAGGTAATATGATGCCCAAGATAATGTATGAAATATATATATGTATAGTGTTTTATATTGCATGAACCCTATGGGTACATGGGTTAGATATATAACTAATAATCTGTGGTCTCTTCAGTGGTTATGTTGACATTTTTATTGGCGCTGTTCCCCTATTGCTATGTATTTCATGGGTGTATATATATATATATATATATATATATATATATATATACTCTTCTTTAGTTTGAGACAGGGACTCCTTGAAAAAAAATGATGCTATTACAGATGTACCATAGTTAGCACTCCCGCTGTTAACTCAAATTTTTTAACTCATTTCATTATCTTGAGACAAAAGCCATTGAAAAGCAATTGAAGGTGTTTGCTTAGATTAGATAACCAAACTCAGAAATCTCAGAAAAAAGGAGTGCTAACCATGTTGTACCTGTAGCTTCTAATGTATTTTTAACCATATCTGCCGATAGGTCATTCTTCACTTTGGTCGGTTCTCACATGATCGACCTAGTCATGTGATTGATCTTTTCATTTTTGCTTTTGGGCTGTTGTGTCGCGTGATCTGACTAGGTCATATGATTTGTATGGCGTGGCTGGTCGGGTCTCACGAGATATAGGGCCGGACCTCTCAAGAGGTTTTTATTCTGGCCGTTTTCAGCGGCATATGACCGGTCATGTGATCATGTTTGATCATATGATCTGACCAGATTTTGGGGGCCATGTTTGTGAACACAGATCATCATACTAGGCATGAGTATTATTCCACCAATAGGGTTTCGATGGGCTCAGGTGCCAAGAATTATAATATAATTTAGTTTGGCCGAATTAGGTATGATATAAATAGGATAGGGATTAGATGGATAGACATGCCCCGGGAGGAAGTGTAGGCGAAACGTACGTTGGGGTGAAGGTCCCTGCTGTAATCCCGGTCTGTAAAACTTCCAGCTTTGTTTGCATCTTAATTTTTCATGTTGCCTTATTGTCTGTAAATTATGCTGGTTGCTGGAGCCCCTATTGGGCTTGGTTTTTATTTTTTGATCAATTATATAGGCACTAATATAATTTTTATGGATTATCTGGGTTTGGATATCCACTTCATCACGGATATAGTATTTTGTAGTAGTCAATTGTGGTGTTATATATCCTCTATATGTCTTTACAGACTGTGTGGATTCAGAAGGGTACATTCAGTGTCAACACCTTCTACATTGCTACTATTTTTAATGTTTATTGATGTACTGTATATTGTGAGATTTTTTGAATAAAATGATGTTATTATATTATATGTGTGTTATTTCTGGTGTGTGTTAACATATTTTATTGCTCAAAGAGTCCATTAAAAGGATATGTAGGGTTTTTAATTTGTTATTTTGGGGACTAATAGGTATTACACTAATACAGATAATTGGCGAATTTGATTCTGGAGAAGACGGATGACTGCAGAGGACAGAATAATTACAGAAAGATGTAGCATATACTGCCTGCATCATTCCTTCTACATGTAGTTCAGAAGCATAGTAAAGTAGAAACCAAATTTCTTCAGTATCTTCACATCTAGAGATACTAATTTTCTTTTTAAACAATCCCCAAATATGCAGTCATTTAGACCCCAAAATCTCTATGTCTACTAAAAACAGGCTATGCACTCCCCATTTCTCACATTCAGATTACTACGCAAGCCTTTT
Source organism: Bufo bufo (assembly GCF_905171765.1). Taxonomy (NCBI): domain Eukaryota; kingdom Metazoa; phylum Chordata; class Amphibia; order Anura; family Bufonidae; genus Bufo; species Bufo bufo. Next base: position 247,154,834 of record NC_053394.1, read on the forward strand.
GAAAGTTAGGGATAAGACATTTTTAAGTATTCTACATCCCCAAACCTAACAACATCTTATTGTAAACTTTTTCTAAACCTGACAAAATACCACTCTTGCTTATTGGAGATCATAAAATCATCTTACCACATTCTAGATGTGAAATTCATTTTTACGGTATGTTCGACAATTAGAAAATATTTAAAATTAGCGGGCTTAACACGCAAGGGATTACACCAGATACCCAGTAATGCAGAGAGAAAAGAAAGACTGAGTATATGTGTCTACTTTGGCACCTTTATTGAGGATGGCATAGAAGTCTATTCATTCAAACAGCTGGTGGCGCTATGATAACATTAATCCTGAAATATAAGGGTACTCACCTTTAATTCTGCTTCATCTCTCATTCACTGGTAGAGATGTCCCAAACTATTCGCCGGAGAACAGTTCCCGGCGAACATCGCTTGTTCGCGTTCGCCGCGGCTGGCGAGCATATGCGATGTTCGGTCCGCCCCCTATACGTCATCATTGAGCAAACTTTGACCCTGTATCTCACACATTCCAGCCAATCAGCATACCCTCCCTCCCAGACCCTCCCACCTCCTCTAAAAAAGCAAGGACGGCAGCCCTCTTAGATTCATTCTGAAGCTGCAGTGTTAGTTAGAGCAGGGAGAGTGCTGCTGCTGAATGAATAAGGAAATCATTAGCTAGGCCAGTGTTCTGTGTCCACTCCAGTCCTCAAAGACTCATCTGCTGTAAGGACAGCGTCCTGACAGCACCCCAAAAAGCCCTTTTTAGGGATGGTACATCAGTCTGCTTTTATATATATTTTTCTATATATATATATATTGCAGTTGCCTGGCCGTGTGCGAGAGGCCACAGGCCCACAGACTGTACTGTGTGCACACCACTCATATAGGGTGGCACAGTACCTTGCAGATAAAAAAGTCATTTAATTTTTCCTCTGTAATATAATTGCAGTTGCCTGCCAGTGAGTGTCAGGCCCACAGACTGTACTGTGCCCACTGCCCACCACTCATATAGGGTGGCACAGCACCTTGCTGTTAAAAAATTCATTTAATTTTTCCTCTGTAATATAATTGCAGTTGCCTGCCAGTGAGTGTCAGGCCCACAGACTGTACTGTGCCCACTGCCCACCACTCATATAGGGTGGCACAGCACCTTGCTGTTAAAAAATTCATTTAATTTTTCCTCTGTAATATAATTGCAGTTGCCTGCCAGTGAGTGTCAGGCCCACTGACTGTACTGTGCCCACTGCCCACCACTCATATAGGGTGGCACAGATAAAAAAGTCATTTAATGACCTTTAATGAGATCCGTGAGGACGAGGAACGGGACATGAATAGCTCGGCATCCAACCTTGTGAAAATGGGGTCTTTCATGCTGTCATGCCTGTTGAGGGACCCTCGTATAAAAAGGCTGTAGGAGAAGGACCTGTACTGGGTGGCCACGCTACTAGACCCCCGGTATAAGCAGAAAGTGCCTGAAATGTTATCGAATTACCGGAAGTCGGAAAGGATGCAGCAGTTACAAAACAAGTTAAAAAGTATGCTTTACACAGCGTATAAGGGTGATGTCACAGCACAACGGGAATCTAACAGGGGAAGAGGTGAAAGTAATCCTCCTCCTACCACGACCACGCTGGCAAGGACAGGACGCTTTACAGACGTGTTGTTGATGGAGGACATGCAGAGCTTTTTAAGTCCTACGCATCGCCACAGCCCTTCGGGGTCCACCCTCAGAGAACGACTCGACCGACAGGTAGCAGACTACCTCGCTTTAACTGCAGATATCGACACTCTGAGGAGCGATGAACCCCTTGACTACTGGGTGTGCAGGCTTGACCTGTGGCCTGAGCTATCCCAATTTGCGATAGAACTTCTGGCCTGCCCCGCTTCAAGTGTCCTGTCAGAAAGGACCTTCAGCACAGCAGGAGGTATTATCACTGAGAAGAGAAGTCGCCTAGGTCAAAAAAGTCTAGATTACCTCACCTTTATTAAGATGAATGAGGCATGGATCCCGAAGGGACTGACAGTGGGGGATGCATTTGACTAAAAAAGGCCTGATGAGATGCCTTGGGCTAAAAATGGTCCCCATGCTGCTGTATTTAATCTCTGCATACCGGATGACTTGCGTGACTTCTCCGCCACCAATTAGGGTTCAAGCCGCAATGTTTTAGTACACTTTCTGCCTGGAAAGCGGCTGCAACAATACCTGATTTTTTCAGGCATGTGTACATGCCTAATTTTTCTGGCCTCTGGTGCTGCACTGTGGCTGCAAAAACAAAACAAAAAAAAAAGGCACATACATGTGTCAATTCCCCTTCGTGATCGTTACCTTGTTGTGGTGAAGGGGCTTGCGTATCACAATGAAGCGATCACCTCTATGAGTGTGCTGGCAATGTTGGCACACCCCAGATGATAAGGTCGTTGCTTCATTGTGAACAGACCAAAAGCGATCGGCTGGATAATTTTTCATAGAAAAAACATAAATTTTCTTTGTGATCATCTAAGGTGATCATTAAAGCCTACTAGGCCAACAATGGGCCCACACTGCAGAATCATTGTTTTCTGGGTCACTTAACTGTCACTAAACTACCTCAGCACGACCATAGGCTTTGAAAAACCGCCTGCAATCTCCCGAACGTGCGCACGAGCACAGTCATCACTACACCAAGATTGACGCATAGAGGAATAAAATTTGTGTCAACTATTGACATCTCTTTGCGGTTGTTTGCGGTGCGTTAAACGGGGAGTTTGGTCTGTCAGAGTTTGGTCTGTCACTGTGAAGCGGGCGTAACCCTTACACCACCTGATCGATACAACATCATACCTGATCGTATACACACACTGGATGTTTTAAAGCACGTTATTCCAAACAATTTAGGAATGTTAGGTGATTTATGCCCTTTATGGATTAAAACCCGACTCTGCGTCAACTACGTAATTTTCCATGGGAGTTTTGCCATGGATCCCCCTCCAGCATGCCACAGTCCAGGTGTTAGTCCCCTTGAAACAACTTTTCCATCACTATTGTGGCCAGAAAGAGTCCCTGTGGGGTTTTAAAATTCACCTGCCTATTGAAGTCTATGGCGGTTCGTCCGTTCGCAAACATTTGCGTAAATTCACGTTCACCGTTCGCAAACGGAAAATTTTATGTTCGCGACATCTCTATTCACTGGTCATAGGTCCTGTCCCACACTTCCTTATCCTCTATAATAGTGCCCCTTCCACCACTTGAGTAAGTGTAAATATAAAGAATGTTAACAGTAATGGACTGGATTTCAGTCTACGCCTTTAAATAGAACAAAACCAAATACTGGGTATCCGACATCAATTTTATGTATTCTATCAATGACAACTTTCTTTCCTTTCTGCCCTTAAAAATTAATTACAGACAGTAAGAGAAGGAGCATTTCCATTTCATATATCATCTATGTGGATCACTATAATGTGCTAGAACTTACTTCATCATGATCAGATTAGTTTGGTAAGGGTACTTTCACACTAGCGTTAAAGTTTTCCGGTATTGAGTTCTGTCACAGGGGCTCAATACCGGAAAAAAAAACGCTTCCGTTTTATCCTAATGCAGTCTGAATGGAAAGCATTCCGTTCAGTATGCATCAGGATGTCTTCAGTTCAGTCCCTGTTACAGTATTTTCTCCGGCCAAAATTCCGGAACACTTGCCGTAATGCCGGATCCGGCATTAATTTTCATTGAAATGTATTAATGCCGGATTCCGGAAAACACAGTCAGCTTAGTCAGTGAAAAAAAGCGATAAGACATTCTTCAGATACATAAATGAAAAAAGGAAACTAAAACAAGGAATTACCAAATTAAAAACAAAAGAAGGAAGGTATATGGAAGAAGATAAAGAACTAGGTGACTGCCTCAATGAATACTTCTGTTCAGTTTTTACAAAGGAAAATAAATGGAAAAGGACCTCAGTTAGGAAGGAAGACTAATGAATCTTTTGATGCATATGTCTTTACAGAGGAAGAGATTCTAAGTTAACTGTCTAAAATTAATACAAATACGTCACAGGGGCCTGATGGGATACACCCAAAGCTATTAAAAGAGCTTAGCGGTGAACTAGCAAAACCATTAACAGAATTATTTAACCAATCACTGGTAACAGGAGTCGTCCCAGAAGATTGGAAATTAGCAAATGTTGTGCCCATTCACAAGAAAGGTAGTAGGGAGGAATCGGGCAACTAGAGGCCAGTAAGCCTGACATCAATAGTGGGGAAATTGATGGAAACCATACTTAAGGAAAGGATTGTGGAACATCTAAAATCCCATGGATTGAAAGATGACAAACAGCATGGGTTTACTTCAGGGAGATCATGTCAAACTAATCTTATAGATTTTTTGGATTGGGTGACTAAAATAATAGATGGCGGAGGTGCAGTAGACATCGCTTATCTAGACTTTAGTAAGGCTTTTGATACTGTCCCACATAGAAGGCTTATCAATAAATTGCAGTCTTTGTGTTTGGACTCCCATATTGTTGAATGGATTAGGCAATGGCTGAGGGACAGACAACAGAGGGTTGTAGTCAATGGAGTATATTGAGACTATGGTCTTGTTACCAGTGGGGTACCTCAGGGATCTGTTCTGGGACCCATATTGTTTAATATCTTTATCAGCGAAATTGCAGAAGGCCTTGATGGTAAGGTGTGTCTTTTTGCTGACACAAAGATTTGTAACAGGGTTGATGTTCCTGGAGGGATACACCAAATGGAAAAGGATTCAGGAAAACTAGAGGAATGGTCAAAAATCTGGCAACTAAAATTTAATGTTGATAAGTGCAAGATAATGCACCTGGGGCGTAAAAACCCAAGAGCAGAATATAAAATCAGTGATACAGTCCTAACCTCAGTATCTGAGGAAAGGGATTTAGGGTTTATTATTTCAGAAGACTTAAAGGTAGGCAGACAATGTCATAGAGCAGCAGGAAATGCTAGCAGAATGCTTGGGTATATAGGGAGAGGCATTACCAGTAGAAAGAGGGAGGTGCTCATGCCGCTCTACAGAGCACTAGTGAGACCTCATTTGGAGTATTGTGCGCAGTACTGGAGACCATATCTCCAGAAGGATATTGATACTTTGGAGAGAGTTCAGAGAAGAGCTACTAAACTAGTACATGAATTGTAGGTTAAAACTTACCAGGAAAGATTAAAGGACCTTAACATGTATAGCTTGGAAGAAAGACGAGACAGAGGGGATATGATAGAAACTTTCAAATACATAAAGGTAATCAACAAGGTAAAAGAGGAGAGAATATTTAAAAGAAGAAAAACTGCTACAAGAGGACATTGTTTTAAATTAGAGGGGCAAGGGTTTAAAATAATATCAGGAAGTATTACTTTACTGAGAGAGTAGTGGATACATGGAATAGCCTTCCTGCAGAGGTGGTAGCTGCATACAGTGAAGGAGTTTAAGCATGCATGGGATAGGCATAAGGCCATCCTTCATATAAGATAGGGCCAGGGGCTTTTCATAGTATTCAGTATATTGGGCATACTAGATGGGCCAAATGGTTCTTATCTGCCGACACATTCTATGTTTCTATGTAAAACCGGATCCGGTTTCCTGGTCTGCGCATGTGCAGACCTTTAAATCTGTGGAAAAAAAAAATACCGGATCCGTTTTTCCGGATGACACCGGAGAGACGGATCCGGTATTGCATTTGTGAGCTGGATCCGCATCCGGCTCCGGAAACAAATGCTATCCGTTTGCATACGGATTTCTGGATCCTGCAGCCAGTTCCGGCGATGGAAAGTATGAGTGATCTCTCATAAATCCATTATAATTTTGAGATATAGGCCTATGGAATCCCAGCTAATTTTTTCTATATATTGTTACCAGATTGATTATGCACCAAACCTTTGTAAAAAATAAATAAATAAATAAATTTACATAAAAGAATATAAATATTAGAAACAACTGTCTATGCTTTTCAATGCACTTAACTCCTTCATAGCACATGGGTGAATGCCACAAGGATACTGTAATTTGTCTGTTTTATTCTTTTTTTTTTTTTTTTACTTCTCTCCATTGTCACCCTCACAATATTATGTTACTTTTGATTCTCACGTTCATCCTTATTTATTAGAGCTTAAATATGATTGAATAAACTAATAACAGTCCTGTGCTACTATAATGGTTTATAGACTGAATACTTGAAATTATTTGAAATATTTATATATGGTTCATTTATTAGAGAATTGCAAGCTAGGTTTGACATATCAGAGATGAATAGTTTAGCTGTTACACAGGAGAGTTAAATTATTTATTATATTACTACATTTTATTATTTTAGGAAACTATTTTTCCCATTGAATAAAGTGTATGATTCAAGCCAAATAATACTAAATAGAAAAAGCATCTAGTTCAATTACCAATAATACAGTCATTAAATACATAAACAGATATATAATGAAGAGGATTAGGGAAATTACATATTTTACACTCCATTTATTTTAATTTTGTACTTGAATGTTATAAATGCACATTTGCCTCTACACAATGAAAATGAACCATTGCAATAACAACAAAAAACAAGAATAGACAAAATACAGGAAGCTCATTTTATGTCAATTTTTAGTATTGTGTGAAAAGGTTTTGCTAGTCAGACAGTTTTACAATTTTACTTTCTGTGCCACTCACAATGAATGCCTGCTGATGCAATCTAGAACTCAGAAGGATTCTTCTCCATACCTCCTGTTGTGAAAACGCAGTTATATTTGAGAATTTTCAGATCTTGCACGAACCCAGGCTAAGCTGCTGCCGTTGAATAAATCAAGTTTTAACAATGGAATCTTTGATATAACAGGCTCTTTTATCATATATAAAATTAGCACTTTAGTAATTGATTTGTAATCTGCATCATATACAAACTTTATTGAACTTAATATTGCAATGGTGCCTGTAATTCCAAAAGGTAAGAGCAAAAAGAAAACTGCAAGAGCTGTTAAAAATGCCCAGGAAACTGTGCATGTTTTTCAGCCACACTTACCATGCAAAGCACACCCTCCTTTAGCTGCAAAGGCAAAATACTCTTCCCTAACATCACCTGATATGCAACGTTTCCACCCGTTGGAACTCCATGATCCATATGTTAGACCTCCTGTACGAGCACAGGAAGGTGGTCAATGATTTCTTAATGTTGCGGACAGGTTTATTTCCCAGTGTGACTTCCACATTAGCCAGTGGCAGCTCATGCTTGACATGTGCCGTTTACTCAGGCCCATTGAAGAGGCCACTTTATTTAACAGTCGGTAGAACTACAGGATGAATGATATCATTCCAATGCTTTACATTGTGGAGGGGATGCTGGGAAATCTGATTGGCAAGGGGACAGAAGATGTGGCGCCTATATCTCATAGCCACTTGGCAGAGGAGGAGGATAAGGCCATGGAATCAGGCATGGATCAACCAGGATTTCCAGACACTGGTGCCTGATGTAACAGAATAGATCATTCTGCCACTAATGATCATACTGTAGTGTGCTGCCACACCAGACTATTCTGCAAAATGGGCTGTTACCTCTAGCCACATGCTGCTGCTACCATTCTGATGCTGCCACCTGCCTGACACCACCTGCCTGCTGCCTCTGCTGCCAATCCTACAATGGGGTTTCTTGGCATACTGATATGCACACATTATATTTTTACAAGGATATGCATTCCACTGGCCCTTGTTATCACACTGCTGTTGTTGGGTTCTGCTACCATCCTGTGTTTTATGCCACTGCTTCTGCCATTTTCATTTCACTTTTTTATTTTTCGATCTACAGAGCTTTATGAAAGCTTGCTTTTTGTGGGACGAACTGTAGTTTTTATTATTTATTTTCCTTTATGGTGTTCACAGCACAGGAATAATTTTTTTTTTATAACTAAGATTTTTTTAGACGTGTCAATACCCGATATGTTTATTTTTTTATTGTTTATACATTTTTATATGTAAAATTTGGAAAGGGGGTTGATTTAAACTTTTAATATTTTAGAAGGTTTTTTTTTGTTTTTGTCTTTACTTTTTAACTCTAGCGCCCTCTAGATCCTGAGATCTTTTGATCTCTTGTCTCGTTTATCCTAATAGAGATCTATAAGGGTAAAAGGCATTATACCGTGCTCCCTGCTGAGCTGTACCTCGTGCACAGTGCAGCATGGCGTTCAGCATGGCAGGCCTAGAAAGCTTTAGAAGTATCCAGACTGCTATGGTAACCGATCAGTTCCCCGCAATTTCACTGCGGGGACTCTGATCAGAAGGCAGATGGATCGCCATTCCCCGTCATTGCAGCTGGGTGTCTGCTGTATGATACAGTCGGCACTTGCCACATATGGAGCCGGATTACTGAAGCAGTCCGCTCTATACATTCCCTCAGCCACAAAGATGTACGGGTATACCTGATTAATAGTGATTTGTGACAAATTAATTTACAAACAAATTTCTTGGCTAACTTCGGAAAAGTTCCGGAATTGAATTTTTCTAAACTTCGCTCATCTCTAGTGTCTACCTTACCAAAATAACACTTTCATCTACATAAGTGTTACATAAATAATGCACATCATCCAATTTAATACAAGGAAGCTAACCCACTGTCTTTTGTCCTTACTATTTTAGGCCTCATGCACACGGCCGTGTTCCACGGCCGAGAGCGGTCCGTGGTAACACGGCCTGGATTCTTGTTGAGAGCAGAAGAGCACGGCGTCATTGGTTGCTCTGACGCCGTGCGCTTCATGCCGCCGCTGCACTACAGTAATACACTCGTATAGTGTATTACTGTAGTGCAGCGGCGGCATGAAGCACACGGCGTCATAGCAACCAATGACGCCGTGTGCTCCTGCTCTCAACAGGAATACAGGCCGTGTTACAACGGACCGCTCTCGGCCGCGGAACACGGCCGTGTGCATGAGGCCTTAGAGTCAATAGAGTGCTTCTGTTCCTGCTTCTATTAAGGTGTCTGGGTCTTTAATTCTTAGGTCCACCGTATCCTCTGGCACATGGGGAGAACTTATTAACCAATTTGAATCCTACAGACAAGTGAGGTGTAATCCCCTAGTTTAAGACTTGTCCTAAATTGCAGCAACACTGAGGGTCTTTTTGCCCTCAGTGTCGCTGCAATTTAGGACAAGTCCTAAACTAGGGGATTACACCTCGCTTGTCTGTGAAAGGACCCCAGGACTGTAAGTTTAGTGCTGCAATAACAAGTGCTTCTACTCACTTCCACAAGGAGAGTTCCTTCACAAACTCTCCTCATTTTCAGAATCTGCAAAATCAAAGTTACTGGTATGGACAAATCCTCAGCGCCACTCGTCCTGTAGGATCTAATGGGGTCATTTATTAAGACTTGCGTCTAATACCCCTTGAGCTGGTGCATGATGTGCCTAAGTTACGTACAGGTGCTGGCCTTTATACAGTATAACTTAGGCACATCCACTGCCATCCTACGGGTCCATTCACACGTCCGCGAAATGGGTCCGCATCCGTTCCGTATTTTTGCGGAATGGGTGCAGACCCATTCATTTTCAATGGGGCTGGAATGTGCTGTCCGCATCTGCGGATCCGCATCCGCATTTGCGGATCCGCACTTCCGCATCCGCAAAAAAGTAGAAAATGTCCTATTCTTGTCCACAATTGCGGACACGATTAGGCATTTTCTATTATAGTGCCGGCGATGTGCGGTCTGCAAATTGCGGAAAGCACATTGCCGGTGTCCATGTTTTGCGGATCCGCAATCTGCGGATCCGCAAAACACTTATAGACGTGTGAATGGACCCTAAATCCATGCCAGCATCCTTGCAGGTATAAATTTAGATCATTTTATAAGCCTAAAACATGTGTAGAAAATGATAAATTAGATGGGCCAACCAGCCTGACTGTGCCACACTCCCTTTTTTAGACCCATCTGGAGCGGGGAAAAGTCGCAGATTTGGCAGAAAATCCCCTTTGTGATTGAATCAGTGACAGATATATGCCAAAAATTGGTGTAAATCTAATAATAAATGACCCCCTAAGTGTTTACTCTCCAGCTCCAAAATTAGACTAGCACATTCATATACATAGTCACAGGTGCATATCCATCAAGCAAAAAATTACTACACAACTTTACACATGCAGGTATATTACACAGGCGGTATATTAGTGTTAGATACCCGTCTGCGGAAGCCACCTTGATGCCTGGTAGATAGGCCCGACACACGTTTGATCAAAAATGTGCACTAAGAGCTTCCATTTTTCCATAGTAGGTATAATACCATTTAGAATGATCCCCATTTCTCAGCTCTATTATTTGCATGTGTAAAGTTGTGCAGTCATTTTTTTTTCAACCATGTTTGCTTGATGGATATGCACCTATGACTATGTATATGAATGTGCTAGTCAAAATTTTCTTGTAGTACAACAGCAAACATGCCAAGAGACGGCCGCCCACCAAAAATCACGGACCGGGCAAGGAGAGCATTAATCAGAGAGGCAGCACAGGGACCTAAGGTAACCCTGGAGGAGCTGCAGAGTTCCACAACAGAGACTGGAGTATCTGTACATAGGACGACAATAAGCCGTACGCTCCATAGAGTTGGGCTTTATGGCAGAGTGTCCAGAAGAAAACCATTACTTTCAGCTAAAAACAAAAAGGCAAGTTGTGAGTTTGTGAAATGGAATGTGGGAGACTCCCAAAATGTGCGGAGGAAGGTTCTCTGGTATGATGAGTAGAGTTGAGCGCGAATATTCGAAAAGCTAATTTTTAGCGCGAATATGGGCACTTTGAGAATTTGCGAACATTTAGAATATAGTGCTATATATTCGTAATGACGAATATACATATTTTTTTTTTTAACACAGTACACATCAGGTGATCATCCCTCTCTTCTAGCTTGGGGCCAATGAGAAGGCTTTGTCACAGCTTAGCAACATCCCTAGCAACCAATAGAAAAGTTACCTACCCCTTACTATATAAGAACCTCCCCAGCAGCCATTTTCTACAGTTTATTTCAGTTATGAAAGAGACAGCAGTATCATTGCTGTGCTCTGAGCTTTGAGTTATTACATTAGACAGTTAACTTATATATATAATTCAGATAGTTAGGGGGGACATAGTCAGTGTAGGTTAGATTGATCTATAGTGTAGCAGATATTGCCAAAAATTAGCAAGCCCGAACATATTGGAGCACTCTATCTGCATATAAAGCTATTCTAATGTTCTGCCGTGCCAACCATTTTCTCCAGTCTCAGAAAACTTATACCAGCTTGAAAAATGTAGCATAATTGCCCCACGCCTGTATTTCACGCGCATTACGCGAATAATACATTGCCGATTTTTCGCAATCAAGAATATAATCTCAAATTCTCGAATTTGCTAATATATGATGAATATTCTAGAAAATATTCACAAAATATCGTGAATTCGAATATTGCCCCTGCCGCTCATCACTATTGATGAGACTAAAATTTAACTTTTCGCCCATCAAAGAAAACGCTATGTCTGGCGCAAACCCAACACATCACATCACCCGAAGAACACCATCCCCACAGTGATATATGGTAGTGGCAGCGTCATGCTGTGGGGATGTTTCTCAACAGCCAGGACTGGGAAACTGGTCAGAGTTGAGGGAAAGATGGATGGTGCTAAATACAGGGTTATTCTTGAGCAAAACCTGTACCACTCTGTGCGTGATTTGAGGCTAGGACGGAGGTTGACCTTCCAGCAGTACAATGACCCCAAACACACTGCTAAAGCTACACTTGACTGGTTTAAGTGGAAACATGTAAATGTGTTGAAATGGCCTAGTCAAAGCCCAGATCTCAATCCAATAGAAAATCTGTGGTCAGACTTAAAGATTGCTGTTCACAAGCGCAAATCATCCAACTTGAACGAGCTGGAGAAGTTTTGCAAGGAGGAATGGGCAAAATCCCAGTGATAAGATGTGGCAAGCTCATAGAGACTTATCCAAAGTGACTTGTAACTGTGATTTGCAAAAAAAGGGGGTTAGTCAGCACCTCCCAGTGCGCAGGTGCACGCTGCCATGGCAAAGACCTAGAGGAAAAAAAGGAGACAATGCAGCAGCACTCTGCAAATCAGATAAAGTACAACAATGCTTACAAAAATTATGGTGCTAATACTACGCTTATTTATAAAAGCGAGATGCTTGGACAATGAATTTTGTACAAAACCATCTAAGCCCATCTGCCGAACGTCAAGGCGATCTCTGTTAGACGGGTCCTAACACTAAATACTACCTGTTATGTGCCATAATGACCGCCATAAAATTCAGGGAGTGTTGGACCCACATGCATGTTGGATCCACTCTGCCTTTTTCCATTATTTGTGCCAAAATGGCCTCCATTACAAGGGATGCAGGTACCAACATGCATGCTGAGCCCACTCTATACCCTTCCTGGTGCTAGACAGCTTCCAATGAATGTAGTGAGAGCAGGCTACAGCTTTATACTGAAAGTAATTAAAATCAGCCTATGGGGCAGACAGGCTAATCAGGAGTGCACGACTCGCTGGAGTGCCACATCTCCAGCATTGTAAATCTGCAAAAAAAGGGGGTTAGTCAGCACCTCCCAGTGCGCAGGTGCACGCTGCCATGGCAAAGACCTAGAGGAAAAAAAGAGACAATGCAGCAGCACCCTGCAAATCAGACAAAGTACAACAATGCTTACAAAAATTATGGTGCTAATACTACGCTTATTTATAAAAGCGAGAGTTGTGCACTCCTGATTAGGCTGTCTGCCCCATAGGCTGATTTTAATTATTTTCAGTATAAAGCTGGCTGTAGCCTGCTCTCACTACGTTCATTGGAAGCTGTCTAGCACCAGGAAGGGTATAGAGTGGGCTCAGCATGCATGTTGGTACCTGCATCCCTTGTAATGGAGGCCATTTTGGCACAAAAAATGGAAAAAGGCAGAGTGGATCCAACATGCATGTGGGTCCAACACTCCCTGAATTTTATGGCGGTCATTATGGCGCATAACAGGTAGTATTTAGTGTTAGGACCCGTCTAACAGAGATCGCCTTGACGTTCGGCAGACGGGCTTGGATGGTTTTGTACAAAATGCATTGTCCAAGCATCTCGTTTTTATAAATAAGCGTAGTATTAGCACCATAATTTTTGTAAGCATTGTTGTACTTTGTCTGATTTGCAGAGTGCTGCTGCATTGTCTCTTTTTTTTTCCTCTTGTAACTGTGATTGCAACAAAAGGTGGCTCTACAAAGTATTGACTTTAGGGGGGTGAATAGTTATACACATTGGCTTTTTCTGTTATTGTGTCCTATTTGTTGTTTGCTACACAATAAAAAAAAAAAACATCTTCAAAGTTGTGGGCATGTTTTGTAAATTAAATGATGCAAATCCTCAAACAATCCATGTTAATTCCAGTTTGTGAGGCACCAGAACACGAAAAAAGTTAAGGGGGAGTGGTGAATACTTTTGCAAGGCACTGTATATCCTCAGTTTCTTTAGCAAGGCAGTGGTCATCTTGGATGTGTGTTTGGGGTCGTTATCATGTTGGAATACTGCCCTGTGGCCCAGTTTCCGGAGGGAGGGGATGATGCTCTGCTTCCGTATGTCACAGTACATGTTGGCATTCACGGGTCTCTCCCTGAACTGTAGTTCCCCACAGCCGGCAACACTCATGTAGCCCCAAACCATAACACTCCTAACACCATGCTTGACTGTAGGCAAGACACACTTGGCTTTGTACTCCTCACTTGGTTGCCGCCCCACACGCTTGACACCATCTGAAACAAACAAGTGTATTTTGGTCTCACCAGACCACAGGACATGGTTCCAGTAACCCATGTCCTTAGTCTGCTTGTCTTCAGCAAGCTGTTTGTGGGTTTTCCTGTGCATCATCTTTAGAAGAGGCTACCTTCTGGTATGACAGCCATGCATACCAATTTGATGCAGTGTGCGGCGTATGGTCTGAGTACTGACAGGCTGACCCCCCACCCCTTTAACCTCTGCAGCAATGCTGGCAGTCCCCATACGTCTATTTTGAAAAGACAACCTCCGAAATGACCCTGAGCACATGCACTAAACTTCTTTGGTCGATGGTGGGGATGCCTGTTCTGAGTGGAACTTATGTTAAACCACTGTATGGTCTTGGCCACCTTGCTGCAGCTCAGTTACAGGGTGTTGGCAATCTTCTTATAGCCTAGGCCGTCTTTATGTAGAGCAACAATTATTATTTTTTAGAGAGTGTGAGAGCGATAACACCAAATTTAACACGTCAGCTCCCCATTTACACCTGAGACCTTACAATTAGAGATGAGCGAATCGAAGTTGACAAAGTGGAATTCGATTTGCATTTCAGGAAAAATTCGATTCGCACCGAATCGCATTTTTTCCTAAAATGCCTGCTGCACATGTTAGGACATACAGCAAAGCACTCTGGGAACGAGGGATCACCCACAATGTCATGCATGCAGCCAATCAACAGCCAGCCCCTGTGATGTCACAGTCCTATAAATAGCCCCAGCCATCTTGGATTCTGCCATTTTCCAGTGTACTTAGTGCAGGCAGAGATGTGACAGGCGCTAGGGACAGTACTAGAAAATACTTTATTGTGCTGAAAAAACGATTTCTAAGTTGAGGAAAAGATTATTCATAGTGTAGGGAAAGGATAGGGAGGCATTATCTACACTATAAAAGAAAAACAGGGTCCAATAGGGGAGTGTACAGCCTGGGTAATAGGAGCAATTCTATTACACCTTGATGCACTAACTCAGGATCCAAATTGCACTAAATGATAGCTCAGTAATTACAGCAAACCTTGCTTGTTATTGGGGTGCAAGTGCTGTGTGATACATCCATTTACGGGGTGTATTAATAGGAAATATACATACGTCTTATTAGCCATTCTGCAGTGATTTTTGATCGTTATACTTTTTTTGGGGGGTGTATTAATAGAAAAAAGAATACGCCTTAATTGCCGTTCTGCAGTGACGTTACATTGTACTACAGCCATTTATGGGGTGTATTAATAGGAAATATATGTACGTCCTATTAGCTGTTCTGCGGTGAATTTTGATTGTTATACTTTTTTTTGGGGGGGTGTATTAAAGGGAACCTGTCATCAACTTTATGCTGTCCATACTAACGGCAGCATAATGTAGAGACAGGTGAGTTGATTTCAGCGGTCTGTCATTTAAAAGTTAAAAGTAAGTGGTTGCCGAGAACCAACATCACAATCATTGCAGACTGGGCCTGAAAAAGAGTCACGGCCACCTGAGAAGAGTCGTGGTTATTCATGAATTCCTGCTCTCCCTGCCCACCTGCTGATGACTGACAGTCTTCTACCTAGCTTTCTCCCTTTCTCTCTAGGAGAGAACTGCCAATCATCAGCAGATGGGTGAGAGTGCAGGAGATTCTGATTGACCATGACACTTCTCAAGTAGATTTGACTCTTTTCAAGGCCTGGGCTGCACCGCTGAAATCAGTATTTCTGTCACTATTTTATGCTGCCCTCAGTGAGGTCAGCATAAAGTTGATGACAGGTTCCCTTTAATAGGAAAAAGAATATGTCTTAATTGCCATTCTGTGGTGAAGTAACGTTGTACTACAGCTTTTTTTTGTGTATTTAATTTTAATTTTAATTTAATTCTTTTAATATACAGTATGTCAGGCAGACAAGTGACAGGTCATTCAAAGGGAATGGGCAGTGGCCAAAATGGTGCTTGAATGGTTGACTCGGTCTTCGACTTCATCGCAAGTCACATCAGACGGTGGGTTCCTCTGACACAACGCTTAGTTGGCATGGCCCAGGAGGAGGCCCTGTGCCCCAAACTGTTTTCAACCTGCCTCTGTCATTTTCTGTTCCCTCAGTGTTTGAAGTATTATATGTCATAGACTCGGCTTCACTTTTCAGCAAGGATGTGCTACTAGAGGGCAGTCAGAATCTACTGCCTAGCCAAGATTTGGAGGAGACATCCGCCACTTCTTTCGGTAGGCGGGCAAGTAGTGATAATGAGAGTCGCGTGGGAGCAGGTGTTGCGAGCGGTCAGACTCATGGCCCTAAGAGCATTGTGGGGGACATCAGTGACGTGCAGACAGTAGCAGATGATGATGTAGCGATCACACTTGGGGCTGGGTAAAGAAGGGGCTTCATCATCATCAAGAGAAGAGGGTGGCAGCTTGCGTGTAAAGCAGTGGCTGAGCCAGCAAGGTGGCAGTGTGGCCGTGAGTCAGCAGGTTGGCAGCAGTGGGAGGTCGGGAGCCAAACATGTTTGGGGTAGACCACCCGCTTCACAGGAGCCTACAAGCCCGGAAAGTAGTGGTGCAAGGGATCACAGAGGCAGCGGTAGCAGGCAGTCAGCGTGGAATGTTGGTGGAAAATGCCATACTTGGCAGTGTGGCAATTCTTTGTTAAGCCGCCGGAGGAGGTGAACGTGGCTATTTGCCGAATTTGTGGGGAGAAGGTGAAGTGTGGTCAGGGTGCCAATGTTGGCACCACGGCCCTGCGTCAACACATGCAGCGTCACCATAAAGTGGCCTGGGAGAACCGTGGCTCCGATGTGGTGGTCCAGTCTGCTGCAGCAACTGCTGCATAATCCAGTGGCATGCACCCGATTTCATGAAGTCAAGGCTCCACCACCTCATCCGAAGGGAGCTGTCTGTCCTTCCCACCATCTACTGGACCTGAGGCTCCTGCTCCTTGTCTTCCTACTCCTCGTCACTCATTTCATCAGCAATCGATCACCAAAGTGATTTCTAAGAGACAACAATACTCGTGTGCTCATCAAACGGAACAGAAGCTGAACATACTCCTGGCCAAGTTGCTGGTACTGCAGTCTCTCCCTTTCGAAGTGATGGACTCTGCACCTTTCAGAGCACTGATTGCTTGTGCGGAGCTGAGGTGGAGAGTCCCAAGCCGTTGTTTATTTGCCAGAAAGGCAGTACCAGCCCTGCACACACATGTAGAACAGAAGGTGGGCCAGTCCTTGAGCCTGTTTGTGTCTGCCAAAGTGCACAGCAGTGCCGACATGTGGAGCTGTAACTACGGTCAAGGACAATATTTGTCCTTTATGGCCCACTGGGTAAATGTGGTTCCTGCCCAGTCAGACCAGCAACTTGGCCAGGTGACACCACTTCCGCCTCCACGTTCTCATGCCATTGGTCCTGTGACAATGTCCGCCTCTGCCTCCTCATCCTCCACTGGTGTCCTCAGCTTCCACTTCAGGGACAATTCACAGTCCTCCTCCAGCATACCACATGTGCAAGGCACGGCGGTGTCACACTATTCTGCACCTAGTTTGCCTGGGTGAACAGAGTCACACAGGGGAGGAACTGCTCTGCGTCCTTCTTTAAGAAATCAAATCCTGTCTTTCTCCTTGACAACTCAAAATTGAACCCATGGTGACCGACAACAGGAAGAACATGATGTCTGCACTGCGTCAAGGAATGATGAGCAATGCGCCCTGCAAGGCACACATGTTCTGGTTGTAATGCATGTGTTCTGGTTGTAAAGCATGTGTTCTGGTTGTAAAGCTGTTCCTGAAGTCTTCACCCCATCTGCAAGACATCCTGAAAATGGCCAGGAAAATTTGCATGCACTTCAGCCACTCATACACCGCAATGCACACCCTCTTAGAGCTGCAGCAGCAGAACGCCATCCCATAACATAGGCTGATATGCAACTTTTCCATACGTTGGAATTCCCCCCTCCATATTTTGGACCGATTATATGAACAGAGAAAGGCCATAAACGATTTCTTGATGATACAGGTTGACAGAGGTACTTCCCTGTGTAACTTCAATGTTAGCCAGTGGCAGCTCATGCGTGACACCTGCCATTTGCATGGACTCTTTGAGGAGGCCACTTTATTTGTCTACTACGGGATGAACAACGTCATTCAACTGATTCATGTACTGGAGTAGATGCTGCTAAATCTGGCTGGTTAGGGGACAGGAGACGTGGCGACTACATCTCACAGCCACATGAGCCATGTAGGGGCTAAACTAGAGGAGGAGGACATTTAAGCACAAGCAATGCATAGACAAATGGCTGTTTTTTCTACACAGGTGACAGGAGAGGAGGAGCAGGAGCAGCCAGAGGAGCTACAGGCTGATGAGGCAGACGAGGCAAATGAAGCAGACACACCTTGGCAGTATGCAGTGGAGATGGAGGCAGGGAGTCCCAAATGGCCCGATGCATGCTCAGTTGCTTGCATATGAACAGCCAAATTGTCACCATTCAGCAGAGGAATGACTACTGGCTCTCCACCATGTTAGACCCTCGCTACCGGTCCAAAATGAGGCCTTTTTTACACCTGCTGAGAGGGAGGACAAACTGAACTACTATAGAGACATCATATGTACTACAAGACAATTTAGACTAGCACATTCATATATATACAGTTGCAAGAAAAAGTATGTGAACCCTTTGGAATTATATGGATTTCTGCACAAATTGGTCATAAAATGTGATCTGATCTTCATCTAAGTCACAACAATAGACAATCACAGTCTGCTTAGACTAATAACACACAAAGAATTAAATGTTACCATGTTTTTATTGAACACACCATGTAAACATTCACAGTGCAGGTGGAAAAAGTATGTGAACCCCTAGACTAATGACATCTCCAAGAGCTAATTGGAGTGAGGTGTCAGCCAAATGGAGTCCAATCAATAAGATAAGATTGGAGGTGTTGGTTACAGCTGCCCTGCCCTATAAAAACACACACCAGTTCTGGGTTTGGTTTTCACAAGAATGATGTGAATGATGCCTCGCACAAAGGAGCTCTCAGAAGACCTACGATTAAGAATTGTTGACTTGCATAAAGCTGGAAAGGGTTATAAAAGTATCTCCAAAAGCCTTGCTGTTTATCAGTCCACGGTAAGGAAAATTGTCTATAAATGGAGAAAGTTCAGCACTGCTGCTACTGTCCCTAGGATTGGCCGTCCTTTAAAGATGACCGCAAGAGCACAGCGCAGACTGCTCAATGAGGTGAAGAAGAATCCTAGAGTGTCAGCTAAAGACTTACAAAAGTCTCTGACATATGCTAACATCCCTGTTAGCGAATTTACGATACGTAAAACACTAAACAAGAATGGATTTTATGGGAGGATACCACAGAGGAAGCCACTGCTGTCCAAAGAAACCATTGCTGCACGTTTACAGTTTGCACAAGAGCACCTGGATGTTCCACAGCAGTACTGGCAAAATATTCTGTGGACAGATGAAACCAAAGTTTAGTTGTTTAGAAGAAACACACAACACTATGTGTGGAGAAAAAGAGGCACAGCACACCAACATCAAAACCTCATCCCAACTGTGAAGTATGGTGGTGGGGGCATCATGGTTTGGGGCTGCTTTGCTGCATCAGGGCCTGGACGGATTGCTATCATCGAAGGAAAAATGAATTCCCAAATTATTTCATTTATCATATATAATATTCCACTTTGGCATACTGCTCCCCGACAAGCGTCCCCGTCACCATGGGAACGCCTGTGGGTTAGAATATACCATCGGATCTGAGGTTTTACGATCTCAGGGAAAACTCAGATCTGATGGTATTTTCTAACCCATAGGCGTTCCCATGGTGACGGGGACGCTTGTCGGGGTGTTGTATGCTGAAGTTGATTAAATAACGATTTTGTCATGCGCTCGGGCACACGTATTAAACCATTACGATTTTTCTGTTGTAATATTCATGAACTCGAATATTATAACAGAGATTATTGGTTTAGATTAGAATAGGACGAATATTCTAAAATTGAATATACAGCAATATATTCTTTATTTAGAATATTCGTCATATATGGTCCATCTTCCTTCCAGCTTCAAATCAGTTGCTCGTGGGCCAATGGCTCATTGACCCACAAGCAAGAAGCAGGGAGGAATCATATATTTTCAGATTGAAAAAAAAAAATACGAATATTCGATTTCACGAATATATGGAACTATATTCTGAATATTTGCGAAATCTCGAAGTTGCGATATTCGAGATAAAAATTTGAAATTTGAATATTCGCGCTCGACACTAGCTCAGACAGATCTTTTCTGGATGCTCCCATTGAGGTGAGGGAGGTTAGGGCAGCGATAGAGAACATAATAGTGGGGAAGTCTCCTGGTCCGGACGGTTTCCCGGTAGAATGGTACAAGGCAGATATAGTATATGTGAGGGGGGAAACTTTTCAAGATGGGTGGTGACCATGGCGGCCATTTTGAAGTCGGCCATTTTGAATCCAACTTTAGTTTTTTCAATAGGAAGAGGGTCATGTGACACATCAAACTTATTGGGAATTTCACAAGAAAAACAAGGGTGTGCTTGGTTTTAACATAACTTTATTCTTTCATGAGTTATTTACAAGTTTCTGACCACTTATAAAATGTGTTCAATGTGCTGCCCATTGTGTTGGATTGTCAATGCAACCCTCTTCTCCCACTCTTCACACACTGATAGCAACACCGCAGGAGAAATGCTAGCACAGGCTTCCAGTATCCGTAGTTTGATCCTGTACAATAGATAACCAATGTGCGTTCAATCTAAAGGGTCTAGCACAGATGTGTTGTCCCCCTGTCTTAGTAGCTATCAAGATCGGCGAGTGGTCTGAGATTCCGTGGGTCTCGTATTTCATTTTCAAAATTGAGGCGATCATATCACTATTGGCTAATGAAATATAAATTCTGGACATGGCATTCTATGTCTTGCTAAAGCATGAAAAAACCTGCCTATTGCCATACAACGCCCGCCAGATAGCTATTAGCCCTGTTTCTTGACAAAACCCTTGGAGTAGTAAGTTTTTTCCCTGATTCCCATTGTATTTTGCAACATTGGATACTCTGTCCATTTCGGGATCCAAAACGCAATTAAAGTCCCCCGATAATAATACCGGACACCGCTCTCTACTATATACGAACATGGCAAGTTGATTGAGGACTGTCATGGCAAATGGAGGGGGGATATACAAAAAAGCCAAAATACAACTCCGACCATTCCACCGGCCATGAAGGAAGACGAATCTCCCATCATTATCAATCTGATGTTCCAGGGGTACGTAATCAACATTTTTATGCACATATACACTGACCCCACCGGGAGTATGAAGAGAAGCTGGAGTGGAACTGACATTTTGCCCACTTCTTCAATAGATATACAGGGATCTCTGGTCACGCATGGGTTTCAAGCAATGCCACAATTGCGGGGAGGTGTCGAGAAATCAAGTCAAACACAATAGTCCGCTTTGTTTTATCCCCAAGCCCTCGTACATTCCATATTAAGACTTTATCATTCATTACATTTTAACTTTGTAAGGGAGTCGTCCACTGCTCCATTGCAACAACCGCAACCGCACTCAAACCCACTCCAACCCCCCCTTCCCACGTACCCTCCACCCCCAGGCTCCACCCCCCACAGCCCCAAACTGGTTCACTGGTGAAATTCACCCTGTCAACCTCTTTCTTTACGCCCCACCCGCTCGATGACCACCCTCCCCATCCCGCCAACTCCGCCCCATCACTCCCCTATACTGATCTAGAATCCTATTTCTCCACAGAGTCCAACCATTCAAGGGCGTCTGTAGATTTAGCAAAAAACAGAACAGTATCCCTATAGACGACTCTTAGCTTAGCAGGGTACATCATAGAATATTTGATACTTGCCACTCGTAACCTTTTCTTTATCTCGTAGTACTCTCTGCGCTTATTTTGCGTGTCTTTGGAAAAATCAGGGTATATCTGTATTGTATTGCCATTGTATTCAATCTCCTGCAATTCCCTCTTACGCCTGAGCACCCAGTCTCTATCACTTGAGCATAGTATTTTAATCAAGAGAGGACGAGGGGGTCCACCAGTTGGAGGCTTTTTAAAAGGGATTCTGTGAGCTCGCTCCACGCAAAACACGGGCGAGTCCACACTGGGTCCCAATGCCTGTGTAAGCCATTTTTGTACAAATCTAGCCGGGTTATCCCCTTCCACTCCTTCGGGAAAGCCAACTATTCTCAGATTGTTCCTGCGTGCTCTGTCCTCCAGATCTATCAGCTTCGCATTAACCCTCTTGTATTCCCTATCTAGGTCATCCATCGCCCTACTCATGTTTCCCTGGTCTTTTTTAACTTCGGTTAATCCTGTTTCAATATGTTTGATATTCGCCCTGATTTTATTCATATCATCTCTAATTAGGGTGATGTCAATCTGTACCGCGTTCACGGTAGTAGCAATATCAATCACTGATTGATTAGTGGTCTGTGCTACTCCCAATATGTCCACCAGCTTCCTATCTATGATGTCTAAGCGATCTATGTCAGATGCCCCCGACTTTACGGTTGTGTGCTCCACCCGCCGCGGTGGATCCTCTATGCCCTCCACTAGCTCAAAAGTTTTTTTTCCCCCCTCTAGACTTTGATGTTGGGGATTTAAAATATTTTTCCATTCTGGCTTGTGGGCTGCTTCCAGCCCCAGCTTTTGGTGACACTGTGCCCACAGACTTCCTACTATATTTCGGCTGCATATTCTTACCATGTCCCTTATCCTAAAATCTATACAGTATATCAAAGCCCCAGAGTGGGGAGGGCTGCAAGATGACCAAAAGTTCTCAGCCTCTCAGATTGGAGTTATATTTACCACCGCTGGGCATCCGCAAAAAGAGAAAAAAAATTCACATGTATTAAGGCTGGTTACAGCCTGTATTTGTGGGCGGGGCTGCTGGCTATATCTTCTCACGCGACCTCACCCTGAGGACGGTCGCTTCATGCAGGCTTTCCTCGGTCCGCTCCGTCACTTCCGGTTCGCTGCCACGTCACTTCCGGGTAGGTCTCGGCTCTCTAGGCTTCCTCAGCTGGGGGCAGCGTTCGTCCGGCTCCCGGCCGTGCTTCCTCTGGGGGAGCCTCCTCACAACAGGTGTGTTTCTCTTGTCCGCGGCTAGGGTTCGGCAGGACCGGCATCCACGGCACTTCAGGTGGGGCGGACCGTTCCGCTGGGCTCAGCCTGCGCCACAAGTTCCTTAGCCCCTACCATCGCTAATTCACGCACGCCTCGTTTCATTTTATGCAGCCGATCTGACTTGTCTGGCACAGAGCTGAAGATGTTAACACAAAAAAAAAAACAGCATGCCCAGCTTTTATACGGCACGGCCGTGTTGTGCCACCCTCCTATGCCATGTCAGTGACACCTATTATGCCGCCCTCCTGTGCACAGGTACATCACACCGCATGTCATCCCGCCCTCCTGTGCACTTGTTTATAGCGCAGTGGTGTGATGCTGTGCACACGTGTTCGGCACCGCTATTTTGTGCCACCCTTCTGGGCACATTACACGGCTTAGCGGTGCTCGGGTACCTGGCACAGCTGTCTTGTGCCGCCCTCCTGTGCACATGTGTGTGGCACCGCCGTGTTATACCGCCCTGACGCGTGTATGGGGGAGGGCGGGATAACCCTTAAACGGGCCCTTCCTTTCTCAGGTGGAGATGCTGTTTTCCGGTTGTCTTATGTGCCATTTCGGGCTCAGGGCTGTCTTTATGAGCTTGTTGTCTTTACCTAGGTGCTGATAACTTTTTCCAAAACAGGGCTGCAGTACCGTCTGATATCCAGTCTTCCCGTTCAGCCAAGTAGCTGCTCAGCTTCCCGAATTGCTTCAGGTATCACGCACACGTCATTTTGTCTGTTTTCCATGCTTCTTGTCTCGCTCTCACACATCATCTGTAGTCTCCCTGGATCGCCCAGGCTCGTTCTGTCTCTGTCATCCTGGATCGCCCAGGCTCGTTCCGTCTCTGTCATCCTGGATCGCCCAGGCTCGTTCCGTCTCTGTCATCCTGGATCGCCCAGGCTCGTTCCATCTCTGTCAACCTGGATCGCCCAGGTACACGCTGCCTCTGTCATCCTGGATCGTCCAGGCACACGCTGCCTCTGTCATCCTGGATCACCCAGGCTCGTTCTGCCTCTGTCATCTTGGATCGCCCAGGTAAATGCTGCCTCTGTCATCCTGGATCGCCCAGGCTCATTCCGTCTCTGTCATCCTGGATCGCCCAGGCTCGTTCCGTCTCTGTCATCCTGGATCGCCCAGGCTCGTTCCGTCTCTGTCATCCTGGA
Source organism: Bufo bufo (assembly GCF_905171765.1). Taxonomy (NCBI): domain Eukaryota; kingdom Metazoa; phylum Chordata; class Amphibia; order Anura; family Bufonidae; genus Bufo; species Bufo bufo. The sequence continues at coordinate 247,178,875 of NC_053394.1, forward strand.
TCGCCCAGGTACACGCTGCCTCTGTCATCCTGGATCGTCCAGGCACACGCTGCCTCTGTCATCCTGGATCGCCCAGGCTCGCCCTACCTCAGTCATCCTGGATCGCACAGGCTCGCTCTGCCTCTGTCTTCCTGGATCGCCCAGGCTCGCTCTGTCTCTGTCATTCTGGATCACCCAGGCTCGCTCTGTCTCTGTCATTCTAGATCGCCCAGGCTCGCTCTGCCTCTGTCATTCTGGATCACCCAGGCTCGCAATGCCTCAGTCATCCTGGATCGCCCAGGGCCACGTTGCCTCTCTCATCCTGGATCGCCCAGGCTCGCTCTTCCTCTGTCATCCTGGACCGTCACTTTACTAACTACCCAGTGCCTTCCCGAATCGCTCAGGTCATTTAACAGCCCAGCTCCTGCCTGAATCGCTCAGGCCCTTGTTACCTCCCGTGTCGTTCGGTTCAAATAACTATTTCCCTCCTAACAGTGTGGGTAGTCTTTTTGCCCACTTATTCAGGCCTACCCCGCACTGTTTCCGGGCACAGTTCAGCCAGATAGATCATAGAGGGTGATAGGCATCCCTCCCAACTCCACGCCAATGTACACCTCAGCCCCTACCACAAGTATTAAGGCTGGTTACAGCCTGTATTTGTGGGCGGGGCTGCTGGCTATATCTTCTCACGCGACCTCACCCTGAGGACGGTCGCTTCATGCCCCACCCTCCCGACCCTTCTTTCTTTCATTCCACTCTCTTGGGTGGCCCACTTATTCAGGCCTACCCCGCACTGGCTCCGGGCACAGTTCAGCCAGATAGATCATGGAGGGTGATAGGCATCCCTCCCAACTCCACGCCAATGTACACCTCAGCCCCTACCACAAATATAGTTATCAGTGAGTTGCTGTGAACACTTGATAATAGACATTAACACAAAACATAAAACATAGATTTCCCGGCTGTCTCCTCCCCCCACCCAGGGTGTCCGTATCAAGTGTCACTATACTCCAGACTATACTGCCAGCAGCGCCCCCCTCAGGGGCCTTTGCAACACAGCGATGGGCAGGGGAGAAGCAAGATAAAGCATCAGTCATGCGGGTAAAACAGATCAAATGAGAGCTTTAACATAGAACCAGAGAACCACCGTCCCACCGCCCCCCAATGGTGCACACAATCCTGAAACACCAGTGTGTGGGAGGAGCACTTTTGCGGGATAACCACAGAGACCCCCGCAGTCGTAGTCCTTAGCCGCAGATGTTATTGAGTCGATCAATGGTCAGTCCATTAAGCTGCAATATTGTGGCAGCTGTATTGTATCACCAATATCTAACAGAGTTCACAAGTGCAAAGAGGCAGCCACTTATATATGTTACAGCGAATTAGTATATTAGTTTATTATATATGTCCCCGGGAAGGACCATGCAGTCTCCCGCTTATGCCCAATTCCGCACACACTCTGAATGTATATTTATAAGTTAGTGGGTTAAATGCTGCACACAATATATAGGAGGAGCACTTGGGACGTATGGGGATAGCCACAGAGACCCCCACAATAGTAGTCCTTAGCCCCAAATGTTAGCGAGTCAGCCAATGGTCAATCCGTTAAGACTACAGACTAAAATTTTGTGGCAGTATTGTATCGCCATTATCTGGCAGAGTGCACAAGTATGTTCCAGCGAGTAAGTATGTTATATTTGTCCCGGAACAGGACCATGCAGTCTCCCGCTTATACCCTATCCCACACACACTCTGATTGTATATTTATAAGTTAGTGGGTTACGCGGGTAAGGTGCTTGTTAATAACGCACGGGGGAAGACTTAATCTCACCAATCTTCAGCCTACCGGCCAGAGTAGATGAGCGGCATCCACCTGCGGGTGATTCGGCCACCGCGCGTCCCCCCTCAAGGCATTCGTCGTGGGGCAGCTTTTCCAAGTACAGCACTACAGGGACGCTCCTCCAGCATCTACTACGCAGGTAGGAAGTAGGCCAGTCCAAGTCCATGTATGACCCCCGATATCTCAGCGTTGATCCTGCATGAGAACCGCGCTCGGACTCTTCTGGCTCCCGACCCTCGATCCTACTTGCTCCAGTCATTTCACCAGTTATCCTCGCGGCGCACTCCTAGGGGCCTCTGCCAGCAACAATACAGGTACCAGTTCCCCGGCGCATCGTGAACCCCCATTCGGCACGGGACGACGCGCCGGACGCCGAGAGTGAGGGGAAGGCAGACGAGCGGGGGACACACCCACGTAGCTACGTCGCTATGTCATGCCGCTACGCACGCATTCTGCCTCCATTAATGTATTATTTTTGGATGCTTGTGCTCCTCATGACATTAACATGTGTTTATGTATAAACAGAACTATAGAAAATATACTAGTGCTAATGCTATTCTCATTCTAAAAATTTGAGATTCTTGGCAAATACATTTTGTACAGAGGACAGTTTGACACCAAAAGAGGCAGTATTTAGCATAAGTTCTTGTCAAAAAGAGACACCTTGCTGGGGTGGACAATAGAGATGTCCCGAATAGTTGTTCGCGTTCGCCGCGGCGGGCGAACATATGCGATGTTCGGTCCGCCCCCTATTCGTCATCATTGAGTAAACTTTGACCCTGTACCTCACAGTCAGCAGACACATTCCAGCCAAACAGCAGCAGACCCTCCCTCCTAGACTCTCCCACCTCCTGGACAGCATCCATTTTAGATTCATTCGGAAGCTGCATTCTTAGTGAGAGGAGGGACAGTGTAGCTGCTGCTGATTTAATAGGGAAATCGATAGCTAGGCAAGTGTATTCAGTGTCCACTGCAGTCCTAAAGGACTCATCTGATCTCTGCTGTAAGGACAGCACCCCAAAAATCCCTTTTTAGGGCTAGAACATCAGTCTGCTTTTTTTTTTTCCCTGTGTAATCAAATTGCAGTTGCCTGCCTGCCAGCGTGTGTGTCAGGCTCACAGCCCTGCAAGTGCATAGTGTCACCAGTGCAACTCATATCTGGTGTCACATTCGATTCCATTTAAAGAAAAAAAAAAATTTGAATGAATAAATAGCAGTCAGTTACACACGTGTTTGTGTGTTTAAGGCCCAGTGCAGTGCATAGTGTCACTTCAGCGCCATTCATATCTGGTGTCACATTCGATTCCATTTAAAGAAAAAAATAAAGTTTGACGGAATAAATAGCAGTCAGTTACACACGTGTTTGTGTGTTTAAGGCCCAGTGCAGTGCATAGTGTCACTTCAGCGCCATTCATATCTGGTGTCACATTCGATTCCATTTAAAGAAAAACAACAATTTTGGCTGAATAAATAGCAGTCAGTTACACACGTGTTTGTGTGTTTAAGGCCCAGTGCAGTGCATAGTGTCACTTCAGCGCCATTCATATCTGGTGTCACATTCGATTCCATTTAAAGAATAAAAAGCAATTTTGGCTGACTAAATAGCAGTCAGTTACACACGTGTTTGTGTGTTTAAGGCCCAGTGCAGTGCATAGTGTCACTTCAGCGCCATTCATATCTGGTGTCACATTCGATTCCATTTAAAGAAAAAAAAAAATTTTGACTGAATAAATAGCAGTCAGTTACACGCGTGTTTGTGTGTTTAAGGCCCAATGCAGTGCATAGTGTCACTTCAGCGCCATTCATATCTGGTGTCACATTCGATTCCATTTAAAGAAAAACAACAATTTTGGCTGAATAAATAGCAGTCAGTTACACACGTGTTTGTGTGTTTAAGGCCCAGTGCAGTGCATAGTCTCACTTCAGCGCCATTCATATCTGGTGTCACATTCGATTCCATTTAAAGAACAAAAAACTATTTTGACTGAATAAATAGCAGTAAGTTACACACGTGTTTGTGTGTTTAAGGCCCAGTGCAGTGCATAGTGTCACTTCAGCGCCATTCATATCTGGTGTTACATTCGATTCCATTTAAAGAAAAAAAACTATTTTGACTGAATAAATAGCAGTCAGTTACACACGTGTTTGTGTGTTTAAGGCCCAGTGCAGTGCATAGTGTCACTTCAGTGCCATTCATATCTGGTGTCACATTCGATTCCATTTAAAGAAGAAAAATTTTTTTTGACTGAATAAATAGCAGTCAGTTACACACGTGTTTGTGTGTTTAAGGCCCAATGCAGTGCATAGTGTCACTTCAGCGCCATTCATATCTGGTGTCACATTCGATTCCATTTAAAGAAGAAAAAAATTTTTTGACTGAATAAATAGCAGTCAGTTACACACGTGTTTGTGTGTTTAAGGCCCAATGCAGTGCATAGTGTCACTTCAGCGCCATTCATATCTGGTGTCACATTCGATTCCATTTAAAGAAAAACAACAATTTTGACTGAATAAATAGCAGTCAGTTAGGCCTCTTTCACACTTGCGTTGTCCGGATCCGGCGTGTACTCCACTTGCCGGAATTACACTCCGGATCCGGAAAAACGCAAGTGTACTGAAAGCATTTGAAGACGGAACCGTCTTCCAAATGCGTTCAGTGTTACTATGGCACCCAGGACGCTATTAAAGTCCTGGTTGCCATAGTAGTAGTGGGGAGCGGGGGAGCGGTATACTTACAGTCCGTGCGGCTCCCCGGGCGCTCCAGAATGACGTCAGAGCGCCCCATGCGCATGGATGACGTGATCCATGTGATCACATGATCCATGAGCTTGGGGCGCCCTGACGTCACTCTGGAGCGCCCGGGGAGCCGCACGGACGGTAAGTACACTGCTCCCCGCTCCCCACTACACTTTACCATGGCTGCCAGGACTTTAGCGTCCCGGCAGCCATGGTAACCACTCTGAAAAAGCTAAATGTCGGATGCGGCAATGCGCCGAAACGACGTTTAGCTTAAGGCCGGATCCGGATCAATGCCTTTCAATGGGCATTAATTCCGGATCCGGCCTTGCGGCAAGTGTTCCGGATTTTTGGCCGGAGCAAAAAGCGCAGCATGCTGCGGTATTTTCTCCGGCCAAAAAACGTTCCGTTCCGGAACTGAAGACATCCTGATGCATCCTGAACGGATTTCTCTCCATTCAGAATGCATTAGGATAATCCTGATCAGGATTCTTCCGGCATAGAGCCCCGACGACGGAACTCTATGCCGGAACACAACAACGCAGGTGTGAAAGAGCCCTTACACACGTGTTTGTGTGTTTAAGGCCCAGTGCAGTGCATAGTCTCACTTCAGCGCCATTCATATCTGGTGTCACATTCGATTCCATTTAAAGAATAAAAAACTATTTTGACTTAATAAATAGCAGTCAGTTACACACGTGTTTGTGTGTTTAAGGCCCAGTGCAGTGCATAGTGTCACTTCAGCGCCATTCATATCTGGTGTCACATTCGATTCCATTTAAAGAAAAAAAACTATTTTGACTGAATAAATAGCAGTCAGTTACACACGTGTTTGTGTGTTTAAGGCCCAGTGCAGTGCATAGTCTCACTTCAGCGCCATTCATATCTGGTGTCACGTTCGATTCCATTTAAAGAAAAAAAACTATTTTGACTGAATAAATAGCAGTCAGTTACACACGTGTTTGTGTGTTTAAGGCCCAGTGCAGTGCATAGTGTCACTTCAGCGCCATTCATATCTGGTGTCACATTCGATTCCATTTAAAGAAAAACAACAATTTTGGCTGAATAAATAGCAGTCAGTTACACACGTGTTTGTGTGTTTAAGGCCCAGTGCAGTGCATAGTCTCACTTCAGCGCCATTCATATCTGGTGTCACATTCGATTCCATTTAAAGAACAAAAAACTATTTTGACTGAATAAATAGCAGTAAGTTACACACGTGTTTGTGTGTTTAAGGCCCAGTGCAGTGCATAGTGTCACTTCAGCGCCATTCATATCTGGTGTTACATTCGATTCCATTTAAAGAAAAAAAACTATTTTGACTGAATAAATAGCAGTCAGTTACACACGTGTTTGTGTGTTTAAGGCCCAGTGCAGTGCATAGTGTCACTTCAGTGCCATTCATATCTGGTGTCACATTCGATTCCATTTAAAGAAGAAAAAAAATTTTTGACTGAATAAATAGCAGTCAGTTACACACGTGTTTGTGTGTTTAAGGCCCAATGCAGTGCATAGTGTCACTTCAGCGCCATTCATATCTGGTGTCACATTCGATTCCATTTAAAGAAAAACAACAATTTTGACTGAATAAATAGCAGTCAGTTAGGCCTCTTTCACACTTGCGTTGTCCGGATCCGGCGTGTACTCCACTTGCCGGAATTACACTCCGGATCCGGAAAAACGCAAGTGTACTGAAAGCATTTGAAGACGGAACCGTCTTCCAAATGCGTTCAGTGTTACTATGGCACCCAGGACGCTATTAAAGTCCTGGTTGCCATAGTAGTAATGGGGAGCGGGGGAGCGGTATACTTACAGTCCGTGCGGCTCCCCGGGCGCTCCAGAATGACGTCAGAGCGCCCCATGCGCATGGATGACGTGATCCATGTGATCACATGATCCATGAGCTTGGGGCGCCCTGACGTCACTCTGGAGCGCCCGGGGAGCCGCACGGACGGTAAGTACACTGCTCCCCGCTCCCCACTACACTTTACCATGGCTGCCAGGACTTTAGCGTCCCGGCAGCCATGGTAACCACTCTGAAAAAGCTAAATGTCGGATGCGGCAATGCGCCGAAACGACGTTTAGCTTAAGGCCGGATCCGGATCAATGCCTTTCAATGGGCATTAATTCCGGATCCGGCCTTGCGGCAAGTGTTCCGGATTTTTGGCCGGAGCAAAAAGCGCAGCATGCTGCGGTATTTTCTCCGGCCAAAAAACGTTCCGTTCCGGAACTGAAGACATCCTGATGCATCCTGAACGGATTTCTCTCCATTCAGAATGCATTAGGATAATCCTGATCAGGATTCTTCCGGCATAGAGCCCCGACGACGGAACTCTATGCCGGAACACAACAACGCAGGTGTGAAAGAGCCCTTACACACGTGTTTGTGTGTTTAAGGCCCAGTGCAGTGCATAGTCTCACTTCAGCGCCATTCATATCTGGTGTCACATTCGATTCCATTTAAAGAATAAAAAACTATTTTGACTTAATAAATAGCAGTCAGTTACACACGTGTTTGTGTGTTTAAGGCCCAGTGCAGTGCATAGTGTCACTTCAGCGCCATTCATATCTGGTGTCACATTCGATTCCATTTAAAGAAAAAAAACTATTTTGACTGAATAAATAGCAGTCAGTTACACACGTGTTTGTGTGTTTAAGGCCCAGTGCAGTGCATAGTGTCACTTCAGCGCCATTCATATCTGGTGTCACATTCGATTACATTTAAATAAATAAAACTATTTTGGCGGAATAAATAGCAGTCAGTTACACACGTGTTTGTGTGTTTAAGGCCCAGTGCAGTGCATAGTGTCACTTCAGCGCCATTCATATCTGGTGTCACATTCGATTCCATTTAAAGAATAAAAAACAATTTTGGCTGAATAAGTAGCAGTCAGTTACACACGTGTTTGTGTGTTTAAGGCCCAGTGCAGTGCATAGTCTCACTTCAGCACAACTCATATCTTGTGTCACAGTAGCTTGCACGCATAGTAGAACTTAACTAATCTAAAAAAAATGACAGGCAGAGGCAGGCCACCCCGCAGGGGCCGTCGTGGTCGTGGTGCTGTGATTCCCTTTGGCCCTAGACTAATGCCCAGTGTTCAGAGGCCACGTACCCTGAACTCGAAAGGTTCGGAGGACATAGTTGACTGGCTAACACAGGACACCCAATCTTCTACAGCTTCCGCTCGGAACCTTGACGCACCATCCTCCTCCAGCTCAGCTTTGGGCACCTCTCAAGTTACGACTCGCCCGCCTGCCGCCACCACCAACACTAGCACCACAGCCGCTTCATTTGATCTGTCAGAGGAGTTATTTACACATCAGTTGGAAGAAATGAGTGATGTGCAACCATTATTGCCAGAGGATGTAGATAACAGGGCTATGTCTCAGTCAGGCAGCATTACACACATGGACGTACGGTGTGATGAGGATGATATTGTACCCACTGCTGCTTCCTTTGCTGAGTTGTCAGATACAAGTGAAGCGGTTGATGATGACGATGTGTCCGTGGATGTCACGTGGGTGCCCGCTCGAAGAGAAGAAGAACAGGGGGAAAGTTCTGATGGGGAGACAGAGAAGAGGAGGAGGAGACGAGTTGGAAGCAGGGGGAGGTCGTCGCAAGGAGCTAGTGGCACAGTCCGACAGCATGCATCGGCCTGATAGGGGACGTAACAGGGATTAAACTGATAAGACTAGAACAACATAACACACCACAACTATCTGGTGGCACATTAGATTGCACGCACAGTGCCCCAAATTTGAAGTAGGAGGACCGACCAAGCATCTTTTTCCATCTCCCCGTTCCTAAAATCAATGCCATATACACGTCCCCTGATAGGGGACGTAACAGGGATTAAACTGATAGGAATAGTACTACTTAACACACCTTATAATAACGCAGAGAGAGGCAACGCAGAGAGAGGGGTCTGAAGAAGAGGAGTCAGAGGAGGAAGGTGGCTTTGAGGAGGTGGAAGACCAACCACAGCAGGCGTCTCAGGGGGCTTGTTGTCACCTTTCGGGGACCCTTGGTGTTGTACATGGCTCGGTGGAGGAAGAGACCTTCAATGACATCAGTGAGGACAAGGAACGGGACATGGCTAGCTTGGTATCCAACCTTGTGCAAATGGGGAGTTTGCGGTTGTGCAAATGGACTGTTTGCGGTGCGTTAAACGGGGAGTTTGGTCTGTTACTGTGAAGCGGGCGTAACCCTTACACTACCTGATCGATACAACATCATACCTGATGTTTTAAAGCACGTTATTCCAGACAATTTAGGAATGTTAGGTGATTTATGCCCTTTATTGATTAAAACCCGACTCTGCGTCAACTACGTAATTTTCCATGGGAGTTTTGCCATGGATCCCCCTCCGGCATGCCACAGTCCAGGTGTTAGTCCCCTTGAAACAACTTTTTCATCACTATTGTGACCAGAAAGAGTCCTTGTGGGTTTTAAAATTTCGCCTGCCTATTGAAGTCTATGGCGGTTCGCCCGGTTCGCCCGTTCGCGAACATTTGCGGAAACTCGCGTTTGGCGTTCGCGAATGGAAAATTTTATGTTCGCGACATCTCTAGTGGACAAGCACAAATGATTTTGGACAAAATGTATTTGCCAAGAATCTCACTTTTATATAGTGAGCATAGCATTAGCACTAGTGAGAATGGCACTATTGTATTTATTTTGTTATTTATGTTTGTTTTTTCTTTTGTGCTTTCAGCAATGGTGACGTGCACATTGGGATATGCTGACTAGCCCCCTTTTTTTCTTTGCAGTGTCTATAAATAGGGGCAAGGATCCACCCCTATTATGGCATAATTTTTGGATGCTTGTTCCCAACGAGCCAATCTCTTTTTTCAATAACACTGAGTGTGTTTAAACAAGCTTTGTAATATGAAAAACTTAACATGTGCAGCAGCGCAGTGTGTCATTTTAAACATAAGACTGTCAGGCTACTTTCACACTAGCGTTCGGGTGTCCGCTCGTGCGCACCGTTTGAAGGGGCTCACGAGCGGCCCCGAACGCATCCGTCTGGCCCCAATGCATTCTCAGTGGAGGCGGATCCACTGAGAATGCATCCGCCTGCCAGCGTTCAGCCTCCGCTCCGCTCAGTGAGCGGACACCTGAACGCTGCTTGCAGCGTTCGGGTGTCCGCCTGGCCGTGCGGAGGCGAGCGGATCCGTCCACACTTACAATGTAAGTCAATGGGGACGGATCCGCTTGAAGATGACACTATATGGCTCAATCTTCAAGCGGATCCGTTCCCCATTGACTTTCAATGGAAAGTCTGAACGGATCCGCTCAGGCTACTTTCACACTTAGAAAATTTTCTAAGTAATAATGCAGACGGATCCGTTCTGAACGGATGCAAACGTCTGCATTATCGGAGCGGATCCGTCTGATGAAACATCAGACGGATCCGCTCCGAACGCTAGTGTGAAAGTAGCCTCAACCATGCGTTTACCCATAGCTATATATGTCATGTCCCTCTGACATTTTCTATTGCTGTCATTGCTTTCAAGGGGAAGGAGGAGAAAGAGCAAAAATAAATACATTTAAAAAAAAAGATAACGAAAATATATAAATAAAATCTGAGTCCTTGGAGATATCAGAGTGTCATTTGTCAATTTCCAGGCCAATTGGAACATATTTGAAACATGTAGAATGGATTAAGACATAAACCAAAGTTTTGAAAAATTTGGTGAATGTAACACAAAAAAATTTCAAGATGTTCGCTCATCTCTAATTTATCCCTCTTGATTTATAATACAAAAATAGCATTGCTTTTTGCTTCTGAATATGTTGTACCAACCAATTATTCATGATATTTTAAAATAGCCGATGCTTTTTTTTTTTTTTACATTTTTGAACATTGTGATTTGGTACAGTGCTGTTTATGGTACTGAACGAGTTACTTTCCTACTGTTTCTATAGAAAACTGTAACAGAAACTGTAATGAAAGTACCAGAACAGAAATGGTGCAAGACATCCCGTAATCACTTTTGTGACAGCTGCTTCTTGTCTAGAATTAGAAACCTATTAAAGTTAACTATGCAGTTCTCTCCAGTTGGAAAAAATGGCAATTGATTGTCAATAAAGATTCAATCTTATTGCACAGCTGCTATACAGAGACAATGCTGCCAATTTCTCAAACTAAAAATTGTTTTAGAGTATGGAGTATTGTATTTTTAAGAAATAATTACTGAAGATTTAACATGTATTCTACTTTGAGCAAGGATTCACTAAATATTTTTAGAATAAAACAAATGTACACAATAAACTTATTTTGGTAATCTTACTTTTTTAGATGAAATTGCAGATTTTTGCATTTCCAAATAAATATTTCCAAACTTACCTTTACTTGAATTTGGTTAATTACTTGAATTTTTCACACACAAATTCAATTCAACATCGCAACAAGCTATCAAGACTGTTAATAGACTGCTATTCACAATACAACCACTAGGCAGCTTTAATACAGAGAGCTGTACAATCTAGCTTTATTATTTCTTACACCCTCGACAAGGATCAGCAAACAGTGGGTGTGGCTTCACATGAAAGACATGTCATTTTGCGCTAAAGATGCACCATAATTCTTGCACAAAAGTATCTGTCACAAAGAAAGCCAGTTAATACAAATAAATTCTTTCATGAAAAAGAATTCTTCAGTAGGGATGAGCTTGAGGTGCCATATTCGATTTCGCGATATTTCGCGAATATTCGTTAGAATATTCGTATTATATTCGCCGAAATCAAATATTCGTAAGTTTGCCAATATAATGTGAATAATATGCGATTTATTATTCGCGAATTTGAGAATTTCTAAATGTCTTTAGTGTTCAGTGTTCACTGTTCAATTTATACAATAAAGGTTTCGAATATTCTCTATATTGCAATATAAAATCAGACTAATATTATAAAACACAATGTTATTGAAATATAGCCTAGCCAATATTAGTAAAAATTAAATTAAAGATTTAGAAAATACTAAAGCACTATATCCGATGTGTTTTTTAATGACTCGAAATTTTTCGAAAATAGTGCTATAAACGAAAATCAAGAATATAGCACTATATTCGAAAAATACGGCATTCCGTATTTTTCGAGTATAGTGCTATATTCTTGATTTTCGTATATAGCACTATTTTCAAAAAATTTCGAGTCATTTCATCAGTCAAGTATTACTATGCTTATTGCTAATGCTTAAAGCTTGTGTGCGGATCGCATGTTGTAAAGACGTTTTTTTTTTCGCAAAGGCTAGGTTATGTTCCATGACAAGCAACCGTGCCGAGAATTCACTTGACATGTAAAAAGCGTTCAGTTACTCATATAATTTTGACTCTTTCTTATATTGTATGTGAAAATTCGCTACCATTAAATTCGTAAAAAAATTCTGTTTGTGTAATGGTTAGCTGGCACATCCAAACTACTGTTAGCTGCTTTTGCTTACAGCTTGTGTGCGATTTATAATATGTGAGTTGTTCTAAATGCATTGGGCCTAATAAATTATATTTCTATTATTTTATTAGCTTTAAAGGAAACAAAATTTTGTTTTAACGAATATAGAGGCAAATATTCTTATTCTTCGCGAATTCTCGAAGTTGCGATATTCGCGATAAAAATTTGCAATTCGAATATTCGCGCTCAACACTATTCTTCAGCTGTGAGGGGCTGTCCCTGCTGCTGAAGAATCTCCCCATGCTGCTTCATCAACAGGGCTGAACATCTTGTCCAGCCCTAGAATCTCGCACCTGCAACTCTGCTCCGAGTAGCGGTATGAATGCAGAGATTCAGCTTCAGATACCTGAGCAGCCAGGGGTGTAGCTAAAAATTGAAAAAGCACCTCCCCCCATGCCAAATTCTTTAACTAACCCCTTCCCTCCATCCAGAGGTGCAACTTGACCTGCATGCACTTTCTATAATGTTGGTGTCTTCTTATGCACCACAGGGATCTTTAGGCCCCCTCAGGGTCCTAGGCCCATAGGCGACTGCTACCTCTGCACCCCATATAGCTATGCCCCTGTGAGCAGTGCCTGTGCATGTCCCTCTGCATGTCCCTCTGCAGTGCAGGTGCAAGATTGCCAGTGTCAGGCCAGATGTCCAGCCTTGTCAATCAAGCAGCAGGGGTGATATTCTTAAGCAGTGGGGTCAGACGCTCTCTATTTGATCAACAAATCAGTATGCTCATCTCTTTTAGAGTCATAGAAAAGTCTATATCCCTTCACCACATTAATCATCCAGCCTGAGCCACTTTGATAAGTTTGGTGCAGATCTAGATAGCCTGTCTAAGCTTACTCCATCTTTTGAAATAATAAATCTGGTCCATTGTGTGCAAAAACACCACAAACATGCGACATATGCGCAGCAAAAACCACAAGTGCAATAAAATAATGCTAATAATTTTTTTATACTGGTAATAAACACCAGAGTAAAATTCATGTGTGTGGGAACCCTTACAGTACAAAAGTGTGAAATACAAAAAAAAGTGTTAATGTCTCTTTGAGTACTCTTAATGACCTCTTAAAAAACATACAGTCAGGTCCATAAATATTGGGACATCAACACAATTCTAACATTTTTGGCTCTATACACCACCACAATGTATTTGAAATGAAACAAACAAGATGTGCTTTAACTGCAGACTGTCAGCTTTAATTTGAGGGTATTTACATCCAAATCAGGTTAACGGTGTAGGAATTACAACAGTTTGCATATGTGCCTCCCACATTGCGGTGGTGTATAGAGCCAAAAATGTTACAATTTTGTCAATGTCCCAATATTTATGGACCTGACTGTATATGCCAAAATGACAGAAAACTATACATATTATATAAAAGAATGATAAACAAGAAATAGAGAACACATTTTAATCCATTCTTGACATACATGTATGGAAAATGTTGGGGCTCAGAAACGTAGTTTGCCCAAATGACTTCCCTATGCCAAGATCAAGGGAGGTGTTCAGTTAATATGTCAGCTTTGGGCCCTCTGAAGGCTCTGAAGTCAGTCATAGTGTAGTTCCTAGGGAGCCCTGCTTGTGGCAGAGTTCCATAAGATACAACTAAAACAAAAGACAGTACACATCCAAGAAACACCTCATATAATACAACAAAATATATGTATGAGAAGAATATTTTATTAGGTAGATAATGCAGACACAAACATATAAACAAATATAAAAAAAATGTAAAATACTAAAATCACAGAAATAAACTCTCTTAAACACAGCATCACCCCTGATAAGGTGCAAACTTTATATGCACTCAATATAGAATTCCCTCAACACGTGATAAAGTGATTCATCAGAAACAACATGATTTAAAAAAAATTAAATACATTCCAAACAAGATTAAATAAATAAATGAATAAGAAAATCTAAACATGATCACCAATATATGACTGAATAAAGTGCCCAATGCTCAGTAGTTACAGTGAGCCACTACCGACACAACTATGTATGTGGCCCCCAGCCTTCACCTGAATGTCCTCAGTGCAGTCCAAATGCTTAATTTTATCACACAAATCATATACAGAAAGACTCTCCTGAGCATAGTACATGGGAATGTGTTGCCTCTTCTTAGGGAAAAAAATGAATAGCCACTAGGAGGGGCCAGTGAAGACAGATATAATGCAAGCTAAAGGTTTTTCTGGGGCCACAAGCATGAGGGACAGAGGAAATGCCATAAACCTGGCTCCAAGGCACAATGTCAAACTCAGAGGTGACCTCAACATAATCCTACTGTGATTGAGGATTAGGTTATTAGATCTCTCCTCAGTCGTCAGTCTAAACAAAATAACACTAATTTTGATAATCTTTCTGGGTACTGTAGTCCACCTATTCCATTTATTGTAAAGTAGCAGGACTATGTTCTCCCCTCAAGCATCTAGATCCATTTTGATGCAACCCATAATCTTAACAGTCTTGGCAGCAGCTGCCTGACACTGGTTGCTATAGTTAAGTTTACTGTCAACTAAAAGTGTGCTTTTCCATGTCAGTGTTACCCATGGTTATACAGTTTAGTATCTACTGATGACTTGTATGTTCCATTCCCTTGTGCATAACCTTACGTTTTTCAGTTGTAAAACAACAGTCAGTTGCTAGTTCGCTGCCCAAGCCTCCAATCTATCCAGATCATCTGCAGCGGTATACTGTCCTCTTTTGTATTAATTACTTTACATAGTTTAGTAAAAATTTATATTTTAGTGTGCAAACCCTCTATAAGATCATTAATACTGTCCGCTGAGGTACCCTACTAGTGACCCAATGTGAGTATGTACTATTAATAACCACCCTCTGTTTTATATCACTGAGCCAATTACATACACACATACACGCATTTTCCCATTGTCCAAGCTTTTTCATTTAAAGTATTAACCTTTTATGTGGAACAATATCAAATGCTTTGGAGAATTCAAGATATTATTGACTCACCCTGATCCAGTCTAGAACTTACCGCCTCATGGAAACTCATTATGTTAGTTTGACAGGACTGAGCCCTCATAAACCCTTGCTGACACAGTGTTATATTTTTATTTTCATTGAGATACTCCAGGATGGCAGCTTTTAGAGTTACGTACCAGCTTATAGTTTCAAAGTTCTGTTTTTGACCTGTTTTTCAAATATTGGTACAACATTTGCTAAGCGTCAATACTGCGGAACAGACCCTGTCATTATAGAGGTCTTAAATATTAGAAATAAGGGTTGTTTATTATATAACTTACTTCTCCACTGCACTTCTTCCAGGGTCAGACAGGCCACATTGAATGTGTTTATTTTGACACTATGCATTTTATCTGACATTTCATTTTCTTTAGTGGACACAGTGGAGCAAAGAATATTTAATAAAATCGCTCTCTACTCATTACCCTCTACAACTCATCCCTCGTCTCTCTTTAATGAACCAACACTTACAGGTTTAAACTTTATCCCATTTATATAATTGAAGAACAGTTTAGGTTTAGTTTTCCTCTTCTTGGCAATAAGTCTCTCTGTCTCCAGTTTGGCTGCATTTATTTGTCTTTGACATACTGTATTCTATTTTTATATATATATTTATTTTCCTTATAGTTTTTTGTGCTTCTTCAATACCTTCCTGTTTTAGAAATTTTAATTTATTTAAAATTTTTGTCATATATTGGCCCTTTACATTTCTATTTATCCACAGTTTTTCTTGATCCTGGCCCTTTTATTCCCATAAGGTATGTACTTCTTACAATAACAGTTTATAATGCTTTTAAAAATATCCTATTTCGTAGCTGTATTGTCCCAGTTAGTGAGACTTTTACCCAATACCCTCTCTAAGCTAGTCAAATTTTGCCTTATGGAAGTTGTGTTTTTGTGCCTCCCTGGAAAAAAAACACTTTTGAATGTCAATAGACAAGTTTATTATATATGGTCACTATTTCCCAGGTGTCCCCCAACCTGCATGTCTGTTGTTCTGTGAAGTCTATTGGTTAATACTCTCATTTCATTCTCCTGAATAATAATTGGGCACTCCTCGAAATATAGAAGGAACTGTTACTACTATTACTACAACTAATGGGTGGCTGGTACTGCTCCTACGGTTTGCACTCATAAAGCTATCCACATTCAAATTTTCTGATGATGAGGCATGGGTATTTTTTTACCACCCTTTCATTTACCAAACATTTTATTATAAGGCCTATAAATAAAAAGTCATCGGTTTGGTACAAATGCTACTAAATCAAATGACGAAGACTGTGGCCGAGCACACCTGCGCTTGTGTTGGCGGCATGGGTATTGCCAAGAACATAGCAAAAGTCCAATATGAAAAGAGTGTAGACCCAGCTTCCAAAAAATGTAAAAAACTGCCTTTTTTGTACCATAAGTATAAAATCCAAAAGAGACACCAAGTCTATGCGTTTCAGGTAAGACAAAGACCCTTAATCATGACAAAGTAGTGCATAAAATTATAGGTGCCTTTATTTACATACTCACCAATCACATAAAAGTGGAACGGGAGCAAAGAACACCTGTAGACTAATGAGATATGTAGATCTAAGTACACACTTGAAATCCAACAAAAACTAAAGAAAATACATAAAAGGACTAATAGTGATTCCTGATGAAGGAGTTTGCACCTACGGTCTCCTCCTCGTACAGGCATAGATACTCGCTTCACCCCCTGTACTTGGAAGTGATTAGTACTGCCCTGATGAACTACCGCAATATGAAGACTAGCTGCAGACACATTTCCATCTTTATAATGCGGTATGTCTGAAAAATGCTTCCTAATACGGACTTTTAGTTCATTACTTGTGGATCCAACGTATTGTAACTTGCAAAGTGAACAGGTGATGCAGTAGACGACAAAGTTGGTTCTACAATTATTGTATTGTTTAATCTAAAAATTACGGCCATTTACCGTCAACTGCACCATCCGCTCAACACGTATGTATTGACAGCATGTTCAGACCCGATGACCGCATTTGAAACTACCTGGATAGCGTAACCAAGTGGGCTGAGCTATAACATGGGATGAAACATCCGAAGTCGATTCGCATAAAACTTCATTCTAATACTGTACGGAGTTATACGAATTGACTTTGGATGTTTCATCCGAAGTCGATTTACTCATCCCTAGCCTCTTCACTTGAACAGTTCCGTCTGGCACGTATGAATTCATCTGTAGGGATATTATTTCTAACATGAAGGGGATGACAAGAAGAAGCTAATAAAGTAGTTTACTGTGATGCTTTTTCTATATGTTGCAGTAGATATTATAGCTCTTACTGGTTCACCCGCCAAGCTAATATCTAAGAATGAGGCAAGGATTGTCATTGGGATATGAATCAAAGAGTGGCACAGCCACCACATCACCAGACCAAATAAACATAAATTGTTTGGAGGGAATACGGTGGCTCTCCTGTGTGGGAAATATGCAAGGTGCACGTGTCTAAGCTGACTCACCCAGTCAGAAAAGGCAGGCGTATAGGAACATAGGAAAACAGGCACTCTCTATGAGGTCACCAGCAGATATCAACAAAGGACAAGGGATAGTGTGTATATGATAAAAACTATATTTATTTGGGTAGTAATAAAAACGTTATCAATATAGGTCACTCCCAATGTACAGGGAGAGGAGTGGGTGGTGTAAAATAGATAAATAGATAAATGAATAAAGAAAAATAATGTGAAAATGTGATGATAAAACACCCTGTATTGGGCTATAAGTCCAGAATCATGGTATGTAGAACTTTAAATATTAGACAAATATAGTCAATAGTCTGAGATGGATTCAGTTGATTAAAATAAGTAATAAGTTAGTACAAAGATCTAAATTGTGACAGGTTTAAAAGGATATATCAGCAGCATTCCAGATCCGATGTATGTGTATACACAGCTATGCGAAAGTTATTTTCAGCAAACCAGTGCGTGGTGGCGTCCCACCTAAAATTGGCTATCTGGTCGCTGTTACCTTTCTGGAGGATCGTTGGTTCTTCTATGTGGGTGTGTCTGCTCAGGATCCTCTGTGTGCTGTGGATGCTTAGTGCGGTTATGGATAGACGGGGCCGGCAGCGCAGTTGCAGATGGATGCGATGACCGCGAAGGGCTGCTGTTTGTGGATCGGTCTGTTGATGCAAATGTTGCTGTCTTTTCCTCTGGTCAGAGGGCTGCTGACTGTGTCTGGCGTTCTTGCCACGTGCGGCAGTTTAGCGCGCGCTTTTTTCTGGCGCTTTAAGTCCCGATGTTGTCAATGGATAGAGGCAGCCTGATGGTGCAGGGGAGTTTGGAAGCGCTTCCCAGGGCTTGGATAACCATACGCATTTCGAAGGATTGCAACCTTCTTCATCAGTGGTAGCCCGTGCAACAGCCTACCAGGGTTTAAATGTCCTCATCAGGTTGCATCAAAAAACCCGGGATGGATTGAAAAGTGCGGGAAAAAGGGCGAGGAAAAGGGCGGGAAAAAAAGGGTAAAAAAAAATATAATAACTTTATTGTCTAGAAGTTGTCAAAAAAAAATAAAAAATACATATGTTGAGATCACATAATTGACTCCGACTCTTCACCCTCAGACCCAAACTCCCCTCAGGAGACATAAATGCCACTTATGGGGTCTACAATCCATAACCCCAACAGCACCTTTAAGAAACAACGACAATTTAGATATATAGCCAAGAAGATCTACTAAAAACTATTAAAAACTATTAAAAACCATTAAAAACAGGAGAAGAGACCACTAAAAACAGTAGAAGAGACTATTAAAAACTGTGGAATAAACTGTTGAAAACACACACATACAGTCAAATCTCACCCCCCACCTCTTTACCTCAAATACTCAGAGGTAACTATGCACACCCCCATGAACAGAAATGCATACCCCCATGAACAGAAATACATATATTCCTGCTCCGCTCCTCACCAATCACTGGGGCACACATGCCAAATCACTGACACAAAATATCACCATCACTTACACACACAAAATACAACATGATTCAAAGACACACAAGCATGAACCATCAATTATATCTACCCTCTATTTATATAGTTTTTTCATTGACATCTGTAGTCATTTATTTATCTCTATCAACTCTACAAAGCTATGACATGTCAACTGTATACAATATATCGCAAGAATACCCACCCGCTGCAGAGATAGAGATACACATTATGCAGCTAATGTGATCACACATACACAACAACTTCTAGACAATAAAGTTTTTTGGTTTTTTTTTCGTCCTTTTTCCCGCCCTTTTTTCCCGCCCTTTTCAATCCATCCCGTTTTTTTTATGCAACTTGATGAGGACATTTAAACCCTGGCAGGCTGTTGCACGGGCTACCACTGATGAAGAAGGCTGCAATCCTTCGAAACGCGTATGGTTATCCAAGCCCTGGGAAGCGCTTCCAAACTCCCCTGCACCATCAGGCTGCCTCCATCCATTGACAACACCGGGAATTAAAGCGCCCAAATAAAGTGCGCGCTAAACTGCCGCACGTGGCAAGAACGCTAGACACAGTCAGCAGCCCTCTGACCAGAGGAAAAGACAGCAACATTCGCATCAACAGATCGATCCACAAACAGCAGCCCTTCGCGATCATCGCATCCATCTGCAACCGCGCTGCCGGCCCCGTCTATCCATAACCGCACTAAGCATCCACAGCACACAGAGGGTCCTGCGCGGAGACACCCACATAGAAGAACCGACGATCCTCCAGAAAGGTAACAGTGACCAGATAGCCAATTTTAGGTGGGACGCCACCACGCACTGGTTTGCTGAAAATAACTTTCGCATAGCTGTGTATACACATACATCGGATCTGGAATGCTGCTGATATATCCTTTTAAACCTGTCACAATTTAGATCTTTGTACTAACTTTTTACTTATTTTAATCAACTGAATCCATCTCAGACTATTGACTATATTTGTCTAATATTTAAAGTTCTACATACCATGATTCTGGACTTATAGCCCAGTACAGGGTGTTTTATCATCACATTTTCACATTATTTTTCTTTATTCATTTATCTATTTAGCTAGTTTACACCACCCACTCCTCTCCCTGTACATTGGGAGTGACCTATATTGATAACGTTTTTATTACTACCCAAATAAATATAGTTTTTATCATATACACACTATCCCTTGTCCTTTGTTGATATCTGCTGGTGACCTCATATAGAGTGCCTGTCTTCCTATGTTCCAAATAAACATAAAGTAGTCGATGTAATAGCCATACCACACTATCGACTCTCGGAACACATTGGTAGAAGAAAACAGAAACATTTGCTCCCACCATGCCATGTATATATTGGCTAAAGAGGGCGAAAATTTAAAGGGGTATTCCCATCTTTACTTTTCATACTTACCTTCGTTGAGCGTGACGTTCACTTCCTGGATTCGGCTGGGTTTGATTGACGTCTTCTCCCGGCCGGGCCACGCAGGCGCAGAAGACTGAAGATTTTCCGCCGGCTGGGCTGCCCAATGCACTGAATGCGCACGCCGCTGCGCATGCGCCATGGTGACTTATTCCTGGCCTGTATAGTACAGAGCCGGCATGCGTGTTTGCGGCTCTGTACTATACTGGCTAGGAAGAAGTCATCATGGTACATGCACGGCGGCGTGCGCGCTCAGGACATTGCACGGCCCAGAGAAAATCTTCAGTCTTCTGCACAAGCGCGGCCCGGCGGGATTCGACAGGAGAGGTGGCCGTAACCATTGGAGACGAAAGACAAAGATCAGGTAAGAGGGGACTTATTTTCTCAAAAAGGGTGACAATTGGGTAATTAAATGTATTTACAAAAATGATCACTGTCAAATCATTAACAGATTTAACAGTGATCATTGTGATGGGAATACCCCTTTAACCCCCATAGAAACGCCAGTGAGCTGCAAGAAAAACTGACCTTTCAACATAAAAAAACGATGCTTCAAAAGAAACCAAATGGTCTGGAATATAAAGGCCTCAAATTCAAAAGAGAAATCTGCAAACCTTGACAAAAGCCATTTCAGAGCAATAATGCCTAAGGCTACTTTCACACATGCAGCAGTGTGATCCGGCAAGCAGTTCCGTCGTCGGAACTGCCCGCCGGATCCGCCGATCTGGATGTGACTGAAAGCATTTGTGAGACGCATCCGGATGCGGATCCGTCTCACAAATGCATTGCAAGAACGGATCCGTCTCTCTGCTTGTCTGCGCATATGCAGACCGGAAGGACGGATCCGGCTTTCCGGTATTAATACATTCCTATAAGAAAAAATGACGGATCCGGCATTCCGGCAAGTCTTCAGTTTTTTCCACCTGAGATAAATCCCTAGCATGCTACTGTTTTATCTTTTGCCTGATCAGTCAAAATGACTGAACTGAAGACATCCTGATGCATCCTGAACGGATTACTCTCCATTCAGAATTCATGGGGATATGACTGATCAGTTCTTTTCCGGTATAGAGCCCCTGTGAGGGAACTCTATGCCAGAAAAGAAAAATGCTAGTGTGAAAGTACCCTAAATCATGCGAAATTATAGTATACAATGATGTCACATCTGCTGTAATCTACCAAAAATCTGCTGTCCATGAGAAATTATTTAGAGCATAAAGAAAAGCCTTTGTATCTTGTAAGTAACCAGGGATATTTTTTATCAGCGGTTGTAATAGGCTATCCACCCATTCAGATAGTTTCTCTGAAAAGGAGCCTATACTAGCAACTATTGGTCTCATAGCTGGGGGGAAACCTGATTTATGCATCTTTGGTAGAGAATGATAGTGGGCACAGAAGTTATACTGAATGCCCACCATGGTGCCATTGAGCATTAGTTTAAGGGTTAATTTATTTATGTCTTTACTATTTTCCCGCCTTTTGTATTTTAATATACAATTCCCTTTACATTTTCTGAGGTAATTCTAAGTGAGGATTCTGATTGGTACTTGGTTGCTCACCTGTTGCTGAGGTACCTGTTTTCTGCCTCTTCCTGATTGGTTGTGGTTATTCTTGGGCGGGAAAATTGAATATTTAAAGAGGATCGCAGCAGGTCCGCAGCCTGTCCGCCGCGGAGCTTGGATGAAGAGGACGTCGTAGCCTGGAGGCAGAGGTCGTCGTCTGAAGCCCTGGTATATTGCCGGCGTAGCTGCAAAAGAGCTATTTGCTTCGTCGGCATCTCCAGGCGGAAGCGAGCGGCGGAGGGGCAGTAGCCGAATATAGCTGTAAAGAAGCGGAGAAGTAGCGGCGGACTGAAGAATATTAAAGAAAGCGGAGTCAAGTAGCAGTGTGGCGTTTGAAGGAGCGAAGCAGCGCCGAGGCAAGAGGTTCAAGTAGCCGAAGATTCTGAAGTAGAGTCCGCTTACAGTCCAGCTAGAAAGAAAGCCAGAACTTACCGTTCCTGATGGAAGAGCTCCTGCAGAGACTGATTCATCGCGCCGAGTCAAGAGGAGGGGAGGCGTGGCTTCAGCGATGTTTGGAGGACGGCTGCTCGGCTGAGGAAGAAGATGCGCGTTCACGTGACGTCGCGCGGCGTGATGACGTCAAGGAAGAAGCGACGGCGTCTGTGATGTCATCAAGAAGCGCGTCCCAGTGCGCTGAATCGCGTTCTTCAAAACGGATCAAGCGGCCGAAGAGGGCTTATTCGCCACCAGAAGCAAGTTCCAGGAAAGGTAGCAGTGTGCGCTCCTCCTCCAGATGTGCGGTATCGCAACCTGGGGTTTTGAGTAGAGCGCAACTGCCGGCCTCCAGCGCCCCCAGCATGGACCAAGGACCGGAGACTGGTGAGGAGATATGTGGGCAGAGCTTTGCTTTGCCCACCAACATAGGAAATAATGATAGTAAATTGTTAATTAGCTTAGCTAAATTGTTTTCGGAATGGGCTGCAGCTAGTGCGCCTGTTACAGTAGATCAGCCTGCGTCAGTGTGGAAGGATATTTCAGCTGATGCAGGTGCTGATATTGTGATCAGTAATAAGTCAGCTAATAGTTTAGTTTTAGATAATGGAGCTGGCATAAGTGAGATCTGTTTAAAGGAAGCGTTGACATGTGACGGCTCTCCTTTGGGGTTTCATTTATCTCAGTCGGTTAAGGAGAAAATTTGGAGGAGGGAGTACATTGATATTTTATCGTTGCTCCCTTCTGCAAAGGATTCATTTAAAATTGAGAAGAAATCATTTGAGAAGGAGGAAGATAGGAAGAGGGTTGCGCCAAGATCTTTTAATAATTGGCTACAGGCCTTTTTCATCTATTCTTCAGTATTTTGCGCAAAGCATCCTAATAGTAGTGTTGGTCTGTTTCAGCATATGGACTCCATTTTAGAGGCTTACCGCAATTTTGGGGGCTTCGCATGGTTTACATATGATGAAACTTTTCGTCAGAAATTAGCGGTACATAGTAACATGAGTTGGGGATCTAAGGACGTGGGTCTTTGGCTTAGTTTAATGTTGCCGCAAAAAAGTGGTTTTCAGGTTAGGTCTAATTCAATGGTGTCTGGTGCTGTTGCGAAAAAAGGTGTTTGTTTCGCATATAATGAGTCAGCGTGCAGATGGCTGAACAATTGTAGATACAGGCACGAGTGTTCATTTTGCTCGGGCGCACATCCTGTTTTTCGGTGTTTTAAGAAATCTAACCAAACCGCTGTACAAAATCAATCAAACAGAGATTTTTCAAAAAGCGCAGACACCAGTGAAATGGGAAAAAATGCTTCCATGGCTAGATTTGTTTCCAGACCGTCTGAAGGCGGAGCTAATTCATAGAGGTTTTGTTAATGGTTTTTATGTACCTAAATTTACTGGGAAAGGTTGTTTAATAAATGATAATTTGCCATCAGTTAGGAAGCATTTAGATATTGTTGAGGATAAGATTGTGAAAGAGTTGAGAGAAGGTAGGATAGCTGGCCCTTTTAATTCCCCCCCTTTTTCTGATTTTAGGGTTTCTCCTTTGGGAATTGTACCAAAGAAAAATCCTAATGAGTTTAGATTGATCCACCATTTATCATATCCAGCTAAAGAGTCTTTGAATGATTCTTTGGACAAGGATATAGCGTCGGTAGCTTATACTTCTTTTGATGATGCTGTTTCTCTTATACGTACAGTTGGGGAAGGGTGTTTTATGGCAAAGGCAGACATTAAGGCCGCTTTTCGTCTTTTGCCAGTAGATCCAATAGGTTTTAATTCATTAGATTTTCATTTTAACGGTCAATTTTTCTTTGATAAATGTTTACCAATGGGGTTTTCTTGGTCTTGTTTTTACTTTGAGTCATTTTCTTCCTTTTTGAACTGGGTTGTTATTAAAGAGTTGGGTTCTATGAACGTTATACATTATTTAGATGATTTTTTATTTGTTGGTAATTTTAGTGATTGTTCTCGTTTATGTGAAGGATTTTCACAAATTTGTCAGTATTTTGGTATTCCATTAGCACAAGAGAAATCAGTAGGGCCTGGTCAGGTGATCGAGTTTTTAGGTATTATAATTGATTCCGTTAATATGGAAGTCAGGTTGCCTATGGAGAAAATTGAGAAAGCGAGATTGTTAATTAAGAAAATCGTTTCAGTAAAGAAAGCTCAGCTGAAAGAAGTGCAGAGCTTATTAGGTGTACTGGCTTTCGCGTCAAGAGTCATTCCAGTAGGTCGTGTCTTTTCCCGGAGGTTATATATGGCGACGAAAGGGTTAAAATCTCCATATGCTCATGTTAGGATAACCAGAGTTCTTAAAGACGATTTAGCAGTGTGGGATGAATTTCTAGTTCATTTTAATGGTCGTTGTGCTTGGCAGGAAGAATTCCGGGAGGCAGGCTCATTAGGTTTATTTACGGATGCCTCAGGTTCATGGGGGTACGGTGCATTTTTGAATGGCCAGTGGTCTGCTGAACCATGGCCGGATTGGTGGGTTGAGTTAGGTTTGAATAAAAATTTAGTGTTGTTAGAATTGTTCCCTGTAGTGGTTTCATTGGTAATTTGGGGTAATGTGTTTAGGAATAAGAGAGTTTTAATTTTTACTGATAATAAGGGTGTGCTATTTGCAATTAATTGCTTGTCTTCTCATTCAGAAGTAGTTGTTAGATTGTTACGTTATTTGGTTTATTGTTGTTTAGAGCTTAATGTTTGGTTGAAAGCTAAATATATTCCTAGTAAAGATAATAAAATAGCTGATTCACTTTCCCGCGCACAGTGGGAAAGATTCTTTTATCTAGTACCACAGGCAGAGAAAACTGGAATTCCGTGCCCAAAGCGAGTTTGGAATCTTATCCGGACGTAATCAACAGTTTTATTAAGAAGTCTGTAGCTCCGCGTACATGGGAAGTATACTCATTAGCGTGGAAGAGATGGTGTCAGTTTTGTATAGTTTTTAATCTTTCATGTTTTAATTGTGATTTGGATGTATTTTTTCAGTTTCTTTGTTCTTTGTTAGATAAAGGTTTCAGTTATTCAGTTTTACATTCATCAGTTGCAGGTGTGTCGTTCTTTTATAAAGTAGCTGGTTATCAGTCGTTTTCAAATCAATTCATAGTGAGACAATTTTTGAAAGGTGTTAGAAGGTCATTTATAAAAGCTGATGTTAGACGACCAATCACTTTTGAGTTACTCGGGTCTTTAGTGTCAGTATTAGAAGGGTGTACATATTCAATTTTTGAAGCGATTTTATTTAAAACTGCTTTTGTGGTGATATTTTTTGGGGCACTGCGAATAGGAGAGTTAGTAGCAGCCAATAGAAGGTCTGTGTCGCCACTAGAGGTTAGCGATGTTAAATTATTTGTTAATTCAGTTGAATTTTTTATTAAAAAATCAAAAATGGATCAGCTGGCGAGAGGCACATGGATTAAGTTAGCTATGTTGAACGAATCACGGCTGTGCCCAGTTAAAACAGTGGGTGATTTTCTCAGAGTTAGACCTCAGAACAAAGGGTCATTTTTAATTCATGAGGATGGGTCAGTTTTAACAATTTATCAATTTAATGCGGTATTAAAGAAATGTTTGGAATTACTGAATCTAGGTAAAGAGAAGTATTCGTCTCATTCTTTCCGAATTGGCGCAGCAACAGTTGCTGCCGGCCTGGGATTAAATGAAGCGATAATTAAGAGAATTGGTCGATGGGAATCTAACAGATTTAAGTTGTATGTTAGGCCTAATCTGGTTCTTTAATGATTTTGATCTTTTTCAGGTCCAAAGGAGATGGTTATTTGGATTCTGGGCCATTCTTTTGTGTTCTGGGCAGAAAGAAGGGCTGCGGAGCGTAATTATTTGAAGAATAATTGTTTTGGTTCTTGTTTTATTTCCATTTTTTGGTTGGGTTTCAGGGGTTTAAAATGGTACCAAATCATTCCGATATTGAGGGGTGAGTTGGTTTCATTACCACATCCAGATGTTTTAATAATTCATGCTGGTGGTAATGATTTAGGCAAAATTAAGACCTTGGATTTATTAGATCATATGAAATCAGATATGTTAAGTATTAAATCTATGTTGCCTGATGTAACAGTGATATTTTCTGAAATTATACCAAGACTGATTTGGAGAGGGGAGCAGTTTGGTTTTATGGAAAAAATAAGGAAGAGGATTAATAGAAACTTGGAAAAATTTCTTCCTAAACTGAATGGATGGTCTTTAAGACATACTGAACTAGAAGGTTTTGTTACAGGCCTTTATCGGAATGATTTGGTTCATTTGTCTGATATAGGAAATGATATTTTTAATTCAGGTTTGCAGGACATGATAGAGAAGGCCGTGGTTTTTAGGGGGGGACATGTGGGATAATTCCCTCATGTCTGGTGGGTTAGTCACCCAGCTTTGCTGGGGGGATAATTTGTGGACTTATGAATTTTTAAAATGAGTATTTATTTATTTATTGGTTATTTATTTATTTAATTAATTATTATGGTTATGGTATTATATTGATGTAACCCTTAATAAAAGACCACGGCCAATTTCTACCACAATTTTGGTTTGTGTTTATTTTATTAGTATAAGATTTATTTATTAATTATTATATATATATATATGAGTATTGCTCATATGGCACCATGATAGTGGGCACAGAAGTTATACTGAATGCCCACCATGGTGCCATTGAGCATTAGTTTAAGGGTTAATTTATTTATGTCTTTACTATTTTCCCGCCTTTTGTATTTTAATATACAATTCCCTTTACATTTTCTGAGGTAATTCTAAGTGAGGATTCTGATTGGTACTTGGTTGCTCACCTGTTGCTGAGGTACCTGTTTTCTGCCTCTTCCTGATTGGTTGTGGTTATTCTTGGGCGGGAAAATTGAATATTTAAAGAGGATCGCAGCAGGTCCGCAGCCTGTCCGCCGCGGAGCTTGGATGAAGAGGACGTCGTCCCGCCCGCCCTCCCTGTTATTAAGAAGAAGAAGTCGTGGTCTGATATTGAAGGGGGGTTAGTCACCCAGCTTTGCTGGGGGGATAATTTGTGGACTTATGAATTTTTAAAATGAGTATTTATTTATTTATTGGTTATTTATTTATTTAATTAATTATTATGGTTATGGTATTATATTGATGTAACCCTTAATAAAAGACCACGGCCAATTTCTACCACAATTTTGGTTTGTGTTTATTTTATTAGTATAAGATTTATTTATTAATTATTATATATATATATATATGAGTATTGCTCATATGGCACCATGAAAAATGTCCACATTTTATTGAAAGCAATCCAGTGCCTCAGATCACGACTGTATCGGAGAAAAATCACATTTTTGTGTTTTAAAAGAACCGGAAAAGTCGCTATGATATGCACTGGAAGCCAAAGAATGAAACTATTGTAGCTCTGAAATGCAAATCAGATTATTAAACACAATAAAGACTGGCCAATACACTTTGAAAGAGTGGCACAATGACAGATTCTGTAAATGGCAGCAGTATGATGAGGCCACCGAATGGCAAGGTGACATAGTTTGGAGGTGGCGGCAGCATCCGGAGACCACAAAGTGGCAAGGTGACATAGTGTGGAGATGGCAGCAGAATGAGGAGACCACAGAGTGGCAAGGTGACATAGCTTGGAGGTGGCGGCAGCATCAGGAGGCCAGAGAGTGGCAAGGTGACATAGTGTGGATATGGCAAAGGCAGGATACCACAGAGTGGCAAGGTGACCTAGTGTGGAGATGGCAGCAGCACGAGGAGACCACAGAGTGGCAAGGTGACATAATGTAGAGATGGCAGTAGCAGAAGCAGCAGCATCAGGAGACCACAGAGTGACAAGGGGACATAGTGTGGATATCGCAGCAGCATGAGGAGGCCGCAGTGGCAAGGTGACATAGTTTGGAGATAGCAGCAGCAGCTGCATCAGGAGACCACAAAGTGATCCGGTAACAGAGTGGGGCGGTAGGTGGCAATACCAGTACCTGCTGACGAAGGTGGGTGCAAGAAGGAGCACTTGGCATCAGATGTGTGGCATCAGGCGGGTTGCAGCATCAGAATAGTAGCTGAGGCAGGTAGCCAGAAGAAACCGGTCTCTTTTTCCAAATTGTTGGTGTGGCACCATGGATGATCTAGTCTGATGCATCAGGCATTGGTGTGTGGAAATCCTGTATGATCTACGCCTGATTCATCTTGATGCAGTGATCCTCTATTTGCTATATGTGGAGACTTTAAACTGTTATATCAAATGTATTGTGGTATCATGCTGTAACAGGCTGGCAGTGTCATTTACCTTTATTCGTCCCTAGGTGGTTCTGGCACCACTTATAAATAAAGCGGGGGGGGGGGGGGGGGGTCAAGTCAGTGTGTGTGTTGAGGATGAGAATGAAGAGAGGAGGAAGTTAAGGAGGAAGTTGTTTTTCCACCAAAATAATTCAAAAAAGATTTTACCACATATTACTGCAGCGCTGAACGTTGAATAAAATTAGTTTTTCCACCGAAATGAGTCACAAAAGATTTTACTGCATATAAGTGCAGCGCTTAACGCTGAATACAATTTGTTTTTCTACCAAAATAAGTCACAAAAGATTTCACAGCATATACAGTAAGTGCAGCGCTAAACGCTGAATACAATTTTTTTTCCACCGAAATAAGTCACAAAAGATTTTAACGCATATAAGTGCAGAGCTGAACGCTGAATAAAGATTCTTTTTCCACCAAAATAATTAAATAAAGATTTTACCACATATAACGGAGCACAGAGATGGAAAGGGTCTTTGGATTCCCCCCGCACTATACGGACGTCTCAGAAATGAACCGCTGCTCCCGACAGCAGCTCCTGGGAAGGTCATGGAGAGTCCCGGTCATCCGGCATCTATTCGCTCCGCTGAAGGATTATTATTATTATATAAGTGTGTAGAAGACACACAGGGCCCCCACACTTCAGATTTATCATGGAGATTTAACCGCATATAACCTCAGCGCTGACCGCTGAATAAATTTTGATTTTCAACCAAAATACTTCAATAAAGATTTTACCACATATAACCGCCGCACTGACTGACTGCTACCGCCGCTACTCCGTGAACCCCTGCTACTTCCCGAGTATGTAGGCTTCTGCAAAGCAGGTGCTCTACCCCGGGCACGTTTGGCTCCCAACCTCTCACTGCTGCCACCCTGCTGAATCCCAGCCATGCTTTCAACACATATAACCACCAACGTGAACTGAGAATGTATTTTTCTGATTGTACTGAAATAGGCCACTAAACGCTTTCAACACATCTAACCACCGCCGACGTGAACTGAGAATGTATATTTCTGTTTGCACTGAAATAGGCCACTAAACGCTTTCAACACATATAACCGCCACCGCCGTGAACTGAGAAAGCATTTTTATGTTTGTACTGAAATAGGCCACTAAACGCTTTCAAAACATATAACCGCTAGAGTTGAGCGAACACCTGGATGTTCGGGTTCGAGAAGTTCGTTCGAACTTCCCAGGAATGTTCGGGTTCGGGATCCGAACTCGACCCGAACTTCGCCCCGAACCCGAACCTCATTGAAGTCAATGGGGACCCGAACTTTTCGGCACTAAAAAGGCTGTAAAACAGCCCAGGAAAGGGCTAGAGGGCTGCAAAAGGTAGGTAAATCCCCTGCAAACAAATGTGGATAGGGAAATGAATTAAAATAAAAATAAAATAAATAAAGATTAACCAATATCAATTGGAGAGAGGTCCCATAGAAGAGAATCAGGCTTCATGTCATAGCAGAGAATCAGGCTTCATGTCACCCAACACTGGAATAGGCCACTGTCAGATATTTTTAGGCCCCGGCACCCAGACAGAGGAGAGAGGTCCCATAGCAGAGATTCAGGCTTCATGTCATAGCAGAGAATCAGGCTTCATGTCACCCAACACTGAAACAGGCCACTGTCAGATATTTTTAGGCCCCGGCACCCAGACAGAGGAGAGAGTTCCCATAGCAGAGAATCAGGCTTCATGTCATAGCAGGGAATCAGGCTTCATGTCACCCACCACTGGAACAGGCCACTGTCAGATATTTTTAGGCCCCGGCACCCAGACAGAGGAGAGAGGTCCCATAACAGAGATTCAGGCTTCATGTCAGCAGAGAATCAGTCTTCATGTCATAGCAGAGAATCATGCTTCATGTCACCCAACACTGGAACAGGCCACTGTCAGATATGTTTAGGCCCCGGCACCCAGACAGAGGAGAGAGGTCCCATAGCAGAGAATCAGGCTTCATGTCATAGCAGAGAATCAGGCTTCATGTCACCCAACACTGGAACAGGCCATTGTCAGATATTTTTAGGCCCCGGCACCCAGACAGAGGAGAGAGGTCCCATAGCAGAGATTCAGGCTTCATGTCATAGCAGAGAATCATGCTTCATGTCACCCAACACTGGAACAGGCCACTGTCAGATATGTTTAGGCCCCGGCACCCAGACAGAGGAGAGAGGTCCCATAGCAGAGATTCAGGCTTCATGTCATAGCAGAGAATCATGCTTCATGTCACCCAACACTGGAACAGGCCACTGTCAGATATGTTTAGGCCCCGGCACCCAGACAGAGGATATAATGGTAAAATGAAAATAAAAATAGGATTGAATGAGGAAGTGCCCTGGAGTACAATAATATATGGTTAAGGGGAGGTAGTTATAAATGTCTAATCTGCACAAGGGATGGACAGGTCCTGTAGGATCCATGCCTGGTTCATTTTTATGAACGTCAGCTTTTCCACATTGGCTGTAAACAGGCGGCTGCGTTTGTCTGTAATGACGCCCCCTGCCGTGCTGAATACACGTTCAGACAAAACGCTGGCCGCCGGGCAGGCCAGCACCTCCAAGGCATAAAAGGCTAGCTCTGGCCACGTGGACAATTTGGAGACCCAGAAGTTGAATGGGGCCGAACCATCAGTCAGTACGTGGAGGGGTGTGCACACGTACTGTTCCACCATGTTAGTGAAATGTTGCCTACTGCTAACACGTTCCATATTAGGTGGTGGTGCAATTAGCTGTGGCGTGTTGACAAAACTTTTCCACATCTCTGCCATGCTAACCCTGCCCTCAGAGGAGCTGGCCGTGACACAGCTGCGTTGGCAACCTCTTGCTCCTCCTCTGCCTTCGCCTTGGGCTTCCACTTGTTCCCCTGTGACATTTGGGAATGCTCTCAGTAGCGCGTCTACCAACGTGCGCTTGTACTCGCGCATCTTCCTATCACGCTCCAGTGCAGGAAATAAGGTGGGCACATTGTCTTTGTACCGGGGATCCAGCAGGGTGGCAACCCAGTAGTCCGCACACGTTAAAATGTGGGCAACTCTGCTGTCGTTGCGCAGGCACTGCAGCATGTAGTCGCTCATGTGTGCAAGGCTGCCCAGAGGTAAGGACAAGCTGTCCTCTGTGGGAGGCGTATCGTCATTGTCCTGTGCTTCACCCCAGCCAAGCACCAGTGATGGGCCCGAGCTGCGTTGGGTGCCACCCCGCTGTGAACATGCTTCATCCTCATCCTCCTCCACCTCCTCCTCATCCTCGTCCTCCTCCTCCTCCAGTAGTGGGCCCTGTCTTGCCACATTTGTACCTGGCCTCTGCTGTTGCAAAAAACCTCCTTCTGAGTCACTTCTAAGAGACTGGCCTGAAAGTGCTAAAAATGACCCCTCTTCCTCCTCCTGAGCCACCTCCTCTTCCATCATCGCCCTAAGTGTTTTCTCAAGGAGACATAGAAGTGGTATTGTAACGCTGATAACGGCGTCATCGCCACTGGCCATGTTGGTGGAGTTCTCGAAACAGTGCAACAGGGCACACAGGTCTCGCATGGAGGCCCAGTCATTGGTGGTGAAGTGGTGCTGTTCCGCAGTGCGACTGACCCGTGCGTGCCGCAGCTGAAACTCCACTATGGCCTGCTGCTGCTCGCACAGTCTGTCCAGCATGTGCAAGGTGGAGTTCCACCTGGTGGGCACGTCGCATATGAGGCGGTGAGCGGGAAGGCCGAAGTTACGCTGTAGCGCAGACAGGCAAGCAGCGGCAGGATGCGAACGCCGGAAGCGCGCACAGACGGACCGCACTTTATGCAGCAGCTCTGACATGTCGGGGTAATTGTGAATGAACTTCTGCACCACCAAATTCAGCACATGCGCCAGGCAAGGGATGTGCGTCCAACCGGCTAGTCCCAGAGCTGCGACGAGATTTCGCCCATTATCGCACACCACCAGGCCGGGCTTGAGGCTCACCGGCAGCAACCACTCGTCGGTCTGTTGTTCAATACCCCGCCACAACTCCTGCGCGGTGTGGGGCCTGTCCCCCAAACATATGAGTTTCAGAATGGCCTGCTGACGTTTACCCCGGGCTGTGCTGAAGTTGGTGGTGAAGGTGTGTGGCTGACTGGATGAGCAGGTGGAAGAAGAGGAGGAGGAAGCTGAGTAGGAGGAGGAGGCAACAGGAGGCAAAGAATGTTGCCCTGCGATCCTTGGCGGCAGAAGGACGTGCGCCAAACTGCTCTCCGTCTGGGGCCAAGCCGCCACTACATTTACCCAGTGTGCAGTTAGGGAGATATAGCGTCCCTGGCCGTGCTTACTGGTCTACGTATCTGTGGTTAGGTGGACCTTGCCACAGATGGCGTTCCGCAGAGCACACTTGATTTTATCGGATACTTGGTTGTGCAAGGAAGGCACGGCTCTCTTGGAGAAGTAGTGGCGGCTGGGAACAACATACTTTGGGACAGCAAGCGACATGAGCTGTTTGAAGCTGTCTGTGTCCACCAGCCTGAATAACAGCATTTCATAGGCTAGTAGTTTAGAAATGCTGGCATTCAGGGCCAGGGATCGAGGGTGGCTAGGTGGGAATTTACGCTTTCTCTCAAATGTTTGTGAGATGGAGAGCTGAACGCTGCCGTGTGACATGGTTGAGATGCTTGGTGACGGAGGTGGTGGTGTTGGTGTTACATCCTCTGTTTGCTGGGCGGCAGGTGCCAACGTTCCTCCAGAGGCGGAGGAAGAGGCCGAGGCAGCAGCAGAGGGGTAGCAGGGGGAGCCTGAGTGAGTTCCTTGTTTTTAATGCGTTTACTCCACTCCAGTTCATGCTTTGCATGCAGATGCCTGGTCATGCAGGTTGTGCTAAGGTTCAGAACGTTAATGCCTCGCTTCAGGCTCTGATGGCACAGCGTGCAAACCACTCGGGTCTTGTCGTCAGCACATTGTTTGAAGAACTGCCACGCCAGGGAACTCTTGGAAACTGCCTTTGGGGTGCTCGGTCCCAGATGACGGTGGCCAGTAGCAGGCGGACTCTCTTGGCGGCGGGTGTTCTGCTTTTGCCCACTGCTCCCTCTTTTGCAACGCTGTTGGCTCGGTCTCACCACTGTCTCTTCCTCCGAACTCTGAAATTCAGTGGCACGACCTTCATTCCTTGTGGGGTCTAGGACCTCATCGTCCCCTGCATCGTCTTCCACCCAGTCTTCCTCCCTGACCTCCTGTTCAGTCTGCACACTGCAGAAAGGCACAGCAGTTGGCACCTGTCTTTCATCATCAGAGATGTGCTGAGGTGGTATTCCAATGTCCTCATCATCAGGAAACATAAGTGGTTGTGCGTCAGTGCATTCTATGTCTTCCACCGCTGGGGAAGGGCGAGGTGGATGCCCTTGGGAAACCCTGCCAGCAGAGTCTTCAAACAGCATAAGAGACTGCTGCATAAGTTGAGGCTCAGACAGTTTCCCTGATATGCATGGGGGTGATGTGACAGACTGATGGGCTTGGTTTTCAGGCGCCATCTGTGCACTTTTTGCAGAAGACTGGGTGGGAGATAATGTGAACGTGCTGGATTCACTGTCGGCCACCCAATTGACTAATGCCTGTACCTGCTCAGGCCTTACCATCCTTAGAACGGCATTGGGCCCTACCAAATATTGCTGTAAATTCTGGCGTCTACTGGGACCTGAGGTAGTTGGTACACTAGGACGTGTGGCTGTGGCAGAACGGCCACGTCCTCTCCCAGCACCAGAGGGTCCACTAACACCACCACGACCATGTCCGCGTCCCTTACTAGATGTTTTCCTCATTGTTACCGTTCACCACAATAAGAAAAATATTATTTGGCCCA
The DNA here is from genome assembly GCF_905171765.1 of Bufo bufo. Taxonomy (NCBI): domain Eukaryota; kingdom Metazoa; phylum Chordata; class Amphibia; order Anura; family Bufonidae; genus Bufo; species Bufo bufo. The sequence goes on from NC_053394.1 coordinate 247,213,349, forward strand.
ATGTATTTAGGCCTTTTTTTACAGGCACCTAACACTATCTAGCTATCTACTTAGGTACCGTATTACACTAATACAGGCACAGCAGTAATGACAGATTTAGCTGAATATAAATTGTAGGCCTAGTATTTAGGCAGTGGATGACAGGTATACGTTTACGGACAGAATTAGACTTGGAGATGCACGGTAGCGTTTGAAGTTATTGAGAATGACCCTATCAGCACCTTCAATGTAATATACCCTTTTATAGATAGATTTAAACTTGGCCTGATACAGCAGAAAACAATTATTTAGGGAATTGCTAAGTTGGGAATTGTATTTCAACCCAGAACAAAATATATCCTTTGCCAGACAGCAGACAGTATTACAATTGGCTAGCCACAGCTGAAGGGTACTGCTATTTTGGCAATTGTATTTTACCCCTCAATAAAATAGCAAGCACAGCCAAGCCCCTGATGTAGGATATAGCAAAAAAACAACAACACACTATTGATGGTTAAATGGACTTGGTGGCAGCTTGTGCTGGCGCACCACAAGACACAAAATGGCCGCCGATCACCCCAGAAAAAAGTGACTGAAAAACGCTCTGGGCAGCCTTAAAACAGTGAGCAATTGAATAGCAGAGGTTGTATGATACACAGCTGTACATCGATCACTTCAGTAAGTAAATCCCTGCCTAATCTTGCCCTAACAGCAGCAGCTGCATCCTATCCCTACACTGATCAGAGCAGAGTGACGTGCGGCGCTATGTGACTCCAGCTTAAATAGAGGCTGGGTCACATGCTGCACTGGCCAATCACAGCCATGCCAATAGTAGGCATGGCTGTGATGTCCTCTTGGGGCAAGTAGTATGACGCTTGTTGATTGGCTGCTTTGCAGCCTTTCAAAAAGCGCCAAGAAAGCGCCGAACACTGAACCCGAACCCGGACTTTTACGAAAATGTTTGGGTTCGCGTCCGTGTCACGAACACCCCAAAATTTGGTACGAACCCGAACTATACAGTTCGGGTTCGCTCATCCCTAGTCAGGACAATAACCCACAAAAAACAGATCCTGTCTGTGGAGCATCTGCCTTCACTCGGTCAGCATTTGGTCATAAAATTTTCTTTTTCTTCCCTATCTTCCTTGAGCCATAACTTTTTTATTTTTCCGTTCACATAGATGTATGAGGGCATATTTTTTGCGGGAGAAGTTGTACTTTAATATGGCATACAATCTAGTGGTAAGCGGGCAAAAAAATTCTAAATGGGGTGGCATTTAAAAAAAAAAGCTATTTTGTTCCTACGACATTCCCTTTGTGGCAAAACCGACATGTGCCCTTCATTCTCTGGGTCAGTACGATTACAATGATACCACATATGTATAATTTTTTTTCTGTCTAAATAGTGTAAAAATAAATTAAAACTTTTAAAAATGTAAATTTACTTTTTTACATCACCATATTCTGACCCCCATAACTTTTATATAGTTATATCTACTGAGCTGTGTGGGGGCTCATTTTTTGCGAGATGAACTATAGTTTTTATTTATACCATTTTGGAGTGTGTGTGACTTTTTTATCACATTTTATTACATTTTTGGGGGTAAAAGAAGTGATGAAAAATGGTTCTGGTAGCAAAAGGGATTAGGATGTGGGGGATGGGCTATGTCAGGCTTTAGCACAGTGGACACAGGCAGGAGGAGCGATATGTATGCGGGCTCCTGCCCTGCACTTGTTCAGCTGTGCTCGCATACATATCACACACTGTGTCCACTGTCCTGTGCCCACTCTGATAAAGCCTGACATAGCCAGACCCTAACGGTTTCAGTAGAAAATGTATACATTTCTTTATTGGCAAATGGGGGTAAGGCAGGGGAGGAGCCAGGACAGGAGGTGGTATGGGTCTAGGGTTGGTAGTGGGTTGGGGGGCCCAATTCAGATTCTTGCTATGGGGTCCAGTGATTTCTATGTACGCCCCTGACCATGGATGATCTAGTCTGATGCATCAGGAATTGCTGGGTGGATATCCTGGCTGATCCACGCCTGATTCATCTTGACAAAGGTCAGTCTCTCCACATTTTGGGTGGACAGGCGAGTTCTTCTTGGGGAAACTATGGGCCCTGCCGCACTAAATACCTGCTCTGATTCCACAATACTGGCCGGGCAGGTCAGTTTTTCCAGGGCAAACTCGTCCAGTTGCTGGCACAAATCCAGTTTGGCTGCCCAGTATGACACCACCTTCTCGTTCAGGTTCTGCTCTATGTCTAGCTGCTGGTGAGTAGTTTCTTCACTATGAGGGTGAAGAAAGCTGTTCATTAGTGACTGTAGACTCAGGCTGCTGCTGATGGAGCTGGTACTGCTCCTGCCACCCCACCCCTCCCCAGCAGCCATTGCAGAGGAACGTTGAGCGCAGAGAGACCCCCCGTCAAGTGAGCATGCAGCGGGCCATTTGCACAAGTGACTCGGAGGGACTCCATGCCTCCATATCCACTGCATACTGCCATGGTGTGTCTGGGTCCTCTGCCTCATCTTCCTCATCGCCCTGTAGCTCCTCTGGCTGCTCATGCTCCTCCTCTCCTGTCACCTGTGTAGAAAAAACACCCATTTCACTACACATTTCTTGTGCTCCAATGTCCTCCTCCTCTAGTTCAGCCCCCACAGGGCTCATGTAACCGTGAGATCTAGCTGCCAAGTCTCCAGTCCCCTGGTCCTCTGACCAGCCAGATTTACTAGTATCTTAACGTGGCCTCCTCAAAGGGCCTGAGCAAATGGGAGGTGTCACGCATGAGCTGCCACTGGCTGACATCGAAGTTACACAGGGGAGTACTCCTGTCCGCTCTCATCAAGAAATCGTTTATGGCCTTTCTCTGTTCGTACAGTCGGTCCAACATATGAGGGGTGGAATTCCAACGGGTGGAAACGTCGCATATCAGCCTATGTTGGAGGATGCCGTTATGCCGCTCAAGTAGGGTGTGCTTTGCGGTGTACGAGTGGCTAAAGTGCATGTGCAGGGCCTGGCACTTCTCTGTCTGACATACTGTTAGATCCAATAAATAAATAAAAAGGAAATTAAAACACCCCAAAAAACTCAGTAATTTTCTCACTTCAGCACACAATAGCTAATAAGCCCTTTTTTTACCACTAATACACGCCAAAAAGGGCTGTAATATTCTCACTTCACCACAAAACGGCAAATACTTTTTTGCAATATACGCAAAAAAGGGCTTTCGAACATATACAGTGGATATAAAAAGTCTACACACCCCTGTTAAAATGTCAGGTTTCTGTTATGTAAAAAAATTAGACAAAGATAAATCATTTCAGAACTTTCTCCACCTTTAATGTGACCTATAAATAACCACAAATAAAAATACAGCCACAAAATGGGATATCTTTAAAAGCATCCTAAAAGCTCATTGTGAGAGGTACATACCGTATGGGAATAAAAGGTTAAGGAACAAAAAGAAACCAATGTGGATAAACAGAACTGTAAAGAAAGCAATAAATGACAAAAAGAAAGCATATAAATCACTAAAACAGGAGGGTAGCACGGAAGCACTGAAAAACTATAAGGAAAAAAATAGAACATGTAAAAAACAAATAAAAGCGGCCCGCTAATACACATCACAAAAGGCTTTACAACAGATAACTGCACCACTGAGCGGCATTTATATTTTTTTCTTTTTACGCTAATACACGTCACAAAAGACTTTAGAACAGATAACTGCGCCACTGAGCAGCAAATATTTTTTTTCTTTTTATGCTAATACACTCCACAAAAGGCTTTACAACAGATAACTGCGCCGCTGAGCGGCAAACATTTTTTCTTTTTACGGTAATACACGCCACACAAGGCTCTACAACAGATAACTGCATTTTTCTTTTTCCACTAATACACGTCATAAAATGCTTTAGAACAGATAACTGCACCCCTGAGCGGCATATTTTTTCTTTTTATGCTAAAACAAAAGGACTTCACAACTACACCACTGACCGGCAAATATATTTTACTTTTGCCACTAATACATGACAAAAAGGGCTGTCATTTTCGCACTTCACCACACAACGGCTAATAAGCCTTGTTTTTCCCACTAATACAAGCCAAAAAATGCTTTAGAACATATACAGTGGAGGAAATAATTATTTGACCCCTCACAGATTTTGTAAGTTTGTCCAATGACAAAGAAATGAAAAGTCTCAGAACAGTATCATTTCAATGGTAGGTTTATTGTAACAGTGGCAGATAGCACATCAAAAGGAAAATCGAAAAAATAACTTTAAATAAAAGATAGCAACTGATTTGCATTTCATTGAGTGAAATAAGTATTTGAACCCCTGCCAACCATTAAGAGTTCTGGCTCCCACAGAGTGGTTAGACACTTCTACTCAATTAGTCACCCTCATTAAGGACACCTGTCTTAACTAGTCACCTGTATAAAAGACACCTGTCCACAGAATCAATCAATCAAGCAGACTCCAAACTCTCCAACATGGGAAAGACCAAAGAGCTGTCCAAGGATGTCAGAGACAAAATTGTAGACCTGCACAAGGCTGGAATGGGCTACAAAACCATTAGCAAGAAGCTGGGAGAGAAGGTGACAACTGTTGGTGCGATTGTTCGAAAATGGAAGGAGCACAAAATGACCATCAATCGACCTCGCTCTGGGGCTCCACGCAAGATCTCACCTCGTGGGGTGTCAATGGTTCTGAGAAAGGTGAAAAAGCATCCTAGAACTACACGGGAGGAGTTAGTTAATGACCTCAAATTAGCAGGGACCACAGTCACCAAGAAAACCATTGGAAACACATTACACCGCAATGGATTAAAATCCTGCAGGGCTCGCAAGGTCCCCCTGCTCAGGAAGGCACATGTGCAGGCCCGTCTGAAGTTTGCCAATGAACACCTGAATGATTCAGAGAGTGACTGGGAGAAGGTGCTGTGGTCTGATGAGACCAAAATAGAGCTCTTTGGCATTAACTCAACTCGCTGTGTTTGGAGGAAGAAAAATGCTGCCTAAGACCCCCAAAACACCGTCCCCACCGTCAAGCATGGGGGTGGAAACATTTTGCTTTGGGGGTGTTTTTCTGCTAAGGGCACAGGACAACTTATTCGCATAAAAGGGAAAATGGACGGAGCCATGTATCGTGAAATCCTGAGCGACAACCTCCTTCCCTCTGCCAGGAAACTGAAAATGGGTCGTGGATGGGTGTTCCAGCACGACAATGACCCAAAAAATACAGCAAAGGCAACAAAGGAGTGGCTCAAGAAGAAGCACATTAAGGTCATGGAGTGGCCTAGTCAGTCTCCGGACCTTAATCCAATCGAAAACCTATGGAGGGAGCTCAAGCTCAGAGTTGCACAGAGTCAGCCTCGAAACCTTAGGGATTTAGAGATGATCTGCAAAGAGGAGTGGACCAACATTCCTCCTAAAATGTGCGCAAACTTGGTCATCAATTACAAGAAACGTTTGACCTCTGTGCTTGCAAACAAGGGTTTTTCCACCAAGTATTAAGTCTTTTTTTGTTAGAGGGTTCAAATACTTATTTCACTCAATGAAATGCAAATCAGTTGCTATCTTTTATTTAAAGTTATTTTTTCGATTTTCCTTTTGATGTGCTATCTGCCACTGTTACAATAAACCTACCATTGAAATGATACTGTTCTGAGACTTTTCATTTCTTTGTCATTGGACAAACTTACAAAATCAGTGAGGGGTCAAATAATTATTTCCTCCACTGTAACTGAACCCCACAAGGGCAAATAAGACATAGAAATATTTCCTTGTAATAAACCCTGTTAATAACTGTATCAAACAGCACTTGCACCCTAATAAGAACAGTTTGCTGTAACTACAGAGCTGTATAATGGCAATTTGGATCTCCAGTCAGTGCAGCAAGGTGTAATAGGATTGTTCCTATTAACCAGGCTGTCACCTCCCCTAGTGAACCCTGTTCAACATAAATGCTGTGGAATGATTCCTCCCTATCCTTTCCCTACACCTTGAATAATCTTGCCCTGCACTTGTAAATCGTTTTTTTAGCACAGTGCCGTTTTTCTAGCATTATCCCTAGTGCCTGCAGACGTCTCTCTCTGCACTTAGTACACTGGTAAATAGCAGAATCTAAGATGGCTGCCACTATTTATAGGGCTGTGACATCACAGAGCTGGCTGGATGCTGATTGGCTGCATGCATGGCATTATGGGTGGTCCCGCCTTCCCAGAGTTCCTTTCTCCATGTCCTCACAGGTGCAGCAGCCATTTTAGGAAAAAATGTGATTCATTACCACAAAGCTCGAGGAAATTCAGCTTTGGTGCGAATCTAATTTTTCCTGTAATTCGGATCGAATTCCAATTCATTAGCTCCGATTCGCTCATCTCTAGTTATTATCAGTGTATTGAGCTATTCCCATGTATTACTTATAATTTTCATCATTCACTATGGCTTAATTCCAACATTTCTGTAAAAAAATATTCGCTGTCCGTGATTTTGGGACAAGTTGTCCAGAAAAAAGAAAAATTCTGGTTGGCAATCCTGTGTGTGATTAAAACTGGATTATTAAAAAGGCTGTCCCATTTCCTATATTGAAGACCTATCCTCAGGATCGGTCATCTATGTGAGATCAACGATGCTCCCAGCATTCCCGCCGATCAGACCTGCCTTCTCTTCACTGTTTATCTGCTCACCATGGACATTATATGCAACTCCTCAGTCCCTGTTCACTTTAATGGGAAGGAGCAGACAGAGTGCAACTACTCCTTCCAATTGAAGTGAATGGCAATGGATAAGCTACAGTTACACCTGCTTGCCGCTGGGATGCCAATGGTGAGCAGGTAAATACTGAAGAGATCTGTTAGATCAAAACGCTTTGGTGGCGTTACCACTTTCCTTGTGGAGATGCATTTTTATATGAAGCCAAATGAAGATTGAAGATTTTATTTTGATCTCAATGCTGGACAACTATTCCTTTTTTTCTCAATTATTTGCGAACTGGGACAGGTCCCTGCATGAGAGATCACACAGTGCGTGGAATGAAATTGCTACCCGTTTATTAATATAGTTATTATAGAACAACTAATCCACTAAAACTGTAGAGTATCTTGCTGCAATACAATGTATTGGATGAAACTGCTATATTAATGTAGTTATTACAGTACATTGCGCCAAAACATTAAGCTAATCAAAGAATGCAGGGGATATATATATATAAAATTAAAAATAACAAAAAGGGCAGCACTCCAGGAAGTAAAAAATGGAAAATAAGCTTGTCCCATATGGGTAAATAAAGTATTTTTCATTTTTTACTTCCTGTAGTGCTGCCCTTTTTGTTATTTTTTATCTATCTGGATTGGCTTATATCCACACTGGGCTAGCTGCACCCGCATTTATTCCATTGACGGTGCTGCCACTGAACTTTTTGTTTTTATATATATATATATATATATATATATATATAGTAAGTGTCAATTAGAGATTGCCTTGCGGTTCGCCCGGCGGTCATGTCGCGCAGAACTTTGCGTGTTCGCGATTTGCCGAACATGCGAACATATGGAGATATTCGCGCCCGCCATATTCTTTTACATTGTGAAGAACTTTGACCCATGACACATCCATCAGGTGGTACAGGACAGCCAATTCAGACATTTCAGCACATGGACATACCCCCTAGCTTATAAATAAACCTGATCTGGCCGTCATTTTACATTCAGTGTTTTGCCAGTGTAGGGAGAGGTTGCTGTGTGGAGCAGGGACAGGCTGTTAGGGACACCAAATACTAGCTAATAGAGCCAAAAAAGTCATTTTAAGCACTAGTATAGGTGTGCTATCGATATGTGTGATACACACAGGGGTGCGATATACTTATAATATACTTTTATAATGAGTCAAATTGCGGAATGCACATTGCCGGTGTCCGCGTTTTGCGGATCCGCAAAACACTTACGGATGTGTGAATGGACCCTCAAAGCCGGTTCAGACCTGAGCGTTTTACAGCGCGTTCCTACACGCTGTAAAACGCTCAACAAGGAGAAACCAATGCTTCCCTATCGGTATGGTTCTTACCTGGGCGTTTTACAGCGCGTACAATCGCGCTGTAAAATGCCCAACGCCCCAAGAAGTTCAGGAGCTTCTTTGGGGCGTATGGTCGCGCGTTCCTGTACATTGACTTCCGGGAACGCGCGACTATGGGCATTGCTTGTTGCCGGAGCCGCGTCTGTAAACGCGCGATACAATCGCGCATACAGAGCGCTCCTTCGGTACGCTCAGGTCTGAACCCAGCGTTATAGTAACATTATTAAAGGTTACATGTTATCTTTATGTATACTCTAATGGATTGCCTTACTTGTACAATGTTATAATATACTTTGTATGTTAGAAAGTATATTATAGTGAATTTGTATTGTGCGGCAGTTGTGTGCGGTTCTGCTCCGATACTGCAGGTATATAGAGGGACAAGCGTTATTGGAACAAATAATATCTACTGGTGTGATATACCAGTCCCCCCCCAAAAAAACTGATTGAAGCGGGGTTTTATATACCAATATACTTTCTTTATAGTGCATTTGCGCATGCGCGTACGCAAAAATTATATTGCCGATATTTCGCATTGAAAAAAATAATGAATGGAGATCGCAAATTCGAATAATACATCTGGTATGTCACTGTCCATGTTGTGGGACTATTTGTGCACTTCTAGTAATTATTTATTTTCTGCAAATATGAGCTGAAGGTTTTTTAGATTCGTCTGCCATTAAAATGAATGGGACCCGCAGCGAACTTGCGGTTCGTGAACATTTGATCGTGTTCGCGAACCGTACCCGGCAGATGTTCGTCCATCACTAGTGTCAATCACATAAGAGAGGTAGATGGAGCACTCTGCTAATGAATACAGCAAACTCATAACTGTGTGTCTGCTGTATTCTATGCTCAGCTCTGTTAACCAAATGGCACAATATTTTTTGGGCAATTTAAGCTAATAATAGAGCAAAACTGTTTATGTAGGAAAGCATGGCATGATGACATCTGTTTTAAAATGTGACCATTTAAAAAAAAAAAATTACTTTTTTATTTTCCACAATATAGTTGCATGTATCACAGGAAATATCATTAACTGAATTGCCTTTATGTATTTTTGCAGGCTAGAGTGAAGGTTCTCTGTAATGTAATGTGAGGACAAGAAGCCCATTTCTGCACTAACTAGCCCTTATCCAAAGTGAGTCTTGTCTTGAGCTCTGCATTGAAAAATTGTTTGCAGTATTCAGGGATAAAAATGATACATATATAAAGTAAAACTATCCCACATACAGAAAACCACATACAACTGCATAGATGCAATAAAAAGTGAAATATTCTACTGAAATAGAAATGCAAAAAAAAATTGTGCAACGGGCCCACGGGTGTTACAGGCATCTGGGGTATTCCTTGCCGCTTAGGAGGTTTCTACGAAATATGTCCCTCTTATAGAGCAAGTAAACGTGGCGCCAGCTGCAGTTAAGCAGCGGAAGCTCAAGGCTCCCTTTGTAGATGGTGAGGTTGGTACCAAGGGGTAGGAGTGCCAGAGAGGTGCAGAGGGGCCTACAGTCTCTGTAGATGTTATGTACATGTGTCACTGTGTTCCTTCCTGGATATCTGTGGATCAACAGACGTGATGTGGTGTGAAGAAGTGCAAAAAGGGGTAGTTGAACTTGGATGATGAACGGGTGGAATAAATGGAGTCCAGACTTTGTAGTAACATTGAACAGTTGCCTTTACTTAGCATAAATCGGTAATCTAAACAGTTTCCAAACTATATTTTGGTCATCAGCAGGTATTTGCTTAACTTTGGCAGGCAAATACTTCTCTGCAACAATCTCAGCTCTGGTATGCGGTAGCTATCTCAACTCTGCTATGCTTGGCTGGATGAATAGGACACTCTTCCTCTTCTGCTGGAATTTAAGTTAGTTGTAGTCTGTCTCTTACTTACAATCCTAGGAACTTCCTGTCCTGGCTTTAAAGTACCTCAAGCTTTGGCTATGCTTGGAAGGAGGCAATGCAAGCCCAGGAGGGGACAAGCAACCATGTAGACTTCAGAGGGAGGGCCTCTGGGCTTAGCAGAGCAGGCAGTGCCCTGCTAGCCAGCACACAACCTCTCCCTAAGGAGGGTGGACGAAAACTACCGTACTTTCAGGCCTATCCAGGAGGGACGAGAGCCTGCTGCTTCCCCTTGCAGGGGCTAAGCTAGACTCACTCACTAACTAAACTCCTCCCTCTAGCTACAGAGGGCTGGAAGGAAGCCAGAAGATTCCTCTCCAGGGAAGCTAATACTGCCAATGTTGCTGCCGCCATCTGGACACTTAAACACATCAATTTCAGGAATAAATATGCACAATATAGGAAATACATTAGATACTAAAAATTAGCACATAGAAATGGTAGGAAGGTGTCAAAAGAAGTAGTAATGGCACTCCGGGTCATTACAATTGTAATTGCATTTGGCCCAGAAATAAAATAATATCATCCCCCCATGCCAGTTTTCTGGAGTAAAAAAAGTTGAAAACCTCATGTTTCTCCGCTGCCCTGACCACCACTTTCTCAAGAAGGGAGCATTGTGAAGGCGGGAGGGGCGGAGCCAGCAGGCAGCAAATGTATGTTCTTTTACTACAGTTTTCTGGTGTAAAGGAAGACTGCCAGCTCCTAGCTGGTGATTTCAGTTGATGTGTTTGGACTTCTGGGGATGTGCCTAATTTATAATGAAGTGTGTACCTCTTCATAAATTAGGCTCATCCTCTAGGAGGTGCAGGGGATATCAGAGACTGGTCTAAAATGCCAATCTAGGAAAAATTCCTCCCATTGCTTTTATCTTTAAAATTCTGCCTGTTTGGCATCTGCTGCTCGTGGTGGGGCTATACTAACCTTAAACTTAATAGATAGAGTACATTTTCCAATTCCCCCTCCATTTATTCAGGAACAACCCCCAGCATGTCCTGACACCTATATACCCCCAGGACCTGCAGGGAGTTGTAGTTTTTCTTACTGGGAAGCCAGAGATTGCACTTTACTCTTAAGCCTCATGCACACATCCGTGGAACACGGACTGTGTGATACCGGCCTGGATTTCTTCTGAGTGCAGGAGCGCACGGCGTCATTGGTTTCTATGACGCCGTGCGCTTCCTGCTGCCGCCGCAGTACAGTAGTACACTCGTATATATCATACCAGTGTATTACTGTACTGTGGCAGCAGCAGGAAGAGCACGGCGTCATAGCAACCAATGACGCCGTGCGCGCCTGCACTCAGAAGAAATCCAGGCCGGTATCACACAGTCCGTGTTCCACGGACGTGTGCATGAGGCTTTAGGCTACTTTCACACTAGCACTTTTGCTGGATCCGGCAGGGCTCAGCAAAAACGCTTCAGTTACTGATAATACAACCATCTGCACCCATTATGAACGGATCCGGTTGTATTATCTTTAACATAGACAAGACGGATCCGTCATGAACTCCAATAAAAAATCTATAGGGGATGGATCCATTTTCTATTGCATCAGATAGTGTCAGAGTTGACTTGCATTGTGGATCATGTCGGATCCGTTTTGCTCCGCATCCCAAGATGGAAAGAAAACCGCAGCTTGCTGCGATTTGATCTCAGGTATGGAAACGCATCCAAACAGAACGTTCTGTTCAGTTACGTTTTGTCCCCTTTGACAATGAATTTTGTACAAAACTGAAGCATTTTTTTCCTGGTGTTGAGACCCTATGACGGATCTCAATACCGGAAAATAGAAACGCTGGTGTGAATGTAGCCTTACCCCTTCCTCTTTCCTCTTTGTCAATTGTCATGGCATGCAGGTACATCATATTATTGTATTATTATCTGTTGCCATCTGTATTATACAGTACAGTCAACATCCCACATCCTAGATGTTTAATATCTCACATGCTGAAGTCAGTGGCCATGGCACCTAAGAGTATGACAGAGGAAGGAGGCTAATAAAGTACCTGGGGGCCTTATTCAATGACATTAAATACAATATTACTATACAGTATCACATATAAAAGGCTTATGCAGCAGCTTTTATCATACATGATAGCCTTAGATACAGCAACTTAGCAGACAGTATAACATATGATAGAATTAGATACAGTGGCTCATCAGACAGTATCACAAACCTCACAAGTTTTAGAAAGGCGATGGAGGATGATATCTAATTTTTCAACACTAAGCTACACCTCTAACTCTGCCCAATGTCTATCTAGACACATTCTAATCCTGCCCAGTCCCCATTGTGCTCTACACAGTAGTTATGCCCTCTTGGAGCCCCTACACACTGTAGAATGCCCCCTTCCAGTGGCGTAACTACCGGGGAAGCAGGCGAAGCGGCTGCTTCAGGGCCCGGGCTGCAAGAGGCCAGGCTGTCCCAGCAGCGCCCATTATCTCCAAGCCCAGCGCCACCTCGCTGTTAATTATTCACTGCTGTCCTCGTCTTTTTTTTTTCTAAGTGCGCTGTAGTCTCGCGCATGCGCTGATGTTACTCACATCCAGGCCCGCCCGGTTTCCTGGCAGCAGCCTCAAGTAGTATAATCGCGCATGCGTCAGCTTTCTCAGCTTTCTGGCGCATGCGTGACTACATTACTTGAGGCTGCTGCCAGGACACCGCGCAGGCCCGGACGTGAGTAACATCGGCACATGCGCAAGACTACGGCGCACTTAGAAAAAAAAAAGACGAGGACAGCAGTGAATAACAGCGGGACGGCGCCGGGCTTGGCGATAATGGGCGTGACTGGGCCCAAACGGCTGGAGGGACAGCCCCTTGGCATGTTAGGAAGGTAATTTGCATATAAATAAAAAAGATTTTTATAAAAAAATGGAAGGATAGGTGGGGGTAAAAATAGTATATTTTTAATTAGATCATGGAGACTAATATGATGTTATCAACAGCTCAATATTGAAATACAAAAATTTGCTGTGGGGCCCAGTCACTTCTAGCTATGCCCCTGCCCCCTTCACTATATCAAAGCTGCATATAAGATCCAAAAAAACACCTCATCCCATTCCCCTGGTGAATGGAGCACATCCTGCTCTCCCCAGCCGCAGGTGCAATGAAGCTACGTCATCGTGCCTGCTGCGGTGACCACAAGATCACACAGACTGGAGAATGATCATTGCTCCCCATCCTCTGTGTTCTCTTACAGAGCCCCACAGGACGCAGAGGTAGTTGAATGTGTGTCATACTGTACTTATGCTGTCCTGGGACTGTGGGACAGCCACCAAAACCTGGGACCATCCAGCAAGATCTGGGATGGTAAGGGGTATATTATCACACATGATAGGATTAGATACTGCGGCTCATTAGATTCCCATATGACACTCAGGTACAGCAGCACAGCAGAGAGTCTCAGTGATACTGCACACCAGTCTGCCATATGTGAAACTGACTGATGAGCAGTATTAAATCCTATCTTATGTGATACTATATCACACATGATATGATTAGATACTGCAAATTATCAGAAAGTTTCACATATGATAGGCTTAGGTACAACAGCTATCTAGACAGAGTACACAGAGTCACATCCAGGCTTAGGTACAGCAGCTATATACACAGAATATACAGAGTCACACTTTCCAACAGATATTGCTTGCCTTCATCTAAGACCCCATTCACATGTCCGCATTTTGCGGAACGGAATTGCGGACCCATTCATTTCTATGGGGCCGCACGATGTGCGGCCTGGATCCGGAAATGCGGACCAGCACTTCCGGGTCCTCATTTCCGTTCCCGAAAAAAAATAGAACATGTCCTATTCTTGTCCGCAATTGCGGACATGAATAGACATATTTTATTAGTGCCGGCAATGTGCGGTCCGCAAAATGCGGAACGCACATTGCCGGTGTCCGTGTTTTGCGGATCCATGGATCTGAAAAACACACACGGACGTGTGAATGGAGCCTAAACCTAACACTTCTGTCTAGAGAAACTACTCCAGTTTTCCTACTCCACCCTCCTCCTGGAGTGAGATTGCGACTTTTTTGCGACTTTTAAAAAAAGTTGCAATGATAAATCTGGCTTGAAACTCCACTTTTCCCCCCATATTACAAAACTGGAGTGAGTGGTTTAAAAATGCAACTTACATTTTGCACAAGCGAGTGAAAAAAAGTTGCAAATGTCCTATTTTGCAACTTTTTGATGCCATAATTCTGGAGTGGAGATATGATAATTCAGGGCCATGGAGTTTAAACACAAACCTAGCTGATCCCTAGGCCTCTGCTCACTATGCGCGTCTGTCAGTGAAGCTGTGACGGCCCAGGCAGATGGGTAAAGGGACCACTGCTGAGAATCTCCATTCCTGGCTGTGGTTCTCTGTCTGTCTACACCTGTATCTGTGTCCTAGGATGCAGATACAGTTGAAAATTGTGGCGCTGTCTGATGCTTTAAAAGGAATGGGGAGAGCAAAAATTATTTATAAAAATTTCAAACTGAGATAATGAAAAGATATAAAAAAGGAGACCTCAGAGTGTCATATACCAATTATTAGGTCAATTGGAGCACATTTGTATCATATAGAATCAATTCGGCCACAAATAAAATGTTTTGAAAAACGTAACAAATGGGCCACCGAACGAATTTCAAGAAGTTCGCTCATCTCTATGACAATGTGTGTCCTGTATGAGATTTACAGGCTTGTATTACTAGCTGAATGCATAATTCAAGCTGCTGCAATAGGTTGCTGTTTCATAGACTTCCAGAAGCAAAATTTGGTTTGGGAAAAATAGAGAGAATTTCAGGAAAGGGACACCCACAGCTCATTTTAAATGTAACCTGTTAAAGCTAACACACAGGCCTATATTTTAGCCTCTACTGTCTCATGCAATGTAGTGGAAATATGTTTTTGTAATGGTATGACTCCTATCAAACCGGCAATCCTGCTCCTCTCTATAACATAGAAATTCCCCAAGATGCTAAAATATTAAATACTATACATTCACAGTCTGCTGAGTTTGCTAAGCATAATGTAATGTTCTATTTTTCATAGCATAAAATATTCATTCTACATACTTATCTTATAGCGATTGGTACTTTTAATCAACTGTAGGGTTATCCTGCATTTTTTTTTTTACAACTACTTAACCACATAGGGATACTCCACCTTTGAAGTGAATGGGTCCGCACACAAGTCGCAAAAAAATGCGGCTCGCATGCAGAACCAAACCACGGTCGTGTGAACGAGCTTCCAATGCATCCTCTGCAAACAGTGAATTTCATTATTCACTCCCATGGAAATAAATTAAGCTACGTGTATTTCTGTTCAAAAGTAAAATGATTTTTAGCTTTGTAACATACAGAAAATTTAATAGAAAAAATCTCTTGCTCCCATCTGTGTATTTAACTAATAGTAACCAGTAGCAGCACAAATTCTTTATTGCATTATCTTCAGCTAGAACATTACCGCATATCTCTAGTGCCACAAAGCAATATGCGCAAATTGAAGCATTTACTATTAAAAATGCACCAGTTTTGTGACACAATTTGCACAAGTCTTTTAAACACTTTTCTAATCATTTCAAACTTTGGCTAACAAGGGACATTGCTTATTTGAAAGTGGTGTGGTTTAAACGTGCCCCATGTGCCAAAAAATGCACCAAAATTTGGACACATTTTTATAATAATATTATAAAACTAAGCCAGCTTATAGGTGGCGTAAACATATACTATACAGTCTAAAGATGCAACATATTTATCACACAGCATCAGACACTGTGACAAATCTGGTGCAGATTAAAGGGGTTGTCTAACTTGAGCAAATAGCATTAATTATGCAGAGGAAGTTAATACAAGGCATAGGGAGCTATGGAGCCAGAACCCAGTGCTTGAGATCAAGTAATTATAATTCCCATCACGGGTCTGGCCATGCTGGGGAGGTGTGCAGAAAATGTCCCCAAGGATTAACAACCCCTTTAAGGCCTACTACTCTTCACCTGTTTAGCAGAAAAGCTACCCGTCTGCTCATGCATTGCCTCTTTGCACTTACCAACAGCAACCCTGCATATGTGCACCTACTTTTTCATATAAAGAACAGCACTGTCACTTTGGTGGGAAAATACAAGGGCAAAACTTAAATGTATGTCACGGCGAGGTGTGGGAGGGAACACCACACCAAACACAAGAGGGGGGAAAGGTATCTGACCTAGAAGCTAGGGAGAGGAAAAGGTCACCACTTAATGAATCCTAACCCTAGCCCTGACTGCTAACCGAATGAACGGACCTCAGTGGTAGGACCGTTCATTCACTTGAACCTAAAGCATGACTGGCCCTGTAATGCCCTGAGGTAGTTATAGGGCCCAAATACGACCCATTCCTTAAGCAGAAAGAACAGGGGTCTTGACTCAGACCAGATACCAGAAGGCAGGGGAAACAACACAAAACAAATATAAAGGAATGAGAAACTTAACTCCTGGAGTAGAAGAAAGAGCAGGAACACCAGAGGAGACAACACACACCAGCTCTTCCACTTATAAATGAAGCTATACACCACAGGGAGTGAAGGGAGTAGCCAGACTTAAATAGTAATGACCACTATGCTGTACCTGACTAGAGGTGTGGTTATTACCATCAACAACAAGGTGAAATTAAAATAGGCTGTTAGATGACATCATGTGCAGACAGCCTCTCCGACCTTCTAACGCCTAGCCTGGGAGTGACCATGACAATGTAGTATTCCAATCTTAAACATTTACAGAAAATCCCCAAGATGAGGCCGAAATTCCTGACAAGTCCATTCCCTATTTACAGTAGCTGTTTCTCTATCAAATTCTAAGGAGTTCTGGCAGCATTTGTGTCCAGCCCTGTCTATAGGTTCAGCTGAATATGTTTTTCTCATATACAGAATATACACTTCAATAGTCAAAAAACACATTTGATTTTGGCTCATTGTTTTATAAATACCATCTGGAAACAATCATTAGTCACTGTCGAGATTACTTTGCGGATACAACCAACATATTCCAAACAAAAACCCTATTCCCCTGTGAAAGAGTGGTGTATGTTTCCTTATGAAGCAGCATAGGTATCAGCCTGCACTAATCCATACAGAACTGCCCAGTAAAAATTAATTGGACTCTCTTCAAAGTTTCTTACTACATACAGAGACAACTGAGACTATACTTTCACAGTTACATTGCCTGAGAACAAAGTCATGGTCTCTTTGACACTATGTATGCTACTTGTTAATCGCATGTGCCCGAGCTTTCTATCTGGAAATACCCCTGAGGAAAACCATTGGTGGACACTACAAATGCAGCATGAAAAGAGCTTTACTGCCTTGGATGGACATGAGTAGAGATGAGCGAACCTGTGGAAGTTCGGGTTCGCCGGGTTCGCCAGAACTTCAGGTCAAAGTTCAGGTTCGGGAACAAACTTGACCGGAACTTGACCCTGAACCCAGACCCCATTAAAATCAATGGTGACCCAAACTTTCCTTTATTATTTTCCATTATAACATGGTTATAATGGAAAATAATAGCATTCTTAAGACAGAATGCTAAATAAAATGGCCACTGAAAGGTTAAAAATAATTTTAAAAAATCACCTCATCCACTTGATCGCGCACTCGGTATCCTCTTCTTTCTTCTTTTTGCAGGACCTGCAAAAGGACCTGGGATGACATCACCGCACTCACCACGTGGTGAGCGCGGCGACGTCACCGCAAGTTCTTCTAAATTAATTCAGCAGGAACTGCAATGATTCCTAAGTGAAAGGTCACTGGTTCGAATCCAGGAGCAGCCATGAAGAAGACTTCACAAGAAAAGAGAACCATCATCATCCAGCAGAAAAATTGCCAAACTGCATCATGTGAGTACCATGACAGTTGGAAGAATACGAAATGAAGTCTGTCCATCCATTCCAAAGTCAAGAGGCAGACATCCATGCAAAATATCGTAGTCAACAGATCGCCTCAAGGGAAAATACAAGGGAAAAGGGTGCTAACGGATAGTGAAATTAAAGGAACCGTCAAGTTCAGGGAGGAAGCATATGATATGGGGTTGTTTCACAGCCAAAGGCGTTGGATACTTGACCATTGATGATGGTCCCAGTACTGAGCTCTATGTGAGTATCCTACAAGACAAGTTACTTTGTACACTCGAGTACTATGGGTATAAAAAGGAAGACATAGTGTTCCAGCAGGACAATGACCTGAAGCATATGTTGAGATAGGCGATTAAATGGTTCAATGCCAATGAAGTAGAGGTGCTGTATTGGCCCCCACAGTCCTCAGGCTGCATCAACCAGTATGCACCAACATTGAGAAGGTGTAGAAGAGACCTGGGAACAGATTTTGGTCGAGACATGCTTGAATCTGATCAAGATCATGCCCACAAGGATTCAGGCAGTGTTGAAAGCCAAAAGTGGATTTACAAAATAATAAAAATTAACATGACAAGAATCTGAATTACTAATCAAATGCTAAATAGTGGCATGTCCAATTTATGCATGAGATAGCCAAGATGATTGTCTATAAAATGATGTTAGTGGATAGTGAGATATGGAGCCTGAATGTCAAAAGTTCAAAACATTGTTACCCACAGTAAAATCATGTTGTGACAGCGCAACACACACTTATGTACTGTACTTAAGCACATTGTGGTAACATGCTGTCCTGTTATAGTGTTTGGTATTTGGTATTTGCAATGTAGTGTAACAGCAATGACCTTTATTGACTAAATTAGGGCCAGGGCCTCCAGTTTCCATGGTTCTCCCAAAGCAGTAAATGCTAATTCACAGAACTGGAAAAAGCAATATAATGACTAGGTCTCTCTACCTGGATATAAATTGTATAAAGTCCTTAAAATATAGGCACAGTTGATGAAACCGCATGGTACAAGGATCTTGCTTGGATCCCTGACCTGAAATCAGACAGACTTATAATGCCTGGACAGATATCTTTCTATTCATGTGGAGTGTCTTGTGAAAACATCTTAATGATAATTGACAACAAAAGTCTTAGCCAAACTTATATCCATAAATGGGTCCAACTTTGGAAAACCAAGTATCAGGCAATGCAATAGATGTAAAGAGAGTAGTGGTGTGTGTCAGTAGATCAGTATACATTGTAGGGTACATTTAGGCATTATAATACTGGAGTGTAATGATCATTATTAATAGGTGGTGGACTTTTGCTAACCCCAGATTAAACTTGTCAGCAGCAGCTATAATACTCATTAGGGTATACTAGTGGTAGATGATCACTAGAGATGAGTGAATATCTCAGAAATCCGATTCGGCCGATTCACAGAATTTTTCGAAAAAATTTGGTTTGATCCGAATTTATTCGTGGCGAATCACGTAAAAAATTACTATTTTCTGGCTGCAGAGAGCCTTTATAGTAATGTAGAACATTATGCCTTGCAGAAACACGCATAGGGAGTCTGCTGTGGTAGTAAAACAATAAGGTGAGTCAGTATGACATGCAGATGCCAGGTGTCGCTCTTAGAATCACTGCACACTTCACTTATTTGGGAAGTTATGTGGCCAAATCTGACCAAATAACTCAAGTGTGAACTCAGCCTTACAGGTCAATGTTAGCATCAAGAAGAAGCGCACACCGTCAGCAGCTGATTCCACATAGATATCTACAGAACCTGTTCTATTAAATGCTTATACAAGTAGAGCACCCCCCGACAGAGTGGATAAGGTGTCAGCAGTAAGTTTGTGTTAACGTCACTGATTATTTTGCCCTTCCTCTGATCCGTCAGAACAGTAACCCCCAAAAAATGGATCCTGTCTGTGGAGCATCCGCCTTCACAGACAGGATCCAGCGCCCAGGCAAACCTCTATCCAATACACAGATAACATGACCACTGATCAAGGTGCACTGTGACCGAAACGTCTGGTCAGAAATAGTCTGTCATTCCTTAATATACCACGGGCAAATGGATGATGCAGAAAAATGAAAAAATAATAAAAAATACATTTGAATTGCAAAACTTTCAGACTGAGTGCCTCAATATTTTATCACATAGTGTGGAGGTGGCAACAGCATCAGGAGACCACAGAGTGGCAAGGTGACATAGTGTGGAGGTGGCAGCAGCATCAGGAGACCACAGAGTGGCAAGGTGACATAGTGTGGAGGTAGCAGCATTATCAGGAGACCACAGAGTGAGACGGTGAATGAGTGGGGAGGTGTGTGGCAATATCAGTACCAGCTGAAGATGGTTGGTGAAAAAAGGAGCACTTGGCATCAGATGTGTGGAATCAGGCGGGTGGCAGCATCAGAATAGTAGCTGAAGCAGGTAGCCAGAAGAAACCAGTCTCTTTTGTCAAAGTGTTGGTGTGGCACCATGGATGATCTAGTCTAATGCATCAGGCATTGGGGGGTGGAAATCCTGGCTGATACATGCCTGATTCATCTTGACAAGGGTCAGTCTTGCAACATTTTGGGTGGACAGGAGAGTTCTTCTTGGGGTAACTATGGCCCCCGCCGCTCTAATCATCTGCTCTGATGCCACACTACTGGTCGGGCAGGACAGCTTTTCCAGGGTAAACTGCCATTTTTGACAAATCCAGTTTGGCTGCCCAGTAGTCCAGTGGATCTTCAATGTGGGGTGGCAGAGAGCTGTCCAAGTATTCCACCACCTGCTGGTTCAGGTCCTGCTCCAGGTCTAGCTGCTGATGCTGCTGGTGAGTAGTTTCTTCACTAGGCAGGTGAAGAAAGCTTCTTATCATTGACTCTAGACTCAAGTTGCTGCTGATGGAGCTGGAACTGCTCCTATCCCCCCACCCTGCCACAGAAGCCATGGCAGTGGAACGTGAGTGCAGAGGGACCCCCGGTCATTCCTGCAAGAGGATGGACGATGGCGTAGATAGGCAGCGGCCAACTGACTACATAGGATGTCTCTATAGTAGTTCAGTGTGTCCTCCCTCTCAGCGGGTGTAAAAAAGGCCCCCATTTTGGACCAATTTGGTTCAACAAGGTGGAGAGCCAGAAGTCTTCCCTCTGCCAAATGGTGACAATTCGGCTGTCACTACACAAGCAAGTGAGCATGCATCGGGCCATTTGTGCAAGTGACTTGGAGGGACTCCTTGCCTCCATCTCCACTACATATTGCCACGGTGTGTCTGGGTCTTCTGCTTCGTCTTCCTCATCATCCTGTAGCTCCTCTGGATGCTCTTAATCCTCCTCTCCTGTCACCTGTGTAGAAAAACCACCCATTTTGCAACAGACTGCTTGTGCTCCAATGTCCTCCTCCTCCTCCAGTTCAACCCCCACAGGGTTCATGTGGCCGTGAGATGTAGGCACCACGTCTCCAGTCCCCTGACCAGCCAAATTTACCAGCATCTGTTCCAGGACATGAAGCAGTGGAATGACGTTGTTTATCCCATAGTCCTGGCGACAGACAAATAACATGTCCTCCTCAAAGGGCCTGCGCAAACGGCAGGTGTCACGCATGGGCTGCCACTGGCTGACATCGAAGTTATACAGGGGAGTACTCCTGTCTGCTTGGATCATCAAGAAATCGTTTATGGCCTTTCTCTGTTCGTATAGTTGGTCCAACATATGGAAGGTGAAATTCCAATGGGTGGAAACGTTGCATATCAGCCTATGTTGGGGGATGCTGTCCTGTCGCTGCAGCTCAAGGGGGGGGGTGCTTTGCGGTGTACAAGTGGCTGAAATGTATGCAAAGTTTCCTGGCCATTTTTAGGATGTCTTGCAGATGGGCGGAAGACTTCAGGAAGAACAGCTTGACAAATAGGTTGAACATGTGTGCCATGCAGGGAGCATGGCTCAGCTTTCCTTGACGCAGCGCCGACACCATGTTTTTCCCGTTGTCGGTCACCATGGTTCCGATTTTGAGTTGTTGCGGAGAAAGCCAGGATTCAATTTCTTGATGAAGGACACAGATAACTTCCTCCCCTGTGTGACTCCATTTGCCCAGGCAAACGAGGTGCAGAACAGCGTGACACCGCCGCTCCCTGCACATGTGGTATGCTGGAGGGGCACTGTGAATTGTCCCTGCAGTGGAGGCTGAGGACACAGTGGAGGATGAGGAGGCAGAGGCGGACATTGTCACAGGACCAACGGCGTGACAACGTGGAGGCGGAAGCGGAGTAACCTGGCCAAGTTGCTGGTGTGGCTGTGCAGGAACCACATTTACCCAGTGGGCCGTAAAAGACATGTATTGTCCCTGACCGTAGTTACAGCTCTACACGTCGGAGCTGCCTTGCACTTTGGCAGACACCGACAGGCTCAAGGACTGCCTTACCTTCTGTTCTACATTCAGTATGTGTGCAGGGCTGGTACTGCCTTTTTGGCAAAGAAATGACGGCTTGAGACTCTCCACCTCAGTTCGGCACAAGCCATCAGTTCTCTGAAAGGTGCAGAGTCCACCACTTGGAAAGGGAGGGATTGCAGCACCAGAAACTTGGCCAGGAGCACAATTAGCTTCTGCCCAGTTGGATGAGTGCAAACATACTGTTGTCTCTTGGCAATCGCTTCATTGATCAATTGCTGACGGAATGAGTGACGAGGAGTAGGAGGAGAAGGAGCATCAGGACCAGAAGATGATGGGAAGAACAGACAGCTCCCTTTGGCTGAGGTGGTGGAGTCTTGACTGTCTGAAATCGGGTGCATGTCACTGTGTGATGCAGCGGTTGCTGCAGCCGGCTGGACCACCACATCAGAGACACGGTTCTCCCAGGCCACTTTATGGTGGCGCTGCATATGTTGACACAGGGCCGTAGTGCCAACAATGGCACCATGGCCACGCTTCACCTTCTGCCCACAGATTCTACAAATGGTAATTTTCACCTCATCTGGTCAAAAAACGGCCCCACCGCGAGTAAGTGATTTTTTCCCCCAACCCTCCGCACTGACTGACTGCTACCACCGTTGCTTCCGTGAATCCCTGCATCACTACTTTTCTGGGCAGGTAGGCTCCTGCGAAGCGGGTGGTCTATCCTGGGCATGTTTGGCTGCTGCCACCCTGCTGACTCCCGGATACGCTAGCGACTTGCTGGCTCCCCCACGGGCAAGCTGCCACCCTCTTCTCCCAATGATGATGAAGACACTAATTCCCCTAGCTCTTAAGTGCGATCAGCTACATTATTATCATCGAGTACTGTCTGCACATCACTGATGTCCTCCTCAACAGTCCCTGGGTCAGGAGCCTGACTGCTCACAACACCAGCTCCCACGCCACTCTCCTCATCACTACTTGCCTGCCTATTGGAGGAAGTGGCGGATGTCTCCTTCACATCTTGGCTGGCCAGTAGCTGCTGACTGTCCTCTAGTAGCTCATCCTCCCTGTATAGTGGAGCTGAGCCCATAGGATATAATACGTCTCTGGCTAAGGGAACAGAAAAGGACAGGGGCAGGTTGAGGACAAGTGAGGGCACAAGGCCTGCTCCCGGGCCATGCCAACTAAGGGTTGTGTCTAACGATTCCGCTCTTGGCTGGGGGTGTCTGATGTCACTAATACATGCCAAAAAGGGCTTTAGAACATATAACTGCACTGTTGAACAGAAAATAGGCCCTTATTTTTTCCACTTATACACTCCACAAAAGGCTTTAAAACATATAACTTCACCGCTGAATGGCAAATAATATATATATTTTTGCCACTAATACATGCCAATAATGGCTTTAAAAGATAGAACTGCACCGCTCGCTAAACGGCAAATAGGCCCTTATTTTTTTCCACTTATGCACGCCACAAAAGGCTTTAGAACATATTACTTCACCGCTGAACGGCAAATAATATATATTTTTGTGCCACTAATACACGCCAAAAAGGATATTAGAACATATAACTGCACCTCTGAACGGCAAATAATAATTATTTTTTTTGCCACTAATATATGTAAAAAGGGCTTTAGAACATATAACTGCACCACTGAACGGCAAATAATATATCTTTTTGTGCCAATAATACATGCCAAAAAGGATTTTAGAATATATAACTGCACCTCTGAACGGCAAATAATATATATATTTTTTGCCACTAATACAAGCCAAAAAGGGCTTTAGAACATATACGCAACTTAACCGCTAAAATGCAAATAGGTGCTTATTTTTTCCCACTTATATACGCCACAAAAGGCTTTAGAACATATAACTTCACCGCTGAATGGCAAATAATATATATTTTTTTGCCACTAATACATGGCAATAATGGCTTTAAAAGATAGAACTGCACCGCTCGCTAAATGGCAAATAGGCCCTTATTTTTGTTCCACTTATGCACGCCACAAAAGGCTTTAGCACATATAACTGCACCACTGAATGGCAAATAATATATATTTTTTGCCACTTATACATGCCAAAAATGGCTTTAGAACATATAACTTCACCGCTGAACGGCAAATAATATATATATTTTTGTGCCACTAATACACGCCAAAAAGGATTTTAGAACATATAACTGCACCACTGAATGGCAAATAATATATATTTTTGCGCCACTAATACACGCCAAAAAGGGCTTTAGAACATGTAACTGCACCATTGAATGGCAAATAATATAATTTTTTTTGCCAGTTATACACCCCAAATAGGGATGTAATTTTCTCACTTCACTACACAAGGGCTAATAAGCCCTGTTTTTCCCACTAATACAAGCCAAAAAATGCTTTAGAACATATAACTGCACCGCACAAGGGCAAATAAGACATATAAATATTTCCTTGTAATAAACCCTATTAATGGCTTTATCAAACAGCACTTGCACCCAAATAACAAGAATGGTTTGCTGGAATTACAGAGTTATATATTGGCAATTTGGAGCCGTAGTCAGTACAGCAAGGTGTAATAGGATTGTTCCTAATACCCAGGCTGTAACCTCCCCTACTGAACCCTGTTCTCCTTCAGTACTGTGCAATAATTCCTCCCTATCCTTTTCCTGAACTTCTATACAGCAAAATGAAAGTTTTAAAGTCTTTTCTACCACTAAGTACACTGAAAAATGGCTGAATGCCAGATGGCTGAGGCTATTTATAGGGGTGTGACATCACAGGGGCTGGATGCTGATTGGCTGCATGCATGGCATTGTGGGTAATCCCTTGTTCCCAGAGTTCCTTGCTCAATGTCCTAACATGTGCAGCAGCTAGTTTAGATGCCATGCGATTCGTTACCACGATGCGTGATGAAATTCGGATTCGGTGTAAATCAAATTTTTCCTGAAATTCAGATCGAATTCCACTTTGTCAACTTTGATTCACTCATCACTATCAGTCCCCATGGTTCTGATTTAGAGTTGTCGAGGAGCAATCCAGGATTCGGAGCAATTCCTCATCTCTAATGATCAGCTGTGGATATACAACCTCCAATAAGAGTATCCTTCTGTGCTTTGCAATTGACCTGCACTAAGCAGGTGGATGGGATCCCAATCACCACATGTGTGAACCCATTTTACATAAGCTATGACAAGGAGTATCATATGTTACAGTCCGTAGTGATGAGCGACAGAGGCAATATTAAAATTTGCGATATTGCGCAAATATTTTGTAGAATATTCGTCATATATTTGTGAATTTGCGAATTCGAGATTATATTATTGATTGTGAAAATTAGCAATGTATTATTCGCTTAATGCGCGCGAAATATCGGCGTGGGGTAGGCAACATTTCTATCGGTTGCTAGGGATGTTGCTAAGCTGTGACAAAGCCTTCTCATTGGCCCACAAGCTAGAAGAAGGGAAGGATGATCACCTAAAATGTACTGTTAAAAAAAAATAAAAAAATATTCGTCATTATGAATATATAGCACTATATTCTAAATATTCGCAAATTCTTGAAGTGCCGATATTTGCGAAAAAAAATCGCTTTTCAAATATTTGCGCTCAACACTAATGGTCTGCTTTGCTGTTTGTTGATGAATACACATTCAGTGGGACACTGATCCCTATATTAGGGTACACATAGAATATACCACCTATTTGCTGGTTAATGTTCCTTACCTAACCACCCAAAAAACTGTAGAACGAAAGGTAGTTACAGTGTCTCACACCCCATTTTTGTAAATATTTTATTATAACTTCTCATGGGACAACACTTAAGATATGACACTTCGATACAATGTAAAGTAGTCAGTGTACAGCTTGTATAAAAGTGTAAATTTAGTGTGCCCTCAAAATAACTCGACACACAACAATTAATTTCTAAACCTCTGGCAAAAAATGTGAGTACAAGCTATACACTGACTACTTTATATTGCATCAAAGTGTCTTCAGTGTTGTCCCATGAAAAGATATAATAAAATATTTACAAAAATGTGAGGGGTGTACTCACTTTTGTGAGATACTGTATGTAGGTGGGATGATATATTCCAGTCATTTTATTGGAAATGTAATAAAAGTTTAATATTTCCACTATGCTCTGGGAGATTCAATGCACCAAATGTAAATAGAGTCTCAATATGTGTCAGTAGATCCCAAAGTGGAGGACTGTAAGACTTTGCGTAAAGATTTTCTGACCTTCAGAGGTTTGGGCTCCAAAACTTTTCTCCAGGGCTCCAGATTAGGAAAAGCCAGAAAATTGTTGCCTGATGTGAATTTAAAGGGGTTATTCCATGATTATTGTAAAAAATGAAAATCAGACATCATATAGTACATGACAGTCTCTTTCTAACAAATCTTGAACTACCCCTGTACCTCACATTGATCTACAGATATCCCCATGTATTGCTCTGCTAGGTTTATATCAAGCTGGTAGCTCAAGGGGAGTGTCTTTTCTGCTGTAGCCCAGGAGGAGTGTCTTTTCAGCTGGAGCTGTCTTTCTATTACAGCTCAGGAGGCAGTTGAAGGATGAAACTGAGTATGTGCGGCCATCTCAGTGAGCTGGACAAAGAAAGAATAATAAAAAAGAACAAACAGCGGGTGGTGCTACAAAGATACATTTCATTGAATATCTCAGTGGCTATACAAAATTTCTAACTACATGCAATCACTAAAGTATTCAGATCCAGGTGCTGGTTTGAAAACTGCAGAATATTTTTCCTGGAACAACCCCTTTAATTCAGGAAATAATTCAAAATGGTGTTATGCCCAACATGTCCCACCTTCTATCAAAATCCTCTGGAGTGTGAATGGTATTCCTGAAGCCTACCTTTAAATTGAAAGTCAAAAGGCAAGAAGCTTGAGCGATGAACATTTCTGAGCTCTCAGTGCCTCCAAAAGAAGTTACAAATTTATCCTCACCAGTGTGGATGGTGCAATGATGTAGTGACAGTTCTGCCCGTCCATAGGTGATGCTTTTTTTTTTACCTATGGCGACTATCAGAATCCGTGCAGTGTCTACATAGGACAGCATCCCCCAGATAACATCCCAGGGCTGTTCAGTAAGTTTAAAGAGGTTGTTTGCTTTTGTATATTGATGTCAGATCTCAGTCGCTATTCTTTGCAGCACTTCAGTTGACTATGGCTGCTGGAAGGGGTTTGATTCTCACACTCAGTTTCATACTCTTAGGCCTCTTTCACACGGGCGTCGCGTGTGAGGGCCGGATAGGATGCGGGTGCATCGTGGGAAAATGTGCGATTTTTTTCCACGCGAGTGCAAAGCGTTTTAATGTGTTTTGCATGCGCATGAGAAAAATTGCCATGTTTGGTACCCAGACCCTAACCCGGACTTCTTCACAGAAGTTCAGGTTTGGATAAGGTGTTGTGTAGATTTTATTATTTTCCACTACAACATGGTTATAAGGGACAATAATAGCATTATTAATACAGAATGCTTAGTAAAATAGGGATGGAGGAGTTAAAAAAAATAAAAAAAATAATTGCACTCATACACTTGTTCGCACAGCCCGGCTTGTCTTCTTTCTTCTTCTTTGATGACCTGGGAGGGAAAGGACCTTTGGTGACGTCACTGCGCTCATCACATGGTTCGTCACATGATCCATCACATGGTCCATCACCATGGTGATGGACCATGTGATGAGCGCAGTGACGTCACCAAAGGTCCTTTTCCTCCCAGGTCATCAAACAAGAAAAAAGAAGACAAGGCGGGCAGAGCAAACAAGTTGATGAGGTGAGTTTAATTATATTTTTTATTTTTTTAACCCCTCCATCCCTATTGTATTATGCATTCTGTATTAAGAATGCTATTATTTTCCCTTATAACCATGTTATAAGGGAAAATAATAAAGATCGGGTCCCCATCCCGATCGTCTCCTAGCAACCATGCAAGTGAAAATCGCACCGCATCCGCACTTGCTTGCGATTTTCACGCAGCCCCATTCACTTCGATGGGGCCTGCGTTGCGTGAAAAACGCACAATATAGAGCATGCTGCGATTTTCACGCAACACACAAGTGATGCGTGAAAATCACCGCTCATGTGCACAGCGCCATAGAAATGAATGGGTCCGGATTCAGTGCGGGTGCAATGCGTTCACCTCACGCATTGCACCCGCGTGGAAAACTCGACTGTGTGAAAGGGGCCTTACCCTCTTATATTAAGGTGAGGGCCTTGATAATGTCTGTTGAGTGTTGAGTTACTTGTTTACTAAGAGCTATGGAAAATGAGCTCAGCGCAAGTGATTTTCTGCCCTCGACCTGGTTTCCAAACTGTTATCACTGATCTGAGATTTCCTAAAAATGTAGACAATGCACCTTAATTTTACTCACTTTGGTGACAGTCTGCATTGCTATATAGATCTGTGTCTTCTGCAGTCTGCTTATGCAGCTTCCGCCTCCATCATTAATGCTCCAGCTGGAGAAAGTGAGCTGTTCTTTTTGAAGAATTTATGCATGCCACTTGTGTGGTCCAGAATAGTCTACACTCTGATATTTCCAATATTTGATCATCTTAGCAGAAGAACAGTGACTTTAAAGTGGCTTTTATGCACTGTTGTAATAAATCTATGGGCTCAAGCATCCATTACAAGCAGCCTCCACCCTATGGCCTCTTTCACACGAGCGTGTCCGGATTAGATCCGGATGCGTCCCGGTGCATTGCGGCAAACCCGCGCGAGTAGGTACGCAATTGCGTTCCGTTGTTCAGTTTTTGCACGCGTGCAATGCGTTTTGCACGCGGGTGATAAAAAACTGAATGTGGTACCCAGACCCGAACTTCTTCCCAGAAGTTCAGGTTTGGGTTCAAGGTTGTGTAGATTGTATTATTTTCCCTTATAACAGGGAAAATAATAGCATTCTGAATACAGAATGCATAGTACAATAGGGCTGGAGGGGTTAAAAATAAATAAATAAATTTTTAACTCCCCTTAATCCACTTGTTCGCGCAGCCGGCATCTCTTCTGTTTTTTTCTGTGAGGAATAGGACCTTTGATAACGTCACTACGCTCATCACATGGTCCGTCACATGATCCATCACCATGGTGATTGGTCATGTGATGAGCGTAGTGACATCATCAAAGGTCCTTTTCCTCACAGATGAAGACAGAAGAGATGCCGGCTGCGCGAACAAGTGGATTAAGGGGAGTTAAAAATTTATTTATTTATTTTTAACCCCTCCAGCCCTATTTTACTATGCATTCTGTATTCAGAATGCTATTATTTTCCCTTATAACCATGTTATAAGGGAAAATAATAATGATCGGGTCCCCATCCCGATCGTCACCTAGCAACCGTGCGTGGAAATTGCACCGCATCCGCACTTGCTTGCGGATGCTTGCGATTTTCACGCAACCCCATTCATTTCTATGGGGCCTGCGTTACGTGAAAAACGCACAAAGAGGAGCATGCTGCGATTTTCACGCAACGCACAAGTGATCACCGCTCATGTGCACAGCCCCATAGAAATTAATGGGATTCAGTGCGGGTGCAAGGCGTTCACCTCACGCATTGCACCCGTCGGAAATCTCGCCTATCTGAAAGGGGCCTAAAAATAGTGTTTAACTTTATAATGAGATCAAAGGACTACCATGAGAAAAATAAATTAATAACTTAACATGGCCATTCATTGAGTTCACTTTCTGATCTCATCAGCTCTCCAGATATTAACTATATGGTTGGTCTATATCTGCATATAAATGCAAGATACTATAAGTTATAGAATCAGCATTATCTACTGCCTAGCATGTGAAACATGATCCCCCCAGAGAAAGGAAGGGAGAGGTAAGAGACCAGTGAGCATAAGAGGCGCGTGATGAGAGAGAGGAGAGATAATCATGCGTTCAAAGAACCATATACTGCACAAGTTGGACATAATTGCCAGGAGTGTTGTCATATGACTGCCTATTAAAGTGGATTACAGAGGTAGAATGTATTTCAGCTACAGACACTACATTAGTAAGCTGTTAATCGTATTATTAAAGATCAGAAACCTTTTTAGCCATATACTTTTTAATTTAAGTTAGAGTTCATTTTGCTTTTGGAGCCCATGGCAGTTGCATGGTATGTTATGGTCAAACTACAAACAGTAGAATAATCTTTCCCATAAACTTGGATAAACTTGAATGATGATGTTTTTTATATATTTAAAAAAAAAAAAAACATTACGTACATTTATTCAACAGATGCAAATTTTAGTATTCCTTTCTGACCCCCTCACTTTGAAAGCCTTTAAAATATATTCAATGCATAAATGAGACAGCTGAACAGTTTTATTACACAGTAAAATTTGTAAACCATTAATTATCAGGATATGAAAC
Source organism: Bufo bufo (assembly GCF_905171765.1). Lineage (NCBI taxonomy): Eukaryota > Metazoa > Chordata > Amphibia > Anura > Bufonidae > Bufo > Bufo bufo. The sequence goes on from NC_053394.1 coordinate 247,243,900, forward strand.
CATTTTTATGGCTTTATGTTTTCTTCTCCTTGGCTTTTAACTGTATTCCAGAAGTCTGACCTACAAAAGTGTTGCTCTTAATAAAGACAAAAAAGTGTGAAGTAATAATCCTCTCATCAGAATTCGAAAAATGTTCCAAACATTTGAAATGAGGAAATATTTTAATTATTTTAACCCCTCCGTGACATGTGTTGTACATATGCAGCCACCAGCAATGTGACTGTCAGTTCCAATCCTATCCGTTTAACACCTCAGATGCCACAGTCAATAGTGACTTTGAAATATAAGCAGTTAGACAGAGGAAGTGGGCTTAGCTTCTCATCCTATTGGCACCCCAGTGCAGATGGGTACCCATCATGGCCAGTTGTCTAAAAAAGGCCCGCAGTTCTTCTTTTTGGTATTCCTATGAGAGAAGAACTGTGGGCCTTTTTTAGACAACTGGCCATGATGGGTACCCATTTGCACTGGGGTGCCAATAGGATGAGAAAAAATATATATTATGCCGATAGACTTATTACATGGCAATACAGTAGTTTTGCATTGTATGCTTGAAGATCAAGCTCTCCCATGGACAAGACTCATATTGGACTTTTAAAAAGTTAAGGATTTTTTTTTTAAGTTTGTGAAAAAGTTATAAAACATAAAAAGCTGCATAAATGTTGGCATACTGGCCTGAATAATTAAGTCAACATTTCATTTATACTGTGTGGTAAATGCTGCCAAAACAAAATGCAAAAAAACATTGCTGTGTGTTCCACTGACTTACTAAATTACATTTACTCCAAAATGGTGCAATAAAAATTTTTGATTTTTCCCACAAAAATAAGTTGTCATACAGCTTAGGCTAGTTGCAGACTAATATCAAAGATCTGGCATATTTGTGTAATGTGGATCGTTACTGATGCTGCGATACCAAACGTGGGGGAGAATTCATTTTTGCTATTTTTTTTATTAAAATGTATTTTCAATAGAAAAAAGTGCATTGCTGTTTATTGGATTCTTTTATTTAGTAATTATTTTTTTTCTTACTTTTTTTACCACTTCCATTTTAATGTTAGGGCTATACTGATATTGACCAGCAGGCTTGGAGCCTACACTAGATCCCAGTCTGCCTATACACACATCGGCACATCGGGAGTCCTCTCCACTGCGACATGTAAGGGGTTAAACACTCCTGCTGGTCCGGGCTGTTAGAGCAGGAGCACGGCTGTAAGAGCCGAGCCTCCACTCTCCGCTGCACGGGGTACCCTTGCAGCACTTAGACCCGGCCGCCATGAAAAACCGGCAGACAAGCCTAAGGCTCCTTAGTGACTGTGGTAAAAAGCATTTTGGAGGACACTAAGGCCTCTTTCATACGGGCGTTGCGGGAAAAGGTGCGGATGCGTGCGGGAACATGCGCAATTTTTCAGCGCGAGTGCAAAACAATGTAATGCGTTTTGCACTTGCGTGAGAAAAATCACGCATGTTTGGTACCCAAACCCGAACTTCTTCACAGAAGTTCGGGCTTGGGATCGGTGTTCTGTAGATTGTATTATTTTTCCTTATAATATGGTTATAAGGGAAAATAATAGCATTCTGAATACAGAATGCATAGTAAAATAGGGCTGGAGGGGTTAAAAAAAATAAAAAATAATGAAACGCACCTTAATCCACTTGCTCGCGCAGCCGGCATCTCTTCTGTCTTCTTTTTTGCTGTGTGCAGGAAAAGGACCTGTGGTGACGTCACTCTGGTCATCACATGGTCCATCAAATGATCTTTTACCATGGTGATGGATCATGTGATGGATCATGTGATGATCGGAGTGACGTCACCACAGGTCCTTTTCCTGCAATCAGCAAAGAAGGAGACAGAAGAGAATCCGGGCAGCACGAGCAAGTGGATTAAGGTGAGTTAAATTATTTTTCTTTTTTTTTAACCCCTCCAGCGCTATTGTACTATGCATTCTGTATTCAGAATGCTATTATTTTCCCTTATAACCATGTTATAAGTGAAAATAATAAAATGATCGGGTCCCCATCCCGATCGTCTCCTAGCAACCGTGCGTGAAAATCGCAACGCATCCGCACTTGCTTGCGGATGCTTGCAATTTTCACTCAGCCCCATTCACTTCAATGGGGCCTGCATTGCGTGGAAATCGCACAATATAGAGCATGCTGTGATTTACATGCAACGCAGAAGTGATGCGTGAAAATCAATGCTCATGTGCACAGCCCCATAGAAATGAATGGGTCCGGATTCAGTGCGGGTGCAATGCGTTCAACTCACGCATTGCACCCGCGCGGAATACTTGCTCGTGTAAAAGGGGCCTAAGGGTTTAAAAGTAGAGTTGAGCGAACACCTGGATGTTCGGGTTCGAGAAGTTCGGCCGAACTTCCCGGAAATGTTCGGGTTCGGGATCCGAACCCGACCCGAACTTCGTCCCGAACGCGAACCCCATTGAAGTCAATGGGGACCCGAACTTTTCGGCACTAAAAAGGCTGTAAAACAGCCCAGGAAAGAGCTAGAGGGCTGCATAAGGCAGCAACATGTAGGTAAATCCCCTGCAAACAAATGTGGATAGGGAAAGGAATTAAAATAAAAAATAAAAAAATTAAAATTAACCAATATCAATTGTACAGAGGTCCCATAGCAGAGAATCTGGCTTCACGTCAGCAGAGAATCAGTCTCTTCATGCCATAGCAGAGAATCTGGCTTCATGTCAGCAGAGAATCAGTCTTCATGTCATAGCAGAGAATCAGGCTTCACGTCACCCACCACTGGAACAGGCCACTGTCACATATTTAGGCCCCGGCACCCAGACAGAGGAGAGAGGTCCCGTAACAGAGAATCTGGCTTCATGTCAGCACAGAATCAGTCTTCATGTCATAGCAGAGAATCAGGCTTCACGTCACCCACCACTGGAAGAGGCCACTGTCACACATTTAGGCCCTGGCACCCAGACGGAGGAGAGAGGTCCCGTAACAGAGAATCTGGCTTCATGTCAGCACAGAATCAGTCTTCATGTCATAGCAGAGAATCAGGCTTCACGTCACCCACCACTGGAACAGGCCACTGTCACATATTTAGGCCCCGGCACCCAGACAGAGGAGAGAGGTCCCGTAACAGAGAATCTGGCTTCATGTCAGCACAGAATCAGTCTTCATGTCATAGCTGAGAATCAGGCTTCACGTCACCCACCACTGGAACAGGCCACTGTCACACATTTAGGCCCTGGCACCCAGACAGAGGAGAGAGGTCCCGTAACAGAGAATCTGGCTTCATGTCAGCACAGAATCAGTCTTCATGTCATAGCAGAGAATCAGGCTTCACGTCACCCACCACTGGAACAGGCCACTGTCACATATTTAGGCCCCGGCACCCAGACAGAGGAGAGAGGTCCCGTAACAGAGAATCTGGCTTCATGTCAGCACAGAATCAGTCTTCATGTCATAGCAGAGAATCAGGCTTCACGTCACCCACCACTGGAACAGGCCACTGTCACATATTTATGCCCCGGCACCCAGACAGAGGAGAGAGGTCCCGTAACAGAGAATCTGGCTTCATGTCAGCACAGAATCAGTCTTCATGTCATAGCAGAGAATCAGGCTTCACGTCACCCACCACTGGAAGAGGCCACTGTCACACATTTAGGCCCTGGCACCCAGACAGAGGAGAGAGGTCCCGTAACAGAGAATCTGGCTTCATGTCAGCACAGAATCAGTCTTCATGTCATAGCAGAGAATCATGCTTCACGTCACCCACCACTGGAACAGGCCACTGTCACATATTTAGGCCCCGGCACCCAGACAGAGGAGAGAGGTCCCGTAACAGAGAATCTGGCTTCATGTCAGCACAGAATCAGTCTTCATGTCATAGCAGAGAATCAGGCTTCACGTCACCCACCACTGGAAGAGGCCACTGTCACACATTTAGGCCCTGGCACCCAGACAGAGGAGAGAGGTCCCGTAACAGAGAATCTGGCTTCATGTCAGCAGAGAATCAGTCTTCATGTCATAGCAGAGAATCAGGCTTCACGTCACCCACCACTGGAACAGGCCACTGTCACATATTTAGGCCCCGGCACCCAGACAGAGGAGAGAGGTCCCGTAACAGAGAATCTGGCTTCATGTCAGCACAGAATCAGTCTTCATGTCATAGCAGAGAATCAGGCTTCACGTCACCCACCACTAGAAGAGGCCACTGTCACACATTTAGGCCCTGGCACCCAGACAGAGGAGAGAGGTCCCTTAACAGAGAATCTGGCTTCATGTCAGCACAGAATCAGTCTTCATGTCATAGCAGAGAATCATGCTTCACGTCACCCACCACTGGAACAGGCCACTGTCACATATTTAGGCCCCGGCACCCAGACAGAGGAGAGAGGTCCCGTAACAGAGAATCTGGCTTCATGTCAGCACAGAATCAGTCTTCATGTCATAGCAGAGAATCAGGCTTCACGTCACCCACCACTGGAACAGGCCACTGTCACATATTTAGGCCCAGGCAGCCAGGCAGAGGAGAGAGGTCCCGTAACAGAGAATCTGGCTTCATGTCAGCACAGAATCAGTCTTCATGTTATAGCAGAGAATCAGGCTTCACGTCACCCACCACTGGAACAGGCCACTGTCACATATTTAGGCCCCGGCACCCAGACAGAGGAGAGAGGTCCCGTAACAAAGAATCTGGCTTCATGTCAGCACATAATCAGTCTTCATGTTATCGCAGAGAATCAGGCTTCACGTCACCCACCACTGGAACAGGCCACTGTCACATATTTAGGCCCAGGCAGCCAGGCAGAGGAGAGAGGTCCCGTAAACAGAGAATCTGGCTTCATGTCAGCACAGAATCAGTCTTCATGTTATAGCAGAGAATCAGGCTTCACGTCACCCGCCACTGGAACAGGCCACTGTCACATATTTAGGCCCCTGCACCCAGACAGAGGAGAGGTTCATTCAACTTTGGGTTGCCCCGCAATATAATGGTAAAATAAAAATAAAAATAGGATTGAATGAGGAAGTGCCCTGGAGTACAATAATATATGGTTAAGGGGAGGTAGTTAATGTCTAATCTGCACAAGGGATGGACAGGTCCTGTGGGATCCATGCCTGGTTCATTTTTATGAACGTCAGCTTGTCCACATTGGTTGTAGACAGGCGGCTGCGTTTGTCTGTAATGACGCCCCCTGCCGTGCTGAATACACGTTCAGACAAAACGCTGGCCGCCGGGCAGGCCAGCACCTCCAAGGCATAAAAGGCTAGCTCTGGCCACGTGGACAATTTGGAGACCCAGAAGTTGAATGGGGCCGAACCATCAGTCAGTACGTGGAGGGGTGTGCACACGTACTGTTCCACCATGTTAGTGAAATGTTGCATCCTGCTAACACGTTCCGTATCAGGTGGTGGTGCAGTTAGCTGTGGCATGTTGACAAAACTTTTCCACATCTCTGCCATGCTAACCCTGCCCTCAGAGGAGCTGGCCGTGACACAGCTGCATTGGCGACCTCTTGCTCCTCCTTCTCTGCCTTCGTCTTGGGCTTCCACTGGTTCCCCTGTGACATTTGGGAATGCTCTCAGTAGCGCGTCTACCAACGTGCGCTTGTACTCGCGCATCTTCCTATCACGCTCCAGTGTAAGAAGGAAGGTGGGCACATTGTCTTTGTACCGGGGATCCAGCAGGGTGGCAACCCAGTAGTCCGCACACGTTAAAATGTGGGCAACTCTGCTGTCGTTGCGCAGGCCCTGCAGCATGTAGTCGCTCATGTGTGCCAGGCTGCCCAGAGGTAAGGACAAGCTGTCCTCTGTGGGAGGCGTATCGTCATCGTCCTGTGTTTCCCCCCAGCCACGCACCAGTGATGGGCCCGAGCTGCTTTGGGTGCCACCCCGCTGTGAACATGCTTCATCCTCATCCTCCTCCACCTCCTCCTCATCCTCGTCCTCCTCGTCCTCCAGTAGTGGGCCCTGTCTGGCCACATTTGCACCTGGCCTCTGCTGTTGCAAAAAACCTCCCTCTGAGTCACTTCGAAGAGACTGGCCTGAAAGTGCTAAAAATGACCCCTCTTCCTCCTCTTCCTCCTCCTGGGCCACCTCCTCTTCCTTCATCGCCCTAAGTGTTTTCTCAAGGAGACATAGAAGTGGTATTGTTACGCTGATAACGGCGTCATCGCCACTGGCCATGTTGGTGGAGTATTCGAAACAGCGCAACAGGGCACACAGGTCTCGCATGGAGGCCCAGTCATTGGTGGTGAAGTGGTGCTGTTCCGCAGTGCGACTGACCCGTGCGTGCTGCAGCTGAAACTCCACTATGGCCTGCTGCTGCTCGCACAGTCTGTCCAGCATGTGCAAGGTGGAGCTCCACCTGGTGGGCACGTCGCATATGAGGCGGTGACTGGGAAGGCCGAAGTTACGCTGTAGCGCAGACAGGCGAGCAGCGGCAGGGTGTGAACGCCGGAAGCGCGAACAGACGGCCCGCACTTTATGCAGCAGCTCTGACATGTCGGGGTAGTTGCGAATGAACTTCTGCACCACCAAATTCAGCTAATGCTCCAGGCAAGGGATGTGCGTCAAACCGGCTAGTCCCAGAAATGCAACGAGATTTCGCCCATTATCGCACACCACCAGGCCGGGCTTGAGGCTCACCGGCAGCAACCACTCGTCGGTCTGTTGTTCTATACCCCGCCACAACTCCTGTGCGGTGTGGGGCCTGTCCCCCAAACATATGAGTTTCAGAACGGCCTGCTGACGTTTACCCCGGGCTGTGCTGAAGTTGGTGGTGAAGGTGTGTGGCTGACTGGATGAGCAGGTGGAAGAAGAGGAGGAGGAAGCTGAGTAGGAGGAGGAGGAGACAGGAGGCAAAGAATGTTGCCCTGCGATCCTTAGCGGCAGAAGGACATGCGCCAAACAGCTCTCCGCCTGGGGCCCAGCCGCCACTACATTTACCCAGTGTGCAGTTAGGGAGATATAGCGTCCCTGGCCGTGCTTACTGGTCAACGTATCTGTGGTTAGGTGGACCTTGCCACAGATGGCATTGCGCAGTGCACACTTCTTTTTATCGGACACTTGGTTGTGCAGGAAAGGCACGGCTCTCTTGGAGAAGTAGTGGCGGCTGGGAACAACATACTGTGGGACAGCAAGCGACATGAGCTGTTTGAAGCTGTCTATGTCCACCAGCCTAAATGACAGCATTTCATAGGCCAGTAGTTTAGAAATGCTGGCATTCAGGGCCAGGGATCGAGGGTGGCTAGGTGGGAATTTACGCTTTCTCTCAAATGTTTGTGAGATGGAGAGCTGAACGCTGCCGTGTGACATGGTTGAGATGCTTTGTGACGCAGGTGGTGGTGTTGGTGGTACATCCCATGTTTGCCGGGCGGCAGGTGCCAACGTTCCTCCAGAGGCAGAGGAAGAGGCCGAGGCGGCAGCAGCAGAAGAGGCCGAGGCGGCAGCAGCAGAAGAGGTAGCAGGGGGAGCCTGAGTGACTTCCTTGTTTTTAAGGTGTTTACTCCACTGCAGTTCATGCTTTGCATGCAGGTGCCTGGTCATGCAGGTTGTGCTAAGGTTCAGAACGTTAATGCCTCGCTTCAGGCTCTGATGGCACAGCATGCAAACCACTCGGGTCTTGTCATCAGCACATTGTTTGAAGAAATGCCATGCCAGGGAACTCCTTGAAGCTGCCTTTGGGGTGCTCGGTCCCAGATGGCGGCGGTCAGTAGCAGGCGGAGTCTCTTGGCGGCGGGTGTCCTGATTTTGCCCACTGCTCCCTCTTTTGCTACGCTGTTGGCTCGGTCTCACCACTGCCTCTTCCTCCCAACTGTGAAAGTCAGTGGCACGACCTTCATTCCATGTGGGGTCTAGGACCTCATCGTCCCCTGCATCGTCTTCCACCCTGTCTTGATCCCTGACCTCCTGTTCAGTCTGCACACTGCAGAAAGACGCAGCAGTTGGCACCTGTGTTTTGTCATCATCAGAGACGTCCTGAGGTGGTATTCCCATGTCCTCATCATCAGGAAACATAAGTGGTTGTGCGTTAGTGCATTCTATCTCTTCCACCCCTGGGGAAGGGCTAGGTGGATGCCCTTGGGAAACCCTGGCAGCAGAGTCTTCAAACAGCATAAGAGACTGCTGCATAACTTGAGGCTCAGACAGTTTCCCTGATATGCATGGGGGTGATGTGACAGACTGATGGGCTTGGTTTTCATGCGCCATCTGTGCGCTTTCTGCAGAAGACTGGGTGGGAGATAATGCGAACGTGCTGGATGCACTGTCGGCCACCCAATTGACTAATGCCTGTACCTGCTCAGGCCTTACCATCCTTAGAACGGCATTGGGCCCCACCAAATATCCCTGTAAATTCTGGCGGCTACTGAGACCTGAGGTAGTTGGTACACTAGGACGTGTGGCTGTGGCAGAACGGCCACGTCCTCTCCCAGCACCAGAGGGTCCACTAACACCACTACGACCATGTCCACGTCCGCGTCCCTTACTAGATGTTTTCCTCATTGTTCCCGTTCACCACAATAAGAAAAATATTATTCGGGCCAATGTATTGAATTAAAATTCAGACCTTTTTTTACAGACACCTAACACTGTCTGGCTATCTATTTAGGTACCGTATTACACTAATACAGGCACATCCGTAATGACAGATTTAGCTGAATATAAATGTGAGGCCTATTTTTTAGGCGCTGTTTGACAGGTATACGTTTAATCACAGAATTAGACTTGTATCTGCACTGTAGCGTGTGTGTTAAGTTTTTCAGAATGACACTATCAGCACCTTGAATCTAATATACCCTTTTTGGGATAGATTTAAAGTAGGCCTGATATAGCAGAAACTACTAATTTTGAGAATGGCAAATTTGGGAATAGTTTTTCAACCCAGAACAAAAACTGTGCTTTTACGGTCACTACAAATAATTTGACCAGCTAAAACAGTACTGATTTGGAGGAATATAAATGTCAGGGCTATTTTTTAGGCGCTGTGTCACAGGTATACCTTTAATCACAGAATTAGACTTGTATCTGCACTGTAGCGTGTGTGTTAAGTTTTTCAGAATGACACTATCAGCACCTTGAATCTAATATACCCTTTTTGGGATAGATTTAAAGTAGGCCTGATATAGCAGAAACTACTAATTTTGAGAATGGCAAATTTGGGAATAGTTTCTCAACCCAGAACAAAAACTGTGCTTTTACGGTCACTACAAATAATTTGACCAGCTAAAACAGTACTGATTTGGAGGAATATAAATGTCAGGCCTATTTTTCAGGCGCTGTGTGACAGGTATACCTTTAATCACAGAATTAGACTTGTATCTGCACTGTAGAGTGTGTGTTAAGTTTTTCAGAATGACACTATCAGCACCTTGAATCTAATATACCCTTTTTGGGATAGATTTAAAGTAGGCCTGATATAGCAGAAACTACTAATTTTGAAAATGGCAAATTTGGGAATAGTTTTTCAACCCAGAGCAAAAACTGTGCTTTTATGGTCACTAAAAATAACATGACCAGCTAAAACAGTACTGATTTGGAGGAATAGAAATGTCAGGCCTATTTTTTAGGCGCTGGGTGACAGGCTCAACTTGCCCCTGATGTAGTATATGGCCAAAAAATAACCACACTATTGATGGTTAAATGCACTTGGGTGACACAGGCTCAGCCTGCATCTGATGTAGTATATGGCAAAAAATAACCACACTATTGATGGTTAAATGCACTTGATGAAAGCTTGACCCTGATGTAGGATATAGCAAAAAATAACCACACTATTGATGGTTAAATGCACTTGGGTGACACAGGCTCAGCCTGCACCTGATGTAGTATATGGCCAAAAAATAACCACACTATTGATGGTTAAATGCACTTGGGTGACACAGGCTCAGCCTGCACCTGATGTAGGATATAGCAAAAAATAACCACACTATTGAAGGTTAAATGCACTTGGTGGTAGCTTGTGTTGGCGCACCACAATGCACAAAATGGCCGCCGATCACCCCAGAAAAAAGTGATATAAAAACGCTCTGGGCAGCCTAAAAAAAGTGAGCAATTCAATATCAACACTTCAATGATCCACAGCTGGAGATCGATCACTGAATTAAGTCTTTTGGAGGAGTTAATCTGCCTAATCTCGCCCTAACGTCGCAGCAGCAACCTCTCCCTACGCTTGTATCAGCAGAGTGACGTGCAGCGCTACGTGACCCAAGCTTATATAGAGGCTGGGTCACATGCTGCACTGGCCAATCACAGCCATGCCAATAGTAGGCAAGGCTGTGATGGCCTCTTGGGGCAAGTAGTATGACGCTTGTTGATTGGCTGCTTTGCAGCCTTTCAAAAAGCGCCAAGAAAGCGCCGAACACCGAACCCGAACCCGGACTTTTACGAAAATGTTCGGGTTCGGGTCCGTGTCACGGACACCCCAAAATTCGGTACGAACCCGAACTATACAGTTCGGGTTCGCTCATCCCTATTTAAAAGTCGATGGATGACAGATACAACTAGAATATGTTGTTTGTATCCATCATTTGATCCTTTAAACTGACGTATTTTTTTTTGTTTAGAAATAAAATTTAAAAATGCACAAATGTAAGGGAAAGACTCTCAAAACGAATACACTTTGTATGTAGTAGTTGTATGCAGTGTGTAGTGTATTTAAGAATGCACTATTAACTTTAAATGAACACGCTGATGCAATTGGCAAGGTTTTGTTATGTGGTGATTGTCTGTGTGTCTTTTACAGGTGACACACATTCATTTAAAGGGGTTGCCCACTTTCTGCTTACTGTTGATCAATGTGTATGTAAGGCTACTTTCACACTGGCGTTTTGAATTCCGTTTGTGGGATCCGTTTCAGGGATCTCACAAACGGTTCAAAACGGATCAGTTCAGCCCCAATGCATTCTGAATGGATAACGATCCGTTCAGAATGCATCAGTATGTGCTCCGTTGCGTCTGTAATCCGCTCGGTTAGCGGTCACCAAAATGCTGTTTGCAGCGTTTTGGTGTCCGTATGACGAACCACAGCCTAACGGATCTGTCTGAAAAAACAATTGAAGTCAATGGAGACTGATCCGTCTGTGATGGCTCCGTCAGAAGCGGATCCATTTCCATTGATTTGCAATATCTGAGCATGCTCAGAATGTATTTAACCTCCCCCTACATGTCTCCTTCCTCTGCAAACACAGCATCTTGGATGCACATCACAAACAGGTATGTACTGAAAAGTTCTGTCTCTCTCTCTCTATCTTTATTTTTAGTTCTTTCTTTCTCTCTTTCTGTACATTTTTATTAAATCTTTCAATCTATCATGGGGGCTTGTAATGGCACTTGCATGGGCGTGTTTTTGCAGATGTCAGTGAAGTCGTGTGGGGCAATGGCATGGGGGGGTGTTTGGTTCATTGAGCATGGGCCTGATTATTACAGGGCCACCCTGTTAAAATATAACTTTTGCATTTTATCTCTACAGATGTCCGAATCAGAACAAGGAGCAAGACCAAGGCCTCCTAGAAGGTGTTGCCGTATTCAAGAACCAGTAAGTACACGCTAGGGTTGACCGATATACAGTGGCGGAAATAATTATTTGACCCCTCACTGATTTTGTAAGTTTGTCCAATGACAAAGAAATGAAAAGTCTCAGAACAGTATCATTTCAATGGTAGGTTTATTGTAACAGTGGCAGATAGCACATCAAAAGGAAAATCGAAAAAATAACTTTAAATAAAAGATAGCAACTGATTTGCATTTCATTGAGTGAAATAAGTATTTGAACCCCTACCAACCATTAAGAGTTCTGGCTCCCACAGAGTGGTTAGACACTTCTACTCAATTAGTCACCCTCATTAAGGACACCTGTCTTAACTAGTCACCTGTATAAAAGACACCTGTCCACAGAATCAATCAATCAAGCAGACTCCAAACTCTCCAACATGGGAAAGACCAAAGAGCTGTCCAAGGATGTCAGAGACAAAATTGTAGACCTGCACAAGGCTGGAATGGGCTACAAAACCATTAGCAAGAAGCTGGGAGAGAAGGTGACAACTGTTGGTGCGATTGTTCGAAAATGGAAGGAGCACAAAATGACCATCAATCGACCTCGCTCTGGGGCTCCACGCAAGATCTCACCTCGTGGGGTGTCAATGGTTCTGAGAAAGGTGAAAAAGCATCCTAGAACTACACGGGAGGAGTTAGTTAATGACCTCAAATTAGCAGGGACCACAGTCACCAAGAAAACCATTGGAAACACATTACACCGCAATGGATTAAAATCCTGCAGGGCTCGCAAGGTCCCCCTGCTCAGGAAGGCACATGTGCAGGCCCGTCTGAAGTTTGCCAATGAACACCTGAATGATTCAGAGAGTGACTGGGAGAAGGTGCTGTGGTCTGATGAGACCAAAATAGAGCTCTTTGGCATTAACTCAACTCGCTGTGTTTGGAGGAAGAAAAATGCTGCCTATGACCCCCAAAACACCGTCCCCACCGTCAAGCATGGGGGTGGAAACATTTTGCTTTGGGGGTGTTTTTCTGCTAAGGGCACAGGACAACTTATTCGCATAAACGGGAAAATGGACGGAGCCATGTATCGTGAAATCCTGAGCGACAACCTCCTTCCCTCTGCCAGGAAACTGAAAATGGGTCGTGGATGGGTGTTCCAGCACGACAATGACCCAAAACATACAGCAAAGGCAACAAAGGAGTGGCTCAAGAAGAAGCACATTAAGGTCATGGAGTGGCCTAGTCAGTCTCCGGACCTTAATCCAATCGAAAACCTATGGAGGGAGCTCAAGCTCAGAGTTGCACAGAGACAGCCTCGAAACCTTAGGGATTTAGAGATGATCTGCAAAGAGGAGTGGACCAACATTCCTCCTAAAATGTGCGCAAACTTGGTCATCAATTACAAGAAACGTTTGACCTCTGTGCTTGCAAACAAGGGTTTTTCCACCAAGTATTAAGTCTTTTTTTGTTAGAGGGTTCAAATACTTATTTCACTCAATGAAATGCAAATCAGTTGCTATCTTTTATTTAAAGTTATTTTTTCGATTTTCCTTTTGATGTGCTATCTGCCACTGTTACAATAAACCTACCATTGAAATGATACTGTTCTGAGACTTTTCATTTCTTTGTCATTGGACAAACTTACAAAATCAGTGAGGGGTCAAATAATTATTTCCGCCACTGTATCGTTGTCCACAGTATACTGCGGTATTAAGAAACGGCGATATGGCGATATCACAGTTTCCTAATAACTGCAGTGTTTAATGACGTCATAGATACGGTCGCATGTGTGCCGACCACTCCTAAAATGTCCACATCCTGCCTCAGTTCACGCAGCGGCCGCATCCTCCTAGTTCTGCTGCATGCAGGCGGCTTCTCTGGGCACGGGCGCTGTGCGATCACTGGCCTCTGCCTCCTGCTTTAATACTAGCGCGGTTGCAAGTGCAGCTTTTTTTTTTACATTAAACTTTATATATACTTTTTCAAAACAAGCTGCAGTAATGTAGGCTGTTCAACCTGCGGACACATTTAACATAAACTGCCGCGCAATTCACTTTAGTTTTATGTGAGGTGAGGTCTGTTATATTTTCCCCTTAGAGAGCATTTTTCACATTAAGCCCATACACAGCTATTGGTCATTTCCTGCAAAAGCAGACAGAGCACAAGCATCACAGTGCCAGCTTGGGTGCCCCCAAAATAGTGTATATCAAATTACAAGCATGACAGCCTGCAATGTAATGTCTCCTTGGGCACCACCCCCCAATGCAGTATAATGTTACCTTGGCCCCAGCTGCCCCATGTAGTCTAATGTCACCTTGGCCCCAGCTGCCCCATGCAGTATATTGTAGTCTTGTACCCAGCCGCCACATGAAGTATAATGTCTCTCTTTGTCCCCCAATACAGAAAAATGTCTCCTTCTGGCTGCCCCATACAGTATAACGTCGCATTGTGGTCCCCATACAGTATAACGTCTCATTGTGGCCCCCATACAGTATAATGTCACCTTGTTGCCCCCATACAGTATAATGTCTCATTGTGGCCCCCATACAGTATAATGTCTCATTGTGGCCCACCTCCCCATACAGTATAATGTCTCCTTGTGCCCCCAAGTGTTTTTTTTTATTCTAAATGGGCATTTATCGCGATATGTAGTTAAGGCTGCCGTGCAGCCTGTATTTGTGGGAGGGGCAGAGGCCACGCCCCTTGGCTATATTAACCCCACGCAGGTCAGGGGACGGGACGTGCGGCCAGGTACTTCCGGGTGACGTACGCATGTCTGGTTCCCTGCACGTCCCGTACCTTTGTTATTCTGGTGGGGTAAGTAATTTAGAGGACTGTCCTGGCGTGGATACCGAGGCGGCGCAGGTAAGAGGAGCCTGCCCGGGCTCTGCGCTGGCGGCGGTAGCAGCGGCTCTCCCGGCACGCTACAGGCACTCACCATGTCGGAAGCAGGAGGAGCGGGGGTCGGGGCCGCAGCGTGTCGAGATTCTGGGGGCGGGCTGGATGCCTCAGGCCCGCCGCAGCAAGACGCGTGCACGATGGTCAGCGGTCGGCCGCATGTTACTCTGCTGGGCACGCACGGCGGCTCCGCCCCCTCAGGTCCGCATCACGTGACGGTATGGCTGTACTTCAGCATGGGTACTTGGGCACAGCAGTTTGCTGGTGGCATTCCCTACGCCGGGCGGCTCGTGGCATGTACCCCCATTGCTGACAAGGAGACGCTAGACCCGAGGTGTTCGTAAATTGGAAGCAAACCTTAAAAAAAAAAAAAAAAAAACATTTATTTCCTATGTAGAGGGGTATGTTCTGTACATGCCAGCAGAGTATGTATGTTATGCAGAATGTGGGTTCTTGACATGCTTGCAGTGTTGCGGGTTCATGGTGCTGTGGATGGTTTGCGTTTCTGCTGGGTACGCATCATGCAGCGCGGTATGGGTGTTATTACGTGCCAGCAGTGTGTGTGTATTATAGAGGGTAGGTTCTTCACGTACGGGAATCGGGCCTGTATTGCAGGTACCGGTGGTATGATGGTGGTCCTCGAGTCAGTACAGTCCCACACCCCTGGTTGGGGTCGTAACGGCGATGCTATCAGGGCGGTGTTTGTGTATGAGCCGGTGGAAGCTCCATCATGCAGGTTCTGTTCAGATCAGTTGATCCCGCTTATCCTTTTGTACATTGTATATCGCAATCCCTGCCTCTGTTTGTATTTGCTTTACTCACCGATGACATTAACAAATCACAGCTAATATTACACGTCCTTAGAAACATCTTCTAGCAAGTTCAGAAGTAAACACTACATTTGGCCGTACGTGCTTTAAAACGAAACTTGTCTTTCTGCATGCCGCTGATAACTCACACACGGTCCTGGACACTTTAATCCCTGGTCCCAAGAGCTACCAGGAAATGTTCGCAAGTAAGACACAAAGGGAATCTGCAGTCCAGAAAAGACAAGTGTAAAGCAATGTATTAAAGTGTAATAGCGCCAGCTTTCCACCATAGCTGGAGTCTCACACATATACTAACAATAGATGTGTTATTTTTATTTTTTCGTCTAATGGTATTTTATATATATAGATATATAAGGTGTATCAATTAATACCTTGTTTTTATGTACCCACTGTTTCCATCAGGCACGTGGCTGATCGTCATTGGGGAACATTCTGTTGTTCCCCACTCACTGTCCCAGTCTCGCTTCAAGTGTGGCCAAATGTGTGACATTTGCAGGCCTACACGGTGGTCCTGGTGCTCGCACTGTATTGGTACCCCGCCGCCGGCCGGGAGTCTGTGGTCGCATGTACAGAGGCGCAGGTACACCAGCACGGGCACATTACTAGGCACGGGGCTGGTTTCATGGGAGCTGTCACCCATTTACCCTGTTCCCAGTGTTCCACAGATGTGTATTATTGTTATAAATGCTCTACATTACTGAACACAACCTCTTTTAATCTAATGGGACATGATATCGTGTCGGGGATTTTAGCTTATTCACGTGCACATTCGCTCAAACGTATGCCACTGTATACCTACATACCACATAGATCTGCTATTTGGTTCCCATTGGGTAATGTTGTGCAGTCAAGACACAGGTAATATTCAGTATACTTCCTAAACACCACATTTAGTTGAATTGGCGGGTCGGAGAAATACGACACACGTCGGGGAACCTAGACATGAGTTTATGGTGGCACAGTTCTCATTCAGATCATGTGCTTACATTCACGGTAGGATCAGACTTGGTTCCACGGTCCGTGACTTGTAGCGCTCTGGGGCGAAGGGAGTTGGGCTCCATGGCCAGACGATCGTGGTTAGGATGGTTACTTTCAAGCTACAGCGTGTGTATGCATTTACATTTTTGTCCTATACGCCATTCACTTCTAGAGCAGCGTTCGCGGTTGCATTACATTAATACTCTGTTCCCTTTAGCTTGCATTCATACAGCTGCGTTATACCATGCTCCTCATGCTCATACTCAGAGCTGTGCCCGTACCATGTTTTAGGCACCTCTCACATCCAGAGCTGCATTTCCCCACTTGTTCTTGCATCATGTGTTCTACTCTGCTTCCACGTTAAGCGGCATTTCTTTAATTTCTACATCATGGTTACTCAGTATTCTTGCTAGGGCTATCAGCGCACCGCTCTAATTCTGCTCTTCCGTTAAACATAGCTGCTTCTTTTCAGGCTTAAGTTTCTTTCCTCGGTGGTGGGTTACTCAGACTGATCTCCTTTACTTCTGGTTCGCATTCACGCAGTTGATCTCCCGCCCCAGTTAACCAAATAGCTCCCTAGCGGACAGTGGGCCGAGAGGAGTAAGTTCCTACGATGTTTTACAGTTGTTCATTTGTTTGTCACGACAAGGGTCTTTTCTTAGCTAACTGCAATACCTCTGGCTCTTGTTTTTCTCCCATCTGTTTCAATTTCACGGTTGGTTAATGTTTCATTCATGCAAGTGGTTCGGATCACTAATGTCTATTCATTTGCCTTTAGGTCGGGCTCACGTTTAATTGCGTATCATCACGGTAAGGTCTTCCAGGTCGATCCCTTGGCTTCGGGAGGCCTCAGGGCTTCGGGGGCCCGGTGACCGTTTTTCATGTTGTTCGTTAGGGGGCAATATGGTTGTAGGCTGGTTAGCGTCCTAGGTCATTGTCGGAGAGGATCATGGTTATGCAAGTCCCCAAGTCATACTGGTGCTGCATAGTGGTTGTTAATTAATTAAGAGGGACATTAAGCCGCCATATGACTCCGCCATTAGAGTCTCTCACGCATGGCTTCTCCCTTTTAGTGTTACGTATGACTCCGCCATTAGAGTCTCTCACGCATGGCTTAGCCATTTGAGTCTCTCACGCATGGCTTCCCCCTTTTTAGTGTCACTTATGACTCCGCCATTTGAGTCTCACGTATGGCTTCTCCCTTTTAGTGTTACATATGACTCCGCCATTAGAGTCTCTCACGCATGGCTTTGCCATTAGAGTCTCTCACGTATGGCTTCCCCCCCTTTTAGTGTTACATATAACTCCGCCATTAGAGTCTCTCACGCATGGCTGTGCCATTAGAGTCTCTCACGCATGGCTTCTCCCTTTTTAGTGTCACATATGACTCCGCCATTAGAGTCTCTCACGTGTGGCTTTTCCTTTTAGTGTTGCATATGACTCCGCCATTAGAGTCTCTCACGCATGGCTTTGCCATTTGAGTCTCTCACGTATGGTTTACCCCCTTCAGTGTCACATAGGACTCCGCCATTGGAGTCTCACGCATGCCTTCTCCGTTTTAGTCTTCACGTATGACTCTGCCATTAATCTCTCATGCATGGCTTCTCCATTCTAGTGTTACACATATGAATCCGCCATTAGTCTCTCACGCAGGGTTTCTCCCTTTTAGGGTTACACATGTCTGCCATTAGGGTCTCTCACACATGGCTTCTCCATTTAGTCTTACACGTATGACTCCGCCATTAGTCTCCCACGCATGGCTTCTTCGTTTTAGTGTTACGCTTCATTTTAGTGTTGCACATATGTCTCCGCCATTAGTGTCCACGCATGGCTTCTCCGTTTTAGGTTACACATATGACTCCGCCATTAGTCTCTCACTCTTGGCTTCCCCCTTTTAGGGTTACACATGTGTTTTGCTATGAGGCTCTCACGCATGGCTCCGCCACTTGAGTCTCACGTATGGCTTCTCAAAAAAAAAAAAAATACACACACAACAACGCCGGTCGAGGCCGGCTGCGTGGTTCCACAACAAGTAAGTTCCATGTCTTTTCTGTCCTCAGACCCGCTCGCATGGCTCGGTCATCTGTGGCTCGCAATACAATTTCTTGGGGTGGCTGGCACGTGTGGCTTGTGCCATTAAAGTCCCACTCACGTTATTGTTTTCTCTGACTCTTTTATTTTCTAGGTTGTTGGGTTTCATTGTTTTATTTATAAGCAGTCATTTCAAGCCGGCCTTTTGCGGACATCATCTTCTCCCAGGCATGCATACTTCATCTACAAACTCGGGCTGAGGGTGTTGGTGTCCGGCCTAAGTCCTGGGTATCGGTCCATCTTTCAGTAGGAGGTACAGTAATAAGGCGCAGGTTACGAAGTCTGTCGTGTCGCCTGACACGGCAAGGCCTATCACGATTACAGGCGCAGCATACATAGTTTATCACGTCCTTAAGCATTTTCTGTCACAACTGCAGGTATTGGGGTACGTCCTGTCCTTAGTACAGGCACATTAGCTCATTAATCGTAATAGCCATGTATTCCTGGGGATGGTTCCCCAGGCCTGGTGGGTTTACACTTCACCGAGTTGCTACTACGGTAGGACGGCAGGCACCATGTTCTGACTTTTGGCCCTTATTAGGAAGTGTGGCCTGGGGAATAAGTAGAGGTAAGTATTTTGCCACCAGGAACAGTTGGTGCCCGTTCGGTGCCCTTGGTGGATGGTTGGGGTTCATCTGGGCCGGGGGTCGTGGGCTGCGGCCCTCCGGCTGTTGCGGGGCTGTGGCTCCCGCGGTGCCCGGACAGCCGGCAGGTATCTGTCTGCGGCGGGGCGTTGTGGGGGTTGTGGTTGCGGCAGCTGAGGGGCCGCGGCTTGGGATGCCTGATTTAGGCACTTCCAACAGTTTCACCATTGTTTGTTTCAGTCTGCAGCTCTCAGGATTCAGACCTTCTCGTATATGGTCATCTGTTAGTCAACATAGGAGTAAATTGTTCCTGGTTCCAGACACTCTTTCAATTGCATCAGCAGTTAACCATCTCCAAGAACGGTGTGGCGGTACACATGACAAGGAGGTAAGGTAGATGGAAGTCACTGTGATATAAGACAGTATATCCCGCACCTCCATCGTGAAGGGTCTTTTCGTTCAAAACGGGTGTCGTAACGGTATGTGTATATTTACTCTAAACAGGGTCTGCTTTACTCCGTTCGTGTTTGGGCGGTGTCTAAGCACCAGATGCCTCCTCAGGTTATCAGGTGCATGGGACGTTGGAGGTAGTCGTGTTTTCCAGAGATAATCCAAATCCTCTGATCGGGATCCGTGAGGCTTTCTGTTCACTTGCCCTGTAACGGTGCTATGAGTGTTTGACGGCATGGTTGAGTCTCCTTTTTGGCCCCTTTTAGGCCTATCCTCGCTACGGGCTCCCGGCATTTCCCAGCCAGAGGTTAGCTCTAGTTCCTACGTCCAGGGGCCGTCGCCCTGACCACAAGTAGTTAAGGCTGCCGTGCAGCCTGTATTTGTGGGAGGGGCAGAGGCCACGCCCCTTGGCTATATTAACCCCACGCAGGTCAGGGGACGGGACGTGCGGCCAGGTACCCCTCCCTCCCTTCCCTTTTCTTAGCTCTTCCTTAGGATAGGCCCCCTTTTAGGCCTATCCTCGCTACGGGCTCCCGGCATTTCCCAGCCAGAGGTTAGCTCTAGTTCCTACATCCAGGGGCCGTCGCCCTGACCACAAATATCGTTATTGCAATACATTTCTTAATATCGTTATCTTTGAAATATTTTTGATATCGCCCAACCATAGTATACGCAATAATAGTTTTTTATTTTCTAATAACATTCCATTTTTATAAATATTATTTCAAATTTTTCTAGTCTTCATCCTCGACCAGCTCAGCTGCCACGCCAGCAGCTTCACCTGCTGGCACCCGGTCGTCACGAGCTTCAGAGTCACGGAAGGGAGGTGGAGATCGGATTGACCAGGACCGGTAATAAGCAAGTATATTTCTCTAATAAATATGTAAGTCGGATGCACAGGGTGGTAGACACACCAAAAAAGGGTGCTCTCAGTCCTACAGCGTCACCCCGCTGTTAAAAGGCAATTGAATATGAAGAAAATGACTGGGCACACCTAAGGATACTTAGTTGCTAATGTTTATTAGATAAAAGGACAATAAATGTAGTAGAGTAAATATTCTACAATATAAACTTGCGACAGTAAAATTATGTGGCAACACTTCATATAAAATTCTGTATGTTTGTAGTTGACGTGCGCATTTAATCACTATCGTAATGGAATAGCATCTGTGACTAAAAGCTGCACTTCAGATACAAAATGGAAATACGTAAATAGATGGAATTAATACATAGAAGACGACCTCGTATAAAAGTAACAATGTATATAAGTGAAATATAATATAACATAGACCAATAAAATTTAGATATAAGTGTTGGTCTTGATAAAAGTAAGAACCGCAAATTGAAGGTAAAAATGCAATATGATATATTCTCCTAAGATATGTGGACTAAAAAGTAGAGATTCACTGTCCTGGAAAAATCATGAAGTTCCAGGTAAGGCAGGTGTCAGTTCAATATATCAAAAACGGACCCTGACAGGACAAAAGTGCAGTTTATAGTGAATGGTGTCTTACACCGTAGGTGACTCAGCGGCGTCCCGCTTTCAGTCAGAGAGGGATCCCTTAGAAAGATGGTAAACAGGTTTAGGAACAGTCTTACCGGTTTTTGGAGGTTCCTCACGTGTGGAAGGAGCCTCAGCTGTCTATCGGAACTTTGCTGTTTTCCGCTGTAATCAGGTAGAACCCCCGATAGATGTTTTGGGTCACCTGTTAGTTGTTAGTTTGCTGCACGCGGTCCCGCTTGTAACACGCGGTTGCGATGTCGCAGCTCCCGATGAGCAATTTCAGACCAGCTTTATAAAGACGGTGTAGACTTGTTCCTCAATAGAGTCGGTGTGGTGCACTCACACAAAGTAGAGCTTGGGGGGTCAGACCAGACGCGTTTCGGGGCTAAGGTATCCCCTTCTTCAGTGGCTATCCGACCTCCCCAAAAGACCTTTCTTTTATGCTCCACGAAGGAGCTTTGCAAAACCCGGTTCGTGTTCTGATACCGGAAGTCCTGTAGAAGTGATTGTTCCATCAAACATTATGTATTTTCTTTTTCGATATGGTAAAGCGGCTTGTTTTGTTCCATTTATTTCAACCATTAGTTATGTATGTCCACATCTATAAATATCATATTTAGTTATTGTGTTAAATAGCATTAAAATAACCTTGCGGTTCACTTGCGGTTTGTTTTAAATCTATGTTGAGACTGCAGAACCTACTAAACAAATAGTGTCTGCATGTATAAAAATACAAATACAAGGAAAACGTTCCATAAACATTACCAGTACATATATAAATATCTATATAGAAAATGTATTAAAAATAAGAATATTAAAAAGTATATTAAAAAAGACAGCAATATAATTACATAAAACTTGCATAAAAATTCATAAAACTCAAAAATTCCATAGAAAAAGTTCTCCATATAAAAAAATTTTATTATAATTTTTTCATATATAAAAAAATTTTTCAAAAAATTCATAAAACTTTTTTTAATTATTTTTTTATTTTTTATGTATGAAGGAATTTTTCATTATTTCATTAACTCACAAGACTGAGGCAGTGGCGAATGGAGTCGATAGATGTAACCTGTTAGAGGACTGCCGTCGAGGGGGAGCCAGCCGGGGCTTATTAGCTATTCGGCAAAGCTCACCCTCAAAGGCAGGACCCAACCATCAATCACAAAAAGCCAAAGAGTTCACATTCTGCATTTAAGCCGTCAGGAATCATGGTCTCCATTTCAAAGATTCTCTGCGTTTCTAATCTTGACATTCTGCTGATGTGATTACCTTTTCTCCAGCTTTTTGGAACCTTATCTATGGCTGCAAATTTTAAATTAGATGGGTCACTATTATGCGCCATTTTAAAGTGTCTAGAAAGAGAGTGGGTATCTACACCCTTTTTAATATTTGATATATGTTCAGAAAGACGTTTTTTAAGCATTCTTTTAGTCCTGCCTATGTATTGGCGTTTGCAGGGGCATTCTATCATGTAGATAACATTCTCTGTACTACAGGTTAAAAATTCTCTTATAGTGTGTTTATGTCCATTTGTGGTCGCAATTACTTCTTTTGTTTGTTTTGTGAAGGATGTTAGTTTGCAATTACCGCATTGGCCACACCTGAAAAAGCCCTTAAGATCCATCCATTTTTGTATTGATGAGGTATTAACTCGTTGTTCGTCTTCCTTAACTGTGGGTGCTATTTTGTTTCCCAAAGTTGGTGCTTTAGTGAAGACGATTAGGGGTTTTATTGGGATTATTGTACCTATAGTTTTTTCTTTTTTAATAATATCCCAGTGTTTATTTATAATCTTTTTTATTTTATTGTGTTCACTACTATAAGGTAATATTATTTTCACTTGCTTATCCATTTGTCCTTTCTGATTTTTAGTTTTATCTTCAAAAAATTCCTTTCTATCCATTTTAGTGACTTTATTTAGTGCCACATTTAGAATTTCTTCTGGATATTCTTTTTTTAAAAATTCCAATTTCATTTTTTCAGCCTCAATTTCAAATTGATCCTTCATTGTGCAGTTGCGTCTCAACCTTTGGAATTGGCCCTGCGGAATGTTGGTAAGCCAACTCGGTAAGTGGCAGCTGTTAAATAAAATATAACTATTCCGCGTTGAGGGCTTAATGAATGTACAGGTTTTAAGTACCTTGTCTTCTACATAAATTTTTAAATCCAAAAATTCCAAGGTTTCTTTGCTGTTTGTTCCAGAAAATTTGAGATTAAAATTATTATTATTGATATCTTCTAAAAACTGATTAAGTGATTCGGGGCCTGATTTCCAGATAAAAAACACATCATCGATGTATCTTTGCCAGAGCACCAGGTCCGTCCCCAGTTTGGGGGCCACAAGTTGCTCTTCCCAATCGGCCATAAATAAATTAGCATAACTGGGGGCGAACCTGGTGCCCATGGCAGTGCCCCGAATCTGCAAGTAAAAGGATCCATTAAAATAAAAATAATTATGATTTAATATAAAATTAATACCCTCAATTAAAAAGTCTATCTGTATATCTGTTAGTCTACCTTCTGTAGTTAGTTGTTTTTTTATTGCTTTTTTACCTTGTTCATGGTCTATGACCGTATATAGGGATTGTACGTCTAGAGAGCCCATTATCCAATGGTTTTCAAATTGCATATTTTCTATTTTCTTTATTATTTGCGTTGTATCTTTGACATATGAAGGTGTATTTTTCACTTTGGTTTGAAGTAGAGTGTCAATATACATAGAAAGATTTGCAGTTAATGACTCAATCCCTGAAATAATCGGACGTCCGGGGGGATTTGATTTATCTTTATGAATTTTCGGGATGCAATAAAAGGCCGGAATTCTGGGGTATTTATTTAAAACAAAATCATGTTCTTCTTTATTTAAAATACCGCTGTCCATTCCTTTTTTACAAAGGTTACTTAAATTAATATAAAATTGATCAGTTGGATCATTTTTTAAAAGTTGATATGTACTGGTATCCGCCAGTTGACGCAGGCATTCTGCATTATACTTTTCAGTATCTTGAATCACTATGGAACCGCCTTTGTCCGCTGGACGGATTATTATATTGTTTTCTTTTTGTAATTGTTTAAGTGCTATGGTTTCTTTTTGTGTTAAATTATTCCGTTTATATTTCACATTGCTTTTTATCTTTTTTACATCCCTCATAACACATTCTTTGAATGTTATCAGCTCTTGGCTGAGTTCATTTCTCGGATATTTCTTTGATTTATTTTTCAAAGAAGTGTGTATGATTGGGTCTTGGATTGTGGGCAAATTGATTTCTCGGCTCATTGGGTTTTTTAAGAAATATTTTTTTAGACATAATTTCCTTATGAATTTCTCCACTCCAATAAAAGTTTCAAACTTATTGAGTGGTTTTGTAGGTGCAAACTTTAAACCTTTATTAAGGAGTTGTTTTTGTGTGTCTGATAGGGTTACTGAACTTAAATTAATAATTGCATCATTTGTGATTATGGGTGATGTCTGTAGTGATAATGTCCTTTTTCTCCTTGTTCCTCTTCGTGTCTTCCCCTTTCTGTGTCGTAATGTCTCACCCTGTGTATGTGATTGTGATTGTGATATTCGTCCTGTGAGTTGTGTCTCCTCATATTTGGGGTTTTGTGTATCTGTGATGCATTCTGATTTTTGTTTCTCAGATTGTATTGATGGTCTATATGTGTGTTTTTCTGTGTGGTTTGTGTTCTCAGTGGTGGTGATCTGTGTCTTATACGTGAACGGTGGTGTGGGGGAGTGCGGTCTAAAAAATGATTAGTTTCTTCTAGTGTTTCAAATCTATTATATGTGGGAATGTTGAAGTGGTCATTTCTTGTTAATTCTTGTTCAGTCGTATCTATTTCATTTGTCGTGTTGCTGATTGCTATTATTGTTGGTACATGTTCAGCACCTCCTTCTCTGTTGTTAATTTCCCTATCAGTCCTCCCTCTTCTTTTGAAATTCAGTTTTTTTACTTTTTTCTCTATTATTTCTTGTTCTATTCTGTCTAAATTTTTGCATATGTCGGTTTGAATTAAGTTAATTTCTTCATTCTTAGTAAATTTATCTATTATTACTTTTAAATCTGCGATACGTTTGGTAGTTTCTTCTAATATTTCCATACGTCTCTTAATGATAAGTTTTGTACATGCAACCGACTGTCCATGCAAAAGGTCCTCCCATTCTTTATTAAATATATCACTGCATAAGTCTTGTGCAGGATTTTTATAAATCAATAAACCTTTGGGAATCTTGTCAATTTCTATGCATCTCCTTAGTGTTTTAATTTCCCACCGTTGTTTAAGCTGGCGGATTAATAATGTTTCTAGTTCTCTGAAAGTGGTATTAATGCATATATCAGGATTACTAGTATTCAAATTACTGTTGTCAAAAAGAAAATTATCTACTTTTTGTTTTTTGATCTCCATGTGATCCCAAATATCCATGGTGGGTCAACCAACCGTGCTATCCACTAGGGTGACAAAGAAAAATGTCAAATAAATATGTAAGTCGGATGCACAGGGTGGTAGACACACCAAAAAAGGGTGCTCTCAGTCCTACAGCGTCACCCCGCTGTTAAAAGGCAATTGAATATGAAGAAAATGACTGGGCACACCTAAGGATACTTAGTTGCTAATGTTTATTAGATAAAAGGACAATAAATGTAGTAGAGTAAATATTCTACAATATAAACTTGCGACAGTAAAATTATGTGGCAACACTTCATATAAAATTCTGTATGTTTGTAGTTGACGTGCGCATTTAATCACTATCGTAATGGAATAGCATCTGTGACTAAAAGCTGCACTTCAGATACAAAATGGAAATACGTAAATAGATGGAATTAATACATAGAAGACGACCTCGTATAAAAGTAACAATGTATATAAGTGAAATATAATATAACATAGACCAATAAAATTTAGATATAAGTGTTGGTCTTGATAAAAGTAAGAACCGCAAATTGAAGGTAAAAATGCAATATGATATATTCTCCTAAGATATGTGGACTAAAAAGTAGAGATTCACTGTCCTGGAAAAATCATGAAGTTCCAGGTAAGGCAGGTGTCAGTTCAATATATCAAAAACGGACCCTGACAGGACAAAAGTGCAGTTTATAGTGAATGGTGTCTTACACCGTAGGTGACTCAGCGGCGTCCCGCTTTCAGTCAGAGAGGGATCCCTTAGAAAGATGGTAAACAGGTTTAGGAACAGTCTTACCGGTTTTTGGAGGTTCCTCACGTGTGGAAGGAGCCTCAGCTGTCTATCGGAACTTTGCTGTTTTCCGCTGTAATCAGGTAGAACCCCCGATAGATGTTTTGGGTCACCTGTTAGTTGTTAGTTTGCTGCACGCGGTCCCGCTTGTAACACGCGGTTGCGATGTCGCAGCTCCCGATGAGCAATTTCAGACCAGCTTTATAAAGACGGTGTAGACTTGTTCCTCAATAGAGTCGGTGTGGTGCACTCACACAAAGTAGAGCTTGGGGGGTCAGACCAGACGCGTTTCGGGGCTAAGGTATCCCCTTCTTCAGTGGCTATCCGACCTCCCCAAAAGACCTTTCTTTTATGCTCCACGAAGGAGCTTTGCAAAACCCGGTTCGTGTTCTGATACCGGAAGTCCTGTAGAAGTGATTGTTCCATCAAACATTATGTATTTTCTTTTTCGATATGGTAAAGCGGCTTGTTTTGTTCCATTTATTTCAACCATTAGTTATGTATGTCCACATCTATAAATATCATATTTAGTTATTGTGTTAAATAGCATTAAAATAACCTTGCGGTTCACTTGCGGTTTGTTTTAAATCTATGTTGAGACTGCAGAACCTACTAAACAAATAGTGTCTGCATGTATAAAAATACAAATACAAGGAAAACGTTCCATAAACATTACCAGTACATATATAAATATCTATATAGAAAATGTATTAAAAATAAGAATATTAAAAAGTATATTAAAAAAGACAGCAATATAATTACATAAAACTTGCATAAAAATTCATAAAACTCAAAAATTCCATAGAAAAAGTTCTCCATATAAAAAAATTTTATTATAATTTTTTCATATATAAAAAATTTTTTCAAAAAATTCATAAAACTTTTTTTAATTATTTTTTTATTTTTTATGTATGAAGGAATTTTTCATTATTTCATTAACTCACAAGACTGAGGCAGTGGCGAATGGAGTCGATAGATGTAACCTGTTAGATCAGGTTACATCTATCGACTCCATTCGCCACTGCCTCAGTCTTGTGAGTTAATGAAATAATGAAAAATTCCTTCATACATAAAAAATAAAAAAATAATTAAAAAAAGTTTTATGAATTTTTTGAAAAAATTTTTTATATATGAAAAAATTATAATAAAATTTTTTTATATGGAGAACTTTTTCTATGGAATTTTTGAGTTTTATGAATTTTTATGCAAGTTTTATGTAATTATATTGCTGTCTTTTTTAATATACTTTTTAATATTCTTATTTTTAATACATTTTCTATATAGATATTTATATATGTACTGGTAATGTTTATGGAACGTTTTCCTTGTATTTGTATTTTTATACATGCAGACACTATTTGTTTAGTAGGTTCTGCAGTCTCAACATAGATTTAAAACAAACCGCAAGTGAACCGCAAGGTTATTTTAATGCTATTTAACACAATAACTAAATATGATATTTATAGATGTGGACATACATAACTAATGGTTGAAATAAATGGAACAAAACAAGCCGCTTTACCATATCGAAAAAGAAAATACATAATGTTTGATGGAACAATCACTTCTACAGGACTTCCGGTATCAGAACACGAACCGGGTTTTGCAAAGCTCCTTCGTGGAGCATAAAAGAAAGGTCTTTTGGGGAGGTCGGATAGCCACTGAAGAAGGGGATACCTTAGCCCCGAAACGCGTCTGGTCTGACCCCCCAAGCTCTACTTTGTGTGAGTGCACCACACCGACTCTATTGAGGAACAAGTCTACACCGTCTTTATAAAGCTGGTCTGAAATTGCTCATCGGGAGCTGCGACATCGCAACCGCGTGTTACAAGCGGGACCGCGTGCAGCAAACTAACAACTAACAGGTGACCCAAAACATCTATCGGGGGTTCTACCTGATTACAGCGGAAAACAGCAAAGTTCCGATAGACAGCTGAGGCTCCTTCCACACGTGAGGAACCTCCAAAAACCGGTAAGACTGTTCCTAAACCTGTTTACCATCTTTCTAAGGGATCCCTCTCTGACTGAAAGCGGGACGCCGCTGAGTCACCTACGGTGTAAGACACCATTCACTATAAACTGCACTTTTGTCCTGTCAGGGTCCGTTTTTGATATATTGAACTGACACCTGCCTTACCTGGAACTTCATGATTTTTCCAGGACAGTGAATCTCTACTTTTTAGTCCACATATCTTAGGAGAATATATCATATTGCATTTTTACCTTCAATTTGCGGTTCTTACTTTTATCAAGACCAACACTTATATCTAAATTTTATTGGTCTATGTTATATTATATTTCACTTATATACATTGTTACTTTTATACGAGGTCGTCTTCTATGTATTAATTCCATCTATTTACGTATTTCCATTTTGTATCTGAAGTGCAGCTTTTAGTCACAGATGCTATTCCATTACGATAGTGATTAAATGCGCACGTCAACTACAAACATACAGAATTTTATATGAAGTGTTGCCACATAATTTTACTGTCGCAAGTTTATATTGTAGAATATTTACTCTACTACATTTATTGTCCTTTTATCTAATAAACATTAGCAACTAAGTATCCTTAGGTGTGCCCAGTCATTTTCTTCATATTCAATTGCCTTTTAACAGCGGGGTGACGCTGTAGGACTGAGAGCACCCTTTTTTGGTGTGTCTACCACCCTGTGCATCCGACTTACATATTTATTTGACATTTTTCTTTGTCACCCTAGTGGATAGCATGGTTGGTTGACCCACCATGGATATTTGGGATCACATGGAGATCAAAAAACAAAAAGTAGATAATTTTCTTTTTGACAACAGTAATTTGAATACTAGTAATCCTGATATATGCATTAATACCACTTTCAGAGAACTAGAAACATTATTAATCCGCCAGCTTAAACAACGGTGGGAAATTAAAACACTAAGGAGATGCATAGAAATTGACAAGATTCCCAAAGGTTTATTGATTTATAAAAATCCTGCACAAGACTTATGCAGTGATATATTTAATAAAGAATGGGAGGACCTTTTGCATGGACAGTCGGTTGCATGTACAAAACTTATCATTAAGAGACGTATGGAAATATTAGAAGAAACTACCAAACGTATCGCAGATTTAAAAGTAATAATAGATAAATTTACTAAGAATGAAGAAATTAACTTAATTCAAACCGACATATGCAAAAATTTAGACAGAATAGAACAAGAAATAATAGAGAAAAAAGTAAAAAAACTGAATTTCAAAAGAAGAGGGAGGACTGATAGGGAAATTAACAACAGAGAAGGAGGTGCTGAACATGTACCAACAATAATAGCAATCAGCAACACGACAAATGAAATAGATACGACTGAACAAGAATTAACAAGAAATGACCACTTCAACATTCCCACATATAATAGATTTGAAACACTAGAAGAAACTAATCATTTTTTAGACCGCACTCCCCCACACCACCGTTCACGTATAAGACACAGATCACCACCACTGAGAACACAAACCACACAGAAAAACACACATATAGACCATCAATACAATCTGAGAAACAAAAATCAGAATGCATCACAGATACACAAAACCCCAAATATGAGGAGACACAACTCACAGGACGAATATCACAATCACAATCACATACACAGGGTGAGACATTACGACACAGAAAGGGGAAGACACGAAGAGGAACAAGGAGAAAAAGGACATTATCACTACAGACATCACCCATAATCACAAATGATGCAATTATTAATTTAAGTTCAGTAACCCTATCAGACACACAAAAACAACTCCTTAATAAAGGTTTAAAGTTTGCACCTACAAAACCACTCAATAAGTTTGAAACTTTTATTGGAGTGGAGAAATTCATAAGGAAATTATGTCTAAAAAAATATTTCTTAAAAAACCCAATGAGCCGAGAAATCAATTTGCCCACAATCCAAGACCCAATCATACACACTTCTTTGAAAAATAAATCAAAGAAATATCCGAGAAATGAACTCAGCCAAGAGCTGATAACATTCAAAGAATGTGTTATGAGGGATGTAAAAAAGATAAAAAGCAATGTGAAATATAAACGGAATAATTTAACACAAAAAGAAACCATAGCACTTAAACAATTACAAAAAGAAAACAATATAATAATCCGTCCAGCGGACAAAGGCGGTTCCATAGTGATTCAAGATACTGAAAAGTATAATGCAGAATGCCTGCGTCAACTGGCGGATACCAGTACATATCAACTTTTAAAAAATGATCCAACTGATCAATTTTATATTAATTTAAGTAACCTTTGTAAAAAAGGAATGGACAGCGGTATTTTAAATAAAGAAGAACATGATTTTGTTTTAAATAAATACCCCAGAATTCCGGCCTTTTATTGCATCCCGAAAATTCATAAAGATAAATCAAATCCCCCCGGACGTCCGATTATTTCAGGGATTGAGTCATTAACTGCAAATCTTTCTATGTATATTGACACTCTACTTCAAACCAAAGTGAAAAATACACCTTCATATGTCAAAGATACAACGCAAATAATAAAGAAAATAGAAAATATGCAATTTGAAAACCATTGGATAATGGGCTCTCTAGACGTACAATCCCTATATACGGTCATAGACCATGAACAAGGTAAAAAAGCAATAAAAAAACAACTAACTACAGAAGGTAGACTAACAGATATACAGATAGACTTTTTAATTGAGGGTATTAATTTTATATTAAATCATAATTATTTTTATTTTAATGGATCCTTTTACTTGCAGATTCGGGGCACTGCCATGGGCACCAGGTTCGCCCCCAGTTATGCTAATTTATTTATGGCCGATTGGGAAGAGCAACTTGTGGCCCCCAAACTGGGGACGGACCTGGTGCTCTGGCAAAGATACATCGATGATGTGTTTTTTATCTGGAAATCAGGCCCCGAATCACTTAATCAGTTTTTAGAAGATATCAATAATAATAATTTTAATCTCAAATTTTCTGGAACAAACAGCAAAGAAACCTTGGAATTTTTGGATTTAAAAATTTATGTAGAAGACAAGGTACTTAAAACCTGTACATTCATTAAGCCCTCAACGCGGAATAGTTATATTTTATTTAACAGCTGCCACTTACCGAGTTGGCTTACCAACATTCCGCAGGGCCAATTCCAAAGGTTGAGACGCAACTGCACAATGAAGGATCAATTTGAAATTGAGGCTGAAAAAATGAAATTGGAATTTTTAAAAAAAGAATATCCAGAAGAAATTCTAAATGTGGCACTAAATAAAGTCACTAAAATGGATAGAAAGGAATTTTTTGAAGATAAAACTAAAAATCAGAAAGGACAAATGGATAAGCAAGTGAAAATAATATTACCTTATAGTAGTGAACACAATAAAATAAAAAAGATTATAAATAAACACTGGGATATTATTAAAAAAGAAAAAACTATAGGTACAATAATCCCAATAAAACCCCTAATCGTCTTCACTAAAGCACCAACTTTGGGAAACAAAATAGCACCCACAGTTAAGGAAGACGAACAACGAGTTAATACCTCATCAATACAAAAATGGATGGATCTTAAGGGCTTTTTCAGGTGTGGCCAATGCGGTAATTGCAAACTAACATCCTTCACAAAACAAACAAAAGAAGTAATTGCGACCACAAATGGACATAAACACACTATAAGAGAATTTTTAACCTGTAGTACAGAGAATGTTATCTACATGATAGAATGCCCCTGCAAACGCCAATACATAGGCAGGACTAAAAGAATGCTTAAAAAACGTCTTTCTGAACATATATCAAATATTAAAAAGGGTGTAGATACCCACTCTCTTTCTAGACACTTTAAAATGGCGCATAATAGTGACCCATCTAATTTAAAATTTGCAGCCATAGATAAGGTTCCAAAAAGCTGGAGAAAAGGTAATCACATCAGCAGAATGTCAAGATTAGAAACGCAGAGAATCTTTGAAATGGAGACCATGATTCCTGACGGCTTAAATGCAGAATGTGAACTCTTTGGCTTTTTGTGATTGATGGTTGGGTCCTGCCTTTGAGGGTGAGCTTTGCCGAATAGCTAATAAGCCCCGGCTGGCTCCCCCTCGACGGCAGTCCTCTAACAGGTTACATCTATCGACTCCATTCGCCACTGCCTCAGTCTTGTGAGTTAATGAAATAATGAAAAATTCCTTCATACATAAAAAATAAAAAAATAATTAAAAAAAGTTTTATGAATTTTTTGAAAAAATTTTTTATATATGAAAAAATTATAATAAAATTTTTTTATATGGAGAACTTTTTCTATGGAATTTTTGAGTTTTATGAATTTTTATGCAAGTTTTATGTAATTATATTGCTGTCTTTTTTAATATACTTTTTAATATTCTTATTTTTAATACATTTTCTATATAGATATTTATATATGTACTGGTAATGTTTATGGAACGTTTTCCTTGTATTTGTATTTTTATACATGCAGACACTATTTGTTTAGTAGGTTCTGCAGTCTCAACATAGATTTAAAACAAACCGCAAGTGAACCGCAAGGTTATTTTAATGCTATTTAACACAATAACTAAATATGATATTTATAGATGTGGACATACATAACTAATGGTTGAAATAAATGGAACAAAACAAGCCGCTTTACCATATCGA
This sequence comes from Bufo bufo, assembly GCF_905171765.1. Lineage (NCBI taxonomy): Eukaryota > Metazoa > Chordata > Amphibia > Anura > Bufonidae > Bufo > Bufo bufo. The sequence continues at coordinate 247,276,533 of NC_053394.1, forward strand.
AAAAGAAAATACATAATGTTTGATGGAACAATCACTTCTACAGGACTTCCGGTATCAGAACACGAACCGGGTTTTGCAAAGCTCCTTCGTGGAGCATAAAAGAAAGGTCTTTTGGGGAGGTCGGATAGCCACTGAAGAAGGGGATACCTTAGCCCCGAAACGCGTCTGGTCTGACCCCCCAAGCTCTACTTTGTGTGAGTGCACCACACCGACTCTATTGAGGAACAAGTCTACACCGTCTTTATAAAGCTGGTCTGAAATTGCTCATCGGGAGCTGCGACATCGCAACCGCGTGTTACAAGCGGGACCGCGTGCAGCAAACTAACAACTAACAGGTGACCCAAAACATCTATCGGGGGTTCTACCTGATTACAGCGGAAAACAGCAAAGTTCCGATAGACAGCTGAGGCTCCTTCCACACGTGAGGAACCTCCAAAAACCGGTAAGACTGTTCCTAAACCTGTTTACCATCTTTCTAAGGGATCCCTCTCTGACTGAAAGCGGGACGCCGCTGAGTCACCTACGGTGTAAGACACCATTCACTATAAACTGCACTTTTGTCCTGTCAGGGTCCGTTTTTGATATATTGAACTGACACCTGCCTTACCTGGAACTTCATGATTTTTCCAGGACAGTGAATCTCTACTTTTTAGTCCACATATCTTAGGAGAATATATCATATTGCATTTTTACCTTCAATTTGCGGTTCTTACTTTTATCAAGACCAACACTTATATCTAAATTTTATTGGTCTATGTTATATTATATTTCACTTATATACATTGTTACTTTTATACGAGGTCGTCTTCTATGTATTAATTCCATCTATTTACGTATTTCCATTTTGTATCTGAAGTGCAGCTTTTAGTCACAGATGCTATTCCATTACGATAGTGATTAAATGCGCACGTCAACTACAAACATACAGAATTTTATATGAAGTGTTGCCACATAATTTTACTGTCGCAAGTTTATATTGTAGAATATTTACTCTACTACATTTATTGTCCTTTTATCTAATAAACATTAGCAACTAAGTATCCTTAGGTGTGCCCAGTCATTTTCTTCATATTCAAGTATATTTCTCTATATCTATATTATACAAAAACTTTCATGTTTTTAACAATTTTTTTTTATTGTTTATTAGGAAACTACTACTAGATCCGCCAGGCAGGATCCCCCAGTCCCCTCCAGAGTCCATGGGAAAGGCCGTGGCGGTCGGGGACGTGTAAGTATCAAAGACTTTGGTTTTTAATATAATTTTTCATTTGCACATTCTGTAATGTATCTTTTCCTTTTTCTTCCAGGGTTCCAGAGTCTCCATTAGGGAAGATAGGGAGTTCATTGCCCCTCGTATAGACAACGATCTCCTTATCCAGCTGTGGAGGTGCGTCCCGCATTACCGACCGCCAACATGCAGACCATCACCTGACCCAGCGGCTCTGGAGGCAGATATCATAATAGAATGTGGTAAGTATAGCACTAACTGATATATAATGTAAACCTAGTCCACAATAATATTATTAAATTAACCTTTTTTTTTCTACAGTGGACAAGGTTACCACTCGGTGGCGGTCAATGCGGGACCGCTTCAAAAGGGTCAATAATAAGGAAGTTCAGGCCCCGAGTGGTTCTGGAGCAACCTCAGGGACGACATATTATTACCATGTGGCCCTGGGGTTCTTATGTCGAACGCTCGCACTTAGAAGGTAAATGTTTATTTTTATTTTCTATTTTTAAATGATTTGTCTTTCATCACCCTCTGTCTGCAAAGGGTTGTGTGAGACAAAGGAATCTTTGACACCTTTCTCTCATGCAGCCCCCTACGTTCAGCTGGGACCATTGATCCAGACTTCTGTCTGCAAAAGGTTGTTTGAGACAAAGTAATTTTTGACACCTTTCTCTCATGCAGCCTCCAACGGTCAGAAGGGTCAATTGAGCCAGACTTCTGTCTGTAAAAGGTTGTCTGAGACAAAGGAATTTTTTACACCTTTTTCTCATGCAGCCTCCTACGGTAAAAAGGTACAATTGATCCAGACTTCTTTCTGCAAAAGCTTGTCTGAGAAAAAGCAATTTTTGAAAATTTTCTCTCATGCAGTCTCCTACAGTCAGAAGGGTCAATTGATCCAGACTTCTGTCTGCAAAAGGTTGTCTGAGAGAAAGGAATCTTTTACACCTTTTTCTCATGCAACCCCCTACATTATGAAGTATTTAATACAAGTCCTTAAATTTTTTCTCTCCACAGAACTGCCAGCAGCACTCGGGAGCCTGAACCGTCTCTTGGAGCGGCCCCGGAACCGTCTGCCACCACCAGCCCTCCTGTCCCTCATACACCTGTTCGGGTCAATCCAGGTCCCCTACTGGGTCCCTCTTTTCAGCGTATGCTCTCTAATTGGAGACAAAATGTGAGAGCTACGCTGAATAGCAGGAGATCCAGTAGGAACTGTCGGGAGGACTATGGGGACCTTGTAGAGATCGTTTCCGATGCTCTAGAAGGTTTTGCAGATGAGATGCGTCGAGCTTTGGAAGACTTGGCACGCCGAGTGGAGGGGGCAGAGTCGGTGCGCAAACTCTCAGAGAAAGAACATTACCTGCTAACCTATGTCCCCCGAATGGACCGAATGACTCCTGAACAGGTACATGAGTTCAGAAATTTGATGGAGAATGGGTCGTGGGAAATCATGCACCACCCCCATCCACCACCTACCCCCCATCCCACTCTTTTCAACATGCCCCCACTTCTTTCTCTACTCCTTCTACACATGCCTGGGAACAATCAAGTTCTGACCATTGCACTCTCCACACCCCCAGAACTCATCCTGCATCTTTTCCTGCAGCCCGTCGTTTTCATACCACAACAGAAGACAGGGGGGCTACTGCTGCCGGTTCGCATAGGTCCACCCCTCAACGCTCCACCTCCCCTCACCGTTATTCGAACTATGTCCCCTACAGCTGTGTGGAAAGTAAAATTCCTATTAAAGATATAATTTTAGTTTCTTAATTAAAAAAAGGGGTTTTTGGACATTTATTTTTCCCATGCCTGTAGTACCAAAGGTAGAAAAAAAAATTGAGAGAGCACGATCAATAACATGCTTTCTAAAAGTTCATTATTGATCAGATTCTAGCTGATTGGCTCATGAACAAGCAAAAGCATGTTCATCAGCCAATCTGGTTTAAATCCACATGAACCCTTGTGGAACTCACGGTACATGTGAATCGGCCTCATCAACAATTGAATTTACTAGAGATTAAAAATATTTATATTTTGCTCTTTAGCAAAGATGAAGCTGGCACAAAAATGATCGTCATTAACACAAGGGACAGGAACTGAACATAATGCTGTCAGTCTTTGACCGGGTTCAGACTCAAATAGGTAACTGCACCCATCCAAAGAACTCAGCAGTTCAGGCTGGAATGCTCTACCTTGACATGCGTTGGATCACGCATAGAAAGGGCTGACAATAACACACTGCTTGGCAGAGAATTCCTACAAACAGTGTGTTTGAATAATAGTCTGTGGACGCCTAGCTATAGCCATGTCATAGCTGTTTGACCGGCTATGGCAGGGCTACAGCTGGGCCAATAGTGCGGGTGATCGCACAGCAATCAAAGATGGACGCAGCCGCAGGTCAGCGCCTTTTAGCACTATGACTGAACACAGTACGTGTTTATCCATAATGACTATACCTTGGTTGGTTAAACTAAAAAAAGTTAACAACAGGTGTAATAAATAACAGAATTTTTATTTTAAAAATGATAAAAGATTAAAAACAGTTCAAAACATTATTTTGCCAATTCACTCTACCCGCATCAGATACAAAATAATCGGCAAAACGGTCCCGCATTCTAGCAACAGCGATGGTAGGGCGATATGACAAATTTTGCATCCTGGTGAGTGTACAATCAACCTCTTGCGGGTCCAGACGCAGTGGTTCCTCCGATAAAAGATAATTATGTAGAACTAACACAAACCTTCACTACATTGTCTATGGTTTCTACTTTGAGGCTAATGGCTTTGAGGAGAATACACCATTTTGAAACTAGAATGCCAAAGGCGCATTCCACCAGTCGTCTAGCTCGTGTCAGTCTATAGTTATAAATACGCTTTGTAGAGTACAGCTTTATGAGGTTCTCACACATTCACTACTACGACAAATAAGATATGAAAAACCGCAGCACTCCCAGTCTTGAGTCCAATCTTGTGTTTATTAGTAGGCCGGCATCTCCAGCGATCATGTGCTTGGCCTAGTGATCATATGACTAGGACCCGAAGCCGCTGCTAGGACGCTAAGAAAAAAACATTGCTAAGGCAAGATCTGTATGTCCTGTTCACCTACACGGGGTAGCATCCTAGCAGCGGCTTCGGGTCCTAGTCATGTGATCACTAGGCCGAGCACATGATCGCTGGAGATGCCGGCCTACTAATAAACACAAGATTGGACTCAAGACTGGGAGTGCTGCGGTTTTTCATATCTTTTTTGGATACCAGGGGGCCCTTAGGTCAGGGTGTGACACTGCGAGCTCCGCTGCAATTTTTTGATTGAAATCGACTAACAAGTGGTGCTGTTCTGTCTTCATGTTGACTACTATGACAAATGGCATGGGAGGTCCCTCTGTACCTGGCAACGGTCTTGGAGGTGGTAATCCAAATTGCTTTGAACACAGGAGGCATCCCATAGAGGAGGTTTTGAAAGTTATCGAGTCATTTGTCCGTCCATACGCTCTGATGTCAACTGCAATGAATCGATAATCCGCATCTGCAATTGCCATTAAGATGATGGAGAAATATTTTTTGTAATTAAAAAATTCCGATCCACTTCCAGAAGGTTTGACAATCCTTATATATTTGTCATCCACAGCTCCTACACAATTAGGGAATTGGCTTGTTTCCATGAACTTGTCTGCTATTTGAAGCCAACGTTCTGTTGTTGGATGCGGTATAAGGTCCTCATGCAATATCGCCCACAATGCACAAAAAGTATCTTTGAATACTCAGGAGAGTGTAGAAATTCCAATGCGATATTGATAATGTAACGATGTCAGACTTTCTCCAGTAGCAAGAAACCTTTAAAAAAAATATACATTTTAAATAAAGAACTAATAATATATAAAACGCTATCTCAAAATTAAGAAACTTTTACCTTATTGTCACCATAAGGCTACTTTCACACCTGTGTTCGGGTGTCCGCTTGTGAGCTCCGTTTGAAGGGGCTCACAAGCGGCCCCGAACGGATCCGTCCAGCCCTAATGCATTCTGAGTGGACGCGGATCCGCTCAGAATGCATCAGTCTGGCAGCGTTCAGCCTCCGCTCCGCTAAGCAAGCGGACACCTGAACGCTGCTTGCAGCGTTCGGGTGTCCGCCTGGCCGTGCGGAGGCAAGCGGATCCGTCCAGACTTACAATGTAAGTCAATGGGGACTGATCCGTTTGAAGATGACACCATATGGCTCAATCTTCAAACGGATCCGTCCCCCATTGACTTTCAATGTAAAGTCTGGACGGATCCGCTCAGGCTACTTTCACACTTAGAATTTTTTTTCAACTATAATGCAGATGGATCCGTTCTGAACGGATCCAAACGTCTGCATTATAGGAGCGGATCCGTCTGAGCAGACATCAGACGGACCTGCTCTGAACGGTAGTGTGAAAGTAGCCTAAGCCGCTCTGTATCGGGTATCTTGTCTTTCAATGCTAGATGAAATGCACTGCAGGAGCTGGTCATAACTGTCAACCGTCATCCTCATATAATTGAAACATTTTTCAGGATTCGCACGCAGCTCCAAATACAGTACTGAAAAAAACCCTCTGGTCATCTGTTTGGAACTTATAGGGTGTATCCAATACCGGAGTCTTCTTCTTTCCTGGTCTCGTCTTCTCCATCTAGCTTTCAGGATTTGAAACCTCAATCGGAGACGCAAGTGTGCAGGCAACATGCTTCCAAAATACAATGAGCCTGAATGGAGGTGTAACTGCTTTATACTCTTTGGGTGGACACACCTTTTTAGTAAAAAAAAAAACGGATTAGCTGAACGGAAGATAAAACGGATGCAAACGGAAATAACGGATCCATTTTACAGGCGGATCTGTTTCAACGAATGGATCGGTTTTTCAATCCTTAAAGCGAACCTGTCACCATGATTTTGCGCATAGAGCTGGGGACATGGGCTGCTAGATGGCCACTAGCACATCTGCAGTACCCAGGTCCCACAGCTCTCTGCGCTTTTATTGTGTTAAAAAAAACGTTTTGAGTGATATGCAAATTAGCTGATATGAGTCCTGTAGCCGGAGATGAGTCAAGCGTCAAGGAGCCCAGCACCTTGCCGGCTGACGTCACAGAGCTGGAGCGCCGAAATCTCGCGATGCGCGAGCTAGCGCATGCGTAGTTCGTTCCCCGTGCTGATGCCAGCACAGGGAATGAACATGATGCCGACACTGCGCATGCGCTAGCTCGCGCATCGCGAGATTTCGGCGCTCCAGCTCTGTGACGTCAGCCGGCAAGGAGGAGATTCGGAGGACGCGGGGCGGTGCTGGGCTCCTTGACGCTTGACTCATCTCCGGCTACAGGACTCATATCAGATAATTTGCATATCACTCAAAACGTTTTTTTAACACCATAAAAGCGCAGAGAGCTGTGGGACCTGGGTACTGCAGATGTGCTAGTGGCCATCTAGCAGCCCATGTCCCCAGCTCTATGCGCAAAATCATGGTGACAGGTTCGCTTTAAAGGGATTCTGTCACCAGGTTTCACCCCTGTCAGCTAAACATATGCTGATGTTCAGGGCCTCATCAGGATTCCTAATGTGGGCTTATAAATGTGATCTGTAGCCTTATTTTGCTAAAAAACAGCTTTTACTAACCTGTCACTCAAAGAAATAAGGTGCACAAGGGGATGTCAAGGTGCCCGCCGCCCCCACCGCCGTTCATGCCCAGCGCCGCCTTTCCAGACTTCTGCGCCGCCTCCTAATCCTCTGTGCCGCCTCTCGCTCTCCCCTCCCTCCCTCCCCCCTCCTCCTGCTGTAAGATCTTGCGCGTGCGCACAGGGCTCTGCCTGATGCGCCCGTGCGGACTTCTGCATTTGGCTTCTTACAGCGAAGTGCGCATGCGCACTGTATGACCTGCACTCTGGCTCCAGCCTCTCAGAGCCCTGTGCGCACGCGCGAGATCTTACAGCAGCAGGAGGGGGAGGGAGGGAGAGCGAGAGGCGACACAGAGGATTAGGAGGCGGCGCAGAAGTCTGGAAAGGTGGCGCTGGGCACGAACGGTGCGGCGGGCACCTTGCATCGCTTGACATCCCCTTGGGCACCTTATTTCTTTGAGTGACAGGTTAGTAAAAGCTGTTTTTTAGCAAAATAAGGCTACAGATCACATTTATAAGCCCACATTAGGAATCGTGATGAGGCCCTGAATATCAGCATATGTTTAGCTGACAGGGGTGAAACCTGGTGACAGAATCCCTTTAAGATGGATCCGTTTTAAACGGATCTGTGAAACGCCAGTGTAAAAGTAGCCTAAGATGACTATATAGCACTTTGTTGAAATTCTGCACCATTTTCTATATTTCATAAGATACTGTATATTCCACTGTTGCCCAAGTCTTTAATGTTGTCCACCCAGAGGTCCAGTGAATAAAATGGCTGCTGATGGAGGTTTATGTGACAAGGTAAATCACTCAGTCTCCTCCTTTCAAATACAATACACCTGCCATCCTCACTTATCCTTAGGCGTCGCGTGTGAGGGCCGGACAAGATGCGGGTGCGTTGCGGGAAAATGCGTGATTATTTCACGTGAGTGCAAAGCGTTTTAATGCGTTTTGCACGCGCATGAGAAAAATCTTCATTTTTGGTACTCACACCCGAACCCGGATTTCTTCACAGAAGTTCGGTTTGGAATCGGTGTTGTGTAGATTTTATTATTTTCTCTTATAACATGGTTATAACGGAAAATAATAGCATTCCTAATACAGAATGCATAGTAAAATGTCCATTGAGGGGTTAAAAGTAATAAACAAATTTAACTCACCCCATCCACTTGATCGCAAAGCGGAGCTCCTCTTCTTTCTACTTTCTTCAGGACCTGGCTAAAGGACCTTTGATGACGGCACTGCGCTCATCACATGGTCCATCACATGGTCCAGAACCGTGGTGATGAACCATGTGATGAGCGCAGTGACGTTCTCTAAGGTCCTTTAGCCAGGTCCTGAAGAAAGTAGAAAGAAGAGGAGATCCGCTACGCGATCAAGTGAATGGGATGAGTTAAATTTCTTTATTATTTTTACCCCTCAATAGACATTTTAGTAAGCATTCTGTATTTGGAATGCTATTATTTTCCCTTATAACCATGTTATAAGGGAAAATAATAAAGATCGGGTCCCCATCCCGATCGTCTCCTAGCAACCATGCGTGAAAATCACACGGCATCCGCACTTGCTTGCGGATGCTTGTGATTTTCAAGCAGCCCCATTCACTTCTATGGGGCCTGTGTTGTGTGAAAAACGCACAATATAGAGCTTGCTGCAATTTTCACGCAACGCACAAGTAATGTGTGAAAATCAAAGCTCATGTACACAGCCCCATTGAAGTGAATGGGTCCGGATTCAGTGCAGGTGCAATGTGTTCACCTCACGCATTGCACCCGCGCAGAATTCTCGCCTGTGTGAAAGGGGCCTTAGACCTAACACTTTGGTCTAGAGAAGCTGCTCAAGTTTTCCTACTCCATCCTCCTCCTGGAGTGAGATTGTGACTTTTTTGCGACTTAAAAAAATAATAATCTCAATGATAAATGTGAAATGTGTGAGATCGACATTATCACCTTTAGGTGTTCCACAAGAATTAAAGGAAAATGTAGATTAAATTTAATAATTTAACTTTTTTGCCAGATTTTCCATTTTAATTCATTTTTTCAAGTAACAAAACAAGGGTTAAAAGCCAAACAAAACTCAATATTTATTGCCCTAATTCTGTAGTTTACAGAAACACCCCATATGTGGTCATAAACTGTTGTACAGGCACACGGCAGGGCGCAGAAGGAAAGGCGAGCCATATGGTTTTTGGAAGGCATATTTCACTGGGATAATTTTAAGTTGCCATGTCACATTTGAAGTCCCCCTGATGCACCACTAGAGTAGAAACTCCAAAAAAGTGACCACATTTTGGAAACTACGGGATAAGGTGGCAGTTTTCTTGGTACTATTTTAAGGTACATATGATTTAGGTTGGTCAATATTACACTTTTTGTGAGGCAAAATAACAAAAAATATAGTTGTTGTGGCACCATTTTTATTTTTTGTTGTTTACAATGTTCATATGACAGCTTAGATCATGTGGCATTTTTATAGAGCAGGTTGGTACGGACGCAACAATACCAAATATGACTATATTTTTTAGTGTCTCCATATTCTGAGAGCCATATTAATATTATTATTATTTTTTTTTTTTTTTTGGGTGACTGTCTTATGTAGGGGCTCATTTTTTTGGGGTATGAGATGATGGTTTGATTGGTACTATTTTAGGGTGCATATGACTTTTTGATCACTTGGTATTACACTTTTTGTGATGTAAAGTGACCAAAAATTGCTTTTCTGACACTTTTTTTTATATTTTTTTATGAGGTATGGTCATGTAATATTTTTATTCAGCAGATTCTTACAGATGTGTTTATACCTAATACTGTATGTATACTTTTTTATTTTTTTTTACATTTAACACAATAAAAGCATTTTTGAAACAAAAAAAATCATGTTTTATTGTCTCCATAGTCTGAGAGCCATAGTTTTTAATTTTTTGGGCAATTGTCTTAGGTAGGGGCTCATTTTTTGTGGAATGAGGTGACGGTTAGATTGGTAATATTTTGGTGGGGGGTGCATTTTGATTGCTTGGTGTTGCACTTTTAGTGATGTAAGGTAACTTGGTATTACACTTTTTGTGATGTAAAGTGACCAAAAATTGCTTTTCTGACACTTTTTTTTATATTTTTTTATGAGGTATGGTCATGTAATATTTTTATTCAGCAGATTCTTACAGATGTGTTTATACCTAATACTGTATGTATACTTTTTTATTTTTTTTTACATTTAACACAATAAAAGCATTTTTGAAACAAAAAAAATCATGTTTTATTGTCTCCATAGTCTGAGAGCCATAGTTTTTAATTTTTTGGGCAATTGTCTTAGGTAGGGGCTCATTTTTTGTGGAATGAGGTGACGGTTAGATTGGTAATATTTTGGTGGGGGGTGCATTTTGATTGCTTGGTGTTGCACTTTTAGTGATGTAAGGTAACAAAAAAAAAAAGTTTTTTTTAGCACATTTTTTATTTTTATTTTTTTATGGTGTTCACTTGAGGGGTTAGGTCATGTGATATTTTTATAGAGCCGGTCGTTACGGATGCTGCAATACCAAATATGTCTGTTTTTTCAACTTCTGGGGGTCTGATCCCCTTTATAATGCATTACAATACTTCTGTATTGTAATGCATTGGCTGTAAGTGTATTACACACTGTAATACACTTACAGCCTTCCTGCCTATGTGATCCAGGGGGCTGAATCTCACAAGCTCTCATTGAAGGCAGCCATGATGCCTAAGGAAGGCATTGGGCTGCATTCCCTGCCATCGGGTCTCCGTCAGAGCAGCGCGGGGACCCGATGGACACCCCGCACCCGACAGGATACCGCACATGCCGCGGTCAGCGCAGACCATGGCAGTGCAAAGGTTAATGTGCCAGGATCTGTGTTTTTACCGATGCCGGCGTATGTAGCAGGGACCCGGATGTCAGTGACTGCCGGGTCCGTGCCGCTGATTGGGCGGGCGCAGCTCCTGCACCCGCCCAATCAGCATGACGTACATGTACATCACTGGACCTTAAAGGGATTCTGTCACCAGGTTTTGGGCTATAGAGCTGCGGACATGCACGGCTAGATCGCCGCTAGCATGTCCGCAATATATCTGTCCTATAGGGCTGTGTGCTTTTAATTTCTTTAAAAAAGGATTTTATAGATATGTAAATTAGTCTTGAATGTGTCCAAGGTTCTGTACTAACCTTCCTGGAGCCCAGCCGTGCCCAGCCACGCCCGCCTGTGAAGGAGCCCTTCCTGGGCTCCAGGAAGGTTAGTACAGCCCCTTGGACACATTCAAGACTAATTTACATATCTATAAAATCCTTTTTTAAAGAAATTAAAATCACACAGCCCTATAGGACAGATATATTGCGGACATGCTAGCGCGATCTAGCCGTGCATGTCCGCAGCTCTATAGCCCAAAACTTGGTGACAGAATCCCTTTAAGGCCTCTTTCACACGGGCGTCATGTTTTTGGCCCAGATAATAAAGATCGGGTCCCCATCCCGATTGTCTCCTAGCAACCGTTCAATTTTGACGCAGCCCTATTCACTTCTATGGGGCCTGCATTGCGTGAAAAACGCACAAAATAGAGCATGCTGCTATTTTCACGCAACGCACAAGTAATGCATGAAAATCACCGCTCATGTGCATAGCCCCACAGAAATGAATGGGTCCGGATTTAGTGCGGGTGCAATGCGTTCACCTCACGCATTGCACCCGTGCGGAAATCTCTCCCGTGTGAAAGGGACCTAAGACACGTCCAGGATTAAACAGGTTAAACAGGACTAATGTATGCGATTGATAAAAAAGTCTATCGCATATATTTAACCCCTCAGATTTCACAGCATCTGGGAGGATCAGGGGAGCCAGAGTGTGTGTGCGGCAATCTCTGTACTCCTGAGTGATTTGAGACTGCCACACACTCATTTCTCTATGAGAAAAGCAATCTAATGATTGCTTTTCATAGTTCCCTAAAGGAATTATTAAAAAGTGTAAAAATTGAGGAAAAAATATTTAAAAAATATAAAAATATGTAAAAATTCTAATCACCCCCTTTCACCAAAATTAAAATACATAAACAAAAAAGTTTAAAAATACACTGCTCAAAAAAATAAAGGGAACACTTAAACAACACAATGTAACTCCAAGTCAATCACACTTCTGTGAAATCAAACTGTCCACTTAGGAAGCAACACTGAGTGACAATTAATTTCACATGCTGTTGTGCAAATGGGATAGACAACAGGTGGAAATTATAGGCAATTAGCAAGACACCCCCAATAAAGGAGTGGTTCTGCAGGTGGTGACCACAGACCACTTCTCAGTTCCTATGCTTCCTGGCTGATGTTTTGGTCACTTTTGAATGCTGGCAGTGCTTTCACTCTAGTGGTAGCATGAGACGAAGTCTACAACCCACACAAGTGGCTCAGGTAGTGCAGCTTATCCAGAATGGCACATCAATGCGAGCTGTGGCAAGAAGGTTTGCTGTGTCTGTCAGCGTAGTGTCCAGAGCATGGAGGCGCTACCAGGAGACAGGCCAGTACATCAGGAGATGTGGAGGAGGCCGTAGGAGGGCAACAACCCAGCAGCAGGACAGCTACCTCCGCCTTTGTGCAAGGAGGAACAGGAGGAGCACTGCCAGAGCCCTGCAAAATGACCTCCAGCAGGCGACAAATGTGCATGTGTCTGCTCAAACGGTCAGAAACAGACTCCATGAGGGTGATATGAGGGCCCGACATCCACAGGTGGGGGTTGTGCTTACAGCCCAACACTGTGCAGGACGTTTGGCATTTGCCAGAGAACACCAAGATTGGCAAATTCGCCACTGGCGCCCTGTGCTCTTCACAGATGAAAGCAGGTTCACACTGAATACATGTGACAGACGTGACAGAGTCTGGAGACGCCGTGGAGAACGTTCTGCTGCCTGCAACATCCTCCAGCATGACCGCTTTTGCATTGGATCAGTAATGGTGTGGGGTGGCATTTCTTTGGAGGGCCGCACAGCCCTCCATGTGCTCGCCAGAGGTAGCCTGACTGCCATTAGGTACCGAGATGAGATCCTCAGACCCCTTGTGAGACCATATGCTGGTGCGGTTGGCCCTGGGTTCCTCCTAATGCAAGACAATGCTAGACCTCATGTGGCTGGAGTGTGTCAGCAGTTCCTGCAAGACGAAGGCATTGATGCTATGGACTGGCCCGCCCTTTCCCCAGACCTGAATCCAATTGAGCACATCTGGGACATCATGTCTCGCTCTATCCACCAACGTCACGTTGCATCACAGACTGTCCAGGAGTTGGCAGATGCTTTAGTCCAGGTCTGGGAGGAGATCCCTCAGGAGACCGTCCGCCGCCTCATCAGGAGCATGCACAGGCATTGTAGGGAGGTCATACAGGCACGTGGAGGCCACACACACTACTGAGCCTCATTTTGACTTGTTTTAAGGACATTACATCAAAGTTGGATCAGCCTGTAGTGTGTTTTTCCACTTTAATTTTGAGTGTGACTCCAAATCCAGACCTCCATGGGTTGAAAAATTTGATTTCCTTTTTTTTATTTTTGTGTGATTTTGTTGTCAGCACATTCAAATATGTAAAGAACAAAGTATTTCAGAAGAATATTTAATTAATTCAGATCTAGGATGTGTTATTTTTGTGTTCCCTTTATTTTTTTGAGCAGTATATATCAAGGGCATCACCGTGTTTTAAAACGCCTGTATCACTAAGATATAAAAAATTTATCCTATACGGCAAACAGTGAAACGGAAAAAAAAGTCAAAATTGACGATTTGCAGTTTTTTGGTCACTTCACCTACCACAATTTTTTTTATAAAAAGTGACCAAAACATCACCCAAATGGTATCAATGAAAAGTACAGATCGCCCTGCAATAAATGAGCAAAACATCTCTGTATACATACAGTTGCAAGAAAAAGTATATGAACCCTTTGAAATGATATGGATTTCTGCACAAATTGGTCATAAAATGTGATCTGATCTTCATCTAAGTCACAACAATAGACAATCACAGTCTGCTTAAACTAATAACACACAAAGAATTAAATGTTACCATGTTTTTATTGAACACACCATGTAAACATTCACAGTGCAGGTGGAAAAAGTATGTGAACCCTTGGATTTAATAACTGGTTGAACCTCCTTTGGCAGCAATAACTTCAACCAAACGTTTTGAGTAGTTGCAGATCAGACGTGCACAACGGTCAGGAGTAATTCTTGACCATTCCTCTTTACAGAACTGTTTCAGTTCAGCAATATTCTTGGGATGTCTGGTGTGAATCGCTTTCTTGAGGTCATGCCACAGCATCTCAAGTGGGTTGAGGTCAGGACTCTGACTGGGCCACTCCAGAAGGCGTATTTTCTTGTGTTTAAGCCATTCTGTTGTTGATTTACTTCTATGCTTTGGGTCGTTGTCCTGTTGCAACACCCATCTTCTGTTGAGCTTCAGCTGGTGGACAGATAGCCTTAAGTTCTCCTGCAAAATGTCTTGATAAACTTGGGAATTCATTTTTCCTTCGATGATAGCAATCCGTCCAGGCCCTGACGCAGCAAAGCAGCCCCAAACCATGATGCCCCCACCACCATACTTCACAGTTGGGATGAGGTTTTGATGTTGGTGTGCTGTGCCTCTTTTTCTCCACACATAGTGTTGTGTGTTTCTTCCAAACAACTCAACTTTGGTTTCATCTGTCCACAGAATATTTTGCCAGTACTGCTGTGGAACATCCAGGTGCTCTTGTGCAAACTGTAAACCTGCAGCAATGTTTTTTTTGGACAGCAGTAGCTTCCTCTGTGGTATCCTCCCATGAAATCCATTCTTGTTTAGTGTTTTACGTATCGTAGATTCGCTAACAGGGATGTTAGCATATGCCAGAGACTTTTGTATGTCTTTAGTTGACACTAGGATTTTTCTTCACCTCATTGAGCAGTCTGCGCTGTGCTCTTGCAGTCATCTTTACAGGACGGCCACTCCTAGGGAGAGTAGCAGTAGTGCTGAACTTTCTCCATTTATAGACAATTTGTGTTACCGTGGACTGATGAACAGCAAGGCTTTTGGAGATACTTTTATAACCCTTTCCAGCTTAAGGCAAGTCAACAATTCTTAATAGTAGGTCTTCTGAGAGCTCTTTTGTGCGAGGCATCATTCACATCAGGCAATGCTTCTTGTGAAAAGCAAACCCAGAACTGGTGTGTATTTTTTATAGGGCAGGGCAGCTGTAACCAACACCTACAATCTCATCTCATTGAGTGGACTCCAGTTGTCTGACACCTCACTCCAATTAGCTCTTGGAGATGTCATTAGTCTAGGGGTTCACATACTTTTTCCACCTGCACTGTGAATGTTTACATGGTGTGTTCAATAAAAACATGGCAACATTTAGTTCTTTGCGTGTTATTAGTTTAAGCCGACTGTGATTGTCTATTGTTGTGACTTAGATGAAGATCAGATCACATTTTATGACCAATTTGTGCAGAAATCCATATAATTCCAAAGGGTTCACATACTTTTTCTTGCAACTGTAAATTTTAAAAAGCTACAGGGGTCAGACTATGGTGATACAAATAAAAAACCTTTCCAAGGTTCTAGTTATTGTAATAGTACTGATCCAGAGAATGAAAGTAACAGGTCAGTTTTACCGCGTATGAAACGCTGTAAAAAGAAAACCCACAAAACTGTAGCAGAATTGTGGCAGAATTTATTTTTTCTGCTTCCCATTACATTTTATGCAACTTTAAATGGTGCTATTAGAAAGTACAATTTGTCCCACAAAAAACAAGCCCTCATACAGCAATGTGAATGGAAAACTAAAAAAGTTATGAAACCAAAAAAACTGAAAATTGTCTGGTCCTGAAGGGGTTAAATAGCCTGTTAGGATTAAGGCTTTAAGGCTTGTTCATTATGAAAGGCCAGGTGATGCAAATTTTAAAGCTTTTTAAATGCCAAGGCATCTCTAACCTTGTCCCAAAAACAGCAACCATGGGTTTTTCTAAGCAGATGCCATAATCTGAAAATGAAAATGAAAAGGGTTGAGGACCACAAAGCAGGAGAATGCCATAAGAAGATAGCTAAACGTTTTCAGGTAGCCATTTCCTCAGTTTGAAATGTAATTAAGAAATAGCAGTTAAAAGGAACAGTGGAGGTCAAGAAAAAGTGTGGAAGACTAAGAAAAATTTCAGAGACAGCTGCTTGTAGGATTGCTAGAAAAGCACCCCCACTTGATTGCAAAAGACCTTCAGGAAGATTTAGCAGACTCTGGAGTTGTGATACATTTTTCAACTCTTCAGTGACACCCACATAAATATGGCCTTCATGGAAGTGTCATCATAAGAAAACCTCTCCTGTGTCCTCACCACATAATCCAGCATCAGAAGTCTGAAAAAGAACATCTAAACAAGCCTGATGCATTTTAGAAAGTCCTGTGGACCGATGAGGTTAAAATAGAACTCTTTGACCACAATGAGCAAAGGTATGTTTGGAGAAAAAAATTACACAGAATTTCATGAAAAGAATACCTCTCAAACCATTAAGCATGGGGGTGGATCAAT
The DNA here is from genome assembly GCF_905171765.1 of Bufo bufo. Lineage (NCBI taxonomy): Eukaryota > Metazoa > Chordata > Amphibia > Anura > Bufonidae > Bufo > Bufo bufo. Next base: position 247,292,926 of record NC_053394.1, read on the forward strand.
CATGCATTGGGGTTGTGTTGCAGCCCATGGCAAGGGGAACATTTCACGAGTAGAGGGAAGAATGGATTCAATGAAATTCCAGCAAATTCTGGAAGCAACATAACACCAACAGTAAAAAAGCAGAGGTTAAAAAGAGGATGGCTTCTACAAATAGATAATGAACCTAAACACTCCTCAAAATCCACAATAGACTACCTCAAACGGCGCAAGCTAAAGGTTTTACCATGGCCCTCACATCATTGAAAATCTGTGGATAGACGTAAAAAAAGCAGTGCATGCATGATGGCCCAAGAATTTCAGAGAACTAGAAGATTTGTGCAAGGAAGAATGGATAAAAATGCCTCAAACAAGAATTGAAAGACTCTTGGCTGGCTACAAAAAGCATTTACAAGTTATGATAGTTGCCAAAAGGGGTTCTACTAGATGCTAACCATGCAAGGTGACCAAAGTAGTGCTTTGGGCCTTTTTCCTTCTTATTTTGAAAATGTAAAAGATGAAAATAAAAAGTTGTTGTGCTTAAAATACAAAGGGAATGTGTCATCTACAACTTTATGCGTTTTGGAGATCATTTTATCTTTAACTTGCTTAACTGTTCACAGTAACAGTAATTTTTACTAGGGGTGTCCAAACTCTTGCATAATATATATATATATATATATATATATATATATGTATATATATATATATATATATATATACAGTACAGACCAAAAGTTTGGACACACCTTCTCATTCAAAGAGTTTTCTTTATTTTCATGACTATGAAGGCATCAAAACTATGAATTAACACATGTGGAATTATATACATAACAAACAAGTGTGAAACAACTGAAAATATGTCATATTCTAGGTTCTTCAAAGTAGCCACCTTTTGCTTGGATTACTGCTTTGCACACTCTTGGCATTCTCTTGATGAGCTTCAAGAGGTAGTCCCCTGAAATGGTCTGCCAACAGTCTTGAAGGAGTTCCCAGAGATGCTTAACACTTGGCCCTTTTGTCTTCACTCTGCGGTCCAGCTCACCCCAAACCATCTCGATTGGGTTCAGGTCCGGTGACTGTGGAGGCCAGGTCATCTGGCTCAGCACCCCATCACTCTCCTTCATGGTCAAATAGCCCTTACTTTCAAAGTTTTCCCAATTTTTCGGCTGACTGACTGACCTTCATTTCTTAAAGTAATGATGGCCACTCGTTTTTCTTTACTTAGCTGCTTTTTTCTTGCCATAATACAAATTCTAACAGTCTATTCAGTAGGACTATCAGCTGTGTATCCACCTGACTTCTCCTCAGCGCAACTTATGGTCCCAACCCCATTTATAAGGCAAGAAATCCCACTTATTAAACCTGACAGGGCACACCTGTGAAGTGAAAACCATTTCAGGGGACTACCTCTTGAAGCTCATCAAGAGAATGCCAAGAGTGTGCAAAGCAGTAATCAAAGCAAAAGGTGGCTACTTTGAAGAACCTAGAATATGACATATTTTCCGTTGTTTCACACTTGATTGTTATGTATATAATTCCACATGTGTTAATTCATAGTTTTGATGCCTTCAGTGTGAATCTACAATTTTCATAGTCATGAAAATAAAGAAAACTCTTTGAATGAGAAGGTGTGTCCAAACTTTTGGTCTGTACTGTATATATATATATATATATATATATATATATACACTCACCTAAAGAATTATTAGGAACACCTGTTCTATTTCTCATTAATGCAATTATCTAGTCAACCAATCACATGGCAGTTGCTTCAATGCATTTAGGGGTGTTGTCCTGGTCAAGACAATCTCCTGAACTCCAAACTGAATGGCAGAATGGGAAATAAAGGTGATTTAAGCAATTTTGAGCGTGGCATGGTTGTTGGTGCCAGACGGGTCGGTCTGAGTATTTCACAATCTGCTCAGTTACTGGGATTTTCACGCACAACCATTTCTAGGGTTTACAAAGAATGGTGTGAAAAGGGAAAAACATCCAGTATGCGGCAGTCCTGTGGGCGAAAATGCCTTGTGGATGCTAGAGGTCAGAGGAGAATGGGCCGACTGAATCAAGCTGATAGAAGAGCAACTTTGACTGAAATAACCACTCGTTACAACCGAGTTATGCAGCATTTGTGAAGCCACAACACGCACAACCTTGAGGCGGATGGGCTACAACAGCAGAAGACCCCACCGGGTACCACTCATCTCCACTACAAATAGGAAAAAGAGGCTACAATTTGCACGAGCTCACCAAAATTGGACTGTTGAAGACTGGAAAAATGTTGCCTGGTCTGATGAGTCTCGATTTCTGTTGAGACATTCAAATGGTAGAGTCCGAATTTGGCGTAAACAGAATGAGAACATGTATCCATCATGCCTTGTTACCACTGTGCAGGCTGGTGGTGTAATGGTGTGGGGGATGTTTTCTGGGCACACTTTAGGCCCCTTAGTGCCAATTGGGCATCGTTTAAATGCCACAGGCTACCTGAGCATTGTTTCTGACCATGTCCATCCCTTCATGACCACCACGTACCCATCCTCTTATGGCTACTTCCAGCAGCATAATGCACCATGTCACAAAGCTCGAATCATTTCAAATTGGTTTCTTGAACATGACAATGAGTTCACTGTAATAAAATGGCCCCCACAGTCACCAGATCTCAACCCAATAGAGCATCTTTGGGATGTGGTGGAACGGGAGCTTCGTGCCCTGGATGTGCATCCCTCAAATCTCCATCAACTGCAAGATGCTATCCTATCAATATGGACCAACATTTCTAAAGAATGCTATCAGCACCTTGTGGAATCAATGCCACGTAGAATTAAGGCAGTTCTGAAGGAAAAAGGGGGTCCAACACCGTATTAGTATGGTGTTCCTAATAATTCTTTAGGTGAGTGTATATATATACAGTACAGACCAAAAGTTTGGACACACCTTCTCATTCAAAGAGTTTTCTTTATTTTCATGACTATGAAGGCTTCAAAACTATGAATTAACACATGTGGAATTATATACATAACAAACAAGTGTGAAACAACTGAAAATATGTCATATTCTAGGTTCTTCAAAATAGCCACCTTTTGCTTTGATTACTGCTTTGCACACTCTTGGCATTCTCTTGATGAGCTTCAAGAGGTAGTCCCCTGAAATGGTCTTCCAACAGTCTTGAAGGAGTTCCCAGAGATGCTTAGCACTTGTTGGCCCTTTTGCCTTCACTTTGCGGTCCAGCTCACCCCAAACCATCTCGATTGGGTTCAGGTCCGGTGACTGTGGAGGCCAGGTCATCTGGCGCAGCACCCCATCACTCTCCTTCATGGTCAAATAGCCCTTACTTTCAAAGTTTTCCGAATTTTTCGGCTGACTGACTGACCTTCATTTCTTAAAATAATGATGGTCACTCGTTTTTCTTTACTTAGCTGCTTTTTTCTTGCCATAATACAAATTCTAACAGTCTATTCAGTAGGACTATCAGCTGTGTATCCACCTGACTTCTCCTCAACGCAACTGATGGTCTCAACCCCATTTATAAGGCAAGAAATCCCACTTATTAAACCTGACAGGGCACACCTGTGAAGTGAAAACCATTTCAGGGGACTACCTCTTGAAGCTCATCAAGAGAATGCCAAGAGTGTGCAAAGCAGTAATCAAAGCAAAAGGTGGCTACTTTGAAGAACCTAGAATATTACATATTTTCAGTTGTTTCCCACTTGTTTGTTATGTATATAATTCCACATGTGTTAATTCATAGTTTTGATGCCTTCAGTGTGAATCTACAATTTTCATAGTCATGAAAATAAAGAAAACTCTTTGAATGAGAAGGTGTGTCCAAACTTTTGGTCTGTACTGTATATATACACACAGTATATATATACAGTCGTGGCCAAAAGTTTTGAGAATGACACAAATATTAGTTTTCACAAAGCTTGCTGCTAAACTGCTTTTAGATCTTTGTTTCAGTTGTTTCTGTGATGTAGTGAAATATAATTACACGCACTTCATACGTTTCAAAGGCTTTTATCGACAATTACATGACATTTATGCAAAGAGTCAGTATTTGCAGTGTTGGCCCTTCTTTTTCAGGACCTCTGCAATTCGATTGGGCATGCTCTCAATCAACTTCTGGGCCAATTCCTGACTAATAGCAACCCATTCTTTCATAATCACTTCTTGGAGTTTGTCAGAATTAGTGGGTTTTTGTTTGTTCACCCGCCTCTTAAGGATTGACGACAAGTTCTCAATGGGATTAAGATCTGGGGAGTTTCCAGGCCATGGACCCAAAATGTCAACGTTTTGGTCCCCGAGCCACTTAGTAATCACTTTTGCCTTATGGCACGGTGCTCCATCGTGCTGGAAAATGCATTGTTCTTCACCAAACTGTTGTTGGATTGTTGGAAGAAGTTGCTGTTGGAGGGTGTTTTGGTACCATTCTTTATTCATGGCTGTGTTTTTGGGTAAAATTGTGAGTGAGCCTACTCCCTTGGATGAGAAGCAACCCCACACATGAATGGTCTCAGGATGCTTTACTGTTGGCATGACACAGGACTGATGGTAGCGCTCACCTTTTCTTCTCCGGACAAGCCTTTTTCCAGATGCCCCAAACAATCGGAAAAAGGCTTCATCTGAGAATATGACTTTGCCCCAGTCCTCAGCAGTCCATTCACCATACTTTCTGCAGAAGATCAATCGGTCCCTGATGGGTTTTTTTGGAGAGAAGTGGCTTCTTTGCTGCCCTTCTTGACACCAGGCAATCTTCCAAAAGTCTTCGCCTCACTGTGCGTGCAGATGCGCTCACACCTGCCTGCTGCCATTCCTGAGCAAGCTCTGCACTGGTGGCACTCCGATCCCGCAGCTGAATCCTCTTTAGGAGACGATCCTTTCTTGGACGCCCTGAAGCCTTCTTTACAAGAATTGAACCTCTTTCCTTGAAGTTGTTGATGATCCTATAAATTGTTGATTGAGGTGCAATCTTAGTAGCCACAATATCCTTGCCTGTGAAGCCATTTTTATGCAACGCAATGATGGCTGCACGCGTTTATTTGCAGGTCACCATGGTTAACAATGGAAGAACAATGATTTCAAGCATCACCCTCCTTTTAACATGTCAAGTCTGCCATTTTAACCCATTTAGCCTGACATAATGATCTCCGGCCTTGTGCTCGTCAACATTCTCACCTGAGTTAACAAGACGATTAATGAAATGACCTCAGCAGGTCCTTTAATGACAGCAATGAAATGCAGTGGAAAGGTTTTTTTGGGATTAAGTTAATTTTCATGGCAAAGAAGGACTATGCAATTCATCTGATCATTCTTCATAACATTCTGGAGTATATGCAAATTGCTATTATAAAAACTTAAGCAGCAACTTTTCCAATTTCCAATATTTATGTAATTCTCAAAACTTTTGGCCACGACTGTACACTCACCTAAAGAATTATTAGGAACACCTGTTCTATTTCTCATTAATGCAATTATCTAGTCAACCAATCACATGGCAGTTGCTTTAATGCATTTAGGGGTGTGGTCCTGGTCAAGACAATCTCCTGAACTCCAAACTGAATGTCAGAATGGGAAAGAAAGGTGATTTAAGCAATTTTGAGCGTGGCATGGTTGTTGGTGCCAGACGGGCTGGTCTGAGTATTTCACAATCTGCTCAGTTACTGGGATTTTCACGCACAGCCATTTCTAGGGTTTACAAAGAATGGTGTGAAAAGGGAAAAACATCCAGTATGCGGCAGTCCTGTGGGCGAAAATGCCTTGTGGATGCTAGAGGTCAGAGGAGAATGGGCCGACTGATTCAAGCTGATAGAAGAGCAACGTTGACTGAAATAACCACTCATCAGGGCTGGGACAAGGTCCACCACCAACAGAGGCTGAGCTGCCCAAGTGCGCCCCCCTCCCCACGCCATTTAGATATGTATGTTTGTTATTAATCAGACATCCACCCCAACCCCCCGGCGTTCCTTGTTATTTTACCCCATTCAGAACCCCATCAGACCTCAGATCAGACGGAAAAGTATATTATCTTTATTTAAGAACTATGCTACTTCGCTTCAGGACAGACTCTCACGCTCTATCCCTGCTGGGGCCTGGGCTGGGTCGTGACACAGTGCTGTGCTGCTGCCTGCTGCTGCCCGCCCTGCTCCTGGTCTCCAGAGGGTGCACATGTGACCTGACTGCGTACAGCACGTCAGGTCAAAGTGCGAACTGTACACAGCCAGTCAGGCAAGCGACCAGAGCCCAGAGCAGTGGAGCGGCCGAGCCAGGAGGCGGAGTGGGGAGGGAGCACATAAGTCAGTGCCAAGTGCTCACTACTCCCTCTGTCCTCCAGCGCGGCCAGCAGCCCGGCAGGCGCGGCAGCAGCAGCGACGTGGTCAGTGGCCTGGCTGCCGCCCAGAGGCTGGGGAGCTGGCCTGCGCCCTGAGGCTGGAGCCTCCCCAGCATCTGTGTCGGCCCGGCCCTGCCACTCGTTACGACCGAGGTATGCAGCAAAGCATTTGTGAAGCCACAACACTCACAACCTTGAGGCGGATGGGCTACAACAGCAGAAGACCCCACCGGGTACCACTCATCTCCACTACAAATAGGAAAAAGAGGCTACAATTTGCACGAGCTCACCAAAATTGGACTGTTGAAGACTGGAAAAATGTTGCCTGGTCTGATGAGTCTCGATTTCTGTTGAGACATTCAAATGGTAGAGTCCGAATTTGGCGTAAACAGAATGAGAACATGTATCCATCCTCTGATGGCTACTTCCAGCAGGATAATGCACCATGTCACAAAGCTCGAATCATTTCAAATTGGTTTCTTGAACATGACAATGAGTTCACTGTACTAAAATGGCCCCCACAGTCACCAGATCTCAACCCAATAGAGCATCTTTGGGACGTGGTGGAACAGGAGCTTCGTGCCCTGGATGTGCATCCCTCAAATCTCCATCAACTGCAAGATGCTATCCTATCAATATGGACCAACATTTCTAAAGAATGCTATCAGAACTTCTTGAATCCATGCCACGTAGAATTAAGGCAGTTCTGAAGGCAAAAGGGGGTCCAACACCGTATTAGTATGGTGTTCCTAATAATTCTTTAGGTGAGTGTATATATATATATATATACAATACCAGCAAAAAATAAGATATTGAAAAAGTTTGCACACACTGAAAGGATTTGGACCTTTCTGGACCTCTACGACCACCTTGGTTTGATCTTACTGACGTCAGGAGAGATATTTCTCAGCCGGCAATAACATGACACACACTCAGGTATCACTGAGAAATACTCTAACTTTATTATGCTATAGCTTGGCCTTATATAGGCAGTAGAAAAGTTTGCATAACAACAGCGTTAAACCAATCATAAAGATACACATTGTTGCTCATACAAATACTACTGGAACATCCTTATATGGTATGTGTACGTGCAGTAAGCAAAAAGAATAGGTTTTAATCAGTCACATATAAGAATGTATGCAGTTGGGCCGAATGACCCTGAATAAGGCAAGAACGTTTGTACTAGTTCTGGGGGATTCCCAGAATCTGTCCTGGGACAGATAAGCGAAACTTAACTCACAGCGGGGGAACTTGAAACAGTGCGTGGGTGAGATGTTATCACAATTCTTTACACATTTAGAGCAGACAAGATGGAATCACATTTCTCTTCAATCCCCTCTTAGAACCAAATTTCTTAGATAATATGGTTCTTACCCTTGCCCTTTTCCCTGTATACCGCCAGATATTTTCTATATCCTTCAGGTGAGTTGCCTTCAGGATTAGGCAGCAGAGTCTCATAAAATGACATATTTGATAGTCCTTTTATTATCAGTTTCCGTACACATGGTATGATACATGTTGCAACTATTGCTATTACTATAATAATTATTAGGATAATGATTCCCAACTTAAGTTTCTGTTTCCAGTTAGTGAACCAGCCAAAATACTGATCCCAAGGGTTATCGATACCTGAGTTTCTTTTGAGCTCGATTGATAAATCCTTGAGTTTCTTTATTGCCAGTGTGACCTTACCATTAGGGCCGGTGTTGTTGGGTATGAACGTGATGAGGGGTCCTTCAATACCTTACAGACACCACCTCTTTCTGCAAATATCATATCAAGTACCATGCGGTTTTGAAATGTCATAATGAAATCTGCCTGTAACTGTTCTGCTACACCCTGTAATGCATCCCTGGTGTAGTTTACAAACCTTTGTTGATTATAGTAGATATAGTTGATCCAGTCTACATTTTTCTTAATTGTTATGTGGGGAATTATGGATTCAAATCCTGCTGCCACCTGACTTCTGGCCTTGAATTCATCAGGGACCCCTCTTGGGACCCCGATTGCATCAATATACACTGTGTGGGTCAAAGCTACCTTTTGGGAGGGCGCGACGGTTGCTTATATGTGTGTTGGTGTCTTTTTCATTTTCAGTGAAGATGTGTATGTTCATGATGGCTTTAGCAAGGATGCATTCTCCTTTCCAAGCCCCCTCTAACCTAGATCTTATCTTCCCGTCTCCACATTTCCAGTATATGTCCCCCAATGATTGCACCTGACCTTGGGTCGTGTTAATGTTTTGATGGCTGTAATTGTGGCAATACCCTCTACTAAAGTTTCCCAAGAACCTCCCCGTTTTTCCTTCACTTGTAACAGGTGTAATTTCCTGGGTAAACGTGTATTCCCTCCCCTGTCTTTGGTATTTTTGTGAGGATAGGGTATTTTGTTTTCCAATGCTCGCAAGAAGAACTCTTGGAGGTGGAGTTAGTAAAGAGTTCAAGGAAGCATCCTTCTACGATGGGGTGAAGGTTCAGGGGTACAGTCCCTAAATCAGAGAACCCAGTTTCTGCTGCCAGGGCATCCTCATAGGTAGGATCAGAAATAGCCAGTGTGTTTCCTAGGGACTGTATTTGGGTTTTTAGAGGGTATGTTTGTTTCTGAGGGTATGTCCATTCTGAGGATTAACACATATCTCTTATTTCAAAGTGTTTGGTGACCATTGAAATCTCTGCACCCCCCCCCCCCCCCCCCCCAATGTTGCAAAAGTACCATCCCAGCACGTAATCTCCTTCATCACCTTTGTTGGGGTTTTCTATGTTTATAATTATTTTCATCTCAGACACCATCTTAGGGCATGCCCACCCTGTAGGATATAGGCTAACATCTATGTGACAGTCCCGTCTGTTGATAATTGTCATTCTACTAATCAAGGATTTACCATTCTTATCCTTTCGATTAAGGGCATTCTGTGGTTTATACCCCCAGTCTTTTCCTGTATTCCATCCTACTGACCCCCAGTATGCGCATCTATTACCCCAATAAGGGTCAGTAATACAGATATAAGCCTGTCCATTCTTATAGTGGTTGCCGCATCTCGTGGAAGGACTGCACTTCATTATGCTGCATAAACAGAAGGAGTAAGTTGCAACTTGAGTACTGGAGGAATTGTACCAAAAGGTAGTGATTCCACCTTTCTGAGTTATAGCAACTTCAGCTTTGTTATCCTCCGGCAGAGTCATTAGGATCGTCAGTAATCCCACAGTCCAAGTGAACCGTCTGTGCCATCTTCCAGAATTGAGGGAGTGCATCCTGGTGGAGGTCAGAGCTGTCTGCTCCCGTTAGTACCTCACTTTGTCCTTTTTCGAGGTCAGGACTGTCTGTCCCTGTTATTACCTGCTTTTGGGGTGCCTCCTTTACCAGTTTTACTCTGGTTGCGTGGACCCAGGTAGGTGCTTCTTCTGTAAGTACAGCTGTGCGGGTCACGGTTACCACTGTAGTCGGTGGTCCGTAGGTGAAGTCTCCTGCGAATTTTCCTTTCTTTAATTTCTTTATCAGCACGATATGTCCCACATGGAATGGGTGAGTTGGTTCCTGTGGAAGACAAGGAGACTTAAAAGCAACTTTTTCCTCAATTTCACTTAGGGCTTTAATCAATCTAGTTACATATTCTTCTCTAATGAGGTCGAGGTCCCCTTCCTGTACTACCAGGGGGTTCTTTGCCCATGGTGTGGGAAAAGGTCTCCCCATAAGTATCTAAAATGGTGATATCCCTAGCTTTTTATTAGGGGTCATCCTGATCTTAGCTAAGACTATTGTCAGTATATCTTTCCATTTCTCAAATGTGCCCCCTGTTGCCTTTCTCAATTTATCTTTTACGATTCTGTTCATGCGTTTCACAATGCCGGAGCTTTGTGGGTGGTATAGGATATGAAATTTCCATTCAACCTTAAGGAGTCTTGTCAGCTCCTTGTTTACCTTTGAGGTGAAAGCTGGCCCTTGGTCAGATTCAATTACCAATGGACAGCCCCACCTTGGAATGATGTCATGCGTTCCACAATGCCGAAGCTTTGTGGGTGGTATAGGATATGAAATTTCCATTCAATCTTAAGGAGTCTTGTCAGCTCCTTGTTTACCTTTGAGGTGAAAGCTGGCCCTTGGTCAGATTCAATTACAAATGGACAGCCCCACCTTGGAATGATGTCATGCGTTCCACAATGCCGAAGCTTTGTGGGTGGTATGGGATATGAAATTTCCATTCAACCTTAAGGAGTCTTGTCAGCTCCTTGTTTACCTTTGAGGTGAAAGCTGGCCCTTGGTCAGATTCAATTACAAATGGACAGCCCCACCTTGGAATGATGTCATGTGTCAGTATCCTTGCTACTGTTTTGGCATCTTCTGATCTTGTAGGGTAGACCTCTGGCCATCTTGAGAACATGCCAACTATGACCAAGGCGTATTCTTGTTTACCTTTCTGTCTAGGTATGTGTGTGAAGTCTACCTGCAGATGTATAAAAGGAGTGGTGGGGTAATCAAGGTGTTGATGTGGGACTTTGACATTGGTGTTTGGGTTGTTCCTCAATCATGTGATACACCTTCCCACATAATCTGACACTAACTGTTTAATGCCTGTAATATAGAAATTCTGTGCTAGCAGCATGTGTGTTGTTTGAATGCTGTTGTGTCCTACTTCATGAAAATGTGCAATGAACAGAGGGGAGCTGTGCTGTGGTATGCATGGTTTCCCCTCTTTGCAGATTAATCCTGTCCTAGGATTATTCTGCAAGATTGGATAACACCAATCGGCCATTTCATCGTCAGTAGCTGAGGACTGGACATCCACAAGCATCTGAGTTAACTGAAGTGAAGGAGGTACTAAATTCACCATTTGCAATGTGGACGGGGCCATCAGTGCAGCCTTCTTGGCCTCCACGTCTGCCAGGGCATTGCCTTGGGACACATGATCTTTACCACCAGTATGTGCCGTGCAGTGGACAATTGCAATCTGTGAGGGCAATCTTATGGCTTCTAAAAGTTGTATGACAAGTTGTGAATGTAAGATGTGCTTACCATCAGCTGTAATGAATCCTCTCCTTTGCCAAATGACCCCGTGGTCCCAGACCACTCCATGTGCGTACCTGCTGTCAGTGTAAATGGTGACTGGCTTGCCTTCATGTAGTATGCATGCTCTCGTGAGTGCAATTAATTCTGCTGCTTGTGCAGATTGGTATGTGATGGGTCTGGCTTCCAGGACAACATCGGGTAGCATAACAATAGCATATCCTGCATGATAAGTGTTGTCATTTGGTCTGCTGCAGGATCCATAAACAAAAACATCAGGAGCACCTTCTACTGGTACAGATTGTAAATCAGAGTGGGGTGATGTCTCATGTTGTATGGCGTGTATACAATCATGTGCCTCTGTCAAGTGATCCTAAGGTCCTTTAAGTCCTAATAGGGCATTCAAGATAGGTGCTGGACCTGAGGTGTGTGTTGCGTATTTGATTTGGAGGGAGGGATTGCTGAGGAGTAGAATCTCATATCCAGATAGTCTTTGTGCGGACATGTGCTGTGTATGTATGCCTTTGAGAAGGCCTACTACATCATGTGTGGTGTACAGGATAGTCTCATGTCCATTATGAGTGGCGTTGCAAGCTCAACCATCATAGCACAGGCTGGCATTCCTTGGACGGATGCCGGAACCACCTTTGAGAAAAAGGCACATGGACGTAACTTGCCTCCGTAATATAGTGTCAGCACACCCGCCATGGTTTTACAATTTTGTCGAACATATACGTGGAATGTGAGTTTGTAGTCAGGGAGGCCAAACCCGGACTTGTCATTAAAGAACATTTTAAATAATCAAATGCATTAAACATTTCCTCAGACCACCTGATGAGATCTGGCATGTCTGCCAGAGTGGCTTGTCTCATTAAATTGTCATAGTAGGAGCAATCAGGAATCCATTGTCTGCAGTAGTTTATCATACCAAGGAAAGATAACATTTCTTTCTTGGTGTGCGGGGTGACCAGGCCCGCAACAGACTGGACTCTTTCTGTGCTGATTCTCCTTTCTCCCTTTGTGAGATCAAAGCCCAAGTATTCAACTTGCTTTTTACACCATTGCATTTTCTTGCGTGACACCTTGTGTCCACATTCAGACAACCATTTCAACAAAGATAAACCATCTGTTACATTGGCCTCCTCTAACACACTGCACAATAACAAATCATTCACGTATTGCAAGAGTACAGAACCCTGGGGGGGGGGGGGTGACATGGTTTTAAACTGGCTTGGAGGACAATGCTGTACACTACAGGTGAATCAGCCTATCCCTGGGGCATCCTGCACCAGGTGAGTTGACGACCCTCAAAGGAAAAAGCAAAAAGGAGTCTGGTCTGCTTGTCAACCGGGATAGAGAAGAAAGCATTCTTCAGGTCTATCACGCTGAAACAGACAGCATCTGCAGGGATGCCTAAAAGCAGTTGTGTCACATCAGGTACAATGGGCGCAATAGGGATGATGAGACTATTAATTGCCCTTAAGTCTTGTACAAATCTTACCGTACCATCGGCCTTCGTCACCGGATTGATGGGTGTACTGTATGGTGAGACAGTGTCCATTCGGACTCCGGTCCATAGGAATTCCTGTATCATGGGTCTTAACCCTTTGATTTTCTCTTTCGATAGTGGGTATTGTTTTTGGTACACCGTGGTTGCATCTGCTCTGAGTGTGGCCCTATATGGAGTACAGTCAATGAATCCTGTGTCATAGTGTCACAACCAGACAGCTGAGAAGCTCTGACAGGAGCCTTCCAGATCCTCCTCCTTGAGTTTCTTTGTTTTGGTTTCAGTTCCTCATCTCGTTAGTCTATCTCAGCTGTCATGCAGTTGGACTGATTGCTTCCCTTTAAGTTCCTCCCCATAATGCAGTAGTGTGCGGCTTATACAACTTCCTGGAGTGTGTGTGCATGCTGTTCCTATTTCCCAGTCCTCTGCAAGATAAGTGCTGTTCCTTTATTTGTGATTTTCTGTCTGCTGGATTTCAGGAGACCCTGACTCCCTCCGTGTCTAGTGTAGGGAGCCGGTGGTCGTGTCCCCTCACTATTGTAGGGTCTTCAGGTATTAGATAGCCGAGGTACGTGGATATGCGCCCATCCACCTTTGGGGTGTTCGCATAGGCTGAGCAGTCAGGGAGAGTGGCAGGTCTCATGCAGGGGTCTCCCTTTTGTTCCTTAGTTGTGGATCCAGTGAGTCATTGATTATATTGCATTGTCTTGTTTCCTGTACACCATCCGTGACATTATAAGCAGCCAAAACCGTCTCAAGCATGGATCCGGTTTCACTTTTGGCTGAACGCTTCCAGGGTCTCTCATTGGAGGTAGCTGATCTCCGTAAGACTTTTTCTCAGTTTCAAGTGACCGGTTCAGCTTGCGTTCATGGAGTTTGTTCTGAGCCTAAGATCTCGCTCCCGGATACGTTCTCCGGGGGTAGTGAGAATTTTGTGCGTTTTAGAGAGGCTTGCAAACTCCATTTTCGCCTTCTTCCCCATTCCTCTGGTGATGAGGAACGGAGGGTGGGGATCATTATATCGCTGCTCAGGGGTAACGCTCAGTCCTGGGCCTTTTCGCTGCCGGAGGGGGCACGGCCCCTCCGTTCAGGGGATGAATTCTTTTTAGCCCTGGGTCAGATATATGATGATCCGGATCGTATTGCTCTGGCTGAGTCTAGACTACGTCTGTTATGCCAGGGTAAACAATCCGCAGAGATATACTGCTCAGAATTTCGGAGATGGGCAGCTGATACTGGTTGGAATGATGCTGCACTCCGAAGTCAATTTTGGCATGGTCTTTCAGAGGGATTGAAAGATGCATTTGCCTTTCATGAGAGGCCTATCTCCTTGGACTCTGCTATGTCTCAGGCCGTTCATATTGACAGGCGTCTTAGAGAGAGAGGAGAGATCTCTCCTTCCTGTCATACTCAGTCCCGGGACAGTGCAGCGGTCTCATTCGGTGCACAGGGGTCTCAGTCGCTGTCAGCCCCTTCTGAGCAGGAGCCCATGCAGCTGGTGTTGATTGCCTCTGACAATAGAAGATTCAGCCCGCATGGGAGGGTTTGTTTTTGTTGTGGAGGTATTAATCATTTGGCAAATGTTTGTCCCTCTAGGAGATTCAGGCAGTTTTCTGGGAGTAATAAAGAAACAAAAAGGAAAAAATCTTTTAAAAATGTTCCGTCTGTTACTATCGGCAGGGTTGAGGCGGAAATTGAAGGTTTTCCGTTTGCTTGTAGTTCCCGTTTTGTCCTGACTGCTAGGGTGGTGCTAGAGAGCAAGAGCATTTTTTTGTGAGATTTTTGTAGATAGTGGAGCAGCTGTCAATCTCATTGATAATCAATTTGCAATAACTCATGGTTTCCAGGTATGCACTTTGGGAAAGGATATTCCTGTTTTTGCTATTGATTCCGCTCCACTTTCTCAGAAATCATTAAAGGGCATAGTTCACAATATCCGTTTAATTGCGAGTGATGCTCATGTTGAGGATGTGTCATGTTTCGTCCTTAGCGGTTTGCCTACTCCTCTAGTGTTGGGGCTACCCTGGCTCACTAAACATAACCCCACCATTGATTGGCAAGCGAGGCAAATAAATGGTTGGAGTGACTTTTGCAGAGAGAATTGCCTCATGACATCTGTTTCTGAGGTTTCTACTAAGACTGTACCACCTTTCCTCTCTGAATTTTCGGATGTCTTCTCTGAGAGTGGAGTTCAGGATTTGCCTCCGCACAGGGAGTACGATTGCCCTATTAATCTCATCCCATGCGCCAAGCTGCCTAAATCTCGTTTATGCAATCTTTCCCAACCTGAGAGGGTCGCTATGCGTGCTTATATCTCTGAGAGTCTGAGAAAAGGACACTTACGACCCTCGAAGTCACCTGTTGCCGCTGTTTTTTTCTTTGTTAAAGGGTTTCTGTCACCCCACAAAACTCTTTTTTTTTTTTTGGGATAGTTAGATTCCTTATAGGGCGATATAGGAGAATATAATAGTCTTACTTACTTTCATGCGGCCGATTCTTTATAAAACGAAGTTTTATAATATGTAAATGAGGGCTCTACCAGCAAGTAGGGCGTCTACTTGCTGGTAGCTGCTGCAGAAATCCGCCCCCTCGCCGTGTTGATTGACAGGGCCAGCCGTGATCTCCTCCTCCGGCCGGCCCTGTCAGTATTTCAAAAATCGCGCGCCTCTGGTCATTCGGCGCAGGCGCTCTGAGGTGAGGAGGCTCGTCTCCTCAGAACTCCCTCAGTGCGCCTGCGCCGATGACATCACCGAAAGAGAAGACGTCATCGTCGCATGCGCACGGAGGGAGTTCTGAGGAGGCGAGCCTCCTCATCTCAGAGCGCCTGCGCCGAATGACCAGAGGCGCGCAATTTTTGAAATACTGACAGGGCCGGCCGGAGGAGGAGATCCCGGCTGGCCCTGTCAATCAACACGGCGAAGGGGCGGATTTCTGCAGCAGCTACCAGCAAGTAGACGCCCTACTTGTTGGTAGAGCACTCATTTACATATTATAAAACTTCGTTTTATAAAGAATCGGCCGCATGAAAGTAAGTAAGACTATTATATTCTCCTATATCGCCCTATAAGGAATCTAACTATCCAAAAAAAAAAAAAAAGAGTTTTGTGGGGTGACAGAAACCCTTTAAGAAAAAAGATGGTTCTTTAAGACCTTGTCTGGATTTCAGGGAGCTGAACAGTATCACTATTCGTGACCCTTATCCGCTTCCTCTGATCCCGGACCTGTTTAACCAGGTTGTTGGGGCTAAAGTCTTTTCCAAATTAGACCTAATAGGGGCATACAACCTGTTCAGGGTCAGAGAAGGAGACGAATGGAAGATGGCTTTCAATACCCCTGAGGGCCATTTTGAGAATTTGGTTATGCCTTTTGGTTTGATGAATGCCCCAGCCGTTTTTCAGCATTTCGTGAACAGCATTTTTTATCATTTAATGGGAAAATTTGTATTAGTGTATTTGGATAACATTTTGATTTTTTCTCCTGATTTCAAGACTCATAAGGAACACTTACGTCAGGTCTTGCTCATCCTGCGGGAGAATAAATTATATGCGAAACTGGAAAAATGTGTGTTTGCGATTATTACAGGAAATTTATTTTGAATTATTCCTCTGTTGTTAAACCACTCACTGATATGACCAGAAAGGGGGTAGATTTTTCTTCCTGGTCGGTAGAGGCGCGTAAGGCCTTTTCTAATATCAAGGAGAGTTTTGCTTCCGCTCCCATCCTGATACAACCTGATATTTCGTTACCCTTCATAGTTGAGGTTGATGCTTCTGAGGTAGGGGTGGGTGCGGTCTTGTCTCAGGGTTCCTCTCCTGCCAAATGGCAACCGTGTGCCTTTTTCTCGAAGAAACTCTCCTCCGCAGAGAGAAATTATGATGTGGGAGATAGGGAATTGTTGGCCATCAAGTTGGCTTTTGAGGAATGGCGCCATTGGCTAGAGGGAGCCAGACACCCTATTACCGTGTTTACTGACCATAAAAATCTGGCCTACTTGGAGTCAGCCAAGCGTCTGAACCCGAGACAGGCCAGATGGTCTTTGTTCTTTTCAAGGTTTAATTTTGTTGTCACGTTCCGCCCTGGGGTTAAGAATGTGAAGGCAGATGCCCTGTCACGTTGTTTTCCGGGAGGTGGGAATTTTGAAGACCCGGGTCCCATTTTGGCTGAAGGTGTGGTGGTCTCTGCTCTTTTTCCTGAATTGGAGGCAGAGGTGCAGGCAGCCCAGTCAGAGGCTCCTGATCTTTGTCCTCCTGGGAGGTTGTTTGTGCCTCTCGCTTTGAGACACAAGATTTTTAAGGAACACCACGATACGGTCCTTGCTGGGCACCCGGGGGCAAGAGCCACACTGGATCTCATCACTCGGAGATTCTGGTGGCCTGCGCTTCGTAAGTCGGTTGAGGGTTTTGTGGCAGCTTGCGAGACTTGCGCTCGTGCCAAAGTCCCTCATTCATGGCCATCAGGTCCTCTCCTTCCCTTACCCATTCCTTCCCGTCCTTGGACACATCTGTCCATGGACTTCGTAACGGACTTGCCTCGTTCCTCGGGGAAGACTGTGATTCTGGTGGTGGTGGACCGTTTTAGCAAAATGGTGCATTTCATCCCTTTTCCTGGTTTGCCCAATGCTAAGACGCTGGCGCAGGCATTTATTGACCACATTGTCAAATTGCATGGTATTCCTTCAGACATAGTCTCTGATAGGGGCACGCAGTTTGTTTCCAGATTCTGGAAGGCTTTCTGTTCTCGCTTGGGGGTTCGGTTGTCATTCTCTTCTGCTTTCCACCCGCAGTCGAATGGCCAGACAGAGCTCGTCAATCAGAATCTGGAGACATATCTGCGCTGTTTTGTGGCGGAGAATCAGGAGGATTGGTGTTCTTTTTTGTCCCTTGCTGAGTTTGCTTTAAATAACCGTCGTCAGGAGTCCTCTGATAAGTCACCATTTTTTGGTGCATATGGGTTTCATCCGCAGTTTGGGACTTTCTCGGGAGAGGGGACTTCTGGTTTACCTGATGAGGACAGATTCTCCTCGTCTTTGTCATCTATTTGGCAAAAGATTCAGGATAATCTAAAGAGCATGAGTGAGAGATATAAGCGTGTGGCAGATAAGAGACGTGTGCCTGGTCCGGACCTGAATGTTGGTGATCTGGTGTGGTTGTCTACCAAAAATATCAAATTGAAGGTTCCCTCCTGGAAGTTGGGTCCTAGGTTTATTGGGCCTTACAAGATCCTGTCTGTCATCAATCCTGTTGCCTACCGTCTTGATCTTCCTCAGACTTGGAAGATCCACAATGTTTTTCCTAAGTCCTTATTGAAACCTTATGTTCAACCTATTGTACCCTCGCCTTTGCCTCCTCCTCCGATTATGGTTGATGGAAATCTTGAATTTCAGGTCTCTAGGATTGTGGATTCTCGTCTTGTCCGCGGTTCCCTCCAGTACCTCGTTCATTGGGAGGGTTATGGTCCTGAGGAGAGGATGTGGGTCCCAGTGACGGACATTAAGGCCACTCGTCTCATCAGGGCTTTCCATAGGTCCCATCCTGAGAAGGTGGGCTCTGAGTGTCCGGAGTCCACTCGTAGAGGGAGGGGTACTGTCACAACCAGACAGCTGAGAAGCTCTGACAGGAGCCTTCCAGATCCTCCTCCTTGAGTTTCTTTGTTTTGGTTTCAGTTCCTCATCTTGTTAGTCTATCTCAGCTGTCATGCAGTTGTACTGATTGCTTCCCTTTAAGTTCCTCCCCATAATGCAGTAGTGTGCGGCTTATACAACTTCCTGGAGTGTGTGTGCATGCTGTTCCTATTTCCCAGTCCTCTGCAAGATAAGTGCTGTTCCTTTATTTGTGATTTTCTGTCTGCTGGATTTCAGGAGACCCTGACTCCCTCCGTGTCTAGTGTAGGGAGCCGGTGGTCGTGTCCCCTCACTATTGTAGGGTCTTCAGGTATTAGATAGCCGAGGTACGTGGATATGCGCCCATCCACCTTTGGGGTGTTCGCATAGGCTGAGCAGTCAGGGAGAGTGGCAGGTCTCATGCAGGGGTCTCCCTTTTGTTTCTTAGTTGTGGATCCAGTGAGTCATTGATTATATTGCATTGTCTTGTTTCCTGTACACCATCCGTGACACATAGTCTCCAGATGACCACAGGTTAGGGTCAATGTCCTCCAATTCTTGTGACTCAAATGTGGTGAGTGTAGGAAAAAATGATGATGATGAGGGTTTGGCAATGGGTATGAGATCTGATCGTACATCCAGTCCTCCCTGAGATGCAAAAACCTCGAGTTTCAACTTGCAGAACAAATCTCTACCTAAGAAGCTTACTGGACACTCAGGGATGATGCCGAAAGCGTGGTCAGTGATGTAATCTCCATCTATGGTTTCAAGTGTCAGTGGGTCAGTTTTGTATGTTTTTGTAAGAACCCCATTGATTCCCATGGAAGGATCGGACTTTCTTAAAGGACCTTTGTAAAAATCCCTACACAGGACACTGGATGTGGCTCCGCTATCTACCATGAAACCTACCTTTCACCCCGCTACTGTTAAGAGAATGACAGGTGAGTCTTTCCAATGTTTTGTGACCTGTGTGAAAGTGGGGGTACCGTCCTCTGGGCAGCATCAGTGTTGACCCTGTTGGTTTCAGTCAATGGGAAACCTTGGGTTCTGGCTATCCCTTACCTGGGGCAGAGTGACAGGGTTTGAGTAGCGCTGTTGTCTGGGCAATGGGCATTGCCTCCCCCAGTGTCCCTCTTTACCACAATTAAAACATACAGTGGCAGATGATGGCTGCTGCTGCTCAGGGGTTTGATTTGGGCTGTAAGGTTTCTGCTGAGACTGCGGTGGACCTCTGTTACCTTGACCTTGATAGCCTCTGTTCCTGTTCCCCCGTCCACTCTGGTTTCTGTTGCCGGCATACCCATGAGTAGTTATAGATTTCCTTACCTCGAAACAGCCTGCTGCCTCTTTCTCATATAAATGCTTTTCAACGTCATCAGAAGTCCAGGAGGATACGTTCTGTTTCACGGTAAGCATCAAACTAGGCAATAGGTTGTTTACAAAGGTTGAGATAACCAAACTATCTTGGTTAGTCACTGTGAGATCTGCTTCGTGTCTCCAGCAATCTATGAACCGCTTCCAGAAATCAGTAACTGACTCATTGTTCTTTTGTTTGCATGCTACGGCTATGGGGAGGGAGGACCTCTGTTTGAAAACCTCTTTCATGTGTTCTGTGAGTTCCTCCCACATCTTGTTCCTGCCCTGTTATGTGTTCAGGCTGTATGTAGTAGCATCGGGGGCTGTCTGAATGAGGCTAATGCTGGGTATTTTAACCCAATATCACCCTGAGTGCATCCCTATTATACCATCCACTATCAGCTTCATATCCTCATGTGTGTAATTTCTCCCCTTAGATGCCCTTTTCAGATAGGTGATAGTACCTAATGGTGCTGTAGTGGGTTTGGGACAATGTTTGATAATCCTATTGATGTCCTCTATTTCTATGGGTTTCTTCATTAACTGATCTCCTATTGTCATAAAGGGGAATGAATCCTCATGTCCCTTCGAAGAATCCCCATGTCCCTTATCCTGTTCTTTACTCCTAGTGTGTAGGGCGACGGGACTGGTTAACCTATCTTCCTCCCTTTGTGTCTTTTCAGTGAAACGTGTGGTTTTTTGTACAACCTGGGGGGGGGGGGGGGGGGTAGGTGGGAGATGTCGCATTGATGAGACACTAGGGGGTGATTTGTTGAACATATCAATTTTATCCCGAACACTGAGTGATTCTATTGGTGTGGACACTTGTACTCCTGTTGCTTCAGTGGAAGAATCAGGTTGTTGAAAGGCAGACGCTGATATCTGTTCCACCAAAGACACAGGCGGGCGGGGAGCTGTGGGCACTGGTTGCAGGACAATATGACCCGCAGCCAATATTTCCTCCTCTGAGAAAGATGAGTAGAGCTTCTAAATGCTCGATTTCTTTTCAGTCACCGTGTGGTTTTTGGTTACACTCGAGGCTTTGTATGGCGGTTGTTTTTCTAGGATTTTTTTCTATCTTCCCTTTTTGAGATACGCCTTAAGATCGTGTTTCTTTGAGTCATTGGGTACATTTTTAGGTGATTTGGCCTTTTTGTGGGCCTATCATACCAAGGACATGCTATTTCTAACCATTGTTCTCCTCCTTTTTGCATACATGTTGTGTCCGACTGTGTGTCTGGGTCAAAGTGTAGCCAGGCGACTTTGTCTCCCAAACACAATCCTTTGACCATATCCATGTGATAGGGACTATTATCACCGTCACGTGGAAATCGACTACATGCGTCCATAAACTCTGTCCATCCTGCCAAGTTATCTACCCACGGATTGATGAGGTAGTAATTTGTGGGACTAACCCTTGCAACATATTCTTTACATGTTTCTCCTACATTTGGAGGAGGAAACTCCACTTTTGAACCTCGTCCACCCATAATAATATATGACAATACACAGCAATAGTAACAAGGAGGTATGTCTGTACACTTACCACCCAGACAAGACCTACACAAAACAAGACAGATAATCAATAATCGATCTTATCACTTTATAGTAATAGTAATCTTATCTATATGGATCAAACCAAGGTAGGTCAGTCTCCCTGAGACTTTTTGCCGTGCGTGGCACTCCAAGTGCTGGACTCCTTCATGAAAGTACTCCAAGTACTTATTATAAACTCACTGAGTCTATTTTTTAAGGCTTAACAATGTATCCCGGATACATAAAGAAAACTCACGGGTAGAGATGTGGCCAGTGCCCTCGGACCGGGCAGAGGACAAAAGAGATGTCTCTCTTACCGGACACAAGGATGGCCTTCTCTATCCCGGACGGAGCCCACAGACTGAAAGGATTTGGACCTTTCTGGACCTCTATGACCACCTTGGTTTGATCTTACTGATGTGAGGAGAGATATTTCTCAGCCGGCAATAACATGACACACACTCAGGTATCACTGAGAAATACTCTAATTTTATTATGCTATAGCTTGGCCTTATATAGGCAGTAGAAAAGTTTGCATAACAACAGCGTTAAACCAATCATAAAGATACACATTGTTGCTCATACCCATACTACCGGAACATCCTATGTGTACGTGCAGTAAGCAAAAAGAATAGGTTTTAATCAGTCACATATAAGAATGTATGCAGTTGGGCCAAATGACCCTGAATAAGGCAAGAACGTTTGTACTAGTTCTGGGGGATTCCCAGAATCTGTCCTGGGACAGATAAACGAAACTTAACTCACAGCGGGGGAACTTGAAACGTGCATGGGTGAGATGTTATCACAATTCTTTACATATTTAGAGCAGACAAGATGGAGTCACATTTCTCTTCACACACCTTTTCATACCAGTAACAAAGTTTGATATAAAAGAATAAATAAGCACTACCATGTGTGAACCCCAACTGAATAATGGTATCTACACCCTGACTGCAGAGGCTTAACAGAGGGGGTTGTGCATCCCTGGGCAACGTGTGGGTAGCCTCAATCTGGCAACTGCTGCAGCTTCACACCCAGGAATTCAGTTGTATCCCACCAACAAATAAATAGACAGTGGGGATAAAAGGAAATAAAAAAAAGTGCTGCAGCTGTAAAAACTGATTTTAAAAAAGCAAGCCACATAAAACAGTATAAGAAGTTCTGCAATAAATAACTCCAAACAGGAAATGACATACTGAGATTAAAACCAAGATAGACATGCTAATTAGCAAATCAAATCAAATGACGTGCTGAAATTTATTCTATGATGAACAAAATAATCAGTCAATGAAATCAAACAGGACATGATAGAGTTAATGCCAAGATGGGCGTGATGATTAAAAAGTTAGATGACAAGTAGTGATGAGCGAAGTTATGAAAAATAAGATTCGGCTGAGTAGGCGAATTTCACAAAGAGTAGAAATGGAACGAGGGGCACTGAATAACTAGCAGCGTATGGACATCAATACAAACAAGCAGGTATTGAAAAATGTCACTCTTTATTTGTAAAATGGCATATGACATAGAGCATAGGATCATACAAACATAAATCAATAAAACATCAAATCAATATAAAACATTAAAGCAATAGAGCATAGGGACCTCTACAGAGCCTCTTATCCTTGGTTCAATAAAACCTCTATAGAGCTTCCTATTCTTAATTCCTGCACAAAGAAAGGATCCTACTATGTGGAGCATATATCGCGCTCATATATTGTGCAGTCTCTGTTAAGTTTATATCAATTCTACATGGATCCCGATCATTGTATAGTGCACCAACTTTTTTGTGGGTATATATACATATAGCACTATTTGAAACTTTGGCTTGTTGTCCTCACATACCGTCCTTTATAATTAAATGAACTGTAGTTAAGAGCTCTGATTAGAGCTTTAGTTGAATAAACTATAGTTCGGAACCTTCATATGAGGTGTAGCCAGTGCTCTATTTGGGTGGACAGTCAGATGTAAACACTATGAGTACGGTACTTTACTGCTATAGTTTATATACGCATATATACCCACAAAAAAGTTCCACAATGATCGGGATCCATGTGGAATTGATATAATCTTAACAGAGACTGCACAATATATAAGCACGATATATGCTCCACATAGTAGGATGATTTCTTTGTGCAGGAATTTAGAATAGGAAGCTCTATAGAGGTTTCTTTGAACCAAGGATAAGAGGCTCTGTAGAGGTCCCTATGCTCTATTGCTTTAATGTTTTATGGATTTATATTCATTTTGATGTTTTATTGATTTATGTTTGTATGATCGTATGTTCTATATCATATGCCATTTTAGGCTCCAGTCACACATCCTCAATTCCGCTCTGCATTTTGCGGAACGGAATTGCGGACCCATTCATTTCTATGGGTCAGCACGATGTGCTGCCCGGATCCGGAATTGCGGATCCGCACTTCCGGGTCCGCAATTCCGTTCCCGAAAAAATAGAACATGTCCTATTCTTGTCCGCAATTGCGGACAAGAATAGGCATTTTCTATTACAGGGAATGCAGAATTATTAGGCAAGTTGTATTTTTGAGGATTAATTTTATTATTGAACAACAACCATGTTCTCAATGAACCCAAAAAACTCATTAATATCAAAGCTGAATATTTTTGGAAGTAGTTTTTAGTTTGTTTTTAGTTTTAGCTATTTTAGGGGGATATCTGTGTGTGCAGGTGACTATTACTGTGCATAATTATTAGGCAACTTAACAAAAAACAAATATATACCCATTTCAATTATTTATTTTTACCAGTGAAACCAATATAACATCTCAACATTCACAAATATACATTTCTGACATTCAAAAACAAAACAAAAACAAATCAGTGACCAATATAGCCACCTTTCTTTGCAAGGACACTCAAAGCCTGCCATCCATGGATTCTGTCAGTGTTTTGATCTGTTCACCATCAACATTGCGTGCAGCAGCAACCACAGCCTCCCAGACACTGTTCAGAGAGGTGTACTGTTTTCCCTCCTTGTAAATCTCACATTTGATGATGGACCACAGGTTCTCAATGGGGTTCAGATCAGGTGAACAAGGAGGCCATGTCATTAGATTTTCTTCTTTTATACCCTTTCTTGCCAGCCACGCTGTGGAGTACTTGGACGCGTGTGATGGAGCATTGTCCTGCATGAAAATCATGTTTTTCTTGAAGGATGCAGACTTCTTCCTGTACCACTGCTTGAAGAAGGTGTCTTCCAGAAACTGGCAGTAGGACTGGGAGTTGAGCTTGACTCCATCCTCAACCCGAAAAGGCCCCACAAGCTCATCTTTGATGATACCAGCCCAAACCAGTACTCCACCTCCACCTTGCTGGCGTCTGAGTCGGACTGGAGCTCTCTGCCCTTTACCAATCCAGCCAAGGGCCCATCCATCTGACCCATCAAGACTCACTCTCATTTCATCAGTCCATAAAACCTTAGAAAAATCAGTCTTGAGATATTTCTTGGCCCAGTCTTGACGTTTCAGCTTGTGTGTCTTGTTCAGTGGTGGTCGTCTTTCAGCCTTTCTTACCTTGGCCATGTCTCCGAGTATTGCACACCTTGTGCTTTTGGGCACTCCAGTGATGTTGCAGCTCTGAAATATGGCCAAACTGGTGGCAAGTGGCATCTTGGCAGCTGCACGCTTGACTTTTCTCAGTTCATGGGCAGTTATTTTGTGCCTTGGTTTTTCCACACGCTTCTTGCGACCCTGTTGACTATTTTGAATGAAACGCTTGATTGTTCGATGATCACGCTTCAGAAGCTTTGCAATTTTAAGAGTGCTGCATCCCTCTGCAAGATATCTCACTATTTTTGACTTTTCTGAGCCTGTCAAGACCTTCTTTTGACCCATTTTGCCAAAGGAAAGGAAGTTGCCTAATAATTATGCACACCTAATATAGGGTGTTGATGTCATTAGACCACACCCCTTCTCATTACAGAGATGCACATCACCTAATATGCTTAATTGGTAGTAGGCTTTCGAGCCTATACAGCTTGGAGTAAGACAACATGCATAAAGAGGATGATGTGGTCAAAATACTCATTTGCCTAATAATTCTGCACGCAGTGTAAGTGCCAACGATAAGCGGGCCGCAAAATGCAAAACGCACATCGCTGATGTCCGTGTTTTGCGGATCCTGGATCCACAAAACACACACTGGCGTGTGAATGGACCCTTACAAATAAAGAGTGACATTTTCAATACCTGCTTGTTTGTATTGATGTCCATATTCCTCTAGTTATTGAGTGCCCCTCGTTCCATTTCTACTCTTCATATACAGTTTTCTTTGGTATTAGGGGATACCGAGAGGTGTGCACCAGTCCATATTCTAAGACAGTAGGAGAAGCCGCTGACTATTTCTACTAGGAATTGCACAAAGAAATTTGATTTGTTACGAATTACTTCATCACAAATCGCATTCCTTTGTAAGTAGCGGATGCAATGACTGGGAATGGCAATCGTGCCCCGCCGTCATTGAACCCCTCAGATGCGCGTTCATCGCTGATTGTGGTATCAGGGTTAAAAAAAACGAGATACCTTATCCATTTGCTCGTGGAGAAGCCGTCGTGGCCATCTAGATTGAAGAACCTGCACAAAATCTCGCTCAGTGACATGACAACATCATCGTGCTGATCGGATATGGAAACGTCCTCTCTGATGATGTCACCGCGCCTGGACAGCGCAGTGACATGGTGACTTCACACATCACCCCGTGTGAGAGTTTGACCGGTTTCTTCGATCAAGATGGCTGCGACAGACTCTCCACAAGCAAATTGTAATGACCGACGTCACGCACAGGGAGGAAAACAGGGAAAGCCCTGCCCAAGGGAGAGGGAAAGGTGGTGACCCCTAACTCACCTTGCGGCTGGCACCTGACTTCCCTGACGTCCCTAGACGGGTTCCTCACCCGTGCGGCGATCACGTGCCTAAACCCTGGCTTTCCCTAATATGAGCCCTAGATAGTGAACAGGCCGGTGGGATCGCTAGTCCGCACCACTATCACTAAGAGGGAAACACCTGGGAGAGGACAGACAAAACATACAAACACATACACCCAGGTGGGCGACCACAATAAACCAAAAAGGTCCAACAGGGATCCGGAGGGTAGCGTTCTGGACCAACTACCAGCGAACGCAGCAACACAGCTCCAGAAGGTCAGAATAGATGTCCAGGCAGGAAGCTCTATCTCTGGCAACCAGAGAAGTGTGAGAGAGGAATATAAGGAGGTCTGGGAGTGCTGGACAAGGAACAGCTGAGGAGAAGGAGCTACGGATCCCTGAGTGAGCCAAAAGGGTTTGCAAAGCAAACCCAGAAAGCTACCATAAGGAAAACAGCTCTATCTTAAATAGAGCGTGCAGCCAACCGCTGCGACTTCCTGACCACGGGTATAACGGAGTCAGGCGTGGTTCTCGATACCCTAGTGACAGTACCCCACTCTCTACGAGGGGCCTCCGGACACTCAGGACCAGGTCTCTCAGGATGAGAGGCATGAAAAACCCGAACTAACCTGTCGGCGTTTACCTCAGACGCAGGAACCCACATTCTTTCCTCGGGACCGTAACCTCTCCAATGCACCAGATATTGAAGAGAGCGGCGGACCTGACGAGAATTAACAATTTTGGATATCTGAAATTCTAGATTACCATCCACGACAACAGGAGGGGGTGGCAGCGGTGATGGTTCTAGAGGTGGAACATATTTTTTGAGTAACGACTTATGAAAAACATTATGAATTTTAAAAGTCTGAGGTAACTCCAGGCGAAAAGCCACGGGGTTGATGATGGCTACAATTTTGTAAGGGCCAATAAACCTAGGACCCAGTTTCCAAGAGGGAACCTTCAATTTAATATTCCTAGTAGACAACCACACATAGTCATTCACTCCTAGGTCCGGACCTGGCGACCGTCTCTTATCAGCCATGCATTTGTATTTACCTCCCATATTTTTCAAGTTAGCTTGCACCCTCTGCCATACCGATGAAAGAGATGACGAAAACCGTTCCTCTTCGGGAACCCCAGAAGACCCCCCCTCTTTGAAAGTACAGAATTGGGGATGAAAACCATATGCACCAAGAAATGGTGACTTGCCAGTGGATTCCTGACGACGATTATTTATGGCAAACTCAGCTAACGGTAAATATGATGACCACAACTCTTGGTTTTCAGACACAAAACATCTTAGATATGTCTCAAGGTTTTGGTTGGTACGCTCAGTCTGTCCATTTGACTGAGGATGGAAAGCTGAGGAAAAGGACAAGTGTACCCCCAAACGGGAACAAAAAGCTTTCCAAAATTTAGAAATAAACTGGGTACCCCGATCCGAAACAACATCGGAGGGGACCCCGTGAAGCTTCACGATTTCACTGACGAATACCTGAGCAAGAGTCTTAGCATTAGGTAGTGCGGGTAACGCAATGAAGTGTACCATTTTGCTAAACCTGTCCACTACTACCAAAATAACTGTTTTACCCGCAGACAAAGGTAAGTCAGTGATAAAATCCATTGACAGATGTGTCCACGGTCTATTGGGAATGACGAGTGGTAATAGAGACCCTGCAGGACGTGTATGTGAAACTTTTGCACGCGCACAGGTAGAACAAGAAGACACAAAATCCAATACATCCTGACGCAACCTTGGCCACCAAAAACGACGAGACAATAGCTCCAAGGTTGCTTTACTACCCGGGTGCCCAGCAAGTGCCGAATTATGATGTTCCTTTAATAATTAGAAACGTAAGTTCAACGGTACAAACAATTTCTCTGAGGGGCAAGAGACCGAGGCGTCCCCCTGGGCCTCTAACACCTTCCCCTCCAAAACAGAGTGTACCGCAGAAACAACCACTCCTCTTTGAAGAATGGGTACCGGATCACTCACATTACCCCCTCCAGGGAAACAACGAGATAGTGCATCAGCCTTGGTGTTCTTTGCCCCAGGACGATAGGTAATCACAAAGTTAAACCTGGTAAAAAATAGCGACCACCTAGCCTGTCTAGGGGTGAGACGCTTAGCTGATTCGAGGTACAGAAGATTTTTGTGGTCCGTAATCACAATGACGGGGTGGACTGCCCCCTCTAAGAAGTGACGCCACTCCTCAAACGCAAGTTTAATAGCTAATAGTTCCCTATTGCCAATATCGTAGTTCTTTTCTGCTGCAGATAGTTTTTTAGAAAAGAAAGCACAAGGACGCCATTTGCCAGGAGACGGACCCTGAGACAGCACCGCCCCCACTCCCACCTCTGACGCATCGACTTCAACAATAAAAGGCTGAGAGACATCAGGTTGGACTAGTACAGGTGCTGAGGTAAACCTCTCTTTTAGAGAGGAAAAAGCAACTTTAGCGGCGTCAGACCATTTAGAAAAATCAGTCCCCTTCCTAGTCATGTCAGTAAGCGGTTTTACAATAAGTGAATAATTTTTAATGAATTTCCAATAGAAATTCGCGAAGCCCAAGAACCGTTGTAGTGCTTTGAGGTTCTCAGGAAGATCCCAATCTAAAATTGCCTGGACCTTCCTAGGATCCATACGGAAACCTGAAGCAGATAAAAAATAACCCAGGAATTGTATCTCCTGAACAGCAAAGACACATTTTTCAATTTTAGCATATAATTCATTCGTCCGTAGGACCTGCAGTACTTGTCTGACATGCACCTCATGTGTTTTCAGATCAGACGAATAAATTAAAATATCATCTAGGTATATTACCACAAACCTGCCGATTAGATGACTAAAAATGTCATTAACGAAATGTTGAAAGACGGCAGGAGCATTGGTCAGACCGAAAGGCATAACTAGATTTTCATAATGCCCCTCAGGGGTGTTAAACGCTGTCTTCCACTCATCCCCCTCCTTAATACGAATCAGATTGTAGGCCCCCCTAAGATCAAGTTTGGAGAACCACCTAGCACCCGCAATCTGATTAAACAGGTCAGGAATGAGAGGAAGAGGGTATGGGTCTCGGATGGTTATCTGATTTAATTCGCGAAAATCTAAGCAAGGACGCAGGCCCCCATCTTTCTTTTTAACGAAGAAAAACCCTGCAGCCACGGGTGAAGAGGAGGGTCTGATGTGTCCCTTAGCCAAGCTCTCGGAGATATAATCTTTCATGGCTTGTCTCTCTGGACCCGAAAGATTATATAACCTGGTCTTGGGTAATTTTGCGCCGGGAATAAGGTTAACCGGGCAATCATAAGGACGATGAGGTGGTAACTTCTGACAACCCTTTTCAGAAAAAACATCCTCAAAATCCGAAATAAATGTAGGTAGGGTAGTTATGGAGGCGACTAAGCAATTGCTATTTAAGCAATTTTCTCTGCACTGCTCACTCCACTCCAATATCTCCCTGGCCTGCCAATCCACCACTGGATTGTGCGCTACCAACCAGGGAAGACCCAGCACTACCGGAGTGGGAAGCCCCTCCAAAACATAACCTGAAAGCATCTCGTTATGGTGGTCCCCTACCCGAAGGTGTAAATTATGAACAATGTGGGTGAGGTTTCTCTGAGACAGGGGAGCAGAATCAATAGCGAATATGGGAATGGGTCTCTGTAAGGTACAGAGAGACAAACCCAAAGTGCGGGCAAAATGGGCATCTATCAAATTTACCCCTGCTCCACTGTCTAGAAAGAAAGAAATAGTCTCTGTCTTATCACCAAAAATAATAACCGCTGGCAACACAAATTGCGATGTACGTATGGAGGAAACGTATACCCCCCGGCTGACATCCTCCACACAGCCTGGGGTTAGTAGTTTTTCCGACGGTCTTTTGTTTCTGAGGAAAGAAGGACAGACATTAATGAAATGACCCCTCTCCCCACAAAAAAAACAAACCCCACGCCTACGGCGAGCCTCAGGAGGACGGACCTGACGAGTAGTTCCTCCTAGCTGCATAGGCTCGTCTAAGTCCGTACAGACTAACTGCTGCTTGAGAGGGGTTACCAATTGCTCCGGTTTTTTCAACCTGTCCCTAAGGCGTCTATCTATTCGGATAGAAAGGGACATAACCGCATCAAGGGAAAAGGGGGTCTCATATAATGCAAGCGCATCCTTAACCCTTTCGGATAACCCAGAGCAGAACTGACTCCTGAGAGCCGGGTCGTTCCATTGGGTATCTGTAGCCCACCTACGGAATTCAGAGCAATACTCCTCTACCGGCCGCTTTCCTTGTAAGAGTCTCCGTAATCTTGATTCAGCCAGTGCGACTCGGTCAGGGTCGTCATATATGAGACTGGGAATCAGTAGGTAAAGAAAACGCCCAGGACTGCGGATCCCCCTGTAGCAGGGAAATAACAACCCCCACCCGCTGATCTTCATTACCAGAGGAGTAAGGGCGCAGTTTAAAATATAACTTACAGGCCTCACGGAATGTCAAAAACTTGTCATTCCCCCAGAAAATCTGTCAGGGAGAGGGACCTTGGGTTCCGCAACAACCTGGTTACCAGTAGCAACCGCTGGGCTTGCAGTCAGTTGTAATTGCTGCTGTTGCTGGAGGACCGACGCCTTCAATCCTACCACCTCCAAAGACAGGCCATGAAATTGTTTGGACAGAGCAGCAATTTGATCCATACTGGATTCTAAGTAGGTAAAAAAAAAATTTTTTTTTTTTTTTTTTTTACCTACACAAAATAAGGGCCAGAGATAATGTAATGA
Organism: Bufo bufo; assembly: GCF_905171765.1. Lineage (NCBI taxonomy): Eukaryota > Metazoa > Chordata > Amphibia > Anura > Bufonidae > Bufo > Bufo bufo. The sequence continues at coordinate 247,323,879 of NC_053394.1, forward strand.
CCGACGTCACGCACAGGGAGGAAAACAGGGAAAGCCCTGCCCAAGGGAGAGGGAAAGGTGGTGACCCCTAAGACAGGTTCCTCACCCGTGCGGCGATCACGTGCCTAAACCCTGGCTTTCCCTAATATGAGCCCTAGATAGTGAACAAGCCGGTGGGATCGCTAGTCCTCACCACTATCACTAAGAGGGAAACACCTGGGAGAGGACAGACAAAACATACAAACACATACACCCAGGTGGGCGACCACAATAAACCAAAAAGGTCCAACAGGGATCCGGAGGGTAGCGTTCTGGACCAACTACCAGCGAACGCAGCAACACAGCTCCAGAAGGTCAGAATAGATGTCCAGGCAGGAAGCTCTATCTCTGGCAACCAGAGAAGTGTGAGAGAGGAATATAAGGAGGTCTGGGAGTGCTGGACAAGGAACAGCTGAGGAGAAGGAGCTACGGATCCCTGAGTGAGCCAAAAGGGTTTGCAAAGCAAACCCAGAAAGCTACCATAAGGAAAACAGCTCTATCTTAAATAGAGCATGCAGCCAACCGCTGCGACTTCCTGACCCCGGGTATAACGGAGTCAGGCGTGGTTCTCGATACCCTCGTGACACAAATAAATGAAGTGAGTATGGGGTTTTTTTGCCCGCCATTTCAGGAAAAATAGATTACCACGAAGAGTGAGGAAATTCGGCTTCTCGGGAAATCTAATTTTTCACGAAATTCGTATTGAAGTTAATTTGTTGGACTTTAATTCTCTCTACACGAATGACAAGCTAAGGATTAACCCTATAATGGACATTAAGATAGTAAGCCAACAAATTCACAGTAATCAATGAGGTAGAGCAAAAGCATAATATTGAAATGCAGTACAATAAAAAAAATATATATATAAAAAACTATTTCACCTATTTGTATAAAATGTCTATAGGAGAAAATAAGCTCTATGAATAAGCATAATGTAAAACAAAGCAAATATAATTGTCAGAGAGGTTTCACAACTACATGAAACTCATGCTCAACCCTGCTTAGTTATCAGGATCAAACAGGAACAGGTGCATACAAAGTATGGTGAGGTGACCACTGGACACACACTATTTGAAACAGTCTACCACTCACTGAACCCATCAGGAGATGAAGGTTTAAAACTGCTAATAGGTCTCATAGTCAATCAGTGAATGATACTTATTCGTGAATCGTGACTTAATTGGAAATCTGGTCTATCAGGATTAATTTAAGGTAGGAGGGATCCTTATAATGAGTATTCAAAAGTAGTACATTTTGGACACACTTTTTCATTCCATGGTTCTATTATTATTATTATTATTATTATTATTATTGTTATTATTATGTTCTGCATTGTAGATTTATATTAAAGACATGAAAAACAGAACATGTTATATTTTAGAATCTTTAAAGAAGCCCCCTTTTGTTTTAATGACAGCTTTGCACACTCTGCCCAGTTTCTTGAGGTAGTCACCTCGAATGGTTTTTCTTGAAGGAATTCCTAGAGGTGCTGAGCACTTGTTGACTGTTTTTCCTTAATTCTATGATTCAGTTCATCCCAAACCATCTCAAATAGGTTAAGGTTGGGTAAGTGTGGAGGCCATGTCATCTGATACAGCACTCCACACTCTTCTATTTGGTCAAATAGCCCTAAATAGACCAGCTGGGAGGTGTGTTAAAAAGACAAATGATGGTCCAGCCAAGCACAAACCAAATGGGATGGCATGTTGCTGTAGAATGCTGTGGTAGCATGCTGGTTAATGGAGTCTGTCACCAGCATCTCTTTATCCAACTGTTAGCATAGACACATAGTTAAGATTCACCTGTTTGCCTTTTGTTGATCCGAGGCTCTGTTCCTGAATTATGATACATTTTCTTAATATGTAAAGTAGGCCTTTGATGCAATAAGGGAATCACAATTGCTCTGGTCGCAACCGAGCTCCACTCCTTTCTGTTGCCAGTCCCTCCCTAGTTTCTCTGCCACTGCCTGTCCCTATCAATCAATGCAGGATCTGACTGCAGAAATGAGTGGAGCCTGGGTGCAACAAAATCAATGGTAATACCCTCATTGCGCCAAAGGCCGAATTTGCATATTAAGGGTCCATTCACACGTCCGTTTTTTCTTTCCTGATCTGTTCCGTTTTTTCTGGAACAGATCTGGACCAGATCTGGACCCATTCATTTTCAATGGGTCCTGGAAAAAAACGGACAGCACAATGTGTGCTGTCCGTTTCCGTTGTTCCGTTCGGCATGTCCGTTTAAATATAAAACATGTCCTATTCTTTTCCTGAAAAATCGGATCCTGGTACAATACAAAGTCAATGGATCTGCAAAAAACGGAAGACATACGGATGTCATTCCGTATGTCATCCGTTTTATACGGAATCCGTTCCTGGAAATTACATTTTAATATTTTTTTTTTTTTTTTTTTTTCAAGAAATCCAAACAACTTTATTTGCTTATTGAAATCTATACATGTTTCCGTTTTTTGCGGATCCGCAAAAAACGGATGACATACGGAAACATTTTCAGGAACAACGGATCTGCAAAAAACGGACAGAAAATCGGATTATAGAAAAATACTGACGTGTGAATGTAGCCTTAGAAAAAGTATTAAAACTCAGTAATGGAGCTTCAAATAAACAAAAGGATAGCAGTGTTTTAATCAGGTGAACCACAGCTATGTGTCTATACAAACAGTTGGATAGGAAGGTCGCTGGTGACATACTGTATTTCATTTAAGTATGCATTGAATTTTGAATACTTCACCAACATTGTCACCTACAAAGCGCACCCACACCTTCACACCTACTCCTCCTTCTTCATGCTTCAGGGTGGGAACCACAGATATAGAAACCATTGCCTCACTTTTTCTGTGTCATACAAAGAGATGGCATTTGGAACCCAAAATCTCAAATTTTGACACATCATACAAAAAAAGGGATTTCCATTGGTCTAATTTCCATTCCTTTTGTTCCTTGGCATGCAAAATTCTCTTGTTGTGGTTGCTCAGTAGTGGCTCTTTGCAGCACTTCTGCCATAAAGGTCTGATTTTTGCAGTCTCCTCTGAACAGCTTATGTTGAGATATTTCTGGTACTCAATCTCTGTAAAGCATTTATGTAGTCTCTAATTTGAGCTGCTATTAAATTGTGGTCTCTGAGTGTGACAACTCAACAAACTTAACCTCTGCAGCAGAGGTACCTCTTGGTATTCCTTTCCTGGGGCAGTCCTCAAAAACACCAGTTATATCATCAGGGGCATTGCTAGGAAAAACATTCAGGGCCTGGGCCCCTGATGTTTTGTCCCAGGCCCCGAATGTCCTGCCTGCCTGCTAAATATAACTGTATTGCCGTCTTTAGGACAGCAATATAATTGAATTGAATGTACTTGCAGAGCTGAAGGACCCGTGATGACATCATAGGTCATCTGACCAGTAAAACCGGAAGTGGTTGAGAAGGACCTGCGATGATGTCATCATCATGTGTCCTGGGGAACTTCATAAGGAGAGGTAATTGAAGGGAGAGGCAGAGCAATGCTGGGACTTATGGTTATTTAGCTGGGACTGTATGTTAGGGATGAAGGGAGGGATGTTATTTACATGGGACTGTATATTGGAGGTGGCTGGGGAGGGGGTCATTTTATTTCCATGGGACTGTATGTTGATGGTGGCTGTGCGAGGGAGTGATGTTACTTAGGCTAGTTTCACACTAGCAGCAAGGGACTCCGGCAGGCTGTTCTGGCAGGTGAACAGCCTGTCGGATCCGTGCTGCCGCTAGTGCACGCGTGCCCCCGGACTACCTCTCCGGCCCCATTGACTTTAATGGGGCGGGCCAGAGTTCCGGATGCAGCACGGCAGACAAGTCAATGGGGCCGGAGCGGAAGTCCAGGGACACACGTACACTAGCGGCAGCACGGATCCGACAGGCTTTTCACCCGCCAGAACAGCCTGCCAGGGTTCCTTGCTGCTAGTGTGAAAGTACCCTTACATGGGACTGAATGTTGGAGGGGGCAGGGTGATGTTATTTATATGGGACTGTATGTTGAAGGCGGCTGTGGGAGGGGATGATTTTATTTACATGGGACTGTATGTTGGAGGTGGCTGTGGGAGGGATTGATGTTATTTACATGGGACTTCATTTCGGAGGGGGCTGGGGGAGGCAGTAATGTTATTTACATGGGACTGTATGTCGGAGAGGGCTGGGGGAGGCAGTGATGTTATTTACATGGGACTGAATGTTGAGGGGGGATGTTTACATGGTATTGCATGCTGCAGGCGGCTGGGGAGAGGTGATATTATTTACATGGGACTGTATATTGGAGGGGGATGGAGAGATGGTGTGATGGTATTTACATGGGACTATATGACGGAGGGAGGGAAATAGTATTATTTACATGGGACTATGTATTGGAGGGGCTCAAGGGAGTTGAGTGATGTTATTTAGATGGGGCTGTATTTTGGGGGGGCAAGAGAGATAGTGTGATGTTATTTACATGGGACTGTATAGTGGAGGGAGGAATATAACTACAGGGGGCATTGCAGGGGGCATTATAAATACTGGGGGCACTTCAGGGTGAGCATTATAACAGTAAGAGGCAGTATAAATACTGGGTGCACTTTAGGGGTATTATAAATCCAGGGGACATTATATGTGTTATATTAATACAGAGGGGTCTGTAGAAGGGGCATTTAGATCTGCCTTATTTCTGCTAAGAGCACTATAGGGGGCTTATTCCTACTGAGGGGTCTGTAGATAGGGGGCCCTATTTCTACCGGAGGCTCTGTGAGGGTATTATTAATACTGGAGGGCTCTTCTACTAATGGAGGCACTCTTGGGGAGCATTATCATGGTTGGGGGGATTGTAAGGGGCAGTATTACTAATGGGGGCATTCTAGAAGGGAATTACTATTGGTGGGACTTGGAGGAGTACTATTACTATGGGGGCACTAATATTTTTTCAGGATAGTATTTGGGGGTATTGAGGAGCACAGCGAGCATCAGGATAACACTGTGGGGACTCCAGGTTGGGGGATGATGGTAGAAATGTGAGGAAGCTAAGATGTCTGTGTGTCACACTCTGCAGAGACGAGGCGCGGCTGAGAAGTTATATGAACCAGATGGAGAAGATGATGACAGAGAAGATCTACATGGGAGGAGTCATCATCTGGGAGGCCCTGGATGTGACAGGTATGTGCTGCTGTTTAGCAAGTACAGAAAAGTGCGGGGGGAGGATTGATTTAAAGGAACTGGGCCATATTCATTGGGGCTTGGGCCCCAGATCTTTTGAGACCCTAGGAACGCCACTGTTCATCATAGTGTTTGATAGTTTTCATCACTGCACTCGAGGATACCTACAAAGTTCTTGAAATGTTTCAGATTGACTGATCTTCATGTCTTAAAGTAATGATTGACCTCGTGAAACTGAACAAGAGAATGCCAAGTGTGCAAAGCTGTAAATGGTTGCTACTTTGGGGAACCTGTTGCTATGCTACTTTGGAGAACCTGTTGCTAATTTGAGCTCTCTCTCTCTATATATATATATATATAGTACAGACCAAAAGTTTGGACACACCTTCTCATTCAAAGAGTTTTCTTAATTTTCATGACTGTGAAGGCATCAAAACTATGAATTAACACATGTGGAATTATATACATAACAAACAAGTGTGAAAAAACTGAAAATATGTCATATTCTAGGTTCTTCAAAGTAGCCACCTTTTGCTTGGATTACTGCTTTGCACACTCTTGGCATTCTCTTGATGAGCTTCAAGAGGTAGTCCCCTGAAATGGTCTTCCAACAGTCTTGAAGGAGTTCCTAGAGATGCTTAGCACTTGTTGGCCCTTTGCCTTCACTCTGCGGTCCAGCTCACCCCAAACCATCTCGATTGGGTTCAGGTCCGGTGACTGTGGAGGCCAGGTCATCTGGCGCAGCACCCCATCACTCTCCTTCATGGTCAAATAGCCCTTACTTTCAAAGTTTTCCCAATTTTTCGGCTGACTGACTGACCTTCATTTCTTAAAGTAATGATGGCCACTCGTTTTTCTTTACTTAGCTGCTATTTTCTTGCCATAATACAAATTCTAACAGGAATTCTCAGTAGGACTATCAGCTGTGTATCCACCTGACTTCTCCTCAATGCAACTGATGGTCCCAACCCCATTTATAAGGCAAGAAATCCCACTTATTAACCCCTTAAGGACACAGCCTTTTTACACCTTAGGACCAGGCCATTTTTTGAAAATCTGACCAGAGTCCCTTTAAGTGCTGATAACTTTAAAATGCTTTGACTTATCCAGGCCGTTCTGAGATTGTTTTTTCGTCACATATTGTACTTCATGACACTGGTAAAATGGAGTCAAAAAAATAATTTTTTTTGCACCAAAAAATACCTAATTTAACAAAAATTTGGAAAAATTTGCAAATTTCAAAGTTTCAGTTTCTCTACTTCTGTAATACATAGTAATACCCCCAAAAATTGTGATGACTTTACATTCCCCATATGTCTACTTCATGTTTGAATTGTTTTGGGAATGATATTTTATTTTTTGGGGATGTTATAAGGCTTAGAAGTTTAGAAGCAAATCTTGAAATTTTTCAGAAATTTACAAAAACTCAATTTTTAGGGACCAGTTCACTTCTCAAGTCACTTTGCGAGGCTTACATTATAGAAACCACCCAAAAATGACCCCATCTAAGAAACTACACCCCTCAAGGTATTCAAAACTGATTTTGCATACGTTGTTAACCCTTTAGGTGTTGCACAAGAGTTATTGGCAAATGGGGAGGAAATTTGAGAATTTCATTTTTTTGTCTAATTTTTCATTTTAACCCATTTTTTCCACTAACAAACCAAGGGTTAACAGCCAAACAAGAATGTATCTTTATTGCCCTGACTCTGCCGTTTACAGAAACACCCAATATGTGGCCGTAAACTACTGTACGGCCACACAGCGGGGCGTAGAGGGAAAGGTGCGCCGTATGGTTTTTGGAAGGCTGATTTTTATGGACCGGTTTATTTACACCATGTCCCATTTGAAGCCCCCTAGAGGAGAAACTCCCTAAAAGTGACCCCATCTAGGAAACTACACCCCTCAAGGTATTCAAAACTGATTTTACATACGTCGTTAACCCTTTAGGTGTTGCACAAGAGTTATTGGCAAATGGCGATGAAATTTGAGAATTTCATTATTTTGCCTAATTTTCCATTTTAACCCATTTTTTACACTAACAAAGCAAGGGTTAACAGCCAAACAAGACTGTATCTTTATTGCCCTGATTCTGCTGTTTACAGAAACACCCAATATGTGGTCGTAAACTACTGTACGGCCACACAGCGGGGCGTAGAGTGAAAGGTGCGCCGTTTGGTTTTTGGAGGGCTGATTTTGCTGGACTGTTTTTTTGGCACTATGTCCCATTTGAAGCCCCCCTGATGCACCCCTAGATTATAAACTCCATAAAAGTGACCCCATCTAAGAAACTACACCCCTCAAGGTATTCAAAACTGATTTTACAAACTTTGTTAACCCTTTAGGTGTTGCACAAGATTTAATGGAAAATAGAGATACAATTTCAAAATTTCACTTATTTGGCAGATTTTCTATTTTAATATTTTTTTTCCAGTTACAAAGCAAGGGTTAACAGCCAAACAAAACTCATTATTTATGGCCCTAATTCTGTAGTTTACAGAAACACCCCATATGTGGTCGTAAACCGCTGTACGGGCACACGGCAGGGCGCAGAAGGAAAGGAACACCATATGGTTTTTGGAAGGCAGGTTTTGCTGGACTGTTTTTTTTTACACCATGTCCCATTTGAAGCCCCCCTGATGCACCCCTAGAGTAGAAACTCCAAAAAAGTGACCCCATTTTAGAAACTACGGGATAGGGTGGCAGTTTTGTTGGTACTAGTTTAGGGTACATATGATTTTTGGTTGCTCTATATTACACTTTTTGTGCGGCAAGGTAACAAGAAATAGCTTTTTTGGCACCGTTTTTTTTTTGTTATTTACAACATTCATCTGACAGGTTAGATCATGTAGTAATTTTATAGAGCAGGTTGTCACGGACGCGGCGATACCTAATATGTATACAATTTTTTTTATTTATGTAAGTTTTACACAATGATTTCATTTTTAAAACCCAAAAAATGTTTTAGTGTCTCCATAGTCTAAGAGCCATAGTTTTTTCAGTTTTTGGGCGATTATCTTAAGTAGGGTCTCATTTTTTGCGAGATGAGATGACGGTTTGATTGGCATCTATTTTGGGGTGCATATGACTTTTTGATTGCTTGCTATTACACTTTTTGTGACGTAAGATGACAAAAAATGGCTTTTTTTACACCGTTTTTATTTTTATTTTTTTACGGTGGTCATCTGAGGGGTTAGATCATGTGATATTTTTATAGAGCCGGGCGATACGGACGCGGCGATACCTAATATGTATACTTTTTTTTTATTTATGTAAGTTTTACACAATGATTTCATTTTTGAAACAAAAAAAATGATGTTTTAGTGTTTCCATAGTCTAAGAGCCATATTTTTTTCAGTTTTTGGGCGATTATCTTGGGTAGGGTATGATTTTTGCGGGATGAGATGACGGTTTGATTGTTACAATTTTGGCGTACATGCGACTTTTTTGATCACTTTTATTACCTTTTTTGGGAAGTAAGGTGGGCAAAATTTCAATTTCATCATAGTTTTTTATTTTTTATTTTTATGGTGTTCACCGTTCGGGTAAAGTAACATGACCGTTTTATAGATCAGGTCGTTACGGACGCGGCGATACCAAACATGTGTAGGGAATTTTATTTTTTTCATTTTTTATCAGTGATAAATGTGTTTTTTGATTTTTACTTTTTTTTTCACTTTTATTCACTTTTTTTTTGACCCAGACCCACTTGGTTCTTGAAGATCCAGTGGGTCTGATGTCTGTATAATACAGTACAGAACAATATATATTGTACTGCACTGTATTTTACTTACACTGAACAGATCTATGCCTTTCAGCACAGATCTGTTCAGCACCATGGACAGCAGGATGCCTGAGAGGCGTCCTGTTGCCATGGGAACCTTCCCCGTCTGCTCAGAACTTCGCAGACGGGGAAGGGTAAGGAGGGGATCTCTCGGCGGGCTGTCTGGGGGCTCTCTCCCTCTCCATCGGGGGGCTGCAAAGGCACAGCAGCCCCCCGATGGGAGAGGGAGGGAGCTCCCTGCGCAGTTAACCTTTTCCATACAGCGGTCCGTACGGACCGCTGTATGGAAAGGGTTAAACGGCTGACATCGCATCGCAGATGTCAGCCGTTTATACCAGGGTGCCAGCAATGTGCTGGCACCCTGGTATACCCACTGAACACCAATGAATTTTCAAGGGGAGGCGGGCGGGGGATCGCGATCCCGCCTGCCGCACCGCCCGCCTCCCGCACCGCCCACACCGCCCGCAACCCTCCCCCTGCACCTCCCGCCACTATAAAAATCATTCGGGGGTGCAGGGGGGGGTGAATAAAACTTTTTTTAGGCATATAAAGTTTCTGATCCCCGCGGTCAGGGACCGCGGGGACCAGAAACTGCAGAAATCGCAGCAAACCGCAGGTCTGAATTGACCTGCGGTTTGCCGCGATTGCCGACATGGGGGGGTCACGGGACCCCCCCGCGCATTTAGCCTAGGTGCCTGCTCAATGATTTGAGCAGGCACCTGGTTCCGATCACTGCCGGCCGGGCGGCAGTGATCGGAACAACACATGACGTACCGGTACGTCATGTGTCCTTAAGTACCAGGACATCATGACGTACCGGTACGTCATGTGTCCTTAAGAGGTTAAGTGCTGATAACTTTAAAACGCTTTGACTTATCCAGGCCGTTCTGAGATTGTTTTTTCGTCACATATTGTACTTCATGACACTGGTAAAATGAAGTCAAAAAAATTATTTTTTTTGCACCAAAAAATACCTATTTTAACAAAAATTTGGAAAAATTAGCAAATTTCAAAGTTTCAGTTTCTCTACTTCTGTAATACATAGTAATACCCCCAAAAATTGTGATGACTTTACATTTCCCATATGTCTACTTCATGTTTGAATTGTTTTGGGAATGATATTTTATTTTTTGGGGATGTTATAAGGCTTAGAAGTTTAGAAGCAAATCTTGAAATTTTTCAGAAATTTACAAAAACTAAATTTTTAGGGACCAGTTCAGGTCTGAAGTCACTTTGCGAGGCTTACATAATAGAAACCACCCAAAAATGACCCCATCTAAGAAACTACACCCCTCAAGGTATTCAAAACTGATTTTGCATACGTTGTTAACCCTTTAGGTGTTGCACAAGAGTTATTGGCAAATGGGGAGGAAATTTGAGAATTTCATTTTTTTGTCTAATTTTTCATTTTAACCCATTTTTTCCACTAACAAATCAAGGGTTAACAGCCAAACAAGACTGTATCTTTATTGCCCTGACTCTGCCGTTTACAGAAACACCCAATATGTGGCCGTAAACTACTGTACGGCCACACAGCGGGGCGTAGAGTGAAAGGTGCGCCGTATGGTTTTTGGAAGGCTGATTTTTATGGACTGGTTTATTTACACCATGTCCCATTTGAAGCCCCCCTGATGCACCCTTAGAGGATAAACTCCCTAAAAGTGACCCCATCAAAGAAACTACACCCCTCAAGGTATATAAAACTGATTTTACATACATCGTTAACCCTTTAGGTGTTGCACAAGAGTTATTGGCAAATGGCGATGAAATTTGAGAATTTCATTTTTTTGCCTAATTTTCCATTTTAACCCATTTTTTCCACTAACAAAGCAAGGGTTAACAGCCAAACAAGACTGTATATTTATTGCCCTGACTCTGCTGTTTACAAAAACACCCCATATGTGGCCGTAAACTACTGTACGGGCACACAACGGGGCGTAGAGTGAAAGGTGCGCCGTTTGGTTTTTGGAGGGCTGATTTTGCTGGACTGTTTTTTTGGCACCATGTCCCATTTGAAGCCCCCCTGATGCACCCCTAGAGTAGAAACTCCATAAAAGTGACCCCATCTAAGAAACTACACCCCTCAAGGTATTCAAAACTGATTTTACAAACTTTGTTAACCCTTTAGGTGTTGCACAAGATTTAATGGAAAATAGAGATACAATTTCAAAATTTCACTTTTTTGGCAGATTTTCCATTTTAATATTTTTTTTCCAGTTACAAAGCAAGGGTTAAAAGCCAAACAAAACTCATTATTTATGGCCCTGATTCTGTAGTTTACAGAAACACCCCATATGTGGTCGTAAACTGCTGTACGGGCACACGGCAGGGCGCAGAAGGAAAGGAACGCCATACGGTTTTTGGAAGGCAGATTTTGCTGGACAGTTTTTTTTTACACCATGTCCCATTTGAAGCCCCCCTGATGCACCCCTAGAGTAGAAACTCCAAAAAAGTGACCCCATTTTAGAAACTACGGGATAGGGTGGCAGTTTTGTTGGTACTAGTTTAGGGTACATATGATTTTTGGTTGCTCTATATTACACTTTTTGTGCGACAAGGTAACAAGAAATAGATTTTTTGGCAGGTTTTTATTTTTTGTTATTTACAACATTCATCTGACAGGTTAGATCATGTGGTAATTTTATAGAGCAGGTTGTCACGGACGCGGCGATACCTAATATGTATCCAATTTTTTTTATTTATGTAAGTTTTACACAATGATTTCATTTTTAAAACAAAAAAAATGTTTTAGTATCTCCATAGTCTAAGAGCCATAGTTTTTTCAGTTTTTGGGCGATTATCTTAAGTAGGGTCTCATTTTTTGCGGGATGAAATGACGGTTTGATTGGCATCTATTTTGGGGTGCATATGACTTTTTGATTGCTTGCTATTACACTTTTTGTGAAGTAAGATGACAAAAAATGGCTTTTTTTACACCGTTTTTACTTTAATTTTTTTACGGTGGTCATCTGAGGGGTTAGATCATGTGATATTTTTATAGAGCCGGTCGATACGGACGCGGCGATACCTAATATGTATACTTTTTTTTTTATTTATGTAAGTTTTACACAATGATTTCATTTTTGAAACAAAAAAAATCATGTTTTAGTGTTTCCATAGTCTAAGAGCCATAGTTTTTTCAGTTTTTGGGCGATTATCTTGGGTAGGGTAAGAATTTTGCGGGATGAGATGACAGTTTGATTGGTACTATTTTGGCGTACATGCGACTTTTTTGATCACTTTTATTACCTTTTTTGGGAAGTAAGGTGGGCAAAATTTCAATTTCATCATAGTTTTTTATTTTTTATTTTTATGGCGTTCACCGTTCGGGTAAAGTAACATAACCGTTTTATAGATCAGGTCGTTACGGACGCGGCGATACCAAACATGTGTAGGGAATTTTATTTTTTTCATTTTTAATCAGTGATAAATGTGTTTTTTGATTTTTACTTTTTTTTCACTTTTTTTTAACTTTTTTTTGACCCAGACCCACTTGGTTCTTGAAGATCCAGTGGGTCTGATGTCTGTATAATACAGTACAGAACAATATATATTGTACTGTACTGTATTTTACTTACACTGAACAGATCTATGCTTTTAGCATAGATCTGTTCAGCACCATGGACAGCAGGACGCCTGAGAGGCGTCCTGTTGTCATGGGAACCTTCCCCGTCTGCTCAGAACTGCGCAGACGGGGAAGGGTAAGCACAGGGCTGAGGGGGGCTCTCTGGGGGCTCTCTCCCTCTCCCATCGGGGGGCTGCAAAGGCACAGCAGCCCCCGATGGGAGAGGGAGGGAGCTCCCTGCGCTGTTAACCTTTTCCATACAGCGGTCCGTACGGACCGCTGTATGGAAAGGGTTAACGGCTGACATCGCATCGTAGATGTCAGCCGTTTATACCAGGGTGCCAGCAATGTGCTGGCACCCTGGTATACCCACTAGAAACCAACGATTATACAAGGGGAGGCGGGCGGGGGATCGCGATCCCGCCTGCCGCACCGCCTGCATCCCGCACTGCCCGCAACCCTCCCCCTGCACCTCCCACCGGGCTAAAATCACTCGGGGGGTGCAGGGGGAGGGATACAGATCTATTTTAGGAATACTAAAGTTTCTGATCCCCGCGGTCAGGGACCGCAGGGATCAGAAACTGCAGAAATCGCAGCAAACCGCAGGTCTGAATTGACCTGCGGTTTGCCGCGATCGCCGACATGGGGGGGTCACAGGACCCCCCCGCGCATTTAGCCTAGGTGCCTGCTCGATGATTTGAGCAGGCACCGGGTTCCGATCACTGCCGGCCGGGCGGCAGTGATCGGAACAACACATGACATACCGGTACGTCATGTGTCCTTAAGTACCAGGACATCATGACGTACCGGTACGTCATGTGTCCTTAAGAGGTTAAACCTGACAGGGCACACCTGTGAAGTGAAAAACATTTCACGGGACTACCTCTTGAAGCTCATCAAGAGAATGCCAAGAGTGTGCAAAGCAGTAATCAAAGCAAAAGGTGGCTACTTTGAAGAACCTAGAATATGACATATTTTCAGTTGTTTCACACTTGTTTGTTATGTATATAATTCCACATGTGTTAATTCATAGTTTTGATGCCTTCAGTGTGAATCTACAATTTTCATAGTCATGAAAATAAAGATAACTCTTTGAATGAGAAGGTGTGTCCAAAATTTTGGTCTGTACTGTATATATATATATATATTTAGAGATGAGCAAATTTAAAAAAAAATTGATTTGCCAGTTTGCAGAATTTTTTGGAAAAATTTTGGTTCGATCCGAATATATTCGCAGCAAATTAAGTTAAAAAACGGCTATTTCCTGGCTGCTGAGAGCCTTTATAGTGGTGTAGAACACTGTGCCTTGTAGTAACACCCATAGGGAGTCTGCATTGGTAATGAAATAATATTGTGAGTCCGTATGACATGCAGATGACAGGCGTTGCACTTAGAATCACTGCACACTTCACTTATTTGGGCAGTCATAGGGGCCAAAACTGACCAAATAACTCAAGTATGAACTCAGCCTTACAGGTCAATGAGAGCGCCAAGAAGTAGCGCACTCCTTTTACACCGTCGCCAGCTGATTCCACATAGATGTCTACAGAATCTGTTCTATTAAACGCGAATACAAGTAGAGGCGCCACGGACAGAGTGGAGAAGGTGTCAGCAGTAAGTTTGTGTTGACGTCACTGATTAATTTGCCCTTCCTCTGATCAGAACAATAACCCACAAAAGACGGACCCTGTCTGTGGAGCATACACCTTCATTCGGTCAGCATTTGCTCAATAATCCATCAGTATTGCTAATGCCCAAAAAAAAAGGAGTGGATCTAAGGCTACTTTCACACTCGCGTTTGGTGCGGATCCGTCATGGATGTGCACAAGCGCTTCCGTTCAGATAATACAACCGCATGCATCCGTTTGTATTATCTGTAGCAAAGCCAAAACTGATCCATCTTGAACACCATTGAAAGTCAATGGGGGACGGATCCGTTTTCTATTGTGCCAGATTGTGTCAGTGAAAACGGATCCGTCCCCATTGACTTACATTGTGTGTCAGCACGGATCCGTTTGCCTCCGCATCGTCAGGCGGACAACAAGTGTTTTGGTGTCTGCCTCTGGAGCGGAATGGAGGCGGAACGGAGGCAAACTGATGCATTCTGAGCGGATCCTTATCCATTCAGAATGCATTAGGGCAAAACTGATCTCACAAACGGAAACCAAAATGCCAGTGTGAAAGTAGCCTTAAACAGAGATGACACATGAATGGAATATTTGCATGTCTTCTGTGTTTTCTACCCACTCCTGCTTTTGGCTACCAAATCATAAGCCAATTCTGATGGGACCATACAGGCCTTACAGCTGCTACACAGACAGGATCCGTTGTGCATCTAATTTTTACTTCGTTCTGACAAATAAGTAGAAAGGTCAAATAAATCATGATGTCAGCCAGACCGAAAGGCAAAATAGTGGCCCAGTCATGAAGTGGGGAGGGTGGGAACAGCATGAAAAGTCCACAGAGTGGACCTATGACATAGTGGTGAGGTGGAAGCAGCATGAGGAGACCATAGAGTGGCCTAATTACAGAGTCTGGAGGTGGCAGCAAAGCGGCAAGACGACGAAAGATTGTGGAGGTGGCAACAGCGTCAGGAGGCCACAGAGTAGCATGACGACGAGAGATTGTGGAGGTGGCAGCAGCATGATGAGGCCACAGAGTGGCACAATGACAGAGTCTGAAGGTGGTGGCAGCATCAGGAGGCCACATAGTAGCACACTGACAGAGTCTGGAGTTGGCAGCAGTATGAGGAGGCCACCGAGTGGTACAATGACCAAATCTGGAGTTTGCAGCAGTATGAGGAGGTTACCCAGTGGCACAATGACAGTCTGGAGTTGGAAGCAGCATGAGGAGACCACAGAGTGACTCAATGACAGAGTCTGGAGGTGGCGGCAGCAGCAGCATCAGGAGGAGGCCACCCAGTGGCACAATGAAAGAGTCTGGAGGTGGCAGCAGTATGAGGAGGCCACCGAGTGGCGCAATGACCGAGTCTGGAGGAGGTGGCCGCATCAGGAGGCCACAGAGTAGCACGACGATGAGAGATTGCAGAGGTGGCAGCAGCATGAGGAGGCCACAGAATGGCATGAAGACAAAGTGGGGAGATGTCAGCAGCATGAGGAGGCCAGAGTTGCATGACAACGATATTTGTAGAGGTGGCAGCAGCATGAGGAGGCCACAGAGTGGCCCAATGACAGAGTGTGGCGGTGGCGGCAGCAGCAGCATCAGAAGGAGGCCACAGAGTGACACAATGACCGAGTCTGGAGGTGGCGACAGCAGCAGCATCAGGAGGATACCACAAAGTGGCTAGGTGACAGTGTGGAGATAGCATCAGCAGCAGCAGCATCAGGATACCACAGAGTGGCAAGGTGATATAGCATGGAGATGGCAGCAGCAGCGGCATCAGGAGGATACCACAGAGTGGCAAGGTGACCAAGTGTAGAGATGGCAGTAGCAGCAGCAGTAGCAGAATACCACAGAGTGAGAAGGTGACATAGTGTGGAGATGGCAGTAGCAGCAGCAGCATCAGGATGCCACAGAATGGCAAAGTGACAGTGTGGAGATGGCAGTAGCAGCAGCAGCATCAGGAGGATACCACAGAGTGTCAAGGTGACATAGTGTAGAGATGGCAGTAGCAGCAGTATCAGGATACCACAGAGTGGCAAGGTGACATAGTGTGGAGATGTCAGTAGCACCAGCAGCAGCATCAGGATACCACAGAGTGTCAAGGTGACATAGTGTGGAGATGGCAGCAGCAGCATCAGGATAGCACAGATTGGCAAGGTGGCATAGTGTGGAGATGGCAGTAGCAGCAGCAGCATCATGATACTACAGAGTGGCAAGGTGACATAGTGTGGAGATGTCAGTAGCACCAGCAGCAGCATCAGGATACCACAGAGTGTCATGATGACATAGTGTGGAGATGGCAGTAGCAGCAGCAGCATCAGGATAGCACAGATTGGCAAGGTGGCATAGTGTGGAGATGGCAGTAGCAGCAACAGCAGCATCAGGAGGATACCACAGAGTGGCAAGGTGACCAAGTGTGGAGATGGCAGTAGCAGAAGCATCAGCATCAGGAGGATACCACAGAGTGGCAAGGTGACATAGTGTGGAGATGGCAGTAGCAGCAGCAGCATCAGGATACCACAGATTGGCAAGGTGACATAGTGTGGAGATGGCAGTAGCAGCAGCAGCATCAGGATGATACCACAGAGTGGCAAGGTGACCAAGTTTCGAGATGGCAGTAGCAGCAGCAGCAGCATCAGGAGGATACCACAGAGTGGCAAGGTGACATAGTGTGGAGATGAATAAATATTGGGACATCGACACAATTCTAACATTTTTGGCTCTATACACCACCACAATGGATTTGAAATGAAACGAACAAGATGTGCTTTAACTGCAGACTGTCAGCTTTAATTTGAGGGTATTTACATCCATATCAGGTGAACGGTGCAGGAATTACAACAGTTTCCATATGTGCCTCTCACTCGTAAAGGGACCAAAAGTAATGGGACAGAATAATAATCATAAATCAAACTTTCACTTTTTAATACTTGGTTGCAAATCCTTTGCAGTCAATTACAGCCTGAAGTCTGGAACACATAGACATCACCAGACGCTGGGTTTCATCCCTGGTGATGCTCTGCCAGGCCTCTACTTCAACTGTCTTCAGTTCCTGCTTGTTCTTGGGGCATTTTCCCTTCAGTTTTGTCTTCAGCAAGTGAAATGCATGCTCAATCGGATTCAGGTCAGGTGATTGACTTGGCCATTGCATAACATTCCACTTCTTTCCCTTAAAAAACTCTTTGGTTGCTTTTGCAGTATGCTTTGGGTCATTGTCCATCTGTACTGTAAAGCGCCGTCCAATAAGTTCTGAAGCATTTGGCTGAATATGAGCAGATAATATTGCCCGAAACACTTCAGAATTCATCCTGCTGCTTTTGTCAGCAGTCACATCATCAATAAATACAAGAGAACCAGTTCCATTGGCAGCCATACATGCCCACACCGTGACACTACCACCACTATGCTTTACTGATGAGGTGGTATGCTTAGGATCATGAGCAGTTCCTTTCCTTCTCCATACTCTTCTCTTCCCATCACTCTGGTACAAGTTGATCTTGGTCTCCTCTGTCCATAGGATGTTGTTCCAGAACTGTGAAGGCTTTTTTAGATGATGTTTGGCAAACTAATCTGGCCTTCCTGTTTTTGAGGCTCACCAATGGTTTACATCTTGTGGTGAACCCTCTGGATTCTCTCTGGTGAAGTCTTCTCTTGATTGTTGACTTTGACACACATACACCTACCTCCTGGAGAGTGTTCTTGATCTGGCCAACTGTTGTGAAGGGTGCTTTCTTCACCAGGGAAATAATTCTTCGGTCATCCACCATAGTTGTTTTCCGTGGTCTTCCGGGTCTTTTGGTGTTGCTGAGCTCACCGGTGCGTTCCTTCTTTTTAAGAATGTTCCAAACAGTTGTTTTGGCCAGGCCTAATGTTTTTGCTATCTCTCTGATGGGTTTGTTGTGTTTTTTCAGCCTAATGATGGCTTGCTTCACTGATAGTGACAGCTCTTTGGATCTCATCTTGAGAGTTGACAGCAACAGATTCCAAATGCAAATAACACACGTGAAATGAACTCTGGACCTTTGATCTGCTCATTGTAATTGGAATAATGATGGAATAACACACACCTGGCCATGGAACAGCTGAGAAACCAATTGTCCCATTAATTTTGGTTCCTTCACAAGTGGGAGGCACATATGCAAACTGTTGTAATTCCTGCACCGTTCACCTGATTTGGATGTAAATACCCTCAAATTAAAGCTGACAGTCTGCAGTTAAAGCACATCTTGTTTGTTTCGTTTCAAATCCATTGTGGTGGTGTATAGAGCCAAAAATGTTAGAATTGTGTTGATGTCCCAATTTTTATGGACCTGACTGTAACAAAACCTGAAAAATCAACAAACAACCCTGGCACACCAACCTGACCAAAAAACTCAGACAAGCTTCTAGGGATACTGAGCGGCGATGGAAGAAATCACACTCTAAGGATCACTTAACTACCTATAAACAATCCCTCCTCATTTTTAAATCCTCACTCGCTGATGCAAAACAAGCCTACTTCTCATCTCTCATATCTTCCTTGCCCCACAGCCCTAAACAACTTTTTAACACTTTGAACTCCCTTCTCCGTCCCCCAGAGCCCCCACCCTCTCCTCTCATCTCAGCTGAGGACTTTCCACATACTTCAAACAAAATATAGTCAACATCAGAGAAAGCTTCAGTGCACAGTCCCCACAGACCCTCTACATAACTGCTCAGTCCTCTTCTCCCAAAACCCACTTCTCCACCATTACAGAAGAAAAACTCTCCACTCTACTCTTCAGATCACTTCTCACCACCTGTGCACTTGACCCCATCCCATCCCACCTCATCCCTAACCTCACCACAGTGTTTATCCCAGCCCTTACTCATCTCTTCAACCTATCACTAACATCTGGTGTCTTCCCTCCTGGTTTTAAACATGCTACCATTACACCCATCCTCAAAAAGCCTTCACTTGACCCATCTTCTTTGTCCAGTTATCGCCCCATATCACTTCTTCCATATGGCTCAAAGCTACTTGAGCAACATGTCCATTCTAAACTGTCCTCTCATCTCTCCTCCTGCTCCCTCTTTGACCGGCTACAATCTGGCTTCCGACCCCACCACTCAACTGAGACTGCCCTCACCAAAGTCAGTCAGAACCCCAAAAATTTACTCTTTCCTCCTTCTCCTTGACCTGTCCTCTGCCTTTGACACTGTCGACCACTAAGGTCTGTTGCAAACTCTCTCATCTCTTGGCATCACTGACCTGTCCCTCTCCTGGATCATATCATGCCTCACAGACCGGACATTTAGCGTCTCCCACTCTCACACCACCTCCTCGTCTCATTCACTCTCTGTTGGTGTCTAGTGTTGATCACGAATTTTCGAATTGCAAATTTATATCGCGAATATAGGTACTTCGAAAATTCGCGAATATTTAGAATATAGTGATATATATTCGTAATTTTGAATATTCAAGATTTTTTTTATTGCGAATTTACGTTATGCAAATTGTTCAACTGCCGAGTAAAAACATGATTCCTCTTTGCTTCTTGCTTGTGGGCCAATGACTCATTGGCCCACAAGCAAGAAGCAGGGAGAAATCATCACTTTAAATGGGAAAAATGATGAATATTCTAAAAAACGAATATATAGCACTATATTGAATATATTAGTTTTTTCGAATATTCATAATATTATAAAACAAGAATATATAGCAATATAGCGAATATTCGGAAAAAAAAAAATTATATAGAGTAATTTAGCTAATATAGTGCTATAATCTTCTTTGTCTAATAGTTATAATTTTTTTCTCATCTGAAGTTCAGATTGGAAAAAAATGTAACTATTGAAAAAAAAAATTACAGCACTATATTAGCTAAATTGCTCTATATTTGTTTTTTTGTTTTTTATATTCGCTTTATTGCTATATTTTCTTGTTTTAGAATATTACGAATATTTGAAAAAACGAATATATTCGATATAGTGCTATGACTCATTGGCCCACAAGCAAGAAGCAGGGAGGAATCATGTTTTTACTCGGCAATTGAAAAATTTGCGATAAAAACTGCGAAAGAATTTTGCATTGTGAAAATTCACATATTACGCGATCATTACCTTGTCGATTTTTCGCGTAAAAAAAATCGTAGAATATAACGAATATTCGAATTCGCGAATATTCGACGAATATTCTACAAAAAATTCGTGAAATATCGCAAATTCGAATATGACCCCTGCCGCTCATCACTATTGGTGTCCCACTAGGCTCTTTCCTAGGACCCCTGCTCTTCTCGATCTACACTTTCGGCCTGGGATAGCTTATAGGGTCCCATGACTTTCAGTATCACTTTTATGCTGATTACACACAAATCTACCTCTCTGGTCCAGACATCACCACCTTACTATCCAAATCCCATAATGCCTATCTTCTATATCCTCCTTTTTCTCCTCTCGCTTTCTAAAACTTAACATGGATAAAACCAAATTCATCATCTTTCCCCCATTTTGCTCAACCCCCCCAACAGACCTATCTATCACGATCAATGGCTGCACACTCACCCCGGTCAACCAAGTCCGCTGCCTAGGAGTGACCTTGGATTCTTCCCTCTCCTACCGACCGCACATCCAAACTCTTTCCACCACCTGCCGCCTCCAACTCAAAAACATCTCCCGCATCCACGCTTTCCTCAACTTTGAGTCTGCGAAAATGCTTGTACATACACTCATCATCTCCCGCCTAGACTACAACATCCTCCTCTGTGGCCTTCCATCTAGCAATCTCGCACTCCTCCAATCTATCCTCAACTCTGCTGCCCGACTAATCCACCTTTCACCCTGTTACTCCTCTGCCTCTCCTCTCTGCCAAACCCTTCATTGGCTTCCCATTGCCCAGTGAATTCAGTTCAAAATACTAACAAATACATACAAGGTTGTCCACAGCCTGTCCCCTGTCCTTTCTATAATGAAATAGGCCACTAAACACTTTGCCACAAATAACTGCACAAGTGAAGTGCGTATATTTTTTTTCTTTCTGTACTGAAATAGGCCACTAAACACTTTTGCCACAAATAAGTGCACTAGTGAAGTGCGTATATTTTTTTCTTTCTATAATGAAATAGGCCACTAAATGCTTTGGCCACAAATGAGTGCACCAGTGAAGTGAGTATATTTTTTCTTTCTGTACTGAAATAGGCCACTAAACGCTTTTGCCACAAATGAGTGCACCAGTGAAGTGTGTATATATTTTTTTATTTCTGTACGCTTGCAACACATATAACTGCAGAAGTGAACTAAGAATATATTTTTCTTTTTGTACTGAAATAGGCCACTAAACGCTTTCAGCAGAAATAAATGCACCAGTGAAGTGCGTATATATTTTTCTTTCTGTACTGAAATAGGCCAGTAAACATAGCAAACTTTGCAGGAACCAGCAAGCTAGATTAACCTATTGCTCTAGCACTTTCCCACAGAGGAAGGAAGATGAGATGCCTTAAAGGGACACTGTCACCTGGATTTTACTTATTGAGCTAATAACATCACTACATCAGTCTCCACGATTTACATTAAAATATACTAGCATTACTGCCCTGTGTCTTGTCTTTTATTTTGTCTATAAAATCGGTTTTATTAATATGCAAAGTACCTCAATAAGGAGCCCAAGGGGACGGCCCTCCAGCAGTTGGAGCCAAGCCGCACCCATTACTTCAGAACCCAGCACCGCCCCACTGCAAATTTATTCACTCCTCTTCGCCGACGTAATGTTTGTGCAGCGCCCGTAATCCCGCGCATGCCCCCTGGGCCCCATGGACCCTGTGCGGTGTCCTGGCATCGGCCACACAGAAGTCATTGCGCATGCGCCAGCTTTGCTTGACCCGGAAAGGAAGAGCGGAGAGGCAAGACTTGTCGGGCAGGCGGAGGACAGAGGAGCAGGAGTGGCGAAGCTGGCGCATGCGCAATGACTTCTGTGAGGCCGATGCCAGGACACCGTGCGGGCGCTGACATGTGCATCCAGGGTGCATGCGTGGGATTACAGGCGCTTCACAAACATTACGTCGGTGAAGAGGAGTGAATAAATTAGCAGTGGGGCAGTGCTGGGCTCCGAAGTAATGTGCGCGGCTGGGCTCCAACTGCCGGAGTGACATCCCCTTGGGCTCCTTATTGAGCTACTTTGCATATTAATAAAACCGATTTTATAGACTAAATAAAATACACAGGGCAGTAATACTAGTATATTTTAATGTAAATTGTGGAGACTGATGTGGTGATGTTATTAGCTCAGTAAGTAAAATCCAGGTGACAGTGTCCCTTTAAAGGGAACCTGTCACCGGGATTTTGGGTATAGAGCTGAGGACATGGGTTGCTAGATGGCCGCTAGCACATCCGCAATACCTAGTCCCCATAGCTCTGTGTGCTTTTATTGTGTAAAAAAAACGATTCGATACATATACAAATTAACCTGAGATGAGTCCTGTCCTGGAGATGAGTCAGGGACAGGACTCATCTTAGGTTAATTTGAATACTTATCAAATCGTTTTTTTTTTACACAATAAAAGCACACAGAGCTATGGGGACTGGGTATTGCAGATGTGCTAGCGGCCATCTAGCAACCCATGTCCTCAGCTCTATACACAAAATCCCGGTGACAGGTTCCCTTTAAGTACCCCAGGGTTGCCAGCTATTGGCTGGTAAAGATTAGGTTGTGGATTCCCCATATGCCTGCCCTACAGGCAGACTGAAAAGGCCTATTTGGCAACGCTGGTCTCTACCTGCAGCTGAGTAAGGGCTGATGCACACGAACGTTGTTGTTTTGCGGTCCGTTTTTCACAGATCCGTTGTTCCGTATCTGAGTTTTTTTTCTCTGATTTAAATCCTCTTTCGTACCGTTATTCCACAAAACATATCTGTATGGTTTCCGCATGCGATCCGTTTTTTGCGGATCGGAAACAGAAACAGTAACTTATTAATCACCAAACACATGAGCAATATGGGCTGGGCATAGCATTTCTACAGTATGGATCCGGATGAAATACGGATGACAAAATACGGATGAAATACAGAGGACATATGGATGTGTTCCGTGTGCGTTCCGTATTTTTTGCGGACCCTTTGACCTGAATGGGGCCTCGGATAGTGATTTGCAGACAATAATAGGACATGCACTACTTTTTTGTGGAACGGAAATACGTAAACGGAATGCACACAGAGTACCTTCCGTTGTGACATTTTCTGCAGCTCATCTGACTGCCGATTGATGCCTATCATTGGGGTAGTGATTAGTGATGATCGAGCACCAAAGTATTCGGGTGTTTGGCCCGAACATATTGCTATATTCGTGTGCTCGGCTGAGCACCCGAGTATAATGGAAGTCAATGGGAGACAACCAGGCACCCCCTGCTCAAAAGAGGGGAGGGTGCCTGGTCCATTGGAAAAGGTCAGAAAGTGAGAGAAACATCACCGAAATTGATTGGGAGCAGCATGGGGACGATGTCTGGATGCATCTTGGACTGCCAGGTCGCTGCTGGGAACCATGTTGTCCGAGTTGTACGTTACTTTTACAGACTGACAAAAATACGCCCAAAAACCCCCCAAAAAATCTATTTTACATGAAAAATTGTTCGGAAAAATTCTTTCCTGTATATTCAATTGTATATAAAGTGCAAGTGCTTCAAAAAATTACAAACAAGAGGCACTCCAAAACAGCCTGTATATCACATAAAGGAGGGTCTCATTTACATTGTGGTACAATTGTTCAGGTAGTGGGACTCCTACACTCAAAGCCTAGGCACTAAGTGAAAGGGCTGCCAAAAATTACAAGGAAACGGCACTCCAAAACACCCTTTGTTACACATAAAAGAGGGCATCGTACACACCCTTGAAAAATTGTGATTGATGGCCTGCTGGTGACCCTCAAAAACATTTGGAGCAAGGGGCTGCTGATTTGACCATCTAAAACCTTAGGGGTGAGGGGCTGCTGCCGCATTGGTGACTCTAGGCGATTGCACGTCCCCGTGATGGCGACGATCCATTCGGATGTCTGCCCTATCAGCTTTCGATGTTCTTTTCTGCGCGTACCATGGTGATCACGGGTAATGGGGAATCAGGGTTCGATGCCGGAGAGGGAGCTTGAGAAAGGGATACCACATCCAAGGGAGGTCAATGGCTGAAATCTGATTGGCTGTTGTTGCCTTGCCACATTTTTTTCATAATTGTGAACCACCCAGAGAGGGTGAGTCAAGTTATTAAAGCACAAAATTCCAAGGAAGGCAGCAGGCGTGCGGCAATTACCCACTCTCGACTCGGGGAGGTAGTGACGATAAATGACAATACAGGACTCTTAAGATGCCCTGTTATTGGAATGAGTAATAAAAAATTACAGGGAATGTCACTGCGGTATTTTGGATGAGGAAACGTTATACAGGAGAGACCCTGCTGCCGCTTTGTTGACTCTAGATAACTTCTGCCAGATCGCACGTCCCCGATCCATTTTGATATCTTCCCTATCAACTTTCGATGTTTCTTTCTGCGCCTACCATGGTGATCACGGGTAACGAGGAATCAGGGTTCGATGCCGGAGAGGGAGCTTGAGAAAGGGATACCACATCCAAGGGAGGTCAATGGCTGAAATCTAAATTGGCTGTTGCTGCCTTGCCCATTTTTTCCAAACTGTGAACCACCCAGAGAGGGTGGGTCAAGTTATTAAAGCAGAAGCATCCAAGGAAGGCAGCAGGCGCGCGGCAATTACTCACTCCCGATTCTGGGAGGTAGTGACGATAAATAACAATACAAGACTCTTAAGATGCCCTGTTATTGGAATGAGTAATAAAAAATTACAGGGAATGTCACTGCAGTATTTAGGATGAGGAAACGTTATACAGGAGAGGCCCTGCTGCCGCTTTGTTGACTCTGGATAACTTCTGCCTTATTGTCCACGATCCATTTTGATATCTTACCTATCAACTTTCGATGTTCTTTTCTGCGCCTAACATGGTGACCACTGGTAACGAGGAATCATTGTTCGATTTCATAGAGGGAGCCTGATAAATGGCTACTGCTAATACTTCAAAGCAAGGCAGCATGAGTTGCAGGCCTGCAGGTGAGCTGACCCTGTAAAAGATTTTAGGTGCAGGCGTGCTGGTGAGCTGAACCTCTAAAACATTATATGCGAGGGCCTGCAGTTGAGCTGGCCCTGTAAAACATTATATCCGAGGACCTGCAGTTTAGCTAACCCTCTAAAACATTAGGGGCGAGGTCCTGCTGGTGAGCTGATGCTCCAAAACATTATATGCGAGTGCCTGCTAGTGAGCTGACGCTCTAAAACATTATATGCTAGGGCCTGAAGTTGAGCTGACGCTCTAAAACAATATATGAGAGTGCCTGCTGGTGAGCTGACGCTCTAAAACATTATATGCGAGTGCCTGCTGGTGAGCTGACGCTCTAAAACATTATATGCGAGGGCCTGCAGTTGAGCTGACGCTCTAAAACATTATATGCGAGTGCCTGCTGGTGAGCTGATGCTCTAAAACATTATATGCGAGTGCCTGCTGGTGAGCTGATGCTCTAAAACATTATATGCGAGTTGAAGGGGCTTGCAGTTGAGCTGATACTATTAAAAAAAATTAAGTTGAGAGCCTGCAGTTGAGCTGACCCTATTAAAAAAATTTGAGTGGAGGGCCTGCAGTTGAGCTGACCCTATTAAAAAAAATTAGAGTGGAGGGAATATATACAATCTGGATGAGGAGGAGGAGAAAACAAGATTCAACCATATACTCTTTTTTTTGTGGTGGAAAAGGTGCATGGGAATACACTACAGTAGATTGAGTACATTATAAATGATAGATTGAAATTGCCTTTATGTTTATCATCAGCTCAGCTCTCCTCTGGTGGAGTTGAGAAGTCAGAGGCAATCCAGGCCTTGTTCATTTTTATAAGAGTCAACTTGTCAGCATTGCCAGTGGACAAGCGGATACGCTTATCTGTTATAATGCCACCAGCAGAACTAAATACACGCTCAGACAAATCACTGGCTGCACAGCACCTTCAAGGCGTAGAGTGCAAGTTCGTGCCACGTGTCCAGCTTGGATACCCAGTAGTTGTAAAGCACTGAGGGATCATTTAGGATGCTGACACGGTCTGCTATGTATTCCTTCACCTTCACCATCTTCCAAAACTTTTCCCTCCTTGTACCACTAGGCCACGCATCAGGGTGAGGTTGATGGCAGGGTGTTATGAAAGTGTCCTATGCCTTGTAGAGTGTTGCCCTGCCTTTGTTGGAACTGTTGTATGTTCCCCTTTTCTCCCTTCCTCGGTTGCCTAAGGAAGTACAGACTCTTTTTGGAGCAATCTCTCAACAAGTGTTATCTAAAATGCGTATAACGCGAGGGTCGCGGGAAAGGCAGCCTAACATGAAGTCAGCCATGTGTGCCAGAGTACCAACAGGCAAGACGTCGATGTCGACATCAGGATGACTCTCCATCTACTCATCCTCCTCTTCTGCCCATCCACGCTGAAAGATGGAATTAAAGCAACTGTCTTCAGCTCCTTCTCCTCTTCATGGTCCAATTCACGCTGAGAAGACGAACTGAGTGTGGGCTGGCTATCACCCTGTGTAATGTCCTCCCCCATTTCCACGTCTGCCACATTCAGAGCATCGTCCATAATTGTGAGCAGCGATCGTTTGAGTAGACACAGCAGTGGGATGGTTACGCTGATAATAGCATTATCGCAACTAACCATCTATGTGGATTCATCAAAGTTTTTTAGAGTAAATCGTTTTTATTGGTATTTCAATAAAGCATAACAATAAAGTCATACATCTGATATTCTCCATCAAGAAAGCATTTGTACACGCTTATACAATAGGTTTGCTCCTAAAGCGTAGTATGTATATAGTTATTGTAGTATAAACATAGTATATTAAAGTTTACAACAAAAGACCGTAACAATTAAGGGGAACAGGGGGGAAAGGAAAAAGGGGGAAGGAAAGGAGGGGTCTTTAAGTAACATTTGGTGATGTCTTTTAGCATTGAGTGGTATACATTCATCTAAAATTTAGGGAGAGTAGTTAGGATTGTGGAGCCAAGGACCCCAAGTAAGTTGCTTAGATTTAGGAGAAATAGTCGTGCAAGATAATGAATTTTCATATCTACACGATGAGTTAACCTCTTGTATGACCTCAGCTAAGGTCGGCGAGTTTGGTTGCTTCCAGTGACGAGTAATAATCAGCTTAGCGCTAAGTAAAACATGCCCTATGATGTTCCTAAATACCGGGCATCAACGTTTTTTAAAACCTCACAGAAGTCTGATATCAATGCCTATGTAGAGAAAAAAAGGCTCCAGCACTCGTGGTAAAAGTTTTCTGGTCCCCAATTGATATCAATGCCCACTCCTTGCTTGTAAATAATGGCAGTTGATTCGAAAGGCGACGACCATGTTGCGCTGGTATTTCACAACTGCCCTCTGCTGCTCACAAAGCCTGGCCAACATGTGGAACGTAGAGTTCCAGCGCGTGCTCACGTCGCACAACAGTCGGTGAGCTGGAAGCCGCAAGTGCTGCTGCAGCGCTGACAGACCGGCTAAAGCTGTGGACGACTTGCGGAAATGGGCACACATGCGGCGCGCCTTCACTAGTAGCTTTGGCAAATTGGGGTAGGTTTTGATAAACCACTGAACCACTAAGTTTAAGACGTAGGCTAGGCATGGGATGTGTGTCAGGTTGCCGAGCTCCAAAGCCGCCACCAAGTTACGGCCATTGTCAGACACAACCATGCCTGGTTGTAGGTTGAGTGGCGAGAGACACAGCTTGGTTTGGTCCCTTATACCCTGCCACAGCCCAGCGGCAGTGAGCTGTTTGTCCCATAAACAGATCAACTTCAGCACGGCCTGTTGAAGCTTACCCACAGCAGTGCTACACTGCTTCCAGCTAGCGACTGATGGCTGACTGCTGCTGGAGGTGGAATTGGAGAAGGGGGCGGCGGAGGAGGAGAAGTGGGGGTTGAAGCCAGTAACATAGCTGCTGGCGGAGACCCTGATGGACGTAGGGCCCGTAATCCTTGGCGTGAGTAGCAACTGTGCCATCCCAGGATACGACTCACTCCTGGCCTACACAAAATTCACCCAGTGTACGGTTAGGGAAATGAAGCATCCATGGCCACCAGCACTTGTCCATGTGTCTGTGGTTAAGTGGACCTTCTCAGTAACTGCGTTGGTCAGGGCACAGGTGATGTTCTGGTGCTGGTGTAAGGCGGGCACGGCACACCGTGCAAAATAGTGGCAGCTGGGGACTGCGTACCAAGGGACGGCCACCGACATCAGGCTGCGGAAGGCCTCAGTGTCCACAAGCCTAAATGGCAACATTTCAAGGGCCAGTAATTTCGAAAGTTGCGCATTTAGTGCTATGGCCTGTGGGTGGGTGGGTGAGTATTTGCGTTTGCGTTCAAATGACTGTGTTATGGACATTTGGACACTGCGCTATGACAGGGAAGTGGATGTTGCTGTTGATGGTTTATGCGAAGGTCCAGGTGCAGGGCGAGGGGCATCCGGGCCTGCCCTTCGACAGGGGATTGGCCAGCAGTGCGTAACACAGGAGAAGAGGAGGCAGTGGTGTGACCCGCAGACCCAGATTGTGGACCCCGGCGTTCGGCCCACTTATTAGGGTGATTGGATGCCATGTGGCGGATTATGCTGGTGGTGTTGAGGTTGCTAGTGTTCACGCCCCGGCTCATTTTGGTACAGCATAGGTTGCAAACTACCACTCTTTTGTCGTCTGCACTTTCCTCAAAAAAGTGCCATACTGCGGAACACCTACCCCTTGGCAAGGTAGATTTATGCATAGGGGTGCTCGGTGTAACGGTTGCCAGCCTGTTTGGTGTGGGCTGACTTCTCCCTTTTGCAACCCCACTGCCTCTTCCAGCCTGTTG
Organism: Bufo bufo; assembly: GCF_905171765.1. Classification (NCBI taxonomy): domain Eukaryota; kingdom Metazoa; phylum Chordata; class Amphibia; order Anura; family Bufonidae; genus Bufo; species Bufo bufo. The sequence goes on from NC_053394.1 coordinate 247,352,914, forward strand.
CGGCACTGCGGATCCTTCCCCCTCTGTACTGCTGTCCTCGCTCGGCTTTTCACCTTCCCATGTTGGGTCAGTGACCTCATCGCCAACCCCCTCCTTTTCCACTTCCTCACTCTGCTCATCCTCCTGACTTGACCTAACCACAACGTCAGTGATTGGTAACTGTGTGTCATCATCATCCACCTCGTGAACGAATGATTGCAGTTCACCACCGTCATCTTCTTGAGACTGTGAAGGCTCAAAAGGTTGGGAATCAGGGCACAATATCTCAGGTCCCTCTTGAAGCGTGCTGGGTGTGAGGGCCAAATGTAATAGTGGCACTGGAAAGAGCTCCTTGGAATATCCGAGTGTGGGATCACTCGTTTGGCAAGCCTCTCCATGGTGGGAGGAAGGATGATCAGAGAGAGGATTCAGTTGACCAGACTCTTGGCCAGTGGCGTACCTACCATATAGGCAGACCACGCAGCTGCTATGGGGCCCGTGAGGAAGAGGGGCCCGCAGTGGAGGAGAGGCCCCGCCCCCTAATTTCTCCTGTTTATCTTTCTAAAGCTAAAGGACCTTTGATGATGTCATCACAGGTCCTGTAAGGGAACTGCACAGTGTAAAGTGTAGTTCCCAGGTTAGAACAGTACATCTGCCAGGACCTATGATGACAACATCTTCAGCATCACAGATCCTGCAGAATCTAGCAAAGGAACTGCACCAAAAATGGTGTAGTTCCTAGGTTTGAAAGGTACATCTGCCAGGACCTGTGATGACATCATCACAGGTCCTTCAACCCCTAACAGCAAGTATTAGACATTCACAATCAGCTCTGCATTGATCCATACAGACTGGAATGGAGTGGTAAGAGGAGATCCTCCACTTCTTGTCATTTACCCGCCCCCCCATGCCCTGTTTTTACTGTTTGCTCATGTATAATACTTCAGACAGGTACAGTGACCACTACCTCATGTACCTCCCACACAGTGACCATAATGCATAACTGACCACATATTTCTATAAACAATGCATCTACAGTATTATACCTTGTATGCCTCACATCTACAGGGAGTGCAGAATTATTAGGCAAATGAGTATTGTGACCACATCATCCTCTTGTCTTACTCCAAGCTGTATAGGCTCGAAAGCCTACTACCAATTAAGCATATTAGGTGATGTGCATCTCTGTAATGAGAAGGGGTGTGGTCTAATGACATCAACACCCTATATTAGGCGTGCATAATTATTAGGCAACTTCCTTTCCTTTGGCAAAATGGGTCAAAAGAAGGACTTGACAGGCTCAGAAAAGTCAAAAATAGTGAGATATCTTGCAGAGGGATGCAGCACTCTTAAAATTGCAAAGCTTCTGAAGCGTGATCATCGAACAATCAAGCGTTTCATTCAAAATAGTCAACAGGGTCGCAAGAAGCGTGTGGAAAAACCAAGGCGCAAAATAACTGCCCATGAACTGAAAAAAGTCAAGCGTGCAGCTGCCAAGATGCCACTTGCCACCAGTTTGGCCATATTTCAGAGCTGCAACATCACTGGAGTGCCCAAAAGCACAAGGTGTGCAATACTCAGAGACATGGCCAAGGTAAGAAAGGCTGAAAGACGACCACCACTGAACAAGACACACAAGCTGAAACGTCAAGACTGGGCCAAGAAATATCTCAAGACTGATTTTTCTAAGGTTTTATGGACTGATGAAATGAGAGTGAGTCTTGATGGGCCAGATGGATGGGCCCGTGGCTGGATTGGTAAAGGGCAGAGAGCTCCAGTCCGACTCAGACGCCAGCAAGGTGGAGGTGGAGTACTGGTTTGGGCTGGTATCATCAAAGATGAGCTTGTGGGGCCTTTTCGGGTTGAGGATGGAGTCAAGCTCAACTCCCAGTCCTACTGCCAGTTTCTGGAAGACACCTTCTTCAAGCAGTGGTACAGGAAGAAGTCTGCATCCTTCAAGAAAAACATGATTTTCATGCAGGACAATGCTCCATCACACGCGTCCAAGTACTCCACAGCGTGGCTGGCAAGAAAGGGTATAAAAGAAGAAAATCTAATGACATGGCCTCCTTGTTCACCTGATCTGAACCCCATTGAGAACCTGTGGTCCATCATCAAATGTGAGATTTACAAGGAGGGAAAACAGTACACCTCTCTGAACAGTGTCTGGGAGGCTGTGGTTGCTGCTGCACGCAATGTTGATGGTGAACAGATCAAAACACTGACAGAATCCATGGATGGCAGGCTTTTGAGTGTCCTTGCAAAGAAAGGTGGCTATATTGGTCACTGATTTGTTTTTGTTTTGTTTTTGAATGTCAGAAATGTATATTTGTGAATGTTGAGATGTTATATTGGTTTCACTGGTAAAAATAAATAATTGAAATGGGTATATATTTGTTTTTTGTTAAGTTGCCTAATAATTATGCACAGTAATAGTCACCTGCACACACAGATATCCCCCTAAAATAGCTAAAACTAAAAACAAACTAAAAACTACTTCCAAAAATATTCAGCTTTGATATTAATGAGTTTTTTGGGTTCATTGAGAACATGGTTGTTGTTCAATAATAAAATTAATCCTCAAAAATACAACTTGCCTAATAATTCTGCACTCCCTGTATATATATATATATATATATATATACACACACACACACACACACACACACTGCATATATTAAACAGTATTATAGATGCAATTTGTACAGATATATAATATATATTGCAGTGTACTGATATGTGAGGTACATGGTATAATATATGCAGTGTGTATAGATATATTGTATATACAGCAGTGTACTGATATGTTAGGTACGAGGTATAATAGATGGTGTGTACAGGTATATTGTATATACAGTATTGGATTGATATGTGAGGTACGAGCTGTAATTTATACCTCATACCTCACATATCAGTACACTGCTATATTTACTATATACCTGTACACACTGCATCTATTATACCTAGTACCTCACATATCAGTACACTGCTATATATACAATATATCTGTACACACTGCATCTATTATACCTCGTACCTCACATATTACACTACTGTATATACTATATATCTGTACAGACTGCATATAATATACCCTGTACTGCACATATCAATACACTGCTGTATATACTATATACCTGTACACACTGCATATATTATACCACGTTCCTCACATATCAGTACACTGCTGTATACACTATACATCTGTACACACTGCATCTATTATACCTCTTTTGTAATCCCAATCCGGCCCTGATGGCATAAATTATAAAACGCAGCAGCAAACATAGTTCATGGAACAAAGAGAGAGGCCTGGAATGGGTAGTGGGAGGGGCTATAAAAGGGGAATGGGGGCCCAATTTAGATTCTTGCTATGGGGCCCAGTGATTTCTATGTACGCCCCTGCTCTTGGCTACAGAGACTGAACTTGGTGGAAGAGAGGGTGGTGCTTAACTAACTGGAAGCATTATCTTCAGCAATCCAACCGACCAACTGTTCGCACTGGTCCGACTTGGACAGTGTTGTCCTGCGCCGCCCAGCTAAGTTGGACATGAAGCTGGGTACTGTGGATGTTTTTTTGTTTTTTCTGGTGCACTGGCAGCAGGCACAGATTCATTGTGCCCAGGGCCACGGCCTCTACGTGCACCATCAGCATCATGCCCACTTCCCAGTCCCTTAGTGCTCGCCTTCTTCATATTATTGGTTTTGTCACTAGATGTGGCGCAGATTGTTTTACAGTCCACTAAAGACACAGTTTTAGGATGCAGGACATTATATGTCACAGAAACACACACAATATGGACACTAAACTAGGCCCAGATTATTGTAATTTGCAATACAAATTCAGTTTTCAGATGCAGGACAGTATATGTCACAGAAACACAGAATATGGACACTAGATTAGGCCCAGATTATTGGAAATTGCCCTAAAGAAACTGTTTTTGGATGCAGGACAGTATATGTCACAGAAACACACAGAATATGGACACTAGATTAGGCCCAGAATATTGGAATTTGCCCTGAAGAAACAGTTTTCGGATGGCGTACTGTATATGTCACAGAAAGCCACCACACACTATGGACCGTAGATTAGGCCCAGATTATTGGAATTTGCAATACAAACTCAGTTTTCGGATGCAGGACAGTATATGTCACAGAAACACACAGAATATGGACACTAGATTAGGCCCAGATAGGTTAAATTTTCCAAAAAATAAAAATGTTTTCGGTTGGCGTACTGTATATGTCACAGAAAGCCACACACTATGGACCGTAGATTAGGCCCAGATTATTGGAATTTGCAATACATACTCAGTTTTTGGATGCGGGACAGTATATGTCACAGAAACACACAGCATATGGACACTATATTAGTCCCAGATTATTGGAATTTGCTCTAAAGAAGCAGTTTTCGGATGCAGGACAGTATATGTTACAGAAACACACAGAATATGAACACTAGATTAGGCCCAGATTATTGGAATTTGCACTAAAGAAACCGTTTTTGGATGGCGTACTGTATATGTCACAGAAAGCCACACACTATGGACCGTAGATTAGGCCCAGATTATTGGAATTTGCCCTAACGAAACAGTTTTCGGATGCAGGACAGTATATTTCACAGAAACCCACAGAATATGGACACTATATTAGTCCCAGAATTTTGGAATTTGCCCTAAAGAAGCAGTTTTTCGGATGCAGGACAGTATATGTCACAGAAACACACAGAATATGGACACTCTATTAGGCCCAGGTTAGTTAAATTTGCCCTAAAGAAACAGTTTTCGGATGGCGTACTGTATATGTCACAGAACACCACAGAATATGGACACTATTTTAGGCCCAGATTATTGGCATCTGCGGTACAGACACAGTTTTTTGATGTAGTTTATATTTATATTTATATTTTTCACTATATCTGGGCCTGACAACCACACAAGGTGTTGAAGCGCAGATCACAAAATTCATGGATATAACCATTGACACCAAAAATTTGGACAGATTATGGGAGAAAAATTGTTTTCTGCATTTTTATTTTTTCCCTATATCTGGACCTGACAACCACACAAGGTGTTGAAGTGCAGATCACACAATTCACAGATTAGATTCAGTTTCCATACTATCTTCTATAGCCTTGTAGCTGAAAAATTATTTTGTTTATACATATAAAAAAATTACCATACTTCCCAGCATCTATAGAGTACAGAACCCTACATTTTATATCAAAGTTCACAGCTATTCCATTGTCAATTTTCAGAGCTACAATGAGGAACAGAATCACCCCGTGCTGGTTAACCCCATACCACAATTTACTGAGCTAAAATGCTGAAAAGACGAGGTCAAATCTATTTGACTTATATATTAAAGTAACACATTGAACTGTGAGAAAAGTCATCCTAACACACTACTTACACATCTCAGCTTGACTCCTCTCTGCTTCCCAGAGTTGCCAGTCAATTGGGATATGCTGGAACATGAACTTATGCATCAAACAGTATGTGAACATGAAAATTCATGCAACTTCAGTGGAGGAAATTGTTTCCTTAAAAGATTCATGCTGACTGTAACTTCCCAATATTACGCCGCTAGGTTGATTCAACTTTTCTACAAGAACATATCAGTATTTATTCAGATGCAGAAAAGCTAAACAGTTTCAACTGATACATTACTCATTACATACAAAGGTATGAATAGTGGAAATATTCATAGGTAAGTCAAAAAGATCTCCATGATCGAAAATAATAATTCTTGTAACCCCATGTTTAACATTAACCCTATAGTACTTTCACTATTTGAAGCCTTAGGCCTCTCATAAATGAGCATGTCCAGTGTGGAAAACGAGCTCCGTGTGGGAGGGTGATTTCCTGTTATGGACATAGCTGGTTTCACAGGATTGCATGGGCATTATAATGATTTATAATGCTGTATGTCTCTGCCTGAGTGTCTACCAATTAGAATTACAACATTATGTCAGTATAATTCTGGAGAACCAAGGTCATACAGAGACACACAGCATTATACAACATTATTATGCTGTGAGATCACATGAAACCAGCAGTGTCCGTAATGCAAAATCACACTCCCACAAGGAGCACGTTTTCTGCACTGGATATGCTTGTCTGAAAGAGTCCTTAAAGGGGTTTCCTGGTTTCATAATACTGACAGTCTATCCTAAGGATAAGCCAGAAATAGTTTGCTGAGTGTCACATTCTTTGCATTTCCACAATCATCTGGAAAGGGGCTGGGGAACATGCTGCAGCCTCTTCACTGTTTACTCTGCACACCGTCTTAATTAAGGCTGTGGAGGGTATTGTAGCTTTGTCCAATTCATGTAAATCCAAAAAACCTCTTTGAAGAAAATCATTTCTGTAATTGTTCACATTGTTTAACATTTTTCATCAGCCTTTTATTCCATTTAAAATTATAGCTTTCTTCAGCTTAAAAACATTTTTCATCACATAAGAAAAAAACACCAATTAAAACATTAAATCATTTTCTGGACTTTCCCTAATTAGGGGTAATGCACTGGGAGTAGTTCTCCACATGATCAACAGGATTTTTTTTTTTTATTACTAATGAATTTTTTCTTTATTATTTTTTGACATCTACAGTAGAAGTATGGCAACAAAAAAATATTTTTTTTTACTAAGCATTACTAAACTTTATAATACGTACATTTTAATTAGAGATGAGCGAATCGAAGTTGATAAAGTAGAATTTCCTCATGCTTCGTGGTAACAAATCACATTTTTTCTTAAAATGGCTGCTGCACATGTTAGGACATGGAGCAAAGAACTCTGGGAACGAGGGATCACCCACAATGCCATGCATGCAGCCAATCAGCAGCCAGCCAGCCCCTGTGATGTCACAGCTCTATAAAAAGCCTCAGCCAGCTTGGATTCTGCCATTTTCCAGTGTACTTGTAGTGCAGGGAGAGATGTGACAGGCACTAGGGACAGTACTAGGAAATACCTTATTGTGCAGAACAATCGATTTAGAAGTTCAGGGAAAGAATATTCAAGGTGTAGGGAAAGGATAGGGAGGCATTATCCACACTATAAAAAGAGAACAGGGGGCAGTAGGAGAGTATACAGTCTAGGTAATAGGAGCGATTCTATTAGACCTTGCTGCACTAATTAGGGATCCCCATTGCAGTTATACTGCTACTTTTAGGTTGTTTGCACTATATGATAGCTCAGTAATTCCAGCAAACCTTGCTTGTTATTAGGGTGCAAGTGCTGTATGATACAGTCATTTACGGGGTGTATTAATAGGAAATATATACGTAAGTCCTATTAGCCGTTCTACAGTGATTTTACATTGTTTTGCAAGTTTTTGGGGATTGTATTAATAGGAGAAAAATACATCTTGCCGTTCTGCGGTGAAGTTACATTGCTATACAGCCATTTGCGGGGTGTATTAATAGGAAATACCGTATTTTTCGCCATATAAGACGCACTTTAGGCTCAGGGAGTTCAGGGTTCTGTTAGCATAGGCTGGTGGACACAGCAAATCTACCATCAAGATTTGATCTGTGGGCTGAGCATTGTAGGGAAAGAGGTCAGGGATAAATTAGGAGGTGACCCTTCCCCCGTCTCTCGTCCAGAGCCTGGTTGGTGTGTATTCTGTTTAACTGTGCACGTCCGCCGTGACATTATAATCCGCCATACTGTGACCGCCATTTCTCAGTGTTTATGGGATGGCGTCAATTGAAGCACTGGTTGACCGCATGCAGGGTTTGTCCCTGGAGGTTGCGGATCTACGTAGTACGGTCACACAGTGTCAGAGGGTGTTGGCTTCAGGTACAGGTCAAATTGTTGGGGAGCCTAAAGTCGCTCTTCCGGAGAAATTTGCAGGGGGTACTGATGATTTTTTCCGTTTCAAGGAATCATGTAAATTGTACTTTCGTTTGTGCCCATTTTCATCATGTAATGAGGATCAGAGGGTGGGTATCGTCATGTCTTTGCTGAAAGGGGACGCGCAATCCTGGGCTTTTTCCCTGCCGCCCGGTTCTCTGGCTCTCCGGTCGCTGGAGGAATTTTTGAAAGCCCTGGGATTGATTTACGATGACCCAGATCGAGTTTCAATGGCAGAGTCAAAATTACGTAACTTACTACAGGGTAAACATACTGCTGAGGTTTACTGCACAGAGTTTAGGAGGTGGGCTACTGAGTCGGGGTGGAACGACCCTGCGTTACGTAGCCAGTTTTGTCAGGGGTTATCTGAAAGGTTGAAGGATGCTCTGGCTTTTCATGAATACCCTGATACTTTGGAAAATGCAATGTCTTTGGCGATACGTTTGGATAGACGTATCAGAGAGTGGGGTAAGGGTCCCTCTGTGCAGGGGATTCCTCCTGCGTGTAGTTTTGTTCCACCAGCTGCCCAGGGAGATATTGCTTGTTATTCTGGCCTAGGAGAGGAACCCATGCAGTTAGGTCAGATATCTTTCCATTCGGATAGTAGAGACTTTCGTAAAGCGCACAATTTATGTTTCTTTTGTGGAAAGAGGGGTCATTTTGTTTTTTCTTGTCCGTATGTTGAACCACAGGAGAGAGTGATAAAGAAAAAAGAAAAAGAAAAAAAAACCTCCCTCACACTTGGTGGTATGAATGGTGTGGTGGAGCAGACTGGTGTGCAAGTTCCCTGCAGTTCCCGTTTTCTCCTTTCAGCTATGGTGGCGCTAGAGTCTCGAAATGTGTTTGTTGATGTTTTTCTTGATTGTGGTGCTGGGGTAAATTTAATTGACTTTCTGTTTCTTCAGGGTTTGGGACTAAGTATTTGCACGTTAGAGAACGAGATTCGTGTTTTTGCCATTGATTCTTCCCCCCTTTCTCAAGGGAGCCTTACTCACGTTGTTCATGATATTCATTTAAGGGTGGGTGATTCACATACTGAGAGTATTTCCTGTTTCGTCATGAAGGATTTGCCAGCTCCAATAGTTTTGGGGTTGCCATGGTTGTCTAAACATAACCCAACTATAGACTGGCAGGCGAGACAAATCATTGGTTGGAGCAAGTTTTGTTCGGATAATTGTCTTGTCACATCTATTTCTGAAGTGTCCGTTACGGCCTTGCCTCAGTATCTCTCAGATTTTTCGGACGTGTTTGCGGAGGGTGGGGCTCAGGAATTGCCCCCTCATCGTGACTATGATTGTCCTGTGAATCTCATTCCGGGGGCTAAGTTGCCTAAGTCTCGACTCTACAACCTCTCTCAACCCGAGAGAGAGGTCATGCGAAAGTATGTCGCCGAGAGTTTGGCAAAGGGTCATATTAGACCATCTAAGTCTCCAGTGGCTGTAGGTTTGTTCTTCGTGAAGAAGAAAGATGGATCACTGAGACCGTGTTTGGATTTCCGGGAGCTGAATCGTATTACAGTCCGGGATCCATATCCCCTGCCTTTGATCTCTGATCTTTTTGATCAGATTGTTGGAGCCAAGGTGTTCTCCAAGTTGGATTTGAGAGGAGCATACAATCTGATCAGGATCAAGGAGGGGGATGAGTGGAAAACGGCCTTCAATACGCACGAGGGTTATTTTGAGAACCTGGTAATGCCTTTTGGGTTGACGAATGCGCCAGCGGTATTTCAGCGATTCGTCAATGATATTTTTCATCATTTGGTGGGGAGGTTCGTAGTAGTCTACCTTGATGACATTTTAATTTATTCTCCTGATCTGAAGACCCATCAGGATCATGTGAGACAGGTTTTGACGATCCTGCGGGAGAATAAGTTATACGCCAAATTGGAGAAATGTTTGTTTGCGGTGCAAGAGCTTCAATTTTTGGGATACATGCTTTCTGATTCCGGTTTTCGTATGGACCCCGAAAAGGTCCGGGCGGTTCTGGAGTGGGATCGACCGGTGAATCAGAAAGCTTTGATGCGATTTTTGGGGTTTACGAATTATTATAGAAAATTTATTTTGAATTATTCCACGCTAGTCAAACCTCTTACTGATATGACCAAGAAGGGCGCTGATGTCTCTGTCTGGTCGGATGAGGCATTGCAGGCCTTTTCGGCTATTAAGGAGCGTTTTGCGTCTGCTCCCATTCTGGTGCAGCCGGATGTTTCTCAGCCATTCGTGGTCGAGGTTGATGCATCAGAGGTGGGCGTTGGGGCGGTGCTTTCGCAGGGTCCTTCTCCTGGCAAGTGGGTCCCGTGTGCCTTCTTCTCCAGGAAGCTCTCGGTCGCTGAGAGGAATTATGATGTTGGAGATAGGGAGTTGTTGGCGATCAAGTTGGCCTTTGAAGAATGGCGTCACTGGTTAGAGGGGGCTTCTCACCCCGTTACTGTTTATACAGACCATAAGAATTTGGCTTACCTGCAATCTGCCAAGCGTCTGAACCCTAGACAGGCCAGATGGTCATTGTTTTTTACCAGGTTCAATTTCGTGGTTACCTTTCGCCCAGGGGTCAAGAACGTCAAGGCAGATGCCTTGTCTCGCAGCTTCCCTGGGGGAGGTGATTCAGAAGATCCAGCGCCGATTTTGGCGGATGAAGTGGTGGTCTCCGCTCTGTACCCTGAATTGGAGATGGAGGTGTTGGGAGCTCAGGAGGGGGCTCCTGGTTCGTGTCCCCCAGGGAGGTTGTTTGTTCCTGAGGGCCTACGATACAAGGTGTTCAAGGAACATCACGATACTGTTCTCGCTGGACATCCTGGTGGTAAGTCCACCTGTGATCTGGTGTCCCGGAGGTTCTGGTGGCCAGGTTTGCGTAAGAGTATTGAGAATTACGTGGCAGCTTGGTCTAAGGTTGCTCATACTCGACCACCTGGTTCACTTCTTCCATTGTCTATTCCATCTCGTCCTTGGACACATTTGTCCATGGACTTTATTACGGACCTACCGAGTTCCTCCGGGAGAACAGTGATTTTGGTGGTAGTCGATCGTTTCAGTAAAATGGCTCACTTTATACCACTAACAAGTCTGCCTAACGCTAAGACTCTTGCGCAGAATTTTGTGGATAATATCGTTAAATTGCACGGTATTCCTTCGGATATTGTCTCTGATAGGGGCACGCAGTTTGTGTCCAGGTTTTGGAGGGCGTTCTGCTCTCGACTTGGCATTCAACTTTCTTTCTCGTCGGCTTTTCATCCACAGTCGAATGGTCAGACGGAGCGTACAAATCAAAACCTGGAGACCTACTTGAGGTGCTTTGTGGCTGAGAATCAGGAGGACTGGTCCTCATTCTTGCCCTTAGCAGAATTTGCATTGAACAACCGTAGGCAGGAGTCCACAGGTAAGTCGCCATTTTTTGGCGCATATGGTTTCCCTCCTCAGTTTGGTACCTTTTCTGGGTCTGGTTCTTCCGGGATGCCAGAGGAGGAGAGATTCTCTTCTGCCTTATCCTCTATCTGGCGGGGGATTCAAGGGAATTTGGAGAGGATGGGTGAGAGGTATAAACGAATGGCTGACAAGAGACGTGTGACTGGTCCGGACCTGTGTGTGGGTGATTTGGTGTGGTTGTCCACTAGGAATATCAAGTTGAGAATGCCATCTTGGAAACTGGGTCCAAGATTTGTTGGTCCATATAAGATTTCTGCTGTGATCAATCCTGTGGCATTTCGACTTGATCTGCCGCAGACTTGGAGGATCCACGATGTCTTCCACAAGTCTTTACTAAAAAAATATGTTAAACCGGTGGTACCATCGCCATTGCCTCCTCCTCCTGTTCTGGTCGAGGGAAACTTGGAGTTCGAGATCTCCAGGATTCTCGACTCAAGAGTTCTGCGGGGTTCCCTCCAGTACCTGGTTCACTGGAGGGGATACGGTCCTGAGGAGAGGATGTGGGTTCCGGCGTCAGATGTCAACGCCAGCCGTCTGGTGAGTGCCTTTCATAGGTCCCATCCGGATAAGGTTGGTCCAGGGTGTCCGGAGGTCACCCGTAGAAGGGGGGGTACTGTCATGCCCCACTCTGACGATGTGCGGAGGTCAGCCAGGATTGCAGCACGAGTCTAGTATTTGTTTTGATGCTGTGCTGGATCCGCCTCGCATCAGGTGCACTGGGTGGAGTCATTAGTTTAAATAGTCTTCAGCTAAGGTGCTCTGAGCGGATTATACTCTTCATTGTGGTCTTGGAAGCTAGGATGGAAGGTTGGCTGTTTGTTCCTGCTCTCAGCAGATAAGTGTCTTTGGTTGTTTATGTCATCTATCCCATCCAGGTTCTGTGCGAGCTGGCAGCTCCTTTCTCCCCACTTCACCATCTCAGGGAGTTCAGGGTTCTGTTAGCATAGGCTGGTGGACACAGCAAATCTACCATCAAGATTTGATCTGTGGGCTGAGCATTGTAGGGAAAGAGGTCAGGGATAAATTAGGAGGTGACCCTTCCCCCGTCTCTCGTCCAGAGCCTGGTTGGTGTCTATTCTGTTTAACCGTGCACGTCCGGCGTGACAGCCATCCACATATGCCCCCATAACAGTGCCATCCACATATGCCCCCCATAACAGTGCCATCCACATATGCCCCCCATAACAGTGCCATCCACAGATGCCCCCCATAACAGTGCCATCCACAGATGCCCCCATAACAGTGCCATCCACAGATGCCCCCATAACAGTGCTATCCACAGATGCCCCCATAACAGTACCATCCACAGATGCCCCCATTACAGTGCCATCCACAGATGCCCCCATAATAGTGTCATCCACAGATCACCATTAGTTAAAAACCCACCAAAAGCACACCTTTTGGTTAAAAAAAAATGTATTATTATTTTTCTCCTCAAAAATCTAGGTGCGTCTTATGGGCCGATGCGTCTTATAGGGCGAAAAATACGGTATACGTATGTCCTATTAGCCATTCTGTGGTGAATTTTGATTGTTATACTTTTTGGGGGGGTTTATTAATAGGAAAAAGAATACTTCTTAATTGCCGTTCTGCGGTGAAGTTACATTGTACTATAGCCATTTAGGGGTGTATTAATAGGAAATATATGTATGCCTTATTAGCCGTTCTGTGGTGAATTTTGATTGTCATTTTTTTTTGGAGGGTGTATTAATAGGAAAAAATATATGTCTTAATTGCCGTTCAGCAGTGAAGTTACATTGTACTACAGCCATTTATGGGGTGTATTAATAGGAAATATACGTACATCTTATTAGCCATTCCGCAGTGAATTTTGATTGTTATATTTGTTTGGGGGGTTTATTAAGAGGAAAAAGAATATGTCTTAATTGCCATTCTGCGGTAAGTTACATTGTACTACAGCTATTTAGGGTTGTATTAATAGGAAATATACCTCCGTCCTATTAGCCGTTGTGGGGTGAATTTTGATTGTTATTTTTTGGGGGGAGGGTGTGTTAATGGGAAAAAATATATGTCTTAATTGTCATTCAGCGGTGAAGTTAAATTGTACTACAGCCATTTTAGGGGGTGTATTAATAGGAAATATACAAACGTCTTATTAGCCATTCTGCAGTGAATTTTGATTGTTATATTTTTTTTGGGGGGTTTATTAATAGAAAAAAAGAATACGTCTTACTTGCCGTTCTGTTGTGAAGTTACATTGTACTACAGCCATTTACTGGGTGTATTAATAGGAGATATACCTCCATCCTATTAGCTGGTCTGCGGTGAATTTTGATTGTTATATTTTTTTGGGGGGGTTTATTAATAGAAAAAAAGAATACGTCTTACTTGCCGTTCTGTTGTGAAGTTACATTGTACTACAGCCATTTACGGGGTGTATTAATAGGAGATATACCTCCGTCCTATTAGCTGGTCTGCGGTGAATTTTGATTGTTATTTTTTTTTTAGGGGTGTGTATTAATAGGAAAAAATACAGGGTGGGCCATTTATATGGATACACCTTAATAAAATGAGAATGGTTGGTGATATTAACTTCCTGTTTGTGGCACATTAGTATATATGAGGGGGGAAACTTTTCAAGATGGGTGGTGACCATGGCGGCCATTTTGAAGTCGGCCATTTTGAATCCAACTTTAGTTTTTTCAATAGGAAGAGGGTCATGTGACACATCAAACTTATTGGGAATTTCACACAAAAAACAATGGTGTGCTTGGTTTTAACGTAACTTTATTCTTTCATGAGTTATTTACAAGTTTCTCTTTGTTTACAGCCATTGACATGTCGCCGAGGTTAACACGTGAGGAGCGGATAGAAATTGTGTTGATGTCTGGTGAACGCAGTAACCGGGTCATTGCAGCAGATTTCAATGCAAGACACCCTACGAGACCACCCATCTCCCATGCTACAGTTAGCAAACTGCTTGCTAAGTTTCGTGAAACTGGTTCAGTGTTGGATTTGCCAAAATGTGGACGCATGAAATCTGTCTCTAATGAAGAAACATCAGTGGCTGTCCTAGCTTCATTCAGCAAGAGCCCACAGCGTAGCACTCGCTGCATGTCACTGGAGAGTGGCATTAGTCGAACATCCCTTTGGCGGATATTAGCTACTCACAAATGGCACCCTTACAAACTCCAGCTACTGCAGCATCTCAATGAGGATGACCCAGATCGGCACACTGAATTTGCAGAATGGGCAAAACAAAAATTGGAACAGGACCCTCAGTTTACGCAGAAGTTTTTGTTCAGTGATGAGGCAAACTTTTATGTGAATGGTGAAGTTAACAAACAAAACCACCGCTATTGGTCTGACACTAACCCACATTGGATAGATCCCTCCAAGACTGTTGGAACAAAAAAATTGATGGTATGGTGTGGTATATGGGGTACAAAGATAGTGGGGCCATTCTTCATTAATAGAAACCTCAAGGCCACTGGATATGCGAAATTGCTACTGTCACAGCCAGACAGCTGAGAAGCGCTCACAGGAGCTTCTCAGATCCTCCTCCTTGAATTTCTTTGTTTTGGTTTAGTTTCTCATCTCGTTAGTCTATCTCAGCTGTCATGCAGTCAGACTGATCGCTACCCTTTAAGTTCCTCCCCATAATGCAGTAGTGTGCGGCTGATACAACTTCCTGGAGTTGCATGCTGTTGTTTGTTCTTTGTTTTGGTTTAGTTTCTCATCTCGTTAGTCTATCTCAGCTGTCATGCAGTCAGACTGATCGCTACCCTTTAAGTTCCTCCCCATAATGCAGTAGTGTGCGGCTGATACAACTTCCTGGAGTTGCATGCTGTTCCCAGTTCCCAGTTCCCAGTTCCCAGTCCTCAGTCCTCAGTCGTCTGCAGATAAGTGCTGTTTATGTTTTTATGTTTTTGTCTTTTCTGGATCCAGGTGACCCTGACTCCCTCCGTGTCAGTGTAGGGAGCCGGTGGTCGAGTCCCTTCACTATTGTAGGGTCTTCAGGTAATAGATAGCCGAGGAACGTGGATATGCGGCCATCCACCTTTGGGGTGTTCGCATAGGCTGAGCAGTGAGGGAGAGCGGCAGCTCTATTGCAGGGGTCTCCCTTTGTTCCTTAGTTGTGGATCCAGAGAGACATTGTTTATATGGTATTGTCTTGTTTCCTGAACACCATCCGTGACATTATCAGCCGCCAAAACCGTCTCAAGCATGGATCCGGTTTCACTTTTGGCTGAACGCCTCCAGGGTCTTTCATTGGAGGTAGCTGATCTCCGTAGGATTTTTTCTCAGTTTCAAGTGACCGGTTCAGCTTGCGTTCATGGAGTTTGTGCTGAGCCCAAGGTCTCGCTCCCGGATACGTTCTCTGGGGGTAGTGAGAATTTTGTGCGTTTTAAAGAGGCTTGCAAACTCCATTTTCGCCTTCTTCCCCATTCTTCTGGTGATGAAGAACGGAGGGTGGGGATCATTGTATCGCTGCTCAGGGGTAACGCTCAGTCTTGGGCCTTTTCGCTACCGGAGGGGGCACGGCCCCTCCGCTCAGTGGATGAATTCTTTTTAGCCCTGGGTCAGATATATGATGATCCGGATCGTATTGCTCTGGCTGAGTCTAGACTACGTCTGTTATGCCAGGGTAAACAATCCGCAGAGATATACTGCTCCGAATTTCGGAGATGGGCAGCTGATACTGGTTGGAATGATGCTGCACTCCGAAGTCAATTTTGCCATGGTCTTTCAGAGGGATTGAAAGATGCATTTTCCTTTCATGAGAGGCCTATCTCCTTGGACTCTGCTATGTCTCAGGCCGTTCGTATTGACAGGCGTCTTAGAGAGAGACGAGAGATCTCTCCTTCCTGTCCTACTCAGTCTCGGAACAGTGCAGCGGTCTCATTCTGTGCGCAGGAGTCTCAGTCGCTGTCAGCCCTTTCTGAGCAGGAGCCCATGCAGCTGGGGTTGATTGCCTCTGACAATAGAAGATTCAGCCCGCATGGGAGGGTTTGTTTTTGTTGTGGAGGTATAAATCAGTTGGCAAATGTTTGTCCCTCAAGGAGATTCAGGCAGTTTTCTGGGAGTAATAAAGAGACAAAAAGGAAAAAATCTTTTAAAAATGTTCCGTCTGTTACTATTGGCAGGGTTCAGGCGGAAATTGAAGGTTTTCCGTTTGCTTGTAGTTCCCGTTTTGTCCTGCCTGCTAGGGTGGCGCTAGAGAGCAAGAGCATTTTTTGTGAGATTTTTGTGGATAGTGGAGCAGCTGTCAACCTCATTGATAATCAATTTGCAATAACTCATGGTTTCCAGGTATGCACTTTGGGAAGGGATATTCCTGTTTTTGCTATTGATTCAGCTCCACTTTCTCAGAAATCATTAAAGGGCATAGTTCACAATATCCGTTTAATTGTGACTGATGCTAATGTTGAGGATGTGTCATGTTTCGTCCTTAGCGGTTTGCCTACTCCTCTAGTGTTGGGGCTACCCTGGCTCACTAAACATAACCCCACCATTGATTGGCAAGCGAGGCAAATAAATGGTTGGAGTGACTTTTGCAGAGAGAACTGCCTCATAACATCTGTTTCTGAGGTTTCTACTAAGACTGTACCACCTTTCCTCTCTGAATTTTTGGATGTCTTCTCTGAGAGTGGAGTTCAGGGTTTGCCTCCGCACAGGGAGTATGATTGCCCTATTAATCTCATCCCAGGCGCCAAGCTGCCTAAATCTCGTTTATACAATCTCTCCCAACCTGAGAGGGTCGCTATGCGGGCTTATATCTCTGAGAGTTTGAGAAAAGGACACATACGACCCTCGAAGTCACCTGTTGCCGCTGGTTTTTTCTTTGTTAAGAAAAAAGATGGTTCTTTAAGACCTTGTCTGGATTTCAGGGAGCTGAACAGTATCACTATTCGTGATCCTTATCCGCTTCCTCTGATCCCGGACCTGTTTAACCAGGTTGTTGGGGCTAAAGTCTTTTCCAAATTAGACCTAAGAGGGGCATACAACCTGGTTAGGGTCAGAGAAGGAGACGAATGTAAGACGGCTTTCAATATTCCTGAGGGCCATTTTGAGAATTTGGTTATGCCTTTTGGTTTGATGAATGCCCCAGCCGTTTTTCAGCATTTCGTCAACAGCATTTTTTATCATTTAATGGGAAAATTTGTATTAGTGTATTTGGATGACATTTTGATTTTTTCTCCTGATTTCAAGACTCATAAGGAACACTTACGTCAGGTCTTGCTCATTCTGCGGGAGAATAAATTATATGCGAAACTGGAAAAATGTGTGTTTGCGGTTCCAGAAATCCAATTTCTGGGGTTTCTTGTCTCCGCTTCTGGTTTTCGCATGGACCCCGAGAAGGTCCGCGCTGTGCTTGAGTGGGAGCTTCCTGAGAACCAGAAGGCGCTGATGCGTTTTTTGGGCTTTGCCAATTATTACAGGAAATTTATTTTGAATTATTCCTCTGTTGTTAAACCACTCACTGATATGACCAGAAAGGGGGTAGATTTTTCTTCCTGGTCGGTAGAGGCGCGTAAGGCCTTTTCTAATATCAAGGAGAGTTTTGCTTCCGCTCCCATCCTAGTACAACCTGATATTTCGTTACCCTTCATAGTTGAGGTTGATGTTTCTGAGGTAGGGGTAGGTGCGGTCTTGTCTCAGGGTTCCTCTCCTGCCAAATGGCAACCGTGTGCCTTTTTCTCAAAGAAACTCTCCTCCGCAGAGAGAAATTATGATGTGGGAGATAGGGAATTGTTGGCCATCAAGTTGGCTTTTGAGGAATGGCGCCATTGGCTAGAGGGAGCCAGACACCCTATTACCGTGTTTACTGACCATAAAAATCTGGCCTATTTGGAGTCAGCCAAGCGTCTGAACCCGAGACAGGCCAGATGGTCTTTGTTCTTTTCAAGGTTTAATTTTGTTGTTACGTTCCGCCCTGGGGTTAAGAATGTGAAGGCAGATGCCCTGTCACGTTGTTTTCCAGGAGGTGGGAATTTTGAAGACCCGGGTCCCATTTTGGCTGAAGGTGTGGTGGTCTCTGCTCTTTTTCCTGAATTGGAGGCAGAGGTGCAGGCAGCCCAGTCAGAAGCTCCTGATCTTTGTCCTCCTGGGAGGTTGTTTGTGCCTCTCGCTTTGAGACACAAGATTTTTAAAGAACACCACGACACGGTCCTTGCTGGGCACCCGGGTGCAAGAGCCACACTGGATCTCATCGCTCAGAGATTCTGGTGGCCTGCGCTTCGTAAGTCGGTTGAGGGTTTTGTGGCAGCTTGCGAGACTTGCGCTCGTGCCAAGGTCCCTCATTCACGGCCATCAGGTCCTCTCCTTCCTTTGCCCATTCCTTCCCGTCCTTGGACACATCTGTCCATGGACTTCATAACGGACTTGCCTCGTTCCTCGGGGAAGTCTGTGATTCTGGTGGTGGTGGACCGTTTTAGCAAAATGGTGCATTTTATCCCTTTCCCTTGTTTGCCCAATGCTAAGACGCTGGCGCAGGCATTTATTGACCACATTGTCAAATTGCATGGGATTCCTTCAGACATAGTCTCTGATAGGGGCACGCAGTTTGTTTCCAGATTCTGGAAGGCTTTCTGTTCTCGCTTGGGGGTTCGGTTGTCATTCTCTTCTGCTTTCCATCCGCAGTCGAATGGCCAGACAGAGCGCGTCAATCAGAATCTGGAGACATATCTGCGCTGTTTTGTGGCGGAGAATCAGGAGGATTGGTGTTCTTTTTTGTCCCTTGCTGAGTTTGCTTTAAATAACCGTCGTCAGGAGTCCTCTGATAAGTCACCATTTTTTGGTGCATATGGGTTCCATCCACAGTTTGGGACTTTCTCGGGAGAGGGCTCTTCTGGTTTGCCTGATGAGGACAGATTCTCCTCGTCTTTGTCATCTATTTGGCAAAAGATTCAGGATAATCTAAAGAGCATGAGTGAGAGATATAAGCGTGTGGCGGATAAGAGACGTGTGCCTGGTCCGGACCTGAATGTTGGTGATCTGGTGTGGTTGTCTACCAAGAATATCAAATTGAAGGTTCCCTCCTGGAAGTTGGGTCCTAGGTTTATTGGGCCTTACAAGATCCTGTCTGTCATCAATCCTGTTGCCTACCGTCTTGATCTTCCTCAGACTTGGAAGATCCATAATGTTTTTCATAAGTCCTTATTGAAACCTTATGTTCAACCTATTGTACCCTCGCCTTTGCCTCCTCCTCCGATTATGGTTGATGGAAATCTTGAATTTCAGGTCTCTAGGATTGTGGATTCTCGTCTTGTCCGCGGTTCCCTCCAGTACCTCGTTCATTGGGATGGTTATGGTCCTGAGGAGAGGATGTGGGTCCCAGTGACGGACATTAAGGTCTCTCGTCTCATCAGGGCTTTCCATAGGTCCCATCCTGAGAAGGTGGGCCCTGAGTGTCCGGAGTCCACTCCTAGAGGGAGGGGTACTGTCACAGCCAGACAGCTGAGAAGCGCTCACAGGAGCTTCTCAGATCCTCCTCCTTGAATTTCTTTGTTTTGGTTTAGTTTCTCATCTCGTTAGTCTATCTCAGCTGTCATGCAGTCAGACTGATCGCTACCCTTTAAGTTCCTCCCCATAATGCAGTAGTGTGCGGCTGATACAACTTCCTGGAGTGTGTGTGCATGCTGTTCCCAGTTCCCAGTCCTCAGTCCTCAGTCCTCAGTCGTCTGCAGATAAGTGCTGTTTATGTATTTATGTTTTTGTCTTTTCTGGATCCAGGTGACCCTGACTCCCTCCGTGTCAGTGTAGGGAGCCGGTGGTCGAGTCCCTTCACTATTGTAGGGTCTTCAGGTAATAGATAGCCGAGGAACGTGGATATGCGGCCATCCACCTTTGGGGTGTTCGCATAGGCTGAGCAGTGAGGGAGAGCGGCAGCTCTATTGCAGGGGTCTCCCTTTGTTCCTTAGTTGTGGATCCAGAGAGACATTGTTTATATGGTATTGTCTTGTTTCCTGTACACCATCCGTGACAGCTACATGATGATGTGTTTCCCTCTTTATGCACTGAAGCTGGCACGTTCCCTGAGTTTTTCCAGCAAGATGGTGCACCACCACATTATGGGTGTCAGGTCCGAGCATTCCTAGAGGAACAGTTTCCTGGAAAGTGGATTGGTCGTCGTGGGCCAGTTGAATGGCCCCCAAGGTCTCCCGATCTGACCCCCTTAGACTTTTATCTTTGGGGTCATCTGAAGGCAATTGTCTATGCTGTGAAGATACGAGATGTGCAGCACCTAAAACTACGGATACTGGAAGCCTGTGTGAAGAGTGGGAGAAGAGGATTGCATTGACAATCCAACACAATGGGCAGCACATTGAACACATTTTATAAGTGGTCAGAAACTTGTAAATAACTCATGAAAGAATAAAGTTACGTTAAAACCAAGCACACCATTGTTTTCCTTGTGAAATTCCCAATAAGTTTGATGTCACATGACCCTCTTCCTATTGAAAAAAACTAAAGTTGGATTCAAAATGGCCGACTTCAAAATGGCCGCCATGGTCACCACCCATCTTGAAAAGTTTCCCCCCTCACATATACTAATGTGCCACAAACAGGAAGTTAATATAACCAACCATTCCCATTTTATTAAGGTGTATCCATATAAATGGCCCACCCTGTATATGTCTTAATTGCCGTTCAGCAGTGGTTACATTGTACTACAGCCATTTACGGGGTGTATTAATAGAAAATATATGTACTTCCTATTAGCAGTTCTGTGGTAAATTGTGATTGTAATATTTTTTTTTGGGGGGGTGTATTAATAGGAAAAAGAATACGTATTAATTGCTGTTCTGCTGTGAAATTACATTATAGTACAGCCTTTTTTGGTGTGTATTATTTTATTTTATTCTTTTATTATACAGTATGTCAGACAGACATTACAGGCCCTTCAAATAGAATGGGCAGTGGCCAAAATGTTTCTGTCGCAGGCAGAAGTAGCAGCAGAAGAAGGGGGGTTGCCGCAGGAGTCGCAGCGAGAGGCCTGAACTCCCAGTGTCATCTAGCGGACGTGTTTTGACCAGCAACCCAGCGGTGCTTGAATGACTTCTTTGACTTCATCGCAAGTGACATCAGACACCCCCAGCCAAGAGTTGGTGGGTTCCTCTGACACAACGCTTAGTTGGCATGGCCCGGGAGCAGGCCCTGTGCCCCCAACTGTCCTCAACCTGCCTCTGTCCTTTTCTGTTCCCTGAGCGCGAGAAGGATTATATGCCATAGGCTCGGCTCCACTTTTCAGCAAGGACAAGCTACTAAAGGACAGTCAGCAGCTACTGCCCAGCCAAGATCTGGAGTAGACATCTGCTGCTTCCTCCGGTAGGCGGGCAAGTAATGATGAGGAGAGTCGCATGGGAGCTGATGTTGCGAGCGGTCAGGCTCCTGGCCCTGAGACCGTTAAGGGGGACATCAGTGACGTGCAGACAATACTCGATGATGATGATGTAGCTGATCGCACTTGGGAGCCGGGTGAATTAGTGGCTTCATTATCATCAGGAGAAGAGGGTGGCAGCTTGCCTGTGAGGAAGCGGCGGAGCCAGCAAGTCGCTAGCGTGGCCGGGAGTCAGCGGGGTGGCAGCATCCCGGACGAGGCTATTGAACTTGCGGATTGGACTGTTTATCAAACGGATTGAACTGCTGAGTCCGGAAAGAAGAAGGGAGGTGGAGAGTGTATTTATTTCAATAATGCTTGGTGTACCTCCACACAGGGGCGTAGCTAAAAGCTCATGGCCCTGGTGCAAGAGTTCAGCTTGGGCCCCCGTCTCTCAGTGCTTGTTGGCAAGGGGCAGGGGAGCACATATCCTGCTGCCTGAGGAAAACATTGAAAGGGCACCACCTCATGCCAAATTCTTAACCTAACCCCTTCCCTCCAGCCAGAGGTGTAAATTGACCAGTATGCACTTTCTATAATGCCACTGTCTTATGTGGCACAAGGGTCTTTGGGCCCCCTCTGGCTCCTGGGCCCGGTAGCGACTGCTACCTCTGCACCCCCTATAGCTACGCCCCTGCCTCCACAGTCATTGCTGAACAATATTGCTCCACTGATTTAGAACTTATGACACTTAAGTGTAGACCGTTCTACTTACCGAGGGATTCACAGTAGTGTATCTCACCGTAGTCTATATTTCTCCACAAGCTAATATTAAGCTGGCACTGTCCAAATTGCATGACATTACGAACAGTCTGCAAAATATCCATCCAGATGGAGTGTTCATCTTCGCGGGTGATTTTAACCAAGCCAATCTCAAAACTGTGCTCCCTAAATTTTACCAGTTTGTTAAATTCCCAACTAGGGGGAGAAATACATTAGACCGTGTTTAGCAAATGCTTATACAGCATCACCTGCCCCCCATCTTGGCAGGTCGGATCACATTTCTTAGTTTTTTTGCTCCAGCATACAAGCCTCTTATCACCAGGATTAAGCCTTCTTTGCATTAATCCTCCTCTTGTGTTAGGGTCAGAACCGACCCGTTTTCAGGTTTTGAATGTCTATAAGTATCACATAAATTTGTTTATTGCATCAAGATTTTTTTACTTTGTCAGGAACCTCTATTTAAACAATGTAATAGAAAAAGAATCCTTTTCACTAAATTATAAAATACTGTGGTGAAAATTAAGACGTTTATGGTATTAGGGTCAATTCTGACCCAGTTATAATATAGGATTATAGGACACTAATAAGTGCCAAAACTGAAATCCTAAACACTCTCTCTGCTTAGTAACACTAACAGCCAATCACCTCTTAACCCTGTGAGCTGTAGTTAGGGAGGGGCCAATCTCTTTGCCTGCTTGTCTGCTTCTCTAAATAAAGTAAATATTCTATTGAGGTTTACACTGCGTGCAGAATTATTAGGCAAATGAGTATTTTGACCACATCATCCTCTTTATGCATGTTGTCTTACTCCAAGCTGTATAGGCTCGAAAGCCTACTACCAATTAAGCATATTAGGTGATGTGCATCTCTGTAATGAGAAGGGGTGTGGTCTAATGACATCAACACCCTACATCAGGTGTACATAATTATTAGGCAACTTCCTTTCCTTTGGCAAAATGGGTCAAAAGAAGGACTTGACAGGCTCAGAAAAGTCAAAAATAGTGAGATATCTTGCAGAGAGATGCAGCACTCTTAAAATTGCAAAGCTTCTGAAGCGTGATCATCGAACAATCAAGCGTTTCATTCAAAATAGTCAACAGGGTCGCAAGAAGCGTGTGGAAAAACCAAGGCGCAAAATAACTGCCCATGAACTGAGAAAAGTCAAGCGTGCAGCTGCCAAGATGCCACTTGCCACCAGTTTGGCCATATTTCAGAGCTGCAACATCACTGGAGTGCCCAAAAGCACAAGGTGTGCAATACTCAGAGACATGGCCAAGGTAAGAAAGGCTGAAAGACGACCACCACTGAACAAAACACACAAGCTGAAACGTCAAGACTGGGCCAAGAAATATCTTAAGATTTTTCTAAGGTTTTATGGACTGATGAAATGAGAGTGAGTCTTGATGGGCCAGATGGATGGGCCCGTGGCTGGATTGGTAAAGGGCAGAGAGCTCCAGTCCGACTCAGACGCCAGCAAGGTGGAGGTGGAGTACTGGTTTGGGCTGGTATCATCAAAGATGAGCTTGTGGGGCCTTTTCGGGTTGAGGATGGAGTCAAGCTCAACTCCCAGTCCTACTGCCAGTTTCTGGAAGACACCTTCTTCAAGCAGTGGTACAGGAAGAAGTCTGCATCCTTCAAGAAAAACATGATTTTCATGCAGGACAATGCTCCATCACACGCGTCCAAGTACTCCACAGCGTGGCTGGCAAGAAAGGGTATAAAAGAAGAAAATCTAATGACATGGCCTCCTTGTTCACCTGATCTGAACCCCATTGAGAACCTGTGGTCCATCATCAAATGTGAGATTTACAAGGAGGGAAAACAGTACACCTCTCTGAACAGTGTCTGGGAGGCTGTGGTTGCTGCTGCACGCAATGTTGATGGTGAACAGATCAAAACACTGACAGAATCCATGGATGGCAGGCTTTTGAGTGTCCTTGCAAAGAAAGGTGGCTATATTGGTCACTGATTTGTTTTTGTTTTGTTTTTGAATGTCAGAAATGTATATTTGTGAATGTTGAGATGTTATATTGGTTTCACTGGTAAAAATAAATAATTGAAATGGGTATATATTTGTTTTTTGTTAAGTTGCCTAATAATTATGCACAGTAATAGTCACCTGCACACACAGATATCCCCCTAAAATAGCTAAAACTAAAAACAAACTAAAAACTACTTCCAAAAATATTCAGCTTTGATATCAATGAGTTTTTTGGGTTCATTGAGAACATGGTTGTTGTTCAATAATAAAATTAATCCTCAAAAATACAACTTGCCTAATAATTCTGCACTCCCTGTATTTTACCATTTTTTAAATTTGAAAATAAGAGATATGCTATCAAAAGAAAGATCTAAGGGGTCACACCAAAAATATTAAAACCAATCTTTTCAAGGATAAAGAAGCCTAACAAGGTAACCAAGAGGTAAGAAACAAATTGGATGATTAATAATTGTTCAGAGGGTATTTTATGGCTGATTTAAGACACGGGTCAAAACCGACCCGTTAACATCATGGATAGTAACAGAAAGCTAACATAAGAGGAGGGTTAAATCAGAGTTTGGCCTGAAGAAGCCACAATGAGACTACAGGATTGTTTTGAGGACACAGATTGGGATTTGTTTAAACAGGCAGCTACAAAGGAAAATCACACAGACTTAAACATATATGCCTCCTCTGTCCTATCCTATATTAAATTTTGCATGGACAATGTCACTGATACCAAAATCATCCGGACCTTCCCAAATAGGAAACCATGGATAAACAGAAATGTCCAAAACCTTTTGAATATGGTTGAGCGAACCCGAACTGCAAAGTTCGGGTTCGTACCGAACTTTAGGATTTTTGGACCCCGGACCTGAACGTTTCAGTAAAAGTTTGGGTTCGGGTTCGGTGTTCGGCGAGTTAATGGCACCTTTTGAAAGGCTGCAGAGCAGCCAATCAACAAGCGTTTAACTCGTGTGCCCTTAGAAGCCATCACAGCCATGCCTACTAATGGCATGGCTGTGATTGGCCAGTGCAGTATGTAACCCAGCGTCTATACAAGCTGGAGTCACGTAGTGCTGCACATCACTCTGCTCTGATTAGTGTAGGGATAGGATGCTGCTGCTGTGAGGGAGAGAATAGGACAGAATCTTTAATCAGAAGTGCTTGTTAACTCAGCGATCTACCTAGATTTTGTTTTGTGGGTGCAGTGCACAATCTTTTTACCCTGCCCTGAGCCCAGTGACCCATAAAAATAACTTTTATCCGTCTGTTAGTTAGGTGGGTGGCGGCGGCCATTTTATGCAGGTTTAGTGACCAGCACAGCATATGTGCATTTGTGACAGTCAAATAGAAGCTTGAAATACTGCAATTATATTCTTTGTTTAAAAAAATCACCCATTTTTGGCAAGACCCTACATCTGTAGCATTAGTCAGCGTGCAATTTAAGCTAGAAATACAGCAATAATTTTCTGGGTTTTAAAAAAACACCCTTTTTGGGCAAAATCCTAATTTTGCGCCGTTTGCTGCATCTGTCATTGTTAAAAACAAGCTTGAAATACTTCAATAATATATTGGGTTTAAAAAAACACCCATTTTGTGCAAAATACTCAATTTTACAGCCCTTGCTTTATTTGTCATTGTGAGATACACGCGTTAGATACTGCTGTTCTATTCTGTTATTTAAAAAACACCCATTTTGGGGCAAATACAAAATTTGCAGCCTTGTCTGCATCTGTCAGTGTAAGATACACGCGTTAGATACTGCTGTTCTATTCTGTTATTTAAAAAAAAAACACCTATTTTAAGCAAAGTACTTAATATTGCAGCCTTTGCTGCATCTGTCATTGTGAGATACACATGTTAGATACTGGTGTTCTATTCTGTTATCAAAAAAAACACCCATTTTGGGCCAAATACTAAATTTGCGGCCTTGTCTGCATCTGTCAGTGTGAGTTATAAGCTTGAAATACAGCAATAATATTCTGGGTTTAAAAAAACACCCATTTTGGGAAAAGTACTTAATATTGCAGCCTTTGCAGCATCTGACATTGTAAGTCATTGTGACATACACGCGTTAGATACTGCTGTTCTATTCTGTTATAAAAAAAAACACCTATTTTGGGCAAAAAACTTCATTTAGCAGCCTTTGCTGCATCTGTCATTGTGAGATACACGTGTTAGATACTGGTGTTCTATTCTGTTATTAGAAAAACACCCATTTTGGTCAAGATCCTATATTTGAGAAATATGAGGAGAGCGTAAAATAAGGGACGTGGCCCCGGTCGTTGTGCTGCTGGTGGAGTGGACCTCCTGCGAGTAGGCAACAGAACCTTCAGCAGCATGTGGTCAGGCCTAATGCGGGTCTACGAATGGTGAGGCCAGAACAAGTACAGGCAATAGTAGATTGGGTTGCTGACAGTGCCTCCAGTTCCTTTACATTGTCTCCCACCCAGTCTCCTGCTGAAAGTTCAGAGTTGGCACCTGCAGCCGATGTCCATCAGTCTTTCACCTCACCCCCTTGCAAATCAGCCCAGCAGTCTGAGTCCCAAGTCATGCAGCAGTCTCTTCTGCTTTTTGATGACTCTGCTAGCAGGGTTTCCCAGGGCCATCCACATAGCCCTGCCCCAGAAGTGGAAGAGATTGAGTGCACTGATGCCCAACCACTTATGTTTCAAGATGAGTACATGGGAGGACCACCGCAGCACATCTCGGATGATGACAAAACACAGGTGCCAACTGCTGTGGATTTAGAAAGTGTGCAGACCGACAAGGAGGGCAGGGGTGAAGACTGGGTGGAAGATGATGTGGAGGACGATGAGGTCCTCGACCCCACATGGAATCAAGATCATGATAGTGACCTGTGTAGTTCGGAAGAAGAGGCGGTGGTCACACAGAGCCACCAGCACAGCAGAAGAGGGAGCAGGGTGCAAAAGCGGAGCGGCCGCCCCCTAGACAGTACGCCTGCTACTGCCCACTGCAGCAAAGGACCGAGCACACCAAACCGAGCTCCAAGGAGTTCCCTGGCATGGCAGTTCTTCAGACAATGTGCTGATGACGAGACACGAGTGGTTTGCACGCTGTGCTATCAGAGCCTGAAGCGAGGCATAAACGTTCTCAACCTGAGCACAACCTGCATGACCAGGCATCTAAGTGCAAAGCACGAGCTGCAGTGGAGTAGACACCTCAAAAACCAAGAAAGGTCTCTGGCTCCTCCTGCTTCCTCTTCTGCTGCAGTCTCGGCCTCTTCTTCCACCTCTGGAGTGACAGTGCCACCTGTTACCCTGCAAATAGAGGATCTGCACGCAACACCACCACCTGGGTCACCAAGCATCTCCACAATGTGCCACGGAAGCGTTCAGCTCTCCATCTCCCAAACACTGGAGCGGAAGAGGAAGTACCCCCCTACCCACCTGCGATCCCTGGCCCTGAATGCCAGCATTTCAAAATTACTGGCCTTTGAAATGCTGTCATTCCGTCTGGTGGAGACAGAATTTTAAAAGCCCCACAATACGTCGTGCCCAGCCGCCACTACTTTTCCAGGCATGCCATCCCTTCCCTGCAGAACCAAGTCGGGGACAAAATCAGGTGTGCATTGCGCAAATCCATCTGTGGCAAGATCCACCTAACTACAGATACGTGGACCAGTAAACACGGTCAGGGACGTTATATCTCCCTAAGAGCACACTGGGTAAATGCAGTCGCGGCTGGGCCTGAGGCGGATAGCAGTTTGGCGCATGTCCTTGCACCACCGAGGATTTCAGGGCGCTTCTCTTTGCCTCCTGTTGCTTCCTCCTCCTACTCTGCTTCCTCATCATCTACCAGCTCCTCATCCGGTCAGCGTAACACCTTCACCACCAACTTCAGCACAGCCAGGGGTAAACGACAGCAGGCAGTTTTAAAACTTATCTGTTTGGGGGACAAACCCCACACCGCGCAGGAGCTGTGGACGGGCCTTGAACCACAGACCGATGAGTGGTTGGTGCCAGTGAGCCTCAAGCCCGGCCTGGTGGTGTGCGATAATGGGCAAAATCTCGTAGCAGCTCTGGGACTAGCAGGTTTGAGGCACATCCCTTGCCTGGCGAATGTGCTGAATTTGGTGGTGCAGAGGTTCCTTAAAAATTCCCCAGATATGTCAGAGCTGCTGCATAAAGTGCGGGCCGTCTGTGCGCGCTTTCGGCGTTCTCACCCTGCTGCTGCTCGCCTGTCAGTGCTGCAGCGTAAATTCGGCCTTCCCGCTCACCGCCTAATATGCGACGTGCCCACAAGGTGGAACTCCACCTTGCACATGCTGGCCAGACTGTGCGAGCAGCAGCAGGCGATAGTGGAGTTTCAGCTGCAGCACGCAAGGGTGAGTCGCTCTGAGGAACAGCACCACTTCACCACCAATGACTGGGCCTCCATGCGAGAGCTGTGTTCCTTGTTGCGCTGTTTAGAGTACTCCAACAACATGGCCAGTGCCGATAACGCCGTTCTCAGCGTTACTATCCCACTTCTATGCCTCCTTGAAAAAACGCTGCTGGTGATGATGGAAGAGGATGTGGAGGAGGAGGAAGAGGGGTCATTTCATAGGGTTTCCGAAAAGTCATTCACAAGTGGCTCTGAGGGTGGGTTCCTGCACCCACAAACGCCAGGTACACAATTGTCTAGCCAGGGCACAGTTCTGGAGGATGACAAGGTGGAGGATGAGGAGGAGGAGGTGGAGGAGGAGGAACCGTGTTCACAGCAGGGTGGCACCCAAACAAGCTCATGGCCATCACTGGTGAGTGGCTGGGGCGATACAAAGGACACAGACGATACACCTCCCACAGAGGACAGCTTTTCATTGCCTCTGGGCAGCCTGGCACACATGAGCGATTACATGCTGCAGTGTCTCAGCAATGACCGCCGAGTAGCCCACATTCTAACCTGTGCTGATTACTGGGTGGCCACATTGCTGGATCCCCGTTGCAAGGACAACATACCGTCCTTATTTCCCTCACTGGAGCGAGATCGTAAGATGCGTGAGTACAAGCACACGCTGGTAGACATGCTGCTGGTGGCATTCCCACCTGACAGCGGGGGCACAGTGGAAGCACAAGGCGAAGGCAGAGGAGGAGGAAGAGGTCGCCAATGCATCTGGGGCACCACCAGCACCTCAGAAGGCAGGAAAAGCTTTGTCAGCATGCCAGGACAAGTTCACGTTCATTAAAATGAACCAGGCATGGATCCCACAGGACTTGTCCGTACCTTGGGCAGAATAGACATGTATACCGGCCTTACCCAGCCATTGTTATACTACAGCGCAATTGCTCATTGTTGTATTTTGGATATTTCCCACTTTTTTGGAGTGTACCCTAATTAAAAAATAAATAAAAAAATAAAATTTTTATCTAAAAAACAGTGTTGGCGACCTCGTCCTCCACCACCGCCGCTTCCACCTACACCGCTATGTTCCTCGCCTCCTCAAACTCCTACTCCATAAGGATCTCCACCTCATAAATCAAGATTTTTTTTGAATGTCATTTCACTAATTTGTCTGTTACATTTTCGGGTGAAATTCACCAATTTTTGGGTGTGATATACCACTGCTATACCTAGTAGACAGGTAAAAACTTTTCACAAATTTGTCTGTTACATTTTCTGGTGAAATTCACCAATTTTTAGGAGTGATATACCACTGCTATATCTAGTAGACAGGTAAAAAAAAAATCATTAATTTGTCTGTTACATATTCGGGTGAAATTCACCAATTTTTGGGTGTGATATACCACTGCTATACCTAGTAGACAGGTAAAAACTTTTCACAAATTTGTCTGTTACATTTTCTGGTGAAATTCACCAATTTTTAGGAGTGATATACCACTGCTATATCTAGTAGACAGGTAAAAAAAAAATCATTAATTTGTCTGTTACATATTCGGGTGAAATTCAGCAATTTTTGGCTGTGATATACCCCTGCTATACCTAGTAAACAGGTAAAATAAATTCACTAATTTGTCTGTTACATTTTCGGGTGAAATTCACCAATTTTTGGGTGTGATATACCCCTGCTATACCTAGTAGACAGGTAAAAACATTTCACTAATTTGTCTGTTACATTCTTGGGTGACATTTGACCATTTTTGCCGTGATTAAACCCCTGCTCTGCATAGGTAATAGGCAATTACATTTCAAAAATTATTCTTTAATTGATGCGCGCCCCCTCCTTTTATTTAATGCTTAAACTTTAACAACTTGTCCCACATTTGCGCTTCAATAATTTGTCCCACTTTTCCGCTCGATCATATTTAATTTCAAAAAATTAACCTCCCTTGGATGTGATCTCTCTTTCTCACGCACCCTCTCCGGCGTGGAACCCTGATTCGCCGATAACCGTGATCAACATGGTAGGGTCAGCAAAAAAACATCGAAAGTTGATAGAGAAGATATCCAAATGGATGGTGGACGTCACAGGGACGTGCGATCAGGCAGAAGTTATCTAGAGTCAACAAAGCGTCAGCAGGGCCTCTCCTGGCTAACGTTTCCAAATCCAAAATACCCCAGTGACATTCCCTATAATTTTTTATTAATCATTCTAATAACAGGGCATCTAAAGAGTCCTGTATTGTTATTTATCGTCACTACTTAGCAAGTCGGGAGTGGGAAATTGCTGCGCGCCCCCTCCTTAACTTGGAAGCTTATGCTTCAATACTTTGTCCCACATTTCCGCTCGATTACATTTAATTTCAAACATTGACCTCCCTTGGATGTGGTAACCCTTTCTCAGGCTCCCTCTCTAGCCTGAAACCCTGATTCCCCGCCACCCGTGATCACCCTGGTATGCCGCGCGCCCCCTCCTTTTCTTTGATTTTTCCGTTTTAATAGCTTCTCCCACATTTCCGCTCGATCGCAATTAAATTTCATCCATCGATCTCCCTTGGATGTGCTATCCCTTTCTCACGCTCCCTCTCCGGCGTGGAACCCTGATTAGCCGCTAACCGTGATCCACATGGTAGGCGCAGAAAAAAACATCAAAAGTTGATAGAGCAGACAGTGGCGTGCCCAGGGTGTTTGGCACCCGGGGCGGGTTATTTCTCTAGCACCCCCCCCCCAATACTTGACCACATACCTCTTACATCCAGGGACATCTCCTGTCATGTAGACCTTCTCTTTCCTCTTCCCCTCCGTTAGACCGCCATGAGAAATTCTTTCAGCCGCATCTCGTCTCTACAGAGTTTGTAACACAGACACGTTAGATTTCTGAATTTTTCCATCAACCTCCCCATCCTGGTGTCCCCACAGTGTCATCCTGCTGTCACCCCCAATACTGTGCCCATTGTGCCCCCCAATGCCCCAGGTACTATACTGCTGAAAAAATTGTGACCCTAATAGACATAATTGGGGTCATTTATCAAACTGGTGCAAAGTAGAACTGGATTTCCAAAAGAGCTGTCAAATATGAAAGGTGGAATCTGATTGGTTGCTGTGGGCAACTAAGCCAGATCTACTTTACACCAGTTTGATAAATTACCCCCAAATGTCCCTATAGTGTCTACAGCATCTATAATGTCCCCTAGAGTGCCCCCAGTAATAATAACACCTTATATTGTGCTACAGGTAATAATCCTTGTATAGTGTCCCCAGAAATAATAGACTGGCCCCTACAGTGCCTCCCCAATAGAAAGGGCCCCACGCTGCCCCCCACACAGTAATTTCCCCCACACTGCCCCCACACAGTAGTGTCCACTACACAGTAATTTCCCCCACACTGCCCCCCACACAGTAGTCCCCCCACACAGTAGTGTCCCCACACAGTAATTTCCCCCACACTGCCCCCCACACAGTAGTGTCCCCCCACGCTGCCCCCACACAGTAGTGTCCCCCACACAGAAGTGTCCCACACACAGTAGTGTCCCCCACACTGCCCCCCACACAGTAGTCCCCCACACAGTAGTGTCCCCCATGCTGCCCCCACACAGTAATTTCCCCCCACACAGTAGTGTCCCCCCACGCTGCCCCCACACAGTAGTCCCCCCACACAGTAGTGTCCCCCACGCTGCCCCCTACACAGTAGTGTCCCCCACGCTGCCCCTCACACAGTAGTGTCCCCCACGCTGCCCCCCACACAGTAGTGTCCCCCACATTGCCATCCCTCCCATAATAAATTGCCCCCCCACTGTGTCACACAGTATCCCACCATATTCCCCCCTGTGTGCACCCCCCTCATGTCCCCCAAAGTTTCCACATTATAAAATAAAAGTTTGCCCCCACACGTCCTCTGTCCTGTGTGCACCCCGGCCCCCTCTTGTCCCCCAAAGTTGCCACATTATAATATAAAATAAAAGTTTGCCCCCACACGTCCTCTGTCCACCCCGGCCCCCTCATGTCTCCTAAAGTTGCCACATTATAATATAAAATAAAAGTTTGCCCCCACACGTCCTCTGTCCACCCCGGCCCCCTCATGTCCCCCGAAGTTGCCACATAAAAGAAAAAAGAATGAAAGAAACTCTAAAAGCTAAATACTTACCTGCACTTGCTTGCTGAGTCCCGGCACTGTGCTGCTGAGTCCCGGTGTTCTGCCAGAGCTGTATATCTTGCCAAAAGTCTATACCGGAAGTGACGCGGCCGCACCGGAAGTGACGAGATCGCCAAGGAATCAGCTGGAGGAGGGTGTGCGCGGCGCTGCGCAAGCGTACATCCACCGGCTTAGTTAGCAAAGAATTATTTCACTACCGGCCTAAAGCCTATTGCGGTGATCAGCGGTGAGGCAGGGAACTATGCGCTCCGCTCCCTGCCCTGCCGCAGTATGTGGGACTGGGTCACGGGTGTCAGCGCTTCAGCAATGAGCGCTTCCATCTGTATTGATGGAAGCGCTCATTGCTTCTGGGCCTGCTGGCACCCCTGTCAGAGCCGGCACCCGGGGCGCACCGCCCCCCCGCCCCCCCTGGGCACGCCACTGAGAGCAGATATCCAATTGGATTGTGAATATCACAGGGACGTGCGACATGGTGGGGCAGAATGTGTGCACACGCCTATACGAACTGACTGATGGGTCCGCCCCCTGCAACTTCTGGGTCTCCAAATTGGTCACATGGCCTGAGCTTGCCCTTTACGCCTTGGAGGTGCTGGCCTGCCCTGCAGCCAGTGTATTGTCTGAACGTGTGTTTAGCACGACTGGAGGGGTTTATCACAGGTTATATTTCCCAATGTTTCGGGGTGTACCCTAAATAAAAAAATTAAAAAAAAATTAAAAACAAAAAGCAGTGTGGCTACCTCCTCCACCGCCACTTCCACCTACACCTCCACATCTACTGCCTCCTCAACCTCCTACTCCATATGGACCTAGTCCTCGTAGATCAAGATTATTATTTTAAATTTTTACGAATTTTATGTTATTTAAAGTCATTTCCCTATCCACATTTGTTTGCAGAGCACTTGCCATGCTCTTAACCACATTTTGATGCCATTTGCAGTCCTCTAGCCCTTTCCATGACATTTTTAGAGCCATTTTAGTGCTCAAAAGTTCGGGTTCTGGGTCAAGTTCGGGTCCCGAACTCAAACTTTTTTGTGAAGTTCTGCCGAAACCGAACATCCAGGTGTCCGCTCAACTCTAGCTGTGACATCACAGGGCTGGCTGGCTGCTGATTGGCTGCATGCATGACATTGTGGGTGATCCCTCGTTCCCAGAGTTCCTTGCTCCATGTTCTAACACGTGCAGCAGCCATTTTAGGAAAAAATGTGATTCGTTACCACGAAGCGTGAGGAAATTCGGATTCGGTGCAAATTAGAATTCTTCCTGAAATTTAGATCGAATTCAACTTTGTCAACTTCGATTCGCTCATCTCTAGTCTTGGCAAAAGTAATAACACAGCATCAAGCATCAAACATCCCACTGGCTGTCTCTCTGACAACTCTAACTGGGCAAAATGGTCGGCAACAATAACTGCAACATAGTGGCAGCACTGAACCTGGAAGAAATAACACATGCTCCATGCATGGCTCGCGTGATTTACTTAGTCATGCAATGCTTTTAAAAAAAGGACATTGGCTTGCAGAATGTGCTGGCATTCTCGTGGAGACTGTCCTTGCATTTCAGCCATTTTTATGTGGCATGTAATGCTCTCCTGGACTTGCAGCAGCAGAACGGTCTGCCATTATACAGCTTGAACCATGATATTCCAACTTGCTGGAATTCCACTTCTCCATGCTAGAGCAGTAAATAGCCATGAATAATTTTGTCATGCACCACTCCATCTCAGCAGGAAGCATGTGTTGTTTCCAGGTCAGGAAGTGGTAGCTCCTCAGGGACGCTTATCTCCTGCAGAAGCCCTTTGAAGAGGTCACAAAAATTGTCAGTAGGGATAACTGCGGCATGAACGATCTCATCCCCTTAATATATAACTTAGAACAAACATTCACACTTATGCAACAGGAGACGATGGCAGAACAAGAACAGCTAACGCATATTGCTGCTCTCCCTGAAACTGTAGCTGTTGGGGGCCAACAAGGAGGAAGTGCCATGGAGGAGGAGGAGCTGTCATTGGAGAAAGAGGAGTCAGTGGTGGTGGAGCAGGAGGATGATGATGATGACACCTACCACAATACCGAATCCTTTCAGTGAGAAGCACAATCATAAAAGCCTACATCCTCAGGCATGCTGGCCAGAATGTCGATCTGTATGCTTGCTTACTTGCTTACGCACTGGTGTATAATTCACATGAAGTAGTCTGTGATTACTGGATAGACATGCTTTTAGGCCGTTACTATCAAAGCAAAATTGGAGAATGTTTTCCTCCCGTTGAAGAGAAGGCAAAATAATTTTATTACCAGGAAACACTGTGTACACAGTTTGCTGCAGCTTTCAGCGAGAAGGCACCAGTAGGGTTGAGCGAACTGTAAAGGATTTTTGGACCCGAACATTTCTATAAAAGTTTGTGTTCGGGTTCGGTGTTCAGCTACAGTACAGACCAAAAGTTTGGACACACCTTCTCATTCAAAGAGTTTTCTTTATTTTCATGACTATGAAAATTGTAGATTCACACTGAAGGCATCAAAACTATGAATTAACACATGTGGAATTATATACATAACAAACAAGTGTGAAACAACTGAAAATATGTCATATTCTAGGTTCTTCAAAGTAGCTACCTTTTGCTTGGATTACTGCTTTGCACACTCTTGGCATTCTCTTGATGAGCTTCAAGAGGTAGTCCCCTGAAATGGTTTTCACTTCACAGGTGTGCCCTGTCAGGTTTAATAAGTGGGATGTCTTGCCTTATAAATGGTGTTGGGACCATCAATTGCGTTGAGGAGAAGTCAGATGGATACACAGCTGATAGTCCTACTGAATAGACTGTTAAAATTTGTATTATGGCAAGAAAAAGGCAGCTAAGTAAAGAAAAACTAGTGGCCATCATTACTTTAAGAAATAAGGGCTATTTGACCATGAAGGAGAGTGATAGGGTGCTGAGCCAGATGACCTGGCCTCCACAGTCACCGGACCTGAACCCAATCGAGATGGTTTGGGGTGAGCTGGACCGCAGAGTGAAGGCAAAAGGGCCAACAAGTGCTAAGCATCTCTGGGAACTCCTTCAATACTGTTGGAAGACCATTTCAGGGGACTACCTCTTGAAGCTCATCAAGAGAATGCCAAGAGTGTGCAAAGCAGTAATCCAAGCAAAAGGTGGCTACTTTGAAGAACCTAGAATATGACATATTTTCAGTTGTTTCACACTTGTTTGTTTTGTATATACTTCCACATGTGTTAATTCATAATTTTGATTCCTTCATAGTCATGAAAATAAAGAAAACTCTTTGAATGAGAAGGTGTGTCCAAACTTTTGGTATGTACTGTATTTCTTGGCGCTTTTTGAAAGGCTGCAGAGCAGCCAATCAACAAGCCTTTAACTGTGTGCCCTTAGAAGCCATCACAGCCATGCCTACTAATGGCATGGCTGTGATTGGCCAGTGCAGCATGTGACCCAGCCTCTATATTAGCTGGAATCACGTAGCGCTGCAAGTCACTCTGCTGTGCTTAGTGTAGGGATAGGATGCTGCTGCTGTGAGGGAGAGAATAGGACAGAATCTTTAATCAGAACTCCAATTGAACTCAGCGATCTACGTTGATTTTTTTGTGTGGGTGCAGTGCACAATCTTTTTACCCTGCCCTGAGCCCAGTGACAGAGAAAAAAAAACTTTTATCCGTCTGTTAGGTGGGCAGTGGCAGCCACTTTATGCAAGCTCAGTGCACCAGCAATGCATATGTGCTTTTGTGACATTGAAATCCAAGCTTCAAAATACTGCAATAATAATCTGTTTTTTAAAAAACACCCTTTTTTGGCAATATACTACATCTGGTGCCTTTGCAGTGTGCAATTTCAGCTAAAAATACAGCAATAATTTTCTGGGTTTTAAAAAAACAATCTTTTTGGGCAAAATATACAATTTTACAGCCCTTCCTGCATCTGCACGTGTGAAATTCAAGCGTTATATACTGCTGTCATATTCTGTTATTTAAAAAACACCCTTTTTGGGCAAAATTCTTAATATTGCAGCCTTTGCTGCATCTGTTAGGCCCCTTTCACACGGGCGAGTATTCCACGCGGATGCGATGCGTGAGTTGAACGCATTGCACCCGCACTGAATCCCGACCCATTCTTTTCTATGGGGCTGTTCACATGAGCGGTGATTTTCACGTATCACTTGTGCTCTGTGTGAAAATCGCAGCATGCTCCTCTTTGTGCGTTTTTCACGTAACGCAGGCCCCATAGAAATGAATGGGGTTGCGTGAAAATCGCAAGCATCCGCAAGCAAGTGCGGATGCGGTGCGATTTTCACTCACGGTTGCTAGGAGACGATCGGGATGGAGACCCGATCATTATTATTTTCCCTTATAACATGGTTATAAGGGAAAATAATAGCATTCTGAATACAGAATGCATAGTAAAATAGCGCTGGAGGGGTTAAAAAAATAATAATAATAATTTAATTCACCTTAGTCCACTTGATCGCGCTGCTCGGCTTCTCGTCTGTCTCCTTTGTTGAACAGGACCTGTGGTGAGCATTCATTACAGAAACAGGACCTGTGGTGACGTCACTCCAGTCATCACATCATCCATCACATGATCTTTTACCATGGTGATGGATCATGTGATGACCGGAGTGACGTCACCACAGGTCCTGTTCCTGTAATGAATGCTCACCACAGGTCCTGTTCAACAAAGGAGATGGACGAGAAGCCGGGCAGCGCGATCAAGTGGACTAAGGTGAGTTAAATTATTTTTTGATTTTTTTTTTAACCCCTCCAGCGCTATTTTACTATGCATTCTGTATTCAGAACGCTATTATTTTCCCTTATAACCATGTTATAAGGGAAAATAATACAATCTACAGAACACCGATCCCACTTCTGTAAAGAAGTTCGGGTTTGGGTACCAAACACGCGCGATTTTTCTCACGCGAGTGCAAAACGCATTACAATGTTTTGCACTTGCGCGGAAAAATCGCGCGTGTTCCCGCAACGCACCCGCACATTTTCCCGCAACGCCCGTGTGAAAGGGGCCTTATTGTTAAAAACAAGCTTGAAATACTTCAATAATTTTCTGGCTTTGAAAAATCACCCATTTTTGCCAATAACCTTTATCTTGGGCCTCTGCCGCATTAGTCAGTGTGCAATTTAAGCAAGAAATACAGCTATAATTTTCTGGGTTTTAAAAAACACCCTCTTTGGGCAAAATACACAATTTTACTTCCTTTGCTGCATCTGCACGTGTGAAATTCAAGCGTTATATACAGCTGTCATATTCTGTTAGTAAAAAAAACACCTTTTTTGGGCAAAATACTTAATATTGCAGACTTTGCTGCATATGTAATCGTGAGATACACCCTTTAGATACTGTTGTTCTATTCTGCTATTAGAAAAACACCCATTTTGGGCAAAAATCTTAAATTGCGGCCTAGTCTACATCTGTACATGTGAGATACACCATTTAGATACTGTTGTTCTAATCTGCTATTAAAAAAACACCCCTTTAGGGCAAAAAACTTAATTTTGCAGCCTTTGCTGCATATATCATTGTGAGATACATTCTTTAGATAGTGTTGTTCTATTCTGCTATTAAAAAAACACCCATTTAGGGCAAGATCCTAAATTTGAGAAATATGAGGAGAGCGTCAAATAAGGGACGTGGCCCCGGTCGTCCAGCTACACGCACAAGTAAAACACATTTCTCAGGTGCGAGTAGGCGACAGAACCTGCAGCGGTATTTGGTCGGGCTAATGCGGCTCTACGAATGGTGACGCCAGAGCAAGTACAGGCGATAGTAGATTGGGTTGCTGACAGTGCCTCCAGTTCCTTTACATTGTCTCCCACCCAGTCTCCTGCTGAAAGACCACAGTTGGCACGCGCAGCCGATGTCCATCAGTCTTTTACCTCACCCCCTTGCAAATCAGCCAAGCAGTCTGAGCCCCAAGTCATGCAGCAGTCTATTATGCTTTTTGATGACTCTGTTAGCAGGGTTTCCCAGGGCCATCCACATAGCCCTGCCCCAGAAGTTTCAAGATGAGTACATGGGATGACCATCGCAGCACGTCTCCGATGATGACGAAAGACAGGTGCTAACTGCTGGGGCTTTCGAAAGTGTGCAGACCGACAAGGAGGGCAGGGGTGAAGACTGGGTGGAAGATGATGTGGAGGATGATGAGGTCCTTGACCCCACATGGAATCAAGGTCATGCGAGTGGCCTGTGTAGTTCAGAGGGAGAGGCGGTGGTCGCACAGAGCCACCAGCACAGCAGAAGAGTTATCAGGGTGCAAAACCGGAGCGGCCGTCCCCTAGACAGTACACCTGCTACTGACCACCACAGCAAGGGACTGAGCAGATCAAAGCCAGCTCCAAGGAGTTCCCTGGCGTGGTAGTTCTACAGACTATGTGTTGACAAGACACAAGTGGTTTGCACGCTGTGCAATCAGAGTCTGAAGCGAGGCATAAACGTTCTCAACCTGAGCACAACCTGCATGACCAGGCATCTAAGTACAAAGCACGAGCTGCAGTGGAGTAGACACCTAAAAAACCAAGAAAGGACTCTGGCTCCTTCTGCTTCCTCTTCTGCGGCAGTCTCGGCCTCTTCATCCACCTCTGGAGTGACAGTGCCACCTGCCACCCCGCAAACAGAGGATCTGCCAGCAACACCACCATCTGGATCACCAAGCATCTCCACAATGTCCCACGGAAGCGTTCAGCTCTCCATCTCCCAAACACTGGAGCGGAAGAGGAAGTACCCCCCTACCCACCTGCGATCCCTGGCCCTGAATGCCAGCATTTAAAAATTACTGGCCATTGAAATGCTGTCATTCCGTCTGGTGGAGACGGAGAGTTTTAAAAGCCTTATGGCGGTGGCTGTCCCACAATACGTCGTGCCCAGCCGCCACAATTTTTCCAGGCGTGCCATCCCTTCCCTGCAGAACCATGTGGGGCACAAAATCAGGTGTGCACTGCGCAACACCATCTGTGGCAAGGTGCACCTCATTACGGATACGTGGACCAGTAAGCACGGTCAGGGACGTTATATCTCCCTAAGAGCACACTGGGTAAATGCAGTGGCGGCTGGGCCTGAGGCGGATAGCAGTTTGGCGCATGTCCTTCCACCA
This sequence comes from Bufo bufo, assembly GCF_905171765.1. Classification (NCBI taxonomy): domain Eukaryota; kingdom Metazoa; phylum Chordata; class Amphibia; order Anura; family Bufonidae; genus Bufo; species Bufo bufo. The sequence goes on from NC_053394.1 coordinate 247,392,829, forward strand.
CCGAGGATTGCAGGGTGCTTTAGTTTGCCTACTGTTGCTTCCTCCTCCTACTCCGCTTCCTCATCCTCTACCGGCTCCTCATCCAGTCAGCGTAACCTCTTCACCACCAACTTCAGCACAGCCAGGGGTAAACGACAGCAGGCAGTTTTTAAACTTATCTGTTTGGGGGACAAATCCCACACCGCGCAGGAGCTGTGGACGGGCCTTGAACAACAGACCGCTGAGTGGTTGGTGCCAGTGAGCCTCAAGCCCGGCCTGGTCGTGTGCGATAATGGGTGAAATTTTGTAGCAGCTCTGGGACTAGCCGGTTTGACGCACATCCCTTGCATGGCGCATGTGCTGAATTTGGTGGTGCAGAGATTCCTTAAAAATTACCCCGATATTTCAGAGCTGCTGCATAAAGTGCGGGCCATCTGTGCGCGCTTTCAGCATTCTCACCCTGCTGCTCGTCTATCAGCGCTGCAGCGTAACTTCGGCCTTCCCGCTCACCGCCTCATATGCGACGTACCCACAAGGTGGAACTCCACCTTGCACATGCTGGCCAGACTGTGCGAGCAGCAGCAGGCGATAGTAGAGTTTCAGCTGCAGCATGCACGGGTGAGTCGCTCTGCGGAACAGCACCATTTCACCACCAATGACTGGGCCTCCATGCGAGACCTGTGTTCCTTGTTGCGCTGTTTCGAGTACTCCACCAACATGGCCAGTGCCGATAACGCCATTCTCAGCGTTACTATCCCACTTCTATGCCTCCTTGAAAAAAACACTGCTGGTGATGATGATGAAGAGGATGTGGCACAGGAGGAGGAGGAGGAAGAGTTAATATTTCATAGGGTTTCCGGCCAGTCATTCACAAGTGGCTCTGAGGGTGGGTTCCTGCACCCACAAACGCCAGGTACACAATTGTCCAGCCAGGGCACAGTTCTGGAGGAGGACGAGGAGGAGGAGATGGACCAGGAGGAACCATGTTCACAGCAGGGTGGCACCCAGACCAGCTCGCGGGCATCACTGGTGCGTGGCTGGGGGGATACAGAGGACACAGACGATACACCTCCCACAGAGGACAGTGTCATGCTGCAGTGTCTCCGCAACGACCGCCGAGTTGCCCACATTCTAACTTTTGCTGATTACTGGGTGGCCACGCTGCTGGATCCCCATTACAAGGACAACGTACCGTCCTTAATTCCCTCACTGGAGCATGATCGTAAGATGCGCGAGTACAAGCGCACGCTGGTAGACGCGCTGCTGGTGGCATTACCACCTGACAGCGGGGGCACAGTGGAAGCACAAGGCAAAGAAGGAGTAAGAGGTTGTCAACGCAGCTGGGGCACCGCCAGCATTACAGAAGGCAGGGTTAGCATGGCTGAAATGTGGAAAAGCTTTGTCAGCACGCTACAACAACCAGCACCACCAGCTGATTTGGAACGTCTTAGCAGGAGGCAGCATTTCACCAACATGGTGGAGCAGTATGTGTGCACAGGCCTAAACGTACTGAATGACGGGTCTGCCCCTTCAACTTCTGGGTCTCCAAATTGGGCACATGGCCTGAGCTTGCCCTTTATGCCTTGGAGGTGCTGGCCTGCCCTGCAGCCAGTGTATTATCTGAACGTGTGTTTAGCACGGCATGGGGCGTCATCACAGACAAGCGCAGCTGCCTGTCCACACCCAATGTGGACAAGCTCACATTAATTAAAATGAACCAGGCATGGATCCCACAGGAGTTGCCCGTACCTTGTGCAGAATAGACATGTATACCGGCCTTAACCAGCCATTGTTATACTACAGCACAATTGCTCATTCTTGTATTTTGGATATTTCACACTCTTTTGGAGTGTACCCTAATTTAAAAAAAAATTCAATTAAAACCAAAAACCAGTGTTGACCACCTCGTCCTCCTCCCCTGCTGCTTCCACCTAAACTCCTACTCCATATGGACCTCCACCTCATAAATCAAGTTGTTTTTTTAAAAAATTTGTACGTTTATTTTTTATTTTTATGTCATTTCACTAATTTGTCTGTTAAATTTTTGGGTTAAATTCACCAATTTTTGTGTGTTATTTACCACTGCTCTACCTTGTAGACAGGTAAAAAAAATCACTAATTTGTCTGTTACATTTTAGGGTGAAATTCAGCAATTTTTTGGTGATATACCACTGCTATACCTAGTAGACAGGTAAAAATAATTCAATAATTTGTCTGTTACATTTTTGGGTGAAATTAACCAAATTTTGGCTGTGATATACCCCTGCTCTACCTAGTTGACAGCTTAATAAATTTCACTAATTTTTCTGTTACATTCTTGGGTTGACATTTTACAATTTTTGCAGTGAAGAAACCCCTGCTCTGCAAAGGTGACATGGACCGAAATTTTTTAAAATAATCTGTTCCATTGGTGGGTGACATTAACCCATTTCTAGCGATCAAAAGACTTAAATTTCTAAAATTCGTCTTTAACTGGCGCTTTAATTCGATCCTTCTGCTTTAATAACTTGTCCCACAATTCCGCTTCATCCCATTGCAGCCATTGACCTCCCTTGGATGAGGTCTCCATTTCCCACGCTCCCTCTCTGGCGTGGAACCCTGATACGCCGATAACCGTTGTAAGGGATCGCTGTACTTGGGGGGTCATTCTCACAAGAATCGTCGTCCACCGCAGCTTTCGGGGCCAAACATTGCATTTATTGGGACATTTTTCATACACAGAACAGTCCAGTTAATAATCACTGGGGTGGTGAGGTTCCCACATACATAAAAACAAAACAAATACCTGCCCGGCTGGGCTCTCACTACACCTGTTAACGAGGCCCTGACTCAGCTACAGAACCCTGTTCACACACGGAACCCATATGCGGCTTTTTCTCAGCCCGTAGTTCCCCAGTCTCTCCGGCTGTAATCAGTCCTGTACCTGTATGGGGAAGTGTGGCCCAACAGTCCTCCCGACTCCGGCCTTCTGACCCTTGAATCCCGGCGTCACGCCGTTCCCCAAACTTCGGGCTGTCACAGTGCCCCAGGGTCTCTCAGCCTGGCGAGCTGAGACCACGCACAGAGCCTCTGCTCTGGGTCTCTGTATCTCACAGCATATCTCTCCCCAGACTGACCTACTCTGAGGCGCTTTATGCCAGCCTGATTACAGCAGGCCTCACCTGCGATCACCTCAGGTAGAAAGGAAAACCCGTACTGGAAGGGTGTGGACTGGCAACTCCCTCTACCAAGCCTAGCCACCAGTCCAAGTAAAATCCAGCCCAGAAAATGTATACAAATATGTCTCAGCAAACTATGCTTTGCTGAGACTACTGCCACTCTCTGGATTTTATCTGTCTCACCCATCTGAGGTACCTAAAGTGGGACAACACACCTTCCAGCACTGTTCACATTACCAAACCGTGATCAACATGGTAGGCTCAGAAAAGAACATCGAAAGTTGATAGAGAAGATATCCAAATGGATGGTGGACGTCACAGGGACGTGCGATCAGGCAGAAGTTATCTAGAGTCAATAAAGCGGCAACAGGGCCTCTCCTGGCTAACATTTCCAAATCCAAAATATCCCAGTGACATTCCCTATAATTTTTTATTAATCATTCCAATAACAGGGCATCTTAAAGGGGTTGTCCGACTTATGAAAAAAAATAATAAAGCACTGAAAATCTGATGGGGCAGCAATATATAACTAAGCCAAGCAAGTTTTATGCAAAAAAAAATATATATATATTTCCTCATTTCCCTGGTTCTTTTCTGGCCCTTTGTTTACATGCAATAAAAACCATCTCTGCCCCTCCCCCTGCACTGCTAAGGGAGTGGATACAAGAGCTGCCCTGAGTGACATGTCTGCCTGCTGGGAGACTCAGCAGCATGTTTTATGTGTAGGACTACAAGTCCCAGCTGTATAATGACACTGCTAAGGGAGTGGATACAAGAGCTGCCCTGAGTGCTGGGAGAATCAACAGCAACTTGTAAGTGTAGAACTACAAGTCCCACTTGTATAATGACACTGCTAATACACACAGGATCTTCCCCCTACCTTCTTGTGCAATGCTCTCTCTAGTCTGTCAGATCCTGTGCCCAGAATTGTCACTGCTGCAGCTAGCCAGTATGTGCAGCTAAAGGGGTTAAGAATCTTAGGAGAGAGCAGCCCGGCAGGGAAGGGGGGGGGGGGGCAGCACAGTGATGTCTCGTTTACAGGCTTGTAAACGACCTTTATCAGAGCAGGGAGAGAAGCTGACATCACAGGTCATGTGACCCTCAATGAAATCTGAGAAACCAGCCACTGGAGATAAAGTGAGTTAATTGGAAAGCTGTTACATTTGCTTAGTTAGGAACATAGAAAGAACAAAAAAATAACTCGGATAATCCCTTTAAGAGTCCTGTATTGTTATTTATCGTCACTACCTCCTCGAGTCGGGAGTGGGTAATTGCCGCGCGCCCCCTCCTTAACTTGGAAGCTTATGCTTCAATACTTTGTCCCATATTTCCGCTCGATTACATTTCATTTCAAACATTGACCTCCCTTGGATGTGGTATCCCTTTCTCAGGCTCCCTTTCCGGCCTGGAACCCTGATTCCCCGCCACCCGTGATCACCATGGTAGGTGCATAAAAGAACATCTAAAGTTGATAGAGAAGATATCCAATTGGATCTTGGACATCACAGGGACGTGGAGCAGTATGTGTGCACACGCCTACACGTACTGAATGATGGGTCTGCCCCCTTCAACATCTGGGTCTCCAAATTGGGCACATGCCCTGAGCTTGCCCTTTACGCCTTGGAGGTGCTGGCCTGCCCTGCAGCCAGTGTATTGTCTGAACGTGTGTTTAGCACGACTGGAGGGGGTTATCACAGGTTATATTTCCCAATGTTTTGGGGTGTACCCTAATTTAAAAAAATATAAATAAATTTAAAACCAAAAAGCAGTGTAGGCTACTTCCTCCTCCTCCACCACCGCTTCCACCTACGCCGCCACATCCACTGCCTCCTCAACCTCCTACTCCATTTGGACCTCGTCCTCCTAGATCAAGATTATTATTTTTTATTTTTACGTATTTTATGTTATTTAAAGTCATTTCCCTATCCACATTTGTTTGCAGAGCACTTGCCATGCTCTTAACCACATTGTGATGCCATTCTCAGCCCTCTAGCCCTTTCCATGACATTTTTACAGCCATTTTAGTGCTCAAAAGTTTGGGTTCCCATTGACTTCAATAGGGTTCGGGTTCGGGGTCAAGTTCGGGTCCCGAACTCAAACTTTTTTGTGAAGTTCGGCCGAACCCGTCGAACCCGAACATCCAGGTGTCCGCTCAACTCTAGGTGCCTGCCACCAGAATGTTTGAAAGGGAGCCGATCTATTGCCTTGTATGTTCCATGATATGCTGCTACTACTGCCAGTACTGTTGTACTCCTGCTGCTCTCATTTAAAAGGGAGAATTTTTCTAGGCTCATTGAGAACTAGCAACTTTTTCTTCTGACAAATGGTTTTGTCTTATGGGCAGGCATTCTGTTCCTGTGAAGGGATAATTTGATATCCCAACAAGCCACTATTTTTTTCCGATAACACCGTCTGCCCTCAATAAGGGACAATTTTTGAAAGCTTTGAAGCATGAAAAAGCACAACACATGCGACAGAGGGGTGTGTTTTTAAAAATGTTGTTTGCTAACACCATCAAACATGTATTAACCCATAGCTATATAATTCACTGTCATTCTGACATTTTTTGCTATTGTTCTCATTGCGTTCAAGAGACTAGTGAGGGATGAGAGAAGAAAAAAAACTAAAGGAGATAACATGATTTCCTAAATATTCTGTGTTATAGGAGACTATAAGGTGTTATATACCCATTTTCATGGCAATTGGAGCAATTTTGGTTCGGGTAGAATCGATTCTGGTCCACACTAAACTTTTTTAAATACTAATTAACTAATTCTTAAAAGGTTCTTTAATCTCTAGTGCTAAGTCAGGTGGGACAACAGCTACTAATGGCTCTAGTTCAGGCTGCTAAGCATCTAAGCATTAAAATAAGGATGGAAACACTGTGGAAGTCGCAATACATCCAGAGATAGAACCTTTAGAAACCAGGTTGGGAATGGGATCTGCAGATATACAGTCTGAAATAAGGCAGTATATAGTAGCCAGCCCTCTTCAGCTGGAATTGACGTCAGCCAGCACGGAGGAGGAAGGCAGTGGGGGATGTGCTCACAACCTACAGGTAAAGCTCGAAAAATTTGAATATCGTGCAAAAGCCCATTTATTTCAGTAATGCAAATTAAAAGGAATTGCATTAATGCAGCTTAAAATTAGAATTTTCTGAAAAAAGGTTCAATATTCTAGGCTCAAAGTGTCACACTCTAGTCAGTTAATTAGTCCATACCCCCTGAGCAAAGGGTACCTCAAAATTGTGACTTTGGGGTTTCATAACCTGTAAGCCATAATCATCCAAATTATAACAAATAAAGGCTTGAAATATCTCGCTTTGCATGTAATGAGTCTATTTCGTATGTTAGTTTCACCTTTTAAGTTGGATTACTGAAATAAATGAACTTAGCACGATATTCTAATTTTTTGAGTTTCACCTGTAAAGAAAAGCTGTTTCATTTCTTAATTTTTTTTAATTTGTTCTTATCATATTAGCCTTATGAGCTAAACAGAGATTAAAATCTTCTATCTGTTTATACTGTCCACACAAACATATTTGCTAATCATCTTGAACAATGTTTTATTAAATTCAGTTAATGCTAAATTCTGACCCTAGCTGGATGTACTGAGTTCAAGTATCGGCGGATGAAGCAACCATGTGATATTTCTGTTGATAAATTACCTGTACTATGTACCCATTTGTCAGCTAAGAAACCATTCATGGATAGCAGAAACAAAAAACATTTGTCCAATGTGTTGTAGATAGAGATGAGTGAATCAATTCTAAACCAATGAAATTTGTTACAATTTTCCCCAAAATTTCAGTTTTTTGGTTTTTATCCCACTGAAGACATTAAAAAAATCCAACAGTGAAGTATGTTTTAAAACAGGCTGTTCGTTACCACCAGCTATCAGCCATTTACCCATAGCCATATTGTAACGGTCACGTACACACACACACACATACTCGACAGCATCATTAACAGAAACTGGCAGAGGCGAGGCTTTCAATGGTACTACCAGTTCAAAATATTTTTTAAGTAGAGATTTATGGAACACATTATGAATGTGGAATGACTCGGGCAGCTCCAACCTAAATGATACCGGGTTAATCACCTCCATGATCTTATATGGTCCAATAAAACGAGGAGCAAACTTTTTAGAATCTACCTTAAGAGAGAGATTCTTGGAGGACAACCATACCTTATCCCCAACCTGAAAATTCACCCCCCTTGAACGTCTCCTATCGGCCTTGAGTTTCTGAGAACTTTGAGCCTTTTCTTAGTTCGATTGAACCCTGGCCCAAACTGTGCACAGTTCAGAGGAGAGCCTATCTGCCTCAGGGTTAGAGGAGGAGACGGAAGACCCAGAATGAAAACGGGGATGGAAACTGTAACAGACCGTTTCAGCAGACAAAGGGTTAAAATCCGTTTAGGCGATAAGCCCCTTTCTGAGAGACAGGCACAGCTACTGCAGGATACACCAAACTCCCGAACTGGATACAAAGTAGCACTCCAAACTGGAACCTCACGAATAGCTGCTAGCAGACGAACAGGAATCAGCTTACACTTCTGGCAATCGGTCTTCTAGCAGCATACAGTGAATCCCCCCAATAACGAGACAAGGGTTGAGGGTCAAGCAGTGGTCTGACTGTACTTCACGTACAGCCTCTTTTATTCACAAACCACAAACATAGTACTGCCCACAGGGGTTTGAAATACAGGGAGTGCAGAATTATTAGGCAAGTTGTATTTTTGAGGATTAATTTTATTATTGAACAACAACCATGTTCTCAATGAACCCAAAAAACTCATTAATATCAAAGCTGAATATTTTTGGAAGTAGTTTTTAGTTTGTTTTTAGTTTTAGCTATTTTAGGGGGATATCTGTGTGTGCAGGTGACTATTACTGTGCATAATTATTAGGCAACTTAACAAAAAACAAATATATACCCATTTCAATTATTTTTTTTTTACCAGTGAAACCAATATAACATCTCAACATTCACAAATATACATTTCTGACATTCAAAAACAAAACAAAAACAAATCAGTGACCAATATAGCCACCTTTCTTTGCAAGGACACTCAAAAGCCTGCCATCCATGGATTCTGTCAGCGTTTTGATCTGTTCACCATCAACATTGCGTGCAGCAGCAACCACAGCCTCCCAGACACTGTTCAGAGAGGTGTACTGTTTTCCCTCCTTGTAAATCTCACATTTGATGATGGACCACAGGTTCTCAATGGGGTTCAGATCAGGTGAACAAGGAGGCCATGTCATTAGATTTTCTTCTTTTATACCCTTTCTTGCCAGCCACGCTGTGGAGTACTTGGATGCGTGTGATGGAGCATTGTCCTGCATGAAAATCATGTTTTTCTTGAAGGATGCAGACTTCTTCCTGTACCACTGCTTGAAGAAGGTGTCTTCCAGAAACTGGCAGTAGGACTGGGAGTTGAGCTTGACTCCATCCTCAACCCGAAAAGGCCCCACAAGCTCATCTTTGATGATACCAGCCCAAACCAGTACTCCACCTCCACCTTGCTGGCGTCTGAGTCGGACTGGAGCTCTGTGCCCTTTACCAATCCAGCCACGGGCCCATCCATCTGGCCCATCAAGACTCACTCTCATTTCATCAGTCCATAAAACCTTAGAAAAATCAGTCTTGAGATATTTCTTGGCCCAGTCTTGACGTTTCAGCTTGTGTGTCTTGTTCAGTGGTGGTCGTCTTTCAGCCTTTCTTACCTTGGCCATGTCTCTGAGTATTGCACACCTTGTGCTTTTGAGCACTCCAGTGATGTTGCAGCTCTGAAATATGGCCAAACTGGTGGCAAGTGGCATCTTGGCAGCTGCACGCTTGACTTTTCTCAGTTCATGGGCAGTTATTTTGCGCCTTGGTTTTTCCACACGCTTCTTGCGACCCTGTTGACTATTTTGAATGAAACGCTTGATTGTTCGATGATCACGCTTCAGAAGCTTTGCAATTTTAAGAGTGCTGCATCCCTCTGCAAGATATCTCACTATTTTTGACTTTTCTGAGCCTGTCAAGTCCTTCTTTTGACCCATTTTGCCAAAGGAAAGGAAGTTGCCTAATAATTATGCACACCTAATATAGGGTGTTGATGTCATTAGACCACACCCCTTCTCATTACAGAGATGCACATCACCTAATATGCTTAATTGGTAGTAGGCTTTCGAGCCTATACAGCTTTGAGTAAGACAACATGCATAAAGAGGATGATGTGGTCAAAATACTCATTTGCCTAATAATTCTGCACGCAGTGTACAACCAATCAGTAATTTGCAACACATACAATGTAACTACAGCAACCAATCGTTCACACCCCCAGAGGACCAGAATGAAGACTGTGACATAGGACAAGATATGCAGCACTGTAGGATACACAGAGACAATACATCCCCACAATGCATCATGGTTCCCTCCTCTCTGTCCCAGAGACAACCGAGGCGTAATCCAATTATCTCTCAAGACAAAGAGAAGTCACCAATACACATGCGCAGACAACAGGACAGACATCACACTTTAAACACACAATGGGACAATGGCACAATAGAAACACACCCAGCATTTCCTCCCAAGCTGAAAAGTTACACTTATTATAAATTGTTACAACTTTGTGAGTTTACATTGGCCATACATATAACTTACATCAATTTAAACAGTATAACTTGGGGACAAACCTATCCAAAATTCACTTGAATCGGTTCAGGGGTTTAAAAGTTAGTATATGGCCCATAATCCTCGGGCAAGAGGCCAGCAGCCAGTCCTCTCCAAAACCCAGTGGCGAGGTCGGTTTCGCCACAGAAACCATGGTTACAAAAGAAAGGTGAAACTTCAGCAGAAGAATTGACACGGTTATTCAAAGCAAATTCAGCCAATGGAAGAAATTAAACCCATAATTGCTGGTCATCAGCAACATACAACCTCAAGAATTGTTCCACAGACTAATTAAGGCGTTCAGTCTGCCCATTACTCTCAGCGTGGTAAGCAGAGGAAAAAGACAATGAAATTTGACATTTTTGACAGAAGGCCCTCCAGAATTTGGACACAAACTGCACACCCCTGTCAGAAACAATATTTTCTGGGATACCATGCAGTCTAACAATTTCTTTCATAAAAATAGACGCCAGGGTTTTGGCATTCGGGAGTTTAGACAGGGGAATGAAATGGACCATCTTGCTAAACCTATCGACCACTACCCAAACCACAGTCTTACCCTCCGCCGGCGGTAGGTCAGTTATAAAGTCCATCGAGATATGGGAACAGGGTCTACTTGGAATGGGTAGGGGTCATAGGTTACCAGCAGGGTGAGTACTAGGTGTCTTGGACCTGGCACAAACCTCACAGGCTAAAACGTAGGACTTGACATCCCTAGTTAGAGTGGGCCACCAATAAGATATAAAAACCAGATCCCTAGTGCCCTCAACACCTGGATGTCCACAAAAGGCAGAATCGTGACACTCACCCAACAGCTGGAGATGAAATTGTATGGGAACAAACAACTTATCTGTTGGGGTGGATACCGGTGCCAGATGTTGTTCAGACCTAATGCGAGCCGAGATTTCCTGGGTTAGAGCTGCTATGAAGATTTTTGCTGGTAGGATGGATTCAGGTGGTACCTCAGTAAGTTGAAAAGCATGGAAGCTCCGAGATAATGCGTCCGCCTTCACATTTTTACTTCCCGTCCTGAACGTAATGGAGAAATCAAAGCGAGTAACTGAATGCCTTTTTTAATGTTTCAAATAAAGAAATGGCCTCATTAGACCAATTGTCCAAATCCGGCCCTTTCTTAGTAAGGTCGGTCAACGGTTTAGCAATTACAGAAAAATTCATAATAAATTTACGATAGTAATTGGCGAAACCTAAGAACCATTGTAAGGCCTTTAAGGATGAAGGTCTTACCCATTCCTTAATTGCTAGTATCTTACCAGGATCCATCTTAAAGGCGTGAGGAGTCAGAACATGCCCTAGAAACAGAATCTCCTGTACACCAAAGACACATTTCTCTTGCTTAGCGGATAGCTGATTCTCCCTCAACACCTCTAATACTTGTTTAACATGAGACACATGGGATTCGAAGTCAGGGGAGAATATCAAAATGTCGTCAAGATAGACAATAACAAATTTACCTAAGAACTCCCTAAGAATGTCATTCATAAAGTTTTGGAACACAGCTGGGGCATTGCTGAGTCCAAAAGGCATCACCTGATATTCAAAGTGTGCTGCCGGAGTATTGAACGCCGTCTTCCATTCGTCTCCCTCCTTGATTCGGATTAGATTGTATGCCCCTTTCAGGTCAATCTTGGAAAACCAGGTTGCCCCCAGAACCTGGTTAAATAAATCCGGAATCAATGGGAGGGAGTATCTATTCTGGACAGTGATTTTATTTAATCTCCGGTAATCGATACATGGCCTAAGACCACCATCTTTTTTCTTAACAAAGAAAAACCCCGCCCCATAGGAGAGACTAATATCTAATATGCCCTTTACCAAGGCTCTCCTTAAAGAGGACCTTTCACCGATTCTTACCCTATGAACTAACTATACAGACATGTGGAGCGGCACCCGGGTATATCACTGCACTTACTACTATCCCCGGGCGCCGCTCCGTTCTCCTGCTATGCCCTCCGGTATCTCCGTTCACTAAGTTATGGTAGGCGGAGTCTGCCCTTGTTCTTCTGTAGCGCTGGCCAATCGCATTGCAGAGCTCACAGCCTGGGAGAAAATAACCTCCCAGGCTGTGAGCTCTGCGCTGCGATTGGCCAGCGCTAGAGCAGACTCCACCTACCATAACTTAGGGACTGGAATCTCCGCCTACTATAACTTAGTGAGCGGAGATACCGGAGGGCATAGCAGGAGAACGGAGCGGCACCCGGGGATAATAGTAAGTGCAGTGATATCCCAGGGTGCCGCTCCACATGTCTGTATAGTTAGTTCATAGGGTAAGAATCGGTGAAAGGTCCTCTTTAATATAATTTTCCATAACCTTGCGTTCGGGCTTAGAAAGATTATAAATTCGCCCCTTAGGAAAATTGTCCCCCTCTACTAGCTCTATAGTGCAATCATAAGGTCTATGGGGGGTAGAACCTCCGGGGTTGGTGATGAGAATACATCAGAATATTCCCTAACAACAGTGGGTAAAGTATCAGACTTTACTGAGACCCCAGCCTGTACCACGGACAAGCACGAGTCACACTTAGGCCCCCATCTCACCAACTCCCCCTTGGACCAATCTATAGTGGGGTTATGTAGTCGGAGCCAAGGCAACCCTAGTACCACCTCAATCGGTAGGTTCTCCAGGACTAAAAGGGAATATCTCTCTGAGTGGCACACACCCACGGTTAGAGAAATCTCTGAGGTACATGAGCTCACCGTACCACCAATAAGAGGAGTAGCATCAATATCCATGACATGGATAGGAGTTGGTAAAGCAAACATTGGAATACCCAATCTTACAGCGTACTCAGAGTCAATAAAGCTGGCCGCTGAGCCAGAATCAATAAAAGGCCTTACCCGGCCATTTATCTACCCCCAGAGAAATCGTAATGGGTACCAAAAGCTTACATTTAGAAAATTCTGGGTGTACCTGGTCTTTAGGTTGCCTTGCCTTAGGAGACTTGAAAGAGAGGACCTTCTTAGGGCACTGGTTGATCCAATGGTCAGGATCTCCACAGTAAAAGCATTCTCCTTGTCTGCGGGGAAGATTCCCTCGGGTCATGCCAACCTGCATGGGTTCCTCGGTGGAGACCTTAGCGTTGTCTCTGGGATAGACCTCTGGCTAGACCACCATCTGGGAAGAGAACTGTCGTTCCTGTCGTCTCTCTCTAACCCGTCGGTCAAGTTGGACAACAAGGGTCATCATCTTCTTTAAGGTCTCTGGAAGTTGATAACTGACCAGAAGATACTTTAAATTATCAGACAGACCTGGCCTGAACTGACTCTTCAGGGCTGGTTCGTTCCATCCTGAGGAGACACATCACCTTCTGAATTGGGTGCAATAATCCTCCGCAGGTAGATTGCCCCTGAACCAGTGCCTTTAGAGCCATCTCGGCTACCAGAGCTGGCGCCAGCAGGTAAAGAGAACGCCCAGTCCTGGGGATCACCCTGTAGTCGGGAAATGATAATGCCCACGCGTTGACTCTCGGGGCCAGAGGACACAGGGCGCAAACGGAAGTAAAGTCTGCAACTCTCCTTAAAAGAGAGAAACTTCCTCCGGTCTCAAGAAAAGGGTTCTGGGAGCTTAATCTGTGGCTCAAAATGCGGACTGGAGGCCTGAGGAGTGGAAGAACCTTGCCCTAACTCAAAAGAACTGAGTTTTTCCCCTAGCTCCTGCACCATCTGCATCAGATTAGAGACATGGTCAGTCAGGGTCACCAGAGGATTCATTATACAGTGGTTATAAGGCCTGTTAATCTGTAACGGTCACGTACACACACACACACACAGAGGGGAGGATAGTGACCAATGCGCTCCACCCTCACCCCTGGCCCTGCCTACTTGCCTCACGAGTCCTGATGACAGGGGACAACTGGACGGCAGTCCCTAACTTAGGATATGTGCGGGAAGGACAGACGAGAAAAATAACGGATAGTGAACGGACCGGGTCAAAACCAAGAGGACAACGCAGTACAGAGGGATAAGCAAAAAATGATAAGGAGAGGCCGGGGTCATAAATACCAGAAGAGTCGAGAAGTACCAAAGGAGTCCGCAAAGAATAGTCAGGTGGAAGCCGAGGTCAAAATACCAGGAGGGAAGCGCAGTACAGGAGGAGCAGGCAAAGGATCGTCAGGGAACAGGATCAAGTATACAGGTATCCAACAAATGCCAGGAACCTAAATTAACAGGCAAAAAAGAGGGTCAAACAGGATAGGCAGTAGTGCCTCCCTGAACACTGCTCCAAAAGTAAGAATTAAATTATTGTGGGGGGGCAGTAACTAAATAAAACATCACTTTTAATAACATCAAAGATAAAAAGGCCCCTACAGACAAACAAACATGTAAGAGATACAGCGCTCAGCCTAGGTACCTACAAGGGGATACTGTGTGAGGCTGAGATCTCACCGTAGATGCTAGCGAAGGACTAGCACAAAGTGTATCGATTCAGGAAAGTATAGGGTATTGGTATAGTATATACACTGACCCTAGTGGATCCCTACTTGTCCTAGTCCACCCCATTAGTGTATCCTAGGGACGGGGTCCAAAAAAAACCCGACTGGAACTCTGGTCCTACGCTGGATGCCCTATTGAGGCCCTAGACAGCGATGAAAGGACCATATGCACATTGGGTGATACAAGTTATGGCTAGCAAATCTTGATTGAGGTTGTTGGAAAAGCTGTCCCAACCAAACCCAATTAAGCTAGTGGCAAAAGAATATACTTAAGTGTCCCAAAGCGTTTCCTCAACATAAGCCCCAAGATTCTTCAGGGGACACGGGGCATAATGATGGTAGCCCCAGCTGGCGTAAGGCTCAACGGCTAGGGGGTAGCTGTTTGATGGCTACAGTCAATGTGTGGCTAAGCCTAAAACATAACAGAGAAAGAAAACCACATAAGATTGATAGCCATTAAAACACCACCAATCATCCATAGAACAGGACAATGGGGGAAATGGCAACTTACTGTTTGGTGGCTGCGGTCAGCGTATGGCTGTGGACCCAGATGCAAGGGAGTACCAGAGTGGTGGTGTCCGCCTGGGTAATAGGAACGGCAGCTTATGGAGCCGAAACAGCCCCATTATAAAGGCAGAGGGGCCAGGTGAGACGCATACCTGACAATCAGCGTCCCTTGACCAGTCGTCCGCTGATGACGTCAGTGGATGCACCTCATCCTCGCGGTCACGTGATTGAGAATACAGAAGTCACGTGGCTGCGCATGAGCAAAGAAAAACAGACCCAATATGTCTCATGAGGCCTAAGTGGAACGCAAGACGGCAATAACTTCCACATCACGTAACGGGGGGCCAACCTCCGACGTCACATACAGAGGCGGCGTCCTACCGGTCACGTGATCGGAAAAGAACCGGCTGCGCTCCCGCACGAATGCGCTGGCAGACAAGTAATATACCTAGAGCCCGGTAAGAGCTACATAGGTAAGACAGTAACACATCTGGCCACCGCATCAAAGATGCCATGCAACACAACTCCTTATGTTTGCACGGCACCATACGAGGGCGCCCCCTACTGGTCATACTGGTAGAGACATGACCACAGGAAGGGCTTGAACCTGGTATCAATTTTAACAAATAGGAGAGGGAGAAAGGAGGAGGAAAAACCTCTCACTGGCCATAAAAAAACATAACCCCAAACAGCCTCCTCCATGTGTGCTGAGGGATGCAGAAATATATATGAAGCGTCCCTCTAAGCAGACCAAAATAAAGGGAAGTATTAATTGACAGGATAAAAGACCAAAGGGCTGGCAAGAACAATGATGATCACAAAAAGCAACAGAAATTCAGTTGCTCATTGAGGCCATAGGGGGTGATCGTATTTAAAGTAAAGGTCCAGCAGCATTCTTTTTGAAGAATATGTCTGTGCCAGTTTCCACCTCGTAGGGGTTTGTTGACATGTTCAATGGCCATAAAGTTAATTGATGAGATGCGGCCATTGTGAGAGCTCTGCACATGTCGCGCTATAGGAGTATCCCTGTTGTTTCGTATATCACTAATGTGTTTGCCCATACGCTTGCGCAGTTCTCTGAAAGTCTTTCCAACGTAGCGCAGCCCACAGATGCATGTTATTAAGTAGACTACGCCAGTTGTGCGGCAGTTTATAAAGTCCCGTACATGATAGACGGTGTCATTAGGTTCGCCCCTGAAAGTTTTTCCTTGTGATAGGTAGTTACAGAAGCTACAATGGCCGCATCTATAACAACCCATCACTGGCACGTCCAACCATGTACGAGATCTCACTGGGGGGGTAAAGTGGCTATGTACCAGCCTGTCCTTTACGTTGTGGCCCCTCCTGAAGGTTACTGAAACGGAGGGATTGAGGACCTCCGCCAAGTCTGGGTCCATCAATAGAGTGTCCTAGTGACGTGCCAGGATCTTCCTGACCTGAGATGCCACTGCATCATATGTGCCTATAACCCGAACGGTGTCTTGTGATTCATGCACTGCACTGGTCATAGGATGAAGCAGTTCTGTGCGTGTACGCGCTTGTGTTTTTTGATAGGCCAGTCTAAGGGTCTTATCAGGATACCCCCTCTCCTGAAACCTATTCCTCAAATCCCTAGCCTAACACTTAAAGTCAGTTTCCTCTGAACAGTTTCGTTTCAGTCTAAGATATTGTCCGGTGGGTATCCCTCTCTTAAGAGGGACAGGGCGACAGCTGTCCCACCTAAGGAGGGAGTTGGTAGAAGTAGGTTTCCGGTAGATAGATGTACATAAACCACCCTTGTCGTCTCTAAAGATGACAACATCCAAAAATGGGAGACAATCCTTAACAATGACTGAGGTAAATCTCAGATTCAAGTTATTAACATTCAGCTCGGAAACAAGTCTATCAAATTCGCTCTCTGGCCCGCTCCACAACAAAAAGATGTCATCAATGTAGCGGGACCAGAGAGCGATATGGTCCACAAACCACCGTGATGGTTCACCGAAGACCACAAATTCTTCCCACCAGCCTAGGAGCAAATTTTCATATGATGGCGCGCAAGAACTGCCCATAGCAGTGCCCCTGAGCTGGTGGTAAATCTGATTGTCAAAAAAAGAACAAAAAAAACATATTTTTGTTGTGGAGCGGGCCAGAGAGCGAATTTGATAGACTTGTTTCCGAGCTGAATGTTAATAACTTGATACCAGGTTCAAGCCCTTCCTGTGGTCATGTCTCTAACAGTATGACCAGTAGGGGGCGCCCTCGTATGGTGCCGTGCAAACATAAGGAGTTGTGTTGCATGGCATCCTTGATGCGGTGGCCAGATGTGTTACTGTCTTACCTATGTAGCTCTTACCGGGCTCTAGGTATATTACTTGTCTGCCAGCGCATTCGTGCGCGAGCACAGCCGGTTCTTTTCCGATCACGTGACCGGTAGGACGCCGCCTCTGTATGTGACGTCGGAGGTTGGCGCCCACGTGATGCGGAAGTTATTGCCGTCTTGCGTTCCACTTAGGCCTCATGAGACATATTGGGGCTGTTTTTCATAGCGCATGCGCGGTCACGAGACTTCTGTATTCTCGATCACGTGACCGCGAGGATGAGACGCATCCACTGACATCATCAGCGGACGACTGGTCAAGGGACGCTGATTGTCAGGTATGAGTCTCACCTGGCCCCTCTGCCTTTATAATGGGGCTGTTTCGGCTCCATAAGCTGCCGGTCCTATTACCCAGGCGGACACCACCACTCTGGTACTCCCTTGCATCTGGGTCCACAGCCATACGCTGAACGCAGCCACCAAACAGTAAGTTGCCATTTCACTCATCGTCCTGTTCTATGGATGATTGGTGGTGTTTTAATGGCTATCATTCTTATGTGGTTTTCTTTCTCTGTTATGTTTTAGGCTCAGCCACACATTGACTGTAGCCATCAAACAGCTACCCCCTTGCCGTTGAGCCATACGCCAGCTGGGGCTACCATCATTATGCCCCGTGTCCCCTGAAGAATCTTGGGGCTTATGTTGAGGAAACGCTTTGGGACACTTAAGTATATTCTTTTGCCACTAGCTTGATTGGGTTTGGTTGGGACAGCTTTTCCAACAACCTCAATCAAGATTTGTTAGCCATAACTTGTATCACCCAATGGGTATATGGTCCTTTCATCGCTGTCTAGGGCCTCAATAGGGCATCCAGCGTAGGACCAGAGTTCCAGTCGGGGCCACCCCTTGCAGGTTTTTTTTGGACCCCGTCCCTAGGATACACTAATAGGGTGAACTAGGACAAGTAGGGATCCACTAGGGTCAGTGTATATACTATATCAATACCCTTTAGTTTCCTGAATCGATACACTTTGTGCTAGTCCTTCGCTAGCATCTACGGTGAGATCTCAGCCTCACACAGTATCCCCTTGTAGGTACCTAGGCTGAGCGCTGTATCTCTTACATGTTTGTTTGTCTGTAGGGGCCTTTTTATCTTTGATGTTATTAAAAGTGATGTTTTATTTAGTTACTGCCCCCCCCCCCCACAATAATTTTAATTAACAGGCAACCTGTGGCCAGCAGGCTGCCTATATTTATAGTGGGTAGTGAGGGTCATGTGACGTGGCCAGCGTCACATGACCGACCGACGGACCAGTCGAGCACCGAGTGATCAGCTCGGCGCTCAATGCAGACCTAGGCGCAGGAAGCCTCCCAGCTAGCAAAGCCACCCTGGGAACGAGGTCAAACACAGATCCTCGCTCCCGAAGCTAAGAAGCAGGTCTGCGGCTGATGGGAGACCGAGTGTGCCTTCGGCACCCTGTTACACATATATTTCCCTGTCACTTTGTCATTACTAATGCTTAGTTTTAAACAGCTTTAAGTGATTGGATATTGTCCTAGGAGACCTTATAGTGCTATACACAACTTTTCAGGACAACTGCGGCACTTTTGAATTGGATCAAATTTATTCTCACCAATTTAAATCTGGTGGCAGATTCAACTGAATCATACCTAAAACAGATTTTATGAGTTTGCTCAGCTCTAGTTGTAGATGCCATATACATTTTTCTCTAACTTCTCTAATACTTCTGCTGTTGAGTCTAGTTGATAGATGTGTAGTCATCCCTGGCTCTATGGCTTTATTCTAGCCTCAAGCTATTAATGGAGGTCCTTGTTTATTGTTATTTACCTTTAATTTTATGTTTTTATATGTTTGTTGTTTTGTGTTTGCAAAATCTGCTAAGGCTATTGTATATTTTATATGTGAACAAAGGTCAAATGTTAATGATTTATTCACTAGAATTATTCTCAAGGACTTTTTTGAGCTGGTAGTTATTTATTATAAATGTTAAGTAAAAATTTTGAGCATACCCTTAGGGTTCGGTGTTCGCCGCTTTCATGGCGCTTTTTGAAAGGCTGCACAGCAGCCAATCAACAAGCGTCATACTACTTGCCCCGAGAGGCCATCACAGCCATGCCTACTATTGGCATGGCTGTGATTGGCCAGAGAAGCATGTGACCCAGGCTCTATATAAGCTTGAATCACGTAGCGCTGCACGTCACTCTGCTGTTACAAGTGTAGGGAGAGGATGCTGCTGGATTTGTGATTTCAGGGAGAGCATAGGAGAGAATCTAACTCAGCGATCTACAGACAAATAGTTGTGTGGGTGCAGGGCGCTATCGTTTTACCCTGCCCTGAGCTCATTAACCAAAAAATACTAACTTTTAGAATTCTGTTAGTTAGGTGGGTGACGGCGGCGAGGGCCATTTTATGCATGCTCAGTGCACCAGCACTGCATCTGAGCTTTTGGGACATTGCAAATCACCATTTTTTTGTTGCAAACTACAACATCTCGATTAGTCAGTGTGCAATTTAAGGTAGAAATACACCCATCATTTTCTGCGGTTTTAAAAACAATATTTTTTTTAAAAAAAACTGTATTTTCCAGATCTGCAAGTGTTAAATTCAAGTTTAATATCTACAGCTTTCATATTCTATTAGCAAAAAAAATACTTTTTTGGCAATCTACAACGTCTGTATTAGTCAGTGTGCAATTTAAGGTAGAAATACACCCACCATTTTCTGGGGTTTGAAAAACACACAATATTTTTTTCAAAAAACAGTATTTTCCAGATCTGCAAGTGTTAAATTCAAGTTTAATATACAAACCGGATTCCAAAAAAGTTGGGACACTATACAAATCGTGAATAAAAACTGAATGCAATGATGTGGAGGTGCCAACTTCTAATATTTTATTCAGAATAGAACATAAATCACGGAACAAAAGTTTAAACTGAGAAAATGTACCATTTTAAGGGAAAAATATGTTGAATCAGAATTTCATGGTGTCAACAAATCCCCAAAAAGTTGGGACAAGGCTATTGTCACCACTGTGTGGCATCTCCCCTTCTTCTTACAACACTCAACAGACGTCTGGGGACCGAGGAGACCAGTTTCTCAAATTTAGAAATAGGAATGCTCTCCCATTCTTGTCTAATACAGGCCTCTAACTGTTCAATCGTCTTGGGCCTTCTTTGTTGCACCTTCCTCTTTATGATGCGCCAAATGTTCTCTATAGGTGAAAGATCTGGACTGCAGACTGGCCATTTCAGTACCCGGATCCTTCTCCTATGCAGCCATGATGTTGTGATTGATGCAGAATGTGGTCTGGCATTATCTTGTTGAAAAATGCAGGGTCTTCCCTGAAAGAGATGACATCTGGATGGGAGCATATGTTGTTCTAGAACCTGAATATATTTTTCTGCATTGATGGTGCCTTTCCAGACATGCAAGCTGCCCATGCCACACGCACTCATGCAACCCCATACCATCAGAGATGCAGGCTTCTGAACTGAGCGTTGATAACAACTTGGGTTGTCCTTGTCCTCTTTGGTCCGGATGACATGGCGTCCCAGATTTCCAAAAAGAACTTCGAATCGTGACTCGTCTGACCACAGAACAGTCTTCCATTTTGCCACACTCCATTTTAAATGATCTCTGGCCCAGTGAAAACGCCTGAGCTTGTGGATCTTGCTTAGAAATGGCTTCTTCTTTGCACTGTAGAGTTTCAGCTGGCAACGGCGGATGGCACGGTGGATTGTGTTCACTGACAATGGTTTCTGGAAGTATTCCTGAGCCCATTCTGTGATTTCCTTTACAATAGCATTCCTGTTTGTGGTGCAGTGTCGTTTAAGGGCCCGGAGATCACGGGCATCCAGTATTGTTTTACGGCCTTGACCCTTACTCACAGAGATTGTTCCAGATTCTCTGAATCTTCGAATAATGTTATGCACAGTTGATGATGATAGATGCAAAGTCTTTGCAATTTTTCGCTGGGTAACACCTTTCTGATATTGCTCCACTATCTTTCTGCGCAACATTGTGGGAATTGGTGATCCTCTACCCATCTTGGCTTCTGAGAGACACTCTGAGAAGTTCTTTTTATACCCAATCATGTTGCCAATTGACCTAATTAGTGTTAATTGGTCTTCCAGCTCTTCGTTATGCTCAAATTTACTTTTTCCAGCCTCTTATTGCTACTTGTCCCAACTTTTTTGGGATTTGTTTACACCGTGAATATTGGAATCAACATATTTTTCCTTTAAAATGATACATTTACTCGGATTAAATGTTTCATCTGTCATCTACGTTCTATTACAAATAAAATATTGACATTTGCCATCTCCACATCATTGCATTCAGTTTTTATTCACAATTTGTTTAGTGTCCCAACTTTTTTGGAATCCGGTTTGTATACAGCTTTCATATTCTGTTAGCAAAAAAATACTTTTTTGTCAATCTACAACATCTGTATTAGCCAGTGTGCAATTTAAGGTAGAAATACACCCATCATTTTCTAGGGTTTGAAAAACACACTTTTTTTTCTCCAAAAAACAGTATTTTCCAGATCTGCAAGTGTTAAATTCAAGTTTAACCCCTTAAGGACTCAGCCCTATTTCACCTTAACGACTTGGCCATTTTTTGCAAATCTGACCAGTGTCACTTTAAGTGCTGATAACTTTAAAACGCTTTGACTTATCCAGGCCATTCTGAGATTGTTTTTTCGTCACATATTGTACTTCATGACACTGGTAAAATGAAGTCAAACATATTCATTTTTATTTATAAAAAAATACCAAATTTACAAAAAATTTGTAAAAAATTGCATGTTTGGACCAATTTGGGAATGATATTTTATTTTTTGGGGATGTTACAAGGCTTAGAAGTTTAGAAGAAAATCTTGAAATTTTTCAAAAATTTTCAAAAACCAACTTTTTAGGGACCAGTTGAGGTCTGAAGTCACTTTGTGAGGCTTACATAATAGAAACCACCCAAAACTACACCCCTCAAGGTATTCAAAACTGATTTTACAAACTTTGTTAACCCTTTAGGTGTTCCACAAGAGTAATTGGCAAATGGAGATGAAATTTGAGAATTAAAATTTTTGGCCAAATTTTCCATTTTAATCCATTTTTTCCAGTAACAAAGCAAGGGTTAACAGCCAAACAAAATGCTATATTTATTTCCCCGATTCTGTAGTTTGCAGAACCACCCCATATGTGGCCGTAAACTACTGTACGGGCACACAGTAGGGCGTAGAGGGAAAGGTGCGCCGTATGGTTTTTGGAAGGCAGATTTTGCTGGACTGTTTTTTTTTTACACCATGTCCCATTTAAAGCCCCCCTGATGCACCCCTAGAGTAGAAACTCCATAAAAGTGACCCCATCTAAGAAACTACACCCCTCAAGGTATTCAAAACTGATTTTACAAACTTTGTTAACCCTTTAGGTGTTGCACAAGATTTTATGGAAAATAGAGATACAATTTCAAAATTTCACTTTTTGGGCAGATTTTCCATTTTAATATTTTTTTCCAGTTACAAAGCAAGGGTTAACAGCCAAACAAATCTCTTTATTTATGGCCCTGATTCTGTAGTTTACAGAAACACCCCATATGTGGTGATAAACTGCTGTACGGGCACACGGCAGGGCGCAGAAGGAAAGGAATGCCATACGGTTTTGGAAGGCAGATTTTGCTAGACTGTTTTTTTGGACACCATGTCCCATTTGAAGCCCCCTTGATGCACCCCTAGAGTAGAAACTCCAAAAAAGTGACCCCATTTTAGAAACTACGGGATAGGGTGGAAGTTTTGTTGGTACTAGTTTAGGGTACATATGATTTTTGGTTGCTCTATATTACACTTTTTGTGAGTCAAGGTAACAAGAAATAGCTTTTTTGGCACCGTTTTTTTTGTTATTTACAACATTCATCTGACAGGTTAGATCATGTGGTATTTTTATAGAGCAGGTTGTCACGGACACGGCGATACCTAATATGTATATAAGTTTTACACAATGATTTCATTTTTGAAACAAAAAAAATCATGTTTTAGTGTCTCCATAGTCTGAGAGCCATAGTTTTTTCAGTTTTTGGGCGATTATCTTAGGTAGGGTCTCATTTTTTGTGGGATGAGATGACGGTTTGATTGGCACTATTTTGGGGTGCATATGATCGCTTGCTATTACACTTTTTGTGACGTAAGATGACAAAAAATTGCTTTTTTTACACCGTTTTTATTTTTATTTTTTTACAGTGTTCACCTAAGGAGTTAGGTCATGTAATATTTTTATAGAGCCGGTCGATACGGACGCGGAGATACCTAATATGTATACTTTTTTTTATTTATGTAAGTTTTACACAATGATTTCGTTTTTGAAACAAAAAAATCATGTTTTAGTGTTTCCATAGTCTAAGAGCCATAGTTTTTTCAGTTTTTGGGCGATTATCTTGGGTAGGGTATGATTTTTGCGGGATGAGATGACAGTTTGATTGGTACTATTTTGGCGTACATGCGACTTTTTTGATCACTTTTATTACATTTTTTGGGAAGTAAGGTGGCAAAATTTCAATTTCCTCATAGTTTTTATTTTTTTATTTTTATGGTGTTCACCGTGCGGGGAAATTAACATGACCGTTTTATAGATCAGGTCGTTACGGACGCGGCGATACCTAATATGTGTAGTGTATTTTATTTTTAAAATTTTTATTCAGTGTTAAATGTGTTTTTTTTAATCTTTACTTTTTTCACTTTTTTTTTACATTTTTTTGGACCCAGACCCACTTGGTTCTTGAAGATCCAGTGGGTCTGATGTCTGTATAATACAGTACAGTACACTATATAGCGTATTGTACTGTAAGGGTTAAACGGCTGACATCACAGCACAGATGTCAGCCGTTTATACCAGAGTGTCAGCAATGTGCTGACACTCTGGTATACCACTGGACGCCAATGAATATTCAAGAGGAGGCGGGTGGGGGATCGCGATCCCGCCTTCCGCAACACCCCCCCTGCATCACCCGCCGGCATAAAATCATTCAGGGGTGAAAAAAACTTTATTTGGGGCATTTTAAAGTTTGATCCCCGCGGTCCCCTATCAGAATCTGCAGAAAGCGCAGCAAAACGCATGTCTGAATTGACCCGCGGTTTGCTGCGATCGCCGATACGGGGGTGTCATATGACCCCCCCCCCGGCGTTGACAGGATGCCCGCTGAATGATTTCAGCGGGCATCCTGTTCCGATTAACCCCAGCAGCGCCGCAATCTCGTTTTAAACTCATGACATACCGGTACGTTATGGGTCCTTAAGGACTCGGGAAACATGCCGTATCGGTACGTCATGCGTCCCTAAGGGGTTAATGTCCGCCACTGGGACCCACATCCTCTCCTCAGGACTAAAACCCTCCCAATGAACGAGGTACTGAAGAGAACCGCGGATAATGCAAAAATCCACAATCCTAGAGACCTGAAATTCAAGATTAGCATCAACAGTAATCAGAGGAGGAGGCAAAGAGGAGGGTACAGTGGGTTGGACATAAGGTTTTAATAGGGACCTGTGAGAAACATTATGGATCTTCCAAGTCTGAGGAAGATCAAGACGGAAGGCAACGGGATTGATGACGGACAAGATCTTGCAAGGCCCAATAAACTTAGGACCCAACTTCCAGGAGGGAACCTTCAGTTTGATATTCTTTGTAGACAACCACACCAGATCACCAACATTCAGCTCCGGACCAGGCACACGTCTCTTATTCGCCACACGCTTATATCTCTCACTCATCCTCTTCAGATTACCCTGAATCTTTTGCCAAATAAATGACAAAGACGAGGAAAATCTCTCCTCATCAGGTAAACCAGAAGACCCCTCTCCAGAGAATGTCCCAAACTGCGGATGAAACCCATATGCACCTAAAAATGGTGACTTATCAGAGGACTCCTGGCGACGGTTATTTAAAGCAAACTCAGCAAGGGACAAAAAAGAATACCAACCCTCCTTATTCTCCGCCATAAAACAGCGCAGATATGTCTCCAGATTCTGATTGACGCGTTCGGTCTGACCATTCAACTGCGGGTGAAAAGCAGAAGAGAACGACAACCGAACCCCCAGGCGAGAACAGAAGACCTTCCAGAATCTGGAAACAAATTGCGTGCCCCTATCAGAAACGATGTCTGAAGGAATGCCATGCAATTTAACAATATGATCAACAAATGCTTGCGCCAGCGTCTTAGCATTGGGTAACCCAGGAAAGGGAATGAAATGTGCCATTTTGCTAAAACGGTCCACTGCCACCAGAATCGCATGCTTCCCTGAGGAACAAGGCAGGTCGTAATGAAGTCCATGGACAGATGCGTCCAAGGACGGGAAGGAATGGGTAACGGGAGGAGAGAACCCGATGGCCGTGAATGAGGGACCTTGGCACGAGCGCAGGTCTCGCAGGCTGCCACAAAACCCTCAACCGTCTTACGAAGAGACGGCCACCAGAATCTCCGAGCAATGAGATCCACTGTGACTCTACTCCCCGAGTGCCCAGCAAAAACAGTATCGTGGTGCTCCTTAAAAACCTTGTGTCGTAAAGCGAGAGGCACAAACAACCTCCCAGGAGGACAAAGATCAGGAGCCTCTGCCTGGGATGCCTGAACCTCTGCCTCCAAATAAGGATAAAGAGCAGAGACGACCACCCCTTCAGCCAAAATGGGACCCAGGTCTTCAAAGTTCTCCCCTCCCGGAAAACAACGTGACAGGGCATCCGCCTTCACATTTTTAACCCCAGGGTGGAACATAACAACAAAATTAAACCTAGAAAAGAACAAAGACCATCTGGCCTGTCTCGGGTTCAGACGCTTGGCCGATTCCAAGTAGGCCAGATTCTTATGGTCGGTAAACAAGGTAATAGGGTGTCTGGCTCCCTCTAACCAATAGCGCCATTCCTCAAAAGCTAATTTGATGGCCAACAACTCCCTATCTCCCACACTCCCAGTTTTCTTGAGAAAAAGGCACACGGTCGCCATTTGGCAGGAGAGGGACCCTGAGATAAGACCGCACCCACACCCATCTATGAAGCATCCACCTCAACAATAAAAGGTAGAGAGACATCAGGTTGTACCAAAATGGGAGCGGAAGCAAAACTCTCTTTAATACTAGAAAAGGCTTTAAGCGCATCTACCGACCACGAGGAAAAATCCACCCCCTTTTTAGTCATATCAGTGAGGGGCTTAACAACAGAGGAATAATTCAAAATTAACTTTCTGTAATAATTGTCAAAACCCAAAAACCGCATCAGCGCCTTCTGATTCTCAGGAAGCTCCAAATCAAGCACAGCGTGGACCTTCTCAGGGTCCATCCGAAAACCAGAAGCAGAGAGAAGAAAACCAAGAAATTGAATCTCCGGAACTGCAAACACACATTTTTCCAGTTTAGCGTATAATTTATTGTCCCGCAGAATCAGAAAGACCTGACATAGGTGGTCCCGATGAGTCTTTAAATCAGGAGAAAAAATCAAA
The DNA here is from genome assembly GCF_905171765.1 of Bufo bufo. NCBI lineage: Eukaryota > Metazoa > Chordata > Amphibia > Anura > Bufonidae > Bufo > Bufo bufo. The sequence goes on from NC_053394.1 coordinate 247,419,386, forward strand.
ATGTCATCTAGATACACCAGTACAAATTTCCCCATTAAATTATAAAAAATGCTGTTCACAAAATGTTGGAAGATGGCCGGAGCATTCATCAAACCAAAGGGCATAACCAAATTCTCGAAATGACCCTCAGGGGTATTGAAGGCCGTCTTCCATTCGTCCCCTAACCTGACCCTGACTAGGTTGTATGCCCCTCTTAAATCCAACTTAGAAAAAACTTTAGCCCCAACAATCTGGTTAAACAGGTCCGGGATCAGAGGAAGCGGATATGGGTCACAAATCGTGATACGTTCAGCTCCCTGAAATCCAGACAAGGTCTTAAAGAAGCATCTTTTATCTTAACAAACAAAAAAACAGCGGCAACAGGTGACTTCGAGGGTCGGGTGTCCCTTTCTCAGGCTCTCAGAGATATAAGTACGCATAGCGACTCTTTCAGGTTGGGAGAGATTGTATAGTCGTGATTTTGGCAGCTTGGCGCCTGGGATGAGATTAATAGGGCAGTCGTACTCCAGGTGAGGGGGCAACTCCTGGACACCACTCTCGGAAAACACATCCGAAAATTCAGAGAGAAAAGATGGTACAGTCTTGGTAGAAACCTCTGAAAGAAACGCAGTGAGGCAATTCTCTCTGCAAAACTCACTCCAACCATTTATTTGCCTTGCTTGCCAGTCAATGGTGGGGTTATGTTTAGTGAGCCAGGATAGCCCCAACACTAGAGGAGTAGGTAATCCGCTTAAGACGAAACATGACATATCCTCAACATGAGCGTCACCCACAGTCAAACGGATATTGTAAACTATACCCTTTAACGATCTTTGAGAAAGTGGAGCGGAATCGATAGCAAAAACAGGTATATCCTTTTCCAAAGTGCATACCTGGAAACCATGCGTTGTTGCAAATTGATTATCAATGAGATTGACAGCTGCTCCACTATCTACAAAAATCTCACAATGTTCTTGCTGTCTAGCGCCACCCTGGCAGGTAGGAGAAAACGGGAACTACAAACAAACGGCAAACCTTCAATTTCCGCATCAACCTTGCCAATAGTAGCAAATGGAAAGTTTTTAGAGGGTTTTTTTTTGTTTTGTTTTGTTTTTATTACCCTCAGAAAACGCCATGAATCTCCTAGAGGGGCAAACATTAGCCAAATAATTTATACCCGCACAACAGAAACAAACCCTCCTCTGAGAGCTGAATCCTCTACTATCAGAGGCAAGCAAACCCAGATGCATGGCCTCCTCCTCAGAGGGGATTGAGACAGACTGAGACCCCTGCGCACTGAATGAGACAGCCCCACTGTCCTTGGGCTGAATATGACAGGAAAGAGTAGTCTCCTCTCTCTCTCTAAGACGCCTATCAATACGAACAGCTAGAGACATGGCTGACTCTAACGACGCTGGTCTCTCATGAAAAGCGAATGCATCTTTCAATCTTTCCGAAAGACCATGGCAAAATTGACTTCGGAGTGCGGCATCATTCCACCCAGTATCAGCTGCCCATCTCCGAAATTCAGAACAATATATCTCTGTGGACTGTTTACCCTGGCATAAAAGACGCAGTTTAGATTCAGCCAGAGCAATACGATCCGGGTCATCATATATCTGCCCCAGGGCTACAAAAAATTCATCCACCGATTGGAGGGGCCGTGCCCCCAACGGCAGCGAAAAGGCCCAAGACTGAGCGTTATTCCTGAGCAGCGAGATGATGATCCCCACCCTCTGCTCCTCATCACTAGAGGAATGGGGAAGTAGGCGAAAATGGAGTTTGCAAGCCTCTCTAAAGCGAACAAAATTCTCACTACCCCCGGAGATCTTAGGCTCGGAACAAACTCCATGAACGCCAGCAGAACCGGTCACCTGAAACTGAGACACAGTTTTACGGAGATCTGCTACCTCCAGCGAAAGACCTTGCATGCGGTCAATCAAGGCTGAAACCGGATCCATGCTTAAGACGGTTATGGCAGTTTATAATGTCACGGATAAAGTTAGCAGATAGCTGGAACATATAAATAAACGAGCGACTGGCTTGATCCCAAACTAAGGAGCTTATAGGTGAGCCCTAAAAACCCTAAGAGCTCTCCCTGACTGCTATGCACATGCAAGGGTCTGTATGGTAGACAATTGCATGCCCGCGTAGCTAATACTGTGTGACACCTGAAAACCCTATAATAGTGAGGGGACATGACCACCGGCTCCCTGCACTTAATACGGACTGAGTCAGGGTCACCTAGAATCAAGCCAGCAAGGAAACACAATAAAGTAAAAGACTTATCTGAACAAACAGCAGAAGCAGCCTCCATCAGTGAACACCTCAACCAGTAAGTAGTATAAACTGCAAAGTGAGGCAGTATGGGAGGGATTATAAAGGAAGACGATTAGTCGAAATAAGTGACACCTGGCAGAAGGAAAGGAGATGAGAAAGTGAAACCAAAACAAAGAACATCATACAAGAGGTAGAGAAGAACGTCTGCCAGATCTTCTCACAGAACTGGCGGTGACAGATGTAAGGTGACAAAAATGTTTTTTGTTTTTTTTACGGTGTTCACCTGAGGAGTTAGTTCATGTGATATTTTTATAGAGCTGGTTGTTACGGACACGGCGATGCCTAATATGTCAGCTTTTTTTATTAAATTTTTCACTTATAATACACAATAATAGCATTTTTGGTCTTTTTTTTTGGGCGATTGTCTTATGTAGGGGCTAATTTTTTGCAGGATGAGGTGATGGTTTGATTGGTACCATTTTGGGGGGCATAAGCATATTTGATTGCATGGTGTTGTACTTTGGCACTGTTTTTATTTCTTTTCTTTTTTTGTGTTCATCTGACAGGGTATATTATGTGATATATTTATCGAGCCGGTCGTTTCAGACGTGGAGATGCCTAATATGTGTGTTTTTTCTTTTCTATTTTTTTATTATAAAATCAGGGGAAAGGGTCTTTTTTTAAACTTTATTTTTTATTATTAACACTTTATTTTACTTTTTTTTTTTTCTTTTACTTTATTTCAGTCCCACTCTGGGACTTCAACTTTTGGGGGTCTGATCCCCCACATCTGTATTGTAATGCATTGCCTGTTAGTGTATTACCCTGAGTAATACACTAACAGGTTGCTTAGGAGACCAAGCCTGCAGCCATAGAAGGCAGGTATATACGAATTTTGTCAGGTTTTTGTAAGTAGGACTTCCACTTATATTTTTTGGTGTATATGCACTTTAATTAATATACAGTTGAATTAGTTTAATTAAGTAAATGCTCATTTCTCAGGATTAGCACTTTTTAGATTCAGCTCTTGCTAGCTGGAGTATATCTAGCAAGGAAAGGTCTTGAGTATTCATGCAGTTCAGTTAATAAATGAATCCAATCAGTTGAAGTGTGTGAGGTTAGTTTTCAGGCTAAGCACTTAATTTCATCTCCCAATTGTTGAATTATATATAGTGAAGAAAGCCAATAATCACTAAGTCAGTCATCAATAGTCTGATAGCACTGTGAGATCTACGGCAAGCATGGGAAGCTAGTTTTGGCAGTCAGCCGATGCACTTTTCAGGATTAGCTGATAGGGACCAGTAACTCTCACCAGAGGCCAGGTGGAGTGAAGGCGGTTGGCTGTGTTTAGCCCCCATTACATTGACCACTTGCAGCTAGGAGCTAGCAGATCATCAGTGCTAGAGGTCAGGCACTCTTACCATGCCTTCTTTCTCACAAGAAAAATGTTCTACTATTCCAACACTACTAAGACCCACAACAAACCCAATACTCCCATAACCACTTGAAAGGAAGCAATAAACTCCCTCATTAAAGGGGTTTTCCGAGACTTTAATACTGATTACCTATCCTCAGAATAGGTCATCAGTATCTGATCATAGGAGTCCGACACTCGGGACCGCCGGTCATCAGCTGATTGAGAAGTCAGTGCCGCTCGCAGTAGCGCTGCAGACTTCTCTCCGTTTTCAGTTTTTCCTAGGCCAGTGACGACACGTTCATCGATCATATGACCTAGGTGCAACTCAGCCCCACAGAAGAGAAGGGGGCTGCGCGGGACACCAAGCGCAGCAACTATTTAATACCAATGCTGCGCTTGGTGAGCAGAGAGAATGCTGCAGCACTCACAGGAGTGCCGGTTCCTTCTCAAAGAGCTGATTACCAGGGGTTCCGGGTGTTGGACCCCCACCGATCAGATATTGATGACCTGTCCTGAGGATAGGTTATCAGTTGTAAAGTCTTGGAACACCCTTTTAACACTTCTCCCACCTAATAACACATTAACTTTATGTTTTAACATCCACACGTACAGGTATATATGTGATAATACCCTCTGACAGGATTTTCTGAGCCCTAGGTTCTAACGTTGTGGCAATTGACCATTTACACTGAGGTGAAAGGCAGGGTTGTCAACCTTCCTTTTCTGGGAAAATGAACCAAAACTCACAGACAGCCCAATATTTTCACAGACATACACCCACCCATTTTTAGAGACCATAACCCCACACCAAGCCCACAAAATGTCCTAAATATAATTCCCTCAAATCACAAACACCACAAAATTTTACGGTGTTCTCCAGTACTACTAGTTAAAAATAAAATATTGCAGCAGCATATAGAAAAAAAATCCACATTGCCAGCCACTCTAGCATGAATGCGTTGTTTATATTACTGCAGCTATGATGCGTGTGACGCGCTGGACTTTCTGTTGTCATTGGTGCCGCCATATAAACAAAGACTGATTGGAATATAAAAGGCAAGTTTGCATATCACTGTGCATGTCACAGTGTCGGTATGGCATATGATCACTGCAACCAATTCAGCGTTAGACTGCTGAGGAGTAACATGTCATATAGTGACACATCCCCTTCGCAATTTGTAAACAGTTGCAGCAATCAGGAACATTCCCTGTGGTACACAGATATTTGACGTGTTCAATGTGTTGCACCTGAGGCTGAACACAGAATTTTGAAGTTTTGAACTTTCTGCGGAGGACGCGTTGGGTCACACGAACCTCCATCAGCAGTCATATTTAGGTGCACTGTGGTGCGGGCAATACATCTGCACTTCTTAGGGCAACAATATGGCCCATTGTGTTAATGATTATGGAGGCAGCTATTTATCCTGAGTTGCCCCTCTGCTTTGTGAACAGCAGTTCAGAGATCTGCTTTGCAGCAGCTACCTGGACATACGGACTTCTATAGCAGAGTTTTGTGCACATGCTCTGTGACCTGTGCTGGGAAGGGTAAGAGGTAAGTTGTGTCCATCACTTATTGTGAATGGGGTCATCCTGTGATATCTATATACTGGTGTTACATGTCATTGTAATCTTGTCTATGATTATATTAAGATGACTGTAGAGATATGATCAATTTGGTTTTATTGTAAAGAAAGCAACTTTAGCAATATAAAATTGAATGTCTTGATAGGTTTCTATAAATTCAGAAAGTAAACAATTTTCATAGCAAGTTTGAGTTGTTATTTTTTATTGCTTAAAAGCAAAAGCAATCCAGCGAACTGATGGTATTTATAGTATATGAGAATCCTAATGCTGTCATAAGTGTCAAGACAACGTATAAGAGTCTGGTCTCTAAACTGCAGAGCTACCCTGTGGTTTCATGGCTAAAAGGTTAATTCACTGTCACTTTTAAAATGCCCATTGAAAGGAAGTGTCAGATAGAGTTATGATGATTACAAAAAAAATGGCAATTTGCAGCATAGTGGCATAATTGGCAAGGGGATAAATATTTCCTTCAGTATGAGAAAGTGAAAGTTTTTAATTTCTGAAACTGAAAATATATCATGTATACACAAAAGCCTCTGCACATGGGAAGGGGCTGTTTAAATATAGTAACAATGGAATAATTGCCGTCTATGCCATAGAATGTGGGATTCCAAATGCAAATAAAAACATTAGGTGCCGTGCGTTTGAGAATTTAATTATCACCTCTACAGTGTTCAGCTTAGGACATCTTCGTCATAGTCAAATATCATAATAATTTAAGCTTGAAAGAAAATACTCCGACACCTGAAACTGAGGGCTAATGCACAAAACCGTATGTATTTTGCGGTCCGGAAAAAACTGATCCGCAAAAAATATGGATGAGATCCGTGTGCATTCCGTATTTTGCGGAACGGAACAGCTGGCTCCTAATAGAACAGTCCTGTCCTTGTCCATAATGCGGACAATAATAGGACAAGTTCTATTTTTTTTTGCGGAATGGAAATACGCACATACGGAAACAGAATGCACACGGAGTAACTTCCATTTTCTTTGCGAACCCATTGAAATGAATGGTTCCGCATACGGTCCGCAAACAAACCGAAACGGACATGAAAAGAAAATACGTTTGTATGCATGAGCCCTGACACCTGACTCTGATATCTGAATTTGATATGTGACCAGCCATACATCTCTATGCTTATTATTTGCTATCGATTTTTTTTTTTTTTACATTAAGCATATACAATGTTTCAGAAATAGCAACGGTCTGGGTGGACCGGGAGGTGAGCACCCTGATCCATTCGTTCTGGAGGAGCAGCCGCTTTTTTCCATATACAATGTTTCATTGGCTAACAGATTAGGTTCAGCATTCTGTATAGCCGTATTCACTTAAATTTAATCTGTTGCAGACTCTTCATACAATAGGAAAAAACATTTAGGCCTCTTTCACACGAGCGTGAAGGATTGGCTACTGATGGGGTCACGTTGCGTTCAGGGAAACTCGCACCATTTTGCAACAAGTTCAGTCAATTTGTCTGCGATTGCGTTCGGTTTTTTCCGCGCGGGTGCAATGCATTTTGATGCGTTTTTCACACGCGTGATAAAAAACTGAAGGTTTACAAACAACATCTCTTGGCAACCAGCAGTGAAAAACGCATCGCATCCGCACTTGCTTGCGAATGCAATGCATTTTCACTGAAGCCCCATTCACCTCTATGGGGCCAGGGCTGCGTGAAAAACGCAGAATATAGAACATGCTGCGTTTTTCACGCAACGCAGAACTGTACACAGATCCATTGAAATGATAGGGTCCGGATTCAGTGCGGGTGCTATGCGTTCACAACACGCATTGCACCCGCGGGGAAAACTCACTCGTGTGAAAGGGGCCTAAGGGGGAGATTTATCAAAATTGGTATAAAAGAAAACTAGCTTATTTGCCCACAGCAACCAGTCAGATTCCACCTTTCATTTTTCAGAGCTCTTCTGGAAAATGAAAGGTGAAATCTAATTGGCTGCTATGGGCAACTTTGATAAATGTTCCCCTTAATTATTTATTTCTTCTTAATATTTTATGTTATTAATAACTAAATATCTAATCAAACAAGCAATAGTTATATGTAGACATAAGGGGATATTTATCAAGCCCAGTATGTGGTATGCCAGTCTTCATATACCTTGTGGTGCTGGAGAAAGTGCTTTATAAATTTGCTTCATGCCCCCAAATGCTTTGAAATAAAAAATGATTATATGCTCACCTCTTTCTGCCCTGCTTGTATACAAGGCTGCAGCAGTCATGAAGAGGTAAAATGTCATGTATGTCTGAGGATAGTGATTGGCTGCAGCGGTCACATGCCATATACCTGCATGTCACCACTACAGCCTTATTTACAGACACCCATGCTATTAAGTGCTCGTTCACACGACTGTATGTCTTTTTCAGTGTTTTGTGGGCCGGTTTTCCCAGATCCGGTTTTCAGTTTTTTGTTTTTTTCAGTAGTGTTTCCGATTCAATTCCATTTTTCCGTTCTGTTTTTCCGTATGGCATATACAGTATACAGTAATTACATAGAAACATTTGGGCTGGGCATAAAATTTTCAATAGATGGTTTCACAAAAACAGAACGGATACGGAATACATACGGAGTACAGTCCGTATGTGTTCCATTTTTTTTGCGGACCCATTGACTTGAATGGAGCCATGGAACATGATTTGCGCAAAATAATAGGACATGTTCTATCTTTCAAGAGAATGGAAAAACAGAAATACGGAAACAGAATGCATATGGAATACATTCCGTTTTTTTTGTGGAACCATTGAAATGAATGGTTCCGTATACGGACAGTATACGGAACACAAAAAATGGCCCGTATACGGAACGCAAAAAACGTTCGTGTGAATGAGCCCTAAGAAGCATGGGGAAAACTTACAATTAACTTGGATTTAGTCTGTGTGGATTGTAAAAATCCACTGAAGTTTCTGCAGTGATTCTGAGCCAAAGCCAGAAGTGAATCCAAATGTAAGTCCTTCCTTTATACAGTATTTTCCATTCCTTTTGAATCCACGCCTGGCTTTGATTCAAAAGACTGAATGGAAAACAGCACAAAAACTGAAGTTTTTTTCTCTGAAAATGCTATGGGTGAAATTTCCTTGACCCCAAGAAAAAGACCATTTATGTTTTTGCATTTTCATTTTTTCCTCCCCACATTCGAAGAGCCATAACAGGAAAAAAAAATATTTGTGGCGTGAAACTGAAAGAAATCCACAAATCTGCCAAGGTTTTTGGGGTTTTGATATTACAGTGTTCCCTGTGTGCTAAAAATGTCATAATGTCCTTATTCTGAGGGTCAATATGATTACACTGCTACTAGATTTGAATGGTTTTTATTTTGTTTTAGTACTTTTAAAAATAAAATAAAAACTCTGGAATTTTTTTTTTATTTGGATTGCCATTTTCTGACAGCTATTACTTTTTTACATTTCCATCCACAGAGCTGTATTACATAGTTACATAGATTTTTTCGGGGGCAAGGTGACTAAACTTATGGTGAATCAGAGGTTTTTTTCTTTTTCCGTTACAGTGTAAACCCTGTTATGTTAATTATTTTATTGTTTATTTATTTTTATATGTAAAATTAGGAAAGGGGAATGATTAGATTTTATTGTGTCACTTCAGCAAATGGCATTTATCATGCAGAGAAAGCAAATACAAGGCACTTACTAATGTGATGTGTTTGTCCATATTGCCTCCTTTGCTGGCTGGATTCCTTTTTTTATTGCATTATACATGGCTCATATCCAGGGGTTCCGACCACCCTGCAATCCAGCAGTGGTGGCTGTGCTTGCACACTATAGGAAAAGGTGCCAGCCTCTCTGGTGGCCGGGACTGTGGGAGTGCGCATAGGCCAGCTGCTTTTCTTCTGGTGTGCAAGGCAAAGTCAGGGGAATTCATAGAATACACCTGTGGCTACAATATTTGTCTTGCTTCGAGTCAAATAAATATATTTTAGAAATGTCAAGATTAAGAACAATTGCATTAAGAACACATTTCTGTTTAAAAAAATAATCACCCTTTTAACAGATGAAGTACAGTGATGTTGGCAATTGCATGACAGTCTGATGTTATGTTGACTGACAGTGATGGTAATACTAATGCACAGGGAGAAAAAAGCATTAACAACTTTAAATGGATGTGTTACATTAATTGAGAAGATTTATCAAACTGTTTCATCTAACACTTAGAAATTCTTTAATAGGTTCCCCAGCTTTTATTATTTTTTATTTCTTTATATAATAGGTAATCATACATTTCTGTAATATATCTGTATTAAAGGGGTTGTGTCACCAGCAAATACAGTAGCATTTACTATGTAGAGGAAGTTACGGTAATACAAGACACTTACTAATGTATTGTGATTGTCCATATTGCCTCCTTTGCTGGCTTGCTTCATTTTGCCATCACATTATACACTGCTCGTTTTCATGTTTACGGACACCATGCAATACAGCAGCAGGGGCCATGCTTGTACTCTATAGAAAAAAACACCAGCCTATGTGAGCTCCCAAGGTCCCCTAAAGTGCCCACAGAAGTAATAATGCAGTGACCCAGTGAATCACTGCTAAAGAGTTTATTCACTGCTAAAATGGTTAATAGCTAGCATTAAGGGTTAATGTACTTTCCATGATTTGAATGTGATTCCAAGGGCAGAAAATGAAAATACATCTTAGTTACTGTGCCCTACTCAGCAGGAGGAAAGCTGGACATTCCCCCTCTGAGAGAGGAGCAGTGCAGTCTGGTTGCATCAGCCAAGCATCTGGTCTTTGTAGGCTCTCTATACCACAATGCTGAGGACAAGTGGCAAACTTCTGAGAAAAGTAGAACAGATATTTACAGTCTGATTAGGGCCATAAGGGACAGTGCAAGAGAACAAAGGTAACACATGTCTATGGTTATCTTTTGGTATGGTTTTGGAAACCCCTTCTTAACAGAGCAGATATGACCACAAGGAAGCTACATAAATTTAGGCACAAATTCCCTAACCTTTGTCCCAAGTGTAATCAGGTATCCAATCCCTTTTCATTTAATATGGCCCTGTCCGCTGGTAAAGGGGTTTTGGAAGTTGATTGGCAAGTTATAACATGGGAATAACTGTGGCAGATGATGGTTCCCTTATGTTTGTCAACTCCAAACTTTTTCCCTCCACAGCTGAGTCTTTCTCATTGAAACCTTATACCAGGCTAGGAAAACAGTTGCCCAATTCTAGGTGCCCAGTGTTTCCCCATAGTCTCTATTACTGGATACATTCAATAAATAGGACACTACGTACAAGAAATGGATTTATAAACGCAGGAACAAGGAAGCCAAGTTTCATGAAATATGGGATAGGTGAACCAAGTCCTCTACCACCAGGGACGGAGGAAGAATACAGAGGATCAAAGACACAGGGAGGAAGTGAAAGACAGCCTCATCAGCCAATCAGAAGGGCATTAGGCTGGGAGATGACTATGCTGACACAGCAGAATTGCCATATTGTGTTAAGCTTCTGAATAGGAAGGAGTGTTTCTGAAGTATGTGTCCAAAAAAAAAATGATTTCACAGAATACAGAGCCACAAGCAACTATTGTAGTGGGGCTAGGGACAATATAGGGAAACTATAGGAAAATAATAGAAATATAATTGTGTAGATTTTAAGGAATTTGAAAAGGGAGGGAGTTGGTCACTGGGGCTCGTCACTGTGCTCAAAGTTGCTTGCTGTCTGCAGCTGCAATTCAGCCTAGCAGTTTTACATTACAAAACTAACCCATTGAAAGAAAAAAAATCATATTATTTTATATGAACAGCTTTTTTTTCAAAATATAAAGGCTTTTAGCATTCTGCTGCAAATGCAGAGAAATCAGATATTTTATTTTCGGTGAATTATATCCATCCATGTTATTACACGCTTTGCATTATAGCAAAAGCATTTTATGGCAAAAACACTATTTTATACCAATGATATTTAATGCAGAGTTCAATTAAGTTTCACCCCCAACACTGCATCATTATATTGGTGGAAGTTGGATGCATTACTGCATTGCACTGTATGTTTTATAGTACAAAATATTAATTTGTGTACCAGTGATATTAAACGCATATTACATAGTTCAAAATAATTTCACCCTCAACACTGTTTCGTTATATTGGTGGAAGGAAGACGCATTATTGCACTACACCGTGTGTTTTATAATACAAAGTTTCATTTTTAAACTAGTGCTTACATAGATCGATGAAATTTCACTGCCGACACAGCATCGCTATATTTAGAGATGAGCGAATTGAAGTGACAAAGTGGAATTTGTTACGAATTTCAGGAAAAATTCAATTCGCACCGAAGCCGAATTTCCTCGTGCTTCGTGGTAACAAATCGCATTTTTCCTAAAATGGCTGCTACACGTGTGAGGACATGGAGAAAGGAACTCTGGGAAGGTGAGATCATCCATACTGACATGCATGCAGCCAATCAGCAGCCAGCCAGCCCTGTGATGTCACAGTCTAGCGTACTTAGTGCAGGCAGAGACGTGTCTGCAAGCGCTAGGGACAGTAATAGAAAACAATTGTATTGTGCAGGGAAAGATTATTCAAGGTGTATGGAATGGATAGGGAGGAATCAATCCACTGCATTTATGTTGAACAGGGTTCAGTAGGGGAGGTGACAGCCTGGGTAATAGGAACAATCCTATTAGACCTTGCAGCACTGACTGGGGATCCAAATTTCCATTATACAGCTCTGTAATTCCAGCAAACCGTTCTTATTAGGGTGCAAGTGCTGTTTGATACAGGCGTTAACAGGGGTTATTACAAGGAAATATTTATATGTCTTATTTGCCCTTGTGCGGTGCAGTTATATGTTCTAAAGCATTTTTGGCTTGTATTAGTGGGAAAAAAGGGCTTATTAGCCATTGTGTGGTGAAGTGTGACAATTACAGCCCTTTTTGTCGTATATTAGTGGCAAAAGTAAAACATATTTGCCGCTTAGTGGTGCAGTTATCTGTTTTAAAGCCCTTTTTTGCGTGTATTAGTGGAAAAAGGAAAAATATCTTTGCCACTCAGCGGTGCTGTGAGATATTTTACAGCCCAGTTTGCCATGTATTAGTGGCGAAATACTAATATATTCGCCGTTCATCATTGCACTTATCTGTTGAAAAGCCTTTTGTGTAAATATATAAAAAATTAGGGCCTATTTGCCGTTTAGTGGTGCAGTGAGATAGTTTACAGCCCAGTTTGCCATGTATTACTGGCAAAATGCAAATATATTCGCCTTTCATCGTTGCACTTATCTGTTGAAAAGCCTTTTGTGTAAAAATAGAAAAAAATTAGGGCCTAATTGCCGTTCATCGGTGCAGTTATATGTGGTGAAGCACTTTTCGTGGGATAGATCGAATTACGTAGTGGTGAAATTTTTTATGTGAAACAGGCTTTTTTGGGAAATTGATGGGTGATAGTAGATTTTGTTCTGTATGAACCGAATTCCATTATCCTTTGGTGAAAATTTTTATTTCAACCAATTTGTCTTCAGGAAAATTGATGGATGATTGTACACCTCCCTTTGCTGTATGGACCGAATTACATAGTGGTGAGCATTTTATGTGAAACAGGCTTTTTTGGGAAAATTGATGGGTGATAGTAGACTTTCTTCTGTATGAACCGAATTCCATTATCCTTTGGTGCAAATTTTTATTTCAACCAATTTGTCTTCAGGAAAATTGATGGATGATTGTACACCTCCCTTTGCTGTATGGACCGAATTACATAGTGGTGAACATTTTATGGGAAACAGGCTTTTTTGGGAAAATTGATGGGTGATAGTAGACTTTCTTCTGTATGAACCGAATTCCATTATCCTTTCTTTGGTGAAAATTTTTATTTCAACCAATTTGTCTTCGGGAAAATTGATGGATGATTGTACACCTCGTTATGCGGTATGGCCGGAATTATGTTGTCGTTGGTCCTGCAGTAATCCTGGATTTCTCTGCTGCAACTGAAAATCGGAAACATCATGACGGACAACTGGAAGAACATGGTGCCGGCGCTGCATCAAGGATGGCTGAGCCATGCGCCCTGCATGGCACACATGTTCTATCTGGTTGTCAAGTGGTTCCTGAAGTCTTCCACCCATCTGCAAGACATCCTAAAAATGGCCAGGATACTTCGCATGCACTTCAGCCACTCATACAATGCAAAGCACACCCTCCTTGAGCTGCAGCGGCAGAACGGCATTCCCCAACATAGGCTCATATGCGACGTTTCCCAACCATTTGAATTCCACCCTTTATATGTTGGACCGACTGTATCAACAGACAAAGGCCATAAACGATTTATTGATGATCCAGGCAGAAAGGAGTGTAACTTTGATGTCAGCCAGTGGCAGCTCATGCGTGACACCTGCCATTTGCTCAGGCCCTTTGAGGCGGCCACATTATTTGTCAGTTGCCAGGACTATGGGATGAACGATGTCATTCCACTGCTTCATGTCCTGGAACAGATGCTGGTAAATCTGGCTGGTCAGGGAACTGGAGACATGGCGGCTACAAAGATGGCGGAAGAGTTTAATATGTTTGTCTATCAATATCTCTGTTTACAGTCAGTGAACAGTAACATAATTTATCGCTAGGATATGCAAACACCAACCGATGGAAGTAGGTCATCGGCACGAAGGAGCAGTCATTTTCACAGCTCGAGGTATCCTCCCGGGAGCTTGACCTTTGCACGTCGATGGTCTGCATTGCGAAGCTTGTCTAAAAGAAAAATCCCACAGTGCACCCCCTTGGAGGAAACTCTTGATCCGGCACAGGCTGCTTTGCTCCTTCAAAAACAATGGACTTTGTACAGCGTGACACCGATGTATAATTTCTCATACACCAGACTGAAAGAGTATTCCAAGCACCTGTCTGCCCACATAGCTGCCGATAAGCAAAAGGGTCTTGCCATTGAAGTGGGCTCAGTGCTGTACCTAAAAGCTAAATTTTCCTGTTTACCTGGACTCAAAGGAAAGGACAGAGATCTACTGGCTGTGCTTATACAGATTTCATCCAAGCCTCCACTCACCAAAGCAAGCACAGAAGACCGGATTGTGTGGACAAGTTGGTTCTGCGGGACGTACACAGAGGACGATCTATTGGAGGTGTTACCAAAGACATTTACTTGTCTCCTGCTCTTCCTGTATAACGGCTCCGAGACGCTCACGGCTATTATAGGGACGTGGTTCCAAAGAAACTTTGACTGTTGTTTTGGTAAGCTGGTGACAGACGCATACATAGAAATCATGGGGCCCCATAGCAAAACTCAGAATTGGGCCACCGCCCCCCTTCTCCCCCAATTAAAAGTCTAATTATTAAAGCTGATTAGTGAGGGTGCGGGGTTCATTAAGGGTTAAATAAAAGGTTTGGCTGTGTTCACATCACGTTTTTACGTATATGTTCGGGGGGGGGGGGGGGAGTGCAGCACCCAACGCTTTTTTATCCTGCAGAGTCTAGTAGAAAAAACTTATATGTTAACATATACATTTTTCTTTCAAACTCTATGATGAAGGATGCCACTGTATATATATACATGGAGCATCCAGCACATGCCACAGGTCCCATATGAAAGAATACATATGCACTACAGTAAGCAGAGCTGAGGCTCCTGTTTGACCCTCTGACAGCTGTAAATTCAGTCACCCTGCTGTCAGCTCCTCTCACCTCTGCTCTGCTCCATCATGCAGAGCGCTTCTGCCGCTGCTTCCTTCTGACCTCTCACCCAGAATAGGAATAGTGTGAAGGAAGTGACTGGCCGTGCTGGGGGTAAACAAGCATAGAGAAGTGCAGGAGGACCCAGAGAAGGGTCAGCATGTGGGACATCACTGCTGACAAAAGTAAATACAGGGCTGGTACTTTACCGCACTGCTAGCTGTGGGAGCAAACTTCCACCAAAGACATCCCAGAGGGGCGGGCACATCAGGCAGTGAGCTGCTACCTGATTGGAGGAAGCGGCTGCTCACTCTCCTCTCCCTCCCTCCTTCCAGCTGTTACTAGCGCTGCATATAGTGCCAAAATGTAAATATGTAATGGCACTGGGGCGTTTGTGGTGGCAATGGGCCCCTCATTGACACCGGGCCCGGGGCTGCCGACCCAAACGCCCTATTATAATCAGCCATTGCCGGTATTTATCTCTCTACTGTTACTAATGCAGCGTGTATTCAGGTCAGAAAAGGGGCGGAGCCATGCAGGCTGGCCGGGCCCCCTAACCTCACGGGCCCCATAGCCAGTGCGTGGTCTGCCTATATTGACGGTACGCCACTGGCTGGTGATCTGTCACGAGGGTATCAAGAGCCACGTCTGACTCCGTTATACCCGGGGTCAGGAAGTCGCAGCGGGTGGCTGCGCGCTCTATATCTAAAGATCATGGTGTTTCTTAGTTATTGTTTTCTGTGTTTGCCTTGCTATCCTTTTTGTCTCTCTCAGGGATCCGTAGCTTCTCCTCCTCAGCTGTTTCGTGTCTGCCACTCCCTACCTCCTTATATTCTCCCCTCACACTTCTCTAGTTGCCAGTTATAGAGCTTCCTGCCTGGACATCTATACTGACCCACTGGAGTGGTTAATCCTGGTTGTTGTTCCTGTGTGCTACCCTCCGGATCCCTGTTGGGCTTCTTGTTGTCTCCTGTTGTCGCCCACCTGGGAATATATGTTGAGTCTGTGTTGTCTGTCCTCCCCTTGGTGTTTTCCCTTAGAGCTAGTGGTGCGGACTAGTGTTCCCATCGCCCTGTTCACTACCTAGGGCTCAGCTCAGGGAAAGCCAGGGCTTTAGGCACGTGATCGGCGTACGGGTGAGGAACCTGTCTAGGGACGTCAGGGCAGCCAGGTGCCAGCCGCCAGGTGAGTCAGGGGTCACCATCTTCCCTCTCACTTGGGCAGGGCCTTCCTCGTTCCCTCCCTCTGTGTCACGTATGTGATAGCCACGCCGACCGTGATATTATAACTGGCCCTTACTTTTTGAGAAAAAATAAAAATAAAAAAATATATATTTTTTTAATTTTTTGTTTGTTGTTTTTTTTTTTCTCTCTCTACTTAGAATCCAATATGGATCCTATTGATGCCTTGGCAGAACAGCTTCAAAGCCTGTCTTTGGAGGTGGCAGGATTGAAGGCGTCTGTTCTCCAACAACAGCAGCAAATGCAGCAGACCGCACCCCCAGCGGTTGCTATGGGTAACCAGGTTGTCACTGAACCCAAGGTTGCTCTTCCCGACAGATTTTCTGGGGGAAGGGACAAATTTGCAACGTTCCGTGAGGCCTGCAAATTATATTTTAAGTTGCGCCCTTACTCCTCAGGTCATGAAGAACAGCGGGTTGGGATTGTCATTTCCCTGCTTCAGGGGGATCCGCAATCCTGGGCGTTCTCGTTACCCCCTGGTTCTCAGGCTCTTCGGTCAGTGGAGCAATTTTTTGGGGCTTTGGGTCTCATATATGATGACCCTGACCGAGTCGCCCTGGCTGAGTCGAAGTTACGGAGACTCCTACAGGGAGATCGGTCAGCAGAGGAATATTGCTCAGAGTTCCGTAGGTGGGCTACGGATACTCAGTGGAACGACCCGGCTCTCAGGAGTCAGTTCTGCTCTGGGTTATCTGAAAGGGTTAAGGATGCACTGGCGCTGTATGAGACCCCCCTTTCCCTTGATGCTGTTATGTCCCTCTCTATCAGAATAGATAGACGTCTTAGGGAGAGATCGAAAATTCCGGAGCAATTGGTTACCTCTCCCAAGCAACAGTCAGCCTGTACTGACTTAGATGAGCCTATGCAGCTAGGCGGAACTTCTCGTCAGGTCCGTCCTCCCGAGATTCGCCGTAGGGGGGGGGCTTGTTTTTTCTGTGGGGGGAGGGGTCATTTCATTAATGTCTGTCCCTCCTTTCTCAAAAACAAAAGACCGTCGGAAAACTACTAACCCCGGGCTGTGCGGAGGATGTCAGCCGGGGGGTATACGTTTCCTCCATACGAACATCTCAATTTGTGTTACCAGCGGTCATTGTTTTTGGTGTTAAGACGGAGTCTATTTCTGTTTTTCTAGACAGTGGAGCAGGGGTAAACTTGATTGATGCCCATTTTGCCCGCACTATGGGTTTGTCTCTCTGTACGCTGCAGAGACCTATTCCCGTATTCGCTATAGATTCTGCTCCTCTGTCTCAGAGAAACCTCACCCACATTGTTCGTAATTTACACCTTCAGGTAGGGGACCACCATAATGAGTGTCTTTCATGTTACGTTCTGGAGGGCCTTCCCTCTCCGGTGGTATTGGGTCTTCCCTGGTTGGTAGCGCACAATCCAGTGGTGGATTGGCAGGCCAGGGAGATATTGGAGTGGAGTGAGCATTGCAGAGAGAATTGCTTAAATAACAATTGCTTAATCGCCTCCATAGCTTCCCTACCTACATTTATTTCGGACTTTGAGGACGTTTTTTCTGAAAAGGGTTGTCAGAAACTACCACCTCATCGTCCTTATGATTGCCCGGTTAACCTGATTCCCGGGGCAAAATTACCCAAGTCCAGGTTGTATAATCTTTCGGGTCCCGAGAGACAAGCCATGAAAGATTATATCTCCGAGAGTCTGGCTAAGGGACACATCAGACCCTCTTCTTCACCCATGGCTGCAGGGTTTTTCTTTGTTAAAAAGAAAGATGGGGGCCTGCGTCCTTGCTTAGATTTCCGTGAGTTAAACCAGATAACCATCCGTGACCTCTTCCTCTCATTCCTGACCTTTTTAATCAGATTGCGGGTGCTAAGTGGTTCTCCAAACTTGATCTTAGGGGGGCCTACAATCTGATTCGTATCAGGGAAGGGGATGAGTGGAAGACAGCTTTTAACACCCCTGAGGGGCATTATGAAAATCTTGTTATGCCTTTCGGTCTGACCAATGCCCCTGCTGTCTTCCAACATTTCGTTAATGATATTTTTAGTCATCTCATTGGCAGGTTTGTAGTCATATACCTAGATGATATCTTAATTTATTCGGCTGATCTGAAAACACATGAGGTGCATGTCAGGCAAGTACTGCAGGTCCTACGGACGAATAAATTATATGCGAAAATTGAAAAATGTGTCTTCGCTGTTCAGGAATTACAGTTCCTGGGATATCTATTATCTGCTTCAGGTTTCCGCATGGATCCTGGGAAGGTCCAGGCAATTTTAGATTGGGATCTTCCTGAGAACCTTAAAGCCCTACAACGGTTTTTGGGTTTCGCTAATTTCTATAGAAAGTTCATTAAAAATTATTCAGTGATCGTTAAACCCCTTACCGACATGACTAGGAAGGGGACGGATTTTTCCAAATGGTCTGACGCCGCTAAAGATGCATTTTCCTCTCTAAAGGAGAGGTTTACCTCGGCACCTGTTCTAATTCAACCTGATGTCTCCCAGCCTTTTATTGTCGAGGTAGATGCGTCAGAGGTGGGAGTGGGAGCTGTATTGTCTCAGGGTCCGTCTCCTGGCAAATGGCGTCCTTGCGCTTTCTTTTCCAAAAAATTATCTTCTGCAGAGAAGAATTATGATATTGGAAATAGGGAACTGTTGGCGATTAAACTGGCGCTTGAAGAGTGGCGTCACTTCTTAGAGGGAGCAATCCACCCCGTCACGGTGATTACGGATCACAAGAACCTTCTGTACCTAGAATCGGCTAAACGTCTCACCCCTAGACAAGCTAGGTGGTCGCTATTCTTTACCAGATTTAACTTTGTAATCACCTATCGTCCTGGGGCAAAAAATACCAAGGCAGACGCATTATCTCGTAGTTTCCCTGTAGGGGGTAATGTTTGTGATCCGGTACCTATTTTACAAAGAGGAGTGGTTGTCTCTGCTGTACACTCTGTTCTAGAGGGAAAGGTGTTAGAGGCTCAGGGGGACGCCCCGGCCTCTTGCCCCTCAGAGAAATTGTTTGTACCGTTAAACCTGCGTCTTGAATTATTAAAAGAACATCATAATTCGGCACTTGCTGGACACCTGGGTAGTAAAGCAACCTTGGAGCTTTTATCTCGTCGTTTTTGGTCGCCAAGGTTGCGTCAGGATGTAATGGATTTCGTGTCTACTTGTTCTACTTGTGCACGCGCGAAAGTCTCTCATACACGTCCAGCAGGGTCTTTATTGCCACTTTTCATTCCCAATAGGCCATGGACACATCTGTCTATGGATTTCATCACTGACTTACCGTTGTCGGCGGGTAAAACAGTTATCTTGGTAGTAGTAGACAGGTTTAGCAAAATGGTACACTTTATTGCGCTACCCGCACTTCCTAATGCTAAAACTCTCGCTCAGGTGTTTATCAGTGAAATCGTGAAGCTTCACGGGGTCCCTTCCGATGTGGTTTCGGATCGGGAAACCCAGTTTATTTCTAAGTTTTGGAAAGCTTTTTGTTCCCGTTTGGGGGTTCACTTGTCCTTTTCCTCAGCTTTCCATCCTCAGTCGAATGGACAGACTGAGCGTACCAACCAAAACCTAGAAACATATTTAAGGTGTTTTGTGTCTGAAAACCAAGAGTTGTGGTCATCATACTTACCGTTAGCTGAGTTTGCCATAAATAATCATTATCAGGAGTCCACTGGCAAGTCACCATTCCTTGGTGCATACGGTTTTCATCCCCAATTTTGTACTTTCAAAGAGGGGGGGTCTTCTGGGGTTCCCGAAGAGGAAAGGTTTTCTTCATCTCTTTCATCGGTATGGCAGAAGGTGCAAGTTAACTTAAAAAAGATGAGTGGTAAATATAAATGCATGGCCGATAAGAAACGGTCGCCAGGTCCGGACCTAGGAGTGAATGACTATGTGTGGTTGTCTACTAGGAATATTAAGTTGAAGGTTCCTTCTTGGAAACTGGGTCCTAGGTTCATTGGTCCCTATAAAATAGTAGCCGTCATTAACCCTGTGGCTTTTCGCCTGGAGCTACCTCAGACTTTTAAGATCCATAACGTCTTCCATAAATCGTTACTCAAGAAGTATGTTCCACCTCTAGAACCATCGCCGCTGCCACCTCCTCCTGTTATTGTGGATGGTAATCTGGAGTTTCAAATAGCCAGAATTGTTGATTCTCGTCGGGTCCGCCGCTCTCTTCAGTATCTTGTGCATTGGAGGGGTTACAGTCCCGAGGAAAGAATGTGGGTTCCAGCGTCAGAGGTAAACGCCAACAGGTTAATTCAGACTTTCCATGCCTCTCATCCGGAGAGACCTGGTCCTGAGTGTCCGGAGGCCCCTCGTGAAAGGGGGGGTACTGTCACGAGGGTATCAAGAGCCACGTCTGACTCCGTTATACCCGGGGTCAGGAAGTCGCAGCGGGTGGCTGCGCGCTCTATATCTAAAGATCATGGTGTTTCTTAGTTATTGTTTTCTGTGTTTGCCTTGCTATCCTTTTTGTCTCTCTCAGGGATCCGTAGCTTCTCCTCCACAGCTGTTTCGTGTCTGCCACTCCCTACCTCCTTATATTCTCCCCTCACACTTCTCTAGTTGCCAGTTATAGAGCTTCCTGCCTGGACATCTATACTGACCCACTGGAGTGGTTAATCCTGGTTGTTGTTCCTGTGTGCTACCCTCCGGATCCCTGTTTGGCTTATTGTTGTCTCCTGTTGTCGCCCACCTGGGAATATATGTTGAGTCTGTGTTGTCTGTCCTCCCCTTGGTGTTTTCCCTTAGAGTTAGTGGTGCGGACTAGTGTTCCCATCGCCCTGTTTACTACCTAGGGCTCAGCTCAGGGAAAGCCAGGGCTTTAGGCACGTGATCGGCGTACGGGTGAGGAACCCGTCTAGGGACGTCAGGGCAGCCAGGTGCCAGCCGCCAGGTAAGTCAGGGGTCACCATCTTCCCTCTCACTTAGGCAGGGCCTTCCTCGTTCTCTCCCTCTGTGTCACGTATGTGATAGCCACGCCGACCGTGATATGATAATTTCTTAGGACCTTACTTGGCTAGCAGCGATGTGGACCGTGTATAACATGTCTGGATCAGTGTCGGCCACAGAGCTTGTTTTCTCTGTGCCCGTCGAACCTCGCATGGACATTTCTTATGCCATCCACGCAGAGGACTTCAAGACTTTATGGAATGATATTCATAAATCAAAGGACAAGGTCAGGTTGGAGGCAATGGACAATTTATTCCAATGTCACATTTCTTCCTCGCATTTCTTCAGACACTTTAGAATCCACTTATCAGCAACCCAGCTCGTCACGGAATGAGCTGGAGTCGCTTGTTTGCTGGACTGTCCTCCAGTTATCAGCCATAACCCCATACATTTCATGATCAATATGCATTACTATCATGGTCACCCCGACACTGGTCGTCAATCCTTTCTTGTTGATGAAGCACTTTATTTTTTCAGTTTGTATTTTAAATCCTGTGGTTTTGCCCCTTCTGTGTTGTATTTTATGTGTGTTAATATCCTGTTTGTTAAATAAACATAGCTTTTTCTCCCCCATTCAAAAATAATAATAATTGGTTTGTGATTTGGTAGCCAAAAGCAGGAGTGGGTACAAAACACAGAAGACATGCAAATATTCCATTCAAGTGTCATCTCTGTTTTTAGATCCACTCAGTTTTTTTTGGCATTAGCAATACTGATGGATTACTGATCAAATTCTGACCGAGTTAAGGTGTATGCTCCACAGACAGGATCCGTTTTTTGTGGGTTATTGTTCTGACGGATCAGAGGAAGGGCAAAATAATCAGTGACGTCAAGACAAACTTACTGCTGACACCCTCTCCACTCTGTCTGGAGGGGCTCTACTTGTATAAGCGTTTAATAGAACAGGTTCTGTAGACATCAATGTGGAATCAGCTGATGACGGTGTAAAAGGAGTGTGCTTCTTCTTGGCACTCACATCGACCTGTAAGGCAGAGTTCACACTTGAGTTATTTGGTCAGTTTTGGCCCCGTGACTGCCCAAATAAGTAAAGTGTACAGTGATTCTGAGAGTGACACCTGTCATCTGTATTTCACTACCAAAGAAGACTTCCTATGCGTGTTACTGCAAGGCACAGAATTCTACACCCCTATAAAGGCTCTCTGCAGCCAGGAAAAAATTTGGCGAACAGGCAAATGGAATTTAAAAAAATTTGCTCATCTCTAGTTATATTGGCAGTAGTGGAGAGCAGACGCATTATGCCCCATGTATTTTATAGAACAAACTTTAACCGCCAACACTGCATTATTCGAAAGCAAATTGTTAACAGCAGTGTGTTTGAGGAAGGGGAGGGACATTTAATTGTGCCTTTGTCTTTAAATTACATAAAACATACTTGCAATTTTGCTAGTACCATTCAATAGTCTGTGTCTGCCAAACCTGTGACTTTTCATTTAGGAAACCTGTGACTTGCAATTTTGCTAGTACTTTTCAATATTCTGTGTGTGCCAAACCTGTGACTTTTCATTGATAGTCTCCATAATAAAATGTCTGGAAAATGGAAGAGTGCAAAATGAAAGTCAGTTTCTACACAAAAGTCAGAATGTGGGTACAAACAGTAGAAGCACCAGCCGTCCGGCCAGTAGTAATATTAGCAGTGGAGGTAGGGGCAGTGGTAGCAACAGTGGCACTCTCGGCAAATACAGAGCAGGGAATTGGGAGGTGGGCCAAGGGGCCCACAATGACATGCCCTGGTCTGATGAAAGTGGATGGGAGGGGAGGACTATGATGATGATTGTGTGTTGAAATGGATCTAAAAGTTGGATTGGGGTGCTGAGAAGAAGGTGATATCAGAGGAAGAGGGCAGTAGCTGCAGTGACAATAAAGTGCAGAGGTAATTTACAGCCGAAACATGCACAAAAACTTGCAAGGCCAGATCTACCTCTCTTGTGGTCAGCTGGGGAACTGTTGATAGTTGCTAATATTGTGGTGTCAAGATCATGACAGACTCAGGATGTGAGCTTAAAAGGTCACCCAGATGTTAACATCAACCTCACATTCTGCTACTTTAAGCCACCAGGTTACGCCAAGTCTTCCTAATTAGCTATCTGACATCCATATCTGAGAAATATTAGCTGCCACCACTTGTCATATTATCATACAAGACACCTTAAATTAGGTAACTCGTAATTACCCACTCCAACCCACTACTAGCATTCACAGGGTTACTACAGTAATATATAATACCTCTGAGGTCGTGAAATCATTTAGAACACTTATTAAAGTGAAGTTTTAATATCTAAAAGTAGGTAGCAGGAAAGTCAGCCACTTCCTAAAACGAGTTGTCCCCCAAAGAAATGACAACTTGCTACAGTGACACATACACCTTAAGAAGTTCTGCAGCTGTCCCCACTAACCCCCTGCCTCTGATGTCAGGGAGAGGCTAGTGTGTACGCTAATGGCCTTTTACAACCAAGTGTTATGAGGTCACTGCTTGGCTCAGAATCTGTCCACTAAAATAACTTCTCCTGTGGGCATCATAGCAATGTCATACCACTTTCATCCAACCCGTCTTAATATTCCGCACATGTCCTTATCAAACATGGATGGGTTAGAGATAGTATGTGGTGTGTAATTTAATTACCCCTCTTGCATAGCCCTGATTAAGGTGAGGTTCACACAGGTGATGCTGGTGGATGGTCTAATTCCAATCCTGAGTAGCCCCCAGCCAAGTTATAAATTAGTTCCAGTATTTCGTTGATGAATCTTCATCTGTATGGGGTTTGATACATGACAAGTACTGCAGGTCATAGCATCCTCTACCTGACCTTTCAAATGGTTCCATAAGGACTATGGGCTCTGAGGACATCTCAAAGGCTACAATAAGGTTTATTAAGTGCACATTGGTTCAATGACAGCATCTATTGACACCACCATGTTTGTGTCAGTCTGTTTCCCACACCAGCTACTTATCCACCTTTTCTACCTCCTCCTCCATGGACATCCTCCCATTCTCAACAAAAGCAGGGCAGAGGGTCTCCCTCTCTACTATCATATTTGTAAAGTGAAGCATTGCCATGCCATGCTAGAGCTGACCAGTCTGGGCGAGAGTAGCCACACAGCCGATCACTTGCTAAAGTGCATCAATCAGCAAATATCAAGGGCAAGATGGTCAGCAACAATGGCAGGAATATCGTGGCCTTGCTGAATTTGAGGGGAATAACATAGGCTCCCTGCATGGCTCATATGATAAATATAGTCATGCTATGCAGAGGGTGCTGGTCATGTCCAGGAGGACTGTCCTTCCATATCAGCCATTCTAAACAGCCTCCTGTACTTGCAGTGGCAGAACGGTCTGCCATTACACTGGTCAATCTGTGACATTCCACCTCCTTGAAATTACCCTTTGCATATGCTAGAGCAGGGATGGCCAACCTGAGGCTCTCCAGCTGTTGCAAACCTACAACTCCCAGCATGCCCAGACTGCCTATAGCTATCAGCCTACAGCAGGGCATGATGGGAGTTGTAGTTTTACAGCAGCTGGAGAGCCACAGGTTGGCCATGCCTGTGCTAGAGTGTCTGTACAAGTAAGGTAAAGCGGTGAATGACTTTATCATACACTAGACCACCTCAGCAAGGACCATGTGTTGTTTAAAGGTCAGGCAGTGGCATCAGAGATGCCTGTCGCATACAGAAACCCTTAACAGAAGCCACAGGGACAACTGCAGTATAAACAAATGGAATAGATGGCCACGCTGACACAATAAGGGAAAGACGGAGAAGACCCATTTACACATCTTGCAGGTCATTCTGTAGCTGTTGGGAACCCTAAGGAGAATGTATGCTTGCTTGCTTTTGTAATGACATAAATTATATCATTCACATGAAGCAGTCTGATGATTACTGGATAGCCATGCTTTTAGAACCTCAAAGCAAAATGAAGGAAAGTTTTCCTGTTGCTAAAGGAAGACCAAGTTATGTTATTACCAGGAAAAACTGTGTATGCAGCTTTTGACGAGCAGACACCTACTGCCCACGTGACTGAGGCTGACCTCTGCCCCCCACAGAGTCACCCACCTCCTGCCATCTCCACCATGACAAGCAGCAGCCATCTCAGTATCATCCACATGATGGATCAATTCTTTCATGTGCCACGCCAGGCTGAGGCCGAAATGCGTGTCGGGGTAGCACCATCCCGGAGGAGACCAAATTATGGGTAATGATTCAGCCTTCTAAACTACAGCACTTTTATATTAGCACTTGCACTTTATTTCTGCTTTATTGTTGGAGCAGTAAGAATTATAACCATTGTGTCTTCCCTCCGGTTGATGTCGCCTTTTCCCTGTACTGTTTTTTTATTTATATTTTTGCTATTTATTGAAACATTTTGCTATAATAAACAAATATGTATTAATAACATGTGGTCTTGTAGTTCTTTATAGGTGTTTGTTATTATTTATTTTACCATAGGCATGGATATAATTGTTTGTATATGGTAGTTACTCTGCGGTTTTGTGTCTTGTTTTTTGGTATAGATTTCAATACTCTAATTGGCCTGAAAATTGGTATATGACACTCTGAGGACTTTGATAGGATTTTGATTGTTTTAATATCTTTATATCTTTTTGTATTTTTTACACATTTTTGTGCTTTCTCCCCTCTCCATTAAGCTCTTTAATGCAACAACAGCAATAGCAAAAAAATAGTGACACTGACATATTTATATATGTATTAGAATATATTTATATATTAGAAAAATTCCAAAATGTGTCTCCTATTGAGAGCAGATTGTGTTTAAACAAACACAGTGTTATCAGAGGAAAAAACAGTGGCTTGCTGGGAACAAGCATCCAAACATTTTTCCTTAACAGAGGCAGCCCCCGTTAATAAACACACACATTTATGCAATGAGAAGCAGTCTATTATTCTGCATAAGTGTCCAAAAATTAAAGAAGTTTTCTGAGACTTCTATACTGATGACCTATCCTCTGTATAGGTCATCAGTATCTGATCCTTGGGGTCTGCCACCCAGGACCTCAGCCTATCAGTTGTTTGAGAAGGCACTGGTGCTCGCAATAGCATTGTGGCCTTCTCTCAGCTCACCAATCAGAGCACCATGAATTGTACAGCAACTGGCTTGATATTGCAGCTCAGCCCCATTCACTTCAATAAGGCTCAGCTACATGTACTCCTAGGCCATGTAACCGCAGAACAGGAAATCATGTGGCCCAGGTGCAGTTCAGCCCCATTGAACTGAATGAGGCTGAGCTACAATGCAGTGATAAGGCTGCGGTGCTCCGGTTTCTGAATTCCAGCCACTGTTCCAATCTGCCAGTCCACAAATCCACATGGTCAGGGAACATGACTAATGGCATAGAGAAAAATTTTATTTTGGGGAGGACACAGAACTTCACCACAACTGACAGTTGTGAACTATGCCACATTTCAATAATGACAAGACAATTTTTACAGACACCTGACAAAAACTGTGGCTGATGGTACAGAGCAGAATTATATTTTGCTGATGACAAGTCAATTTTTTACAGACAACTGGAAAAAAGTCCGCCTGATGGCATATGGCAAAAACTGTGGCTGATGGTATAGAGAAGAGAAGAAGTAGATTTTGTTGAGGACAAAAAAATATTTTATGGAAACCTGGCAGAAAGTCGAAACGATGGCCTATGTAATATAGGTGGAGGAGTGATCCATCCAGTCCACAATCTCATCATCTTTGTCCTTAATAATAATGAGGTGCATATCGATAGCTAGGGAGAACTGTTGCCTACTACTAATGGCCAGGTGGCTGGTGCTGCTACTGCTGTTTGCACTACTACAGTTACCCACATTCTGACTCTCGGATGATGAGGCATGGGTCTTTCATTTTTCAATGTTCCGTTTACCAGACATTTTATTATAAAGTGTTCTTTTCTGTAATTTAAAGACAGAAGCACAATTCAATGTCCCTCACCTTCTGCAAACACACTGCACACTGGTATTGACATAGTATCTAGAAGTAATACAACACGTTCACTAACACAGGTATAGTAATGCAGTTTTTGCAGTAAAACGCATTCACTAATGGGTATATTAATGCAGTTTTTGTAGTAAAGTACCCTTGCTGTAACTGAACGGTATTTTGAAGTGATACAATTTATTTACTAAAATAGGTATAATGCAGTTTTGGCAGTAAAATGTATTCACTAATATGTCCTGAGATGTGTGTTACGAAATGACGCTATATCTAAATTGGATAAATTGCAATACAACGTTCAAACAGCATTGTGTTACCAGTAGTGTTGATCGAGCATGCTCGGCCGAATTGAACATCGCGGTATTCGGCCAAATACGAACGCGATGCTCGAGTCTCCGCTCTGCATGTTTGTTGGCTGCTACGCAGCCAATAAACGTGCAGGTAAATACTACCACTCACTGTAATGCCGTAGCAATGTTGGTTACTGGCATTACAGTGATTGGCTGGCCGGAAAACATCATCGGGTGCTATAGAGCACCCGATGACATGTGGTTCTGCCAGTCTTAGTCAGGAAGAGCTGTGCTGTAGAAGGGACAAATAGTGTGGGGAATTGAATTTTATTTTTTGGTTACGCAGGGTTGGTGTTAGAGACCCAAAAGTCCTTTTAAGGATTATTGTTGTGTCTGTCAGCAATATATATTTTTAGCGCAACATGCGCTAAATTGCGTGCTATTGTAGAGACCCAAAAGTCCTTTTGAGGACTACTGTTGTATCTGGTAGCAATATATATTTTTAGCGCAACCTGCGCTAAATTGCGTGCAATTGTTTGGCCGCTGCATTACCGCCGTGACATTACCTGCGCTACATCTCCAGTGTAACGTTAGCGCATCCGAAATATCAGTGACATTCAGTTTGCCCATCCTAAATATCAGTGACATCCAGTCTCGATTTTTCGTTGCTGGTTGCAGCGACATTACCTGTGCTACATCTCCAGTATAACGTTAGCGCATCCGAAATATCAGTGACATTCAGTGTCATTTCTTTCGGCGCTGGTGACAGCGACATTACCTGTTCTACATCTCCTGTACAACATTTGCCAATCCTAAACATCAGTGACATTCAGTCTAATTTATTTGCGCATACTCTTACAAAATCTGCTCTACTGTACGTGTGACATACTTGCAAGCATATATACCATCTAATATGCTGAAGGCGAGCAGTAAGGGACGGGGAAGTGTCTGTGCTGCTGATGGTGCACGCAGAGGCAGTGGCCCTGGGCGCGGTGAAACTGTGCCTGCTGCCAGAGCACAAGAAACACACTCATCCAAGATACCTAGCTTTATGTCCCAGTTTGCAGGGTGGCGCAGGACACCACTCTCGAAGTCACACCAGTGCAACCAGGTGGTCGGTTGGATTGCAGCAGTTAATGCTTCCAGTCGATTAAGCACCACCCTGTCTTCCACAAAGTCCAGTCTCAGTAGCCTAGAGTCTGGTCAACAGAATCCTTACCCTGATCCTCCTTCCTCCCATCATGGAGAGTCTTGACAAACAAGTGATCCCACACTCGGATATTCCAAGGAGCTCTTTTCATCGCCTGTAACGGGGCGCCGAAGGCGCACTCGGTCTCCCATCAGCCGCAGACCTGCTGCTTAGCTTCGGGAGCGAGGATCTGTGTTCAGCCTCGTTCCCAGGGTGGCTTTTGCTAGCTGGGAGGCTCCCTGCTCCTAGGTCTGCCTTGAGCGCCAAGCTGATCACTCGGTGCTCGACTTGTTTGTCTGTCGGTCATGTGACGCTGGCCACATCACATGACCCTCACTCCCCACTATAAATACAGGCAACCTGCTGGCTACAGGTTGCCTGTGATTTTGGTCCCTTAGGCTGTGTATTATTATTGTTATTTAGCTTACCTTTGGATTTGACCCTTGATCTGCTTCCTGACACCTCTTCTGCCTGCTCCCTGAACCTTGACGCTACCTCTCGGATTTTGATCTCAGCTTGCTTTTGGATTTTGTCTTTGCCTCTTCTCTTGTACTGACGTGACCTCCTGGACTGACCTTGGCTAGTTGACCCGCTTTGCCCTTCCGTTTTTGGTAGTACCTTGTTTGTTCCACCTCTCTGTCCGCTCTAGTGCTACCTCTCATTGGCTGTCCGCTTCCCTGCTGTCTCTATCTCTCTGCTTGCACTTACTCAGGTGAGGGACTGTCGCCCAGTTGCGCCCCGTCACCTAGGGCGGGTGGTGCAAGTAGGCAGGGACAGGGGACTGGGTGGCAGCTCAGGCGGTGCACCTCTGCTCTATCTTTATACCCGCGACTCTACCCTGTGACATCGCCATTCCTTAATTTGGACCTCTCACCAATCCCGCTTGAAGAGGGACATGAGGAGATCTTGTACCCTGATTCCCAAACTCTTGAGCATCCACAGTCAGAAGAAGATGACGGTGGGGAACGGCAATTAGTGTTTCTCCTCCACCTCCTCCTCCACTTCCACCTCTGAATTCTCATCTTGCAGCACCAGTCAGCCATCAGTCCGTAGCTGGAAGCAGTGTAGCACTGCAGTGGGGAAGCGGCAACAGGCCACGCTGAAACTAATTTGCAGAGCAGAGCTCTAGCAGGGTATAAGGGACCAGACTGAGCTGTGGCTCTCACCACTCAACCTACAACCAGGCATGGTTGTGTCTGATAATGGCCGTAACTTGGTGGCGGCTTTTTAGCTCGGCAAGCTCACACACATACATGCCTAGCCCACGTGTTCAACTTAGTGGTTCAGTGGTTTTTCAAAACCTACCCCAATTTGCCTGAGCTACTGGTGAAAGTGCGCCGCGTGTGTGCCCATTTCCAAAAGTCATCTACAGCTGCCGCAGGTCTGGCAACACTGCAGCAGCGCTTGCAATTGCCAGCTCACCGATAGTTATGCGACGTGAGCACACGCTGGAACTCCGCGTTCCACTTGTTGGCCAGGCTTTGTGAGCAGCAGAGGGCAGTAGTGGAATACCAACTGCAACATGGTCATCGCCTTTTCAGTCAGCTGCCTCTCTTCACAAGCGACGAGTGGGCATGGATGTCTGACCTTTATGAGGTTTGATGCAACTTTGAGAAATCAACACAGATGATTATCAGCGTAACCATCCCGCTTCTGTGTCTACTGAAACGCTCGCTGCTCACAATGAAGGCTGATACTTTGCACAGGGTGATAGCCAGACCACCCTCATTTCGTCTTCTCAGAGTGAATTGGATAAGGATGAGGAGGAGCAGTAGACGGTTGCCTCCACTACAGAGGGTAGTACCCATAGCAGGTTTGTTCTTTTGGTTCAGCGTGGATGAGCAGAAGAGGATGAAGAGGATGAGGAGATTGAGAGTTGTCCTCCTGATGAGGACAGCGAAATCTTGTCTGTTGGGACTCTGGCACACATGGCTGACTTTATGTTATGCTGCCTTTCCCATGACCCTCGTGTTGTACGCATTTTGGCCAACCCCGATTACTGGTTGTTCACCCTTCTCGACCCCCGCTACAAAAAGAACTTCTTATCTCTCATTCCTGTGGTGGAGAGGACTAGCAAAATGGTGCAATACCAGAAGGTCCTTGTGGAAAAATTGCTCCAAAAATTTTCAGCTGACAACGCTCGCGGCAGAGTACATAGTTACTTGGGCAACCGAGGAGGGGAGACGAGGGAACACACAGCAGTTCCAACAGAGGCAGGGCAACACTTTCCAAGGCCTGGGACAGTTTCATGACACCCTGCCGGCACCATCACCCTGATGCGCGGCCTATTGTCACAAGGAGGGAAACATTTTGGAAGATGGTGAAGGAGTATGTAGCAGGCTGTGTCTGCGTCCTCAATGATCCCTCTGTGCCTTACAACTATTGGGTGTCCAAGCTGGACACGTGGCACGAACTGGCGCTCTACGCCTTGAAGGTGCTGGCCTGCCCTGCCGCCAGTGTTTTGTCAGAGCGGGTATTTAGTGCTGCTGGGGGCATAATAACTGATAAGCGCATCCGCCTGTCAACTGAAAATGCTGACCGGTTGACTCTTATAAAAATGAACAAGGCCTGGATTGCCCCTGACTTCTCTACTCCACCAGAGGAAAGCAGCTGAACATAAAGGCACTTTAAATATGGCTTTTATGATGTATTGAATACACTGTATTCCCATGCACCCCTTCCACCACAAAAAAGGGTATATGGTTTAAACTTCCTTTTCTCGTCCTTCTCCTCTATCATATCAACATGCTTATTAGGCTGCCCTCGCTCCTAATGTTTTAGAGGGTCAGCTCAGCAGCAGGCCCTCAAGCATAATTTTTTCGATGGTCAGCTCAGCAGCAGGCCCTCGCCCATAATTTTTTACATGGTCAGATCAGCAGCAGGCCCTCACCCTTAATGTTTTAAAAGGTCAGATCATCAGCAGACCCTCACCCCTAATTTTTTAGTTGGTCAGCTCAGCAGCAGACCCTCACCACTAATTATTTAGATGGTCAGCTCAGCAACAGACCCTCACCCCTAATCATTGCACTGTAAAAAAAAGAGCATCTGTCGGAGGGATTTGTTTAATGTACACAATATTTTTTTTTTATATGTTAAATGTGAGACAGAGACGTGATGTGAACGTGGCCAAACTTCACAGTTGTAATTCCATTACCAGGTCTTGACCTTATGTTCAGGTATTAGCTGTAACTAGTGTTGATCGAGCAACAAAAGTGCTTGGGTGCTCGAGTAGAGCACCTCGGTATGCACAATGGAAGACAATGGGAGAACCCGAGCATTAAACCAGGCACCCCCTGCTCTGAAGAGGGGAGGGTGTCTGGTTCATAGGAAAAGGTCAGAAATTGATGGAAACACCACTGAAATGGTTTGGTAAGCAGAGAGGGAGAAAAGGTGTGCTCAAACCCCGTCACACCAAGCACGGACCACGCCGAGAACCACAGCATTACTTGAATAAGAGAGAAAAAGGTCCAGCTTGGTTAAAAATGTTACCTTTATTTTTCAGTGCAGATAAAAGCCAGTTACAGTCCAGTCTACGCGTTTCGGATCAAAGACAGTAGCGATCCTTACTCATGACAATACACATACTGGGGAGGGGGTTAGATATATAGCGCCTCCACTATAAAACAGGTGGACACACTAACTACAAGCCCCTCCTTCAAATGAAATTGACAACATGTGCAGAAAGACATAATTGATTAAAACAAAAAACACACACAAGTCATGGATCAGAAATTCAATAGTGTAATATCAGATCGTGTTTCCGATTAAGTCCGCTTGGTATAGTGGACCCCATTTTAAAAATCCAAAAAGACTCACGGTTCAAAAGCTTTTTTCTGTAATCACCACCCCTAGGTGGTGGAGTAACCCTTTCCAAGCCCTGCACTATTAAACCCTCTGTATCACCACCATGAACCACTGAAATATGCAGGCTGACTGCAGACACATTTCTGGCATGTGAATGAGGAATATCAGAGATATGCCTGCGTAGTCTAACCTTAAGACCATTGGTGGTGCAACCAATATATTGGAGGGAACAGAGAGTGCACGAAATACAATACACCACATAAGTGGTGTTACAATTGATGTATTGTTTGATGGAAAAACATTGATTCATGGCATAGGAAAAAACTTCCTTGCCAGGTCGCAAATAAGAACAACACGTACAGATTTTATGCCCACATTTATAGCTTCCAAGGAACCGCAGCCGCACTGGAGGGGCTTGTAGTTAGTGTGTCCACCTGTTTTATAGTGGAGGCGCTATATATCTAACCCCCTCCTCAGTATGTGTATGTCATGAGTAAGGATCGCTACTGTCTTTGATCCGAAACGCGTAGACTGGACTGTAACTGGCTTTTATCTGCACTGAAAAATAAAGGTAACATTTTTAACCAAGCTGGACCTTTTTCTCTCTTATTCAAGTAATGCTGTGGTTCTCGGCGTGGTCCGTGCTTGGTGTTACGGGGTTTGAGCACACCTTTTCTCCCTCTCTGCTTACCAAACCATTTCAGTGGTGTTTCCATCAATTTCTGACCTTTTCCTAAGAACCAGACACCCTCCCCTCTTCAGAGCAGGGGGTGCCTGGTTTAATGCTCGGGTTTCCTATTGTCTTCCATTGTGCATACCGAGGTGCTCTACTCGAGCACCCAAGCACTTTTGTTGCTCGATCAACACTAGTTACAGCTAATACCTGAACATAAGGTCAAGACCTGGTAATGGAATTACAACTGTGAAGTTTGGCCACGTTCACATCACGTCTCTGTCTCACATTTAACACATAAAAAAAAATATTGTGTGCATTAAACAAATCCCTCCGACAGATGCTCTTTTTTTACAGTGCAATGATTACCATATATTTTGACCTGTGCAATTGTTCACTACAAATCTATATGCAGTATACTATGATCTAGATACACTTGGTGTCAGTATACAGTGCTAGTCTAGTATTATATTTATTATATTCAAAATAACACACACCAACCACAGAATTGGGCAGAGATAATTATATACTTTTAACAGTCCCATTACATGTCACAAATGTACATAATACAATTCAGACACATTGGGTGTCAGTATATACCGCAATTTTTGCATGACATTTAGCATACTTATTGATTATTTTTTGTCTGCTGAACTATGTATCTAATCCAATCATATCTGATACTGTCCTCTTAGCTGTGTACCTAATCCTAACATGTATGATACTGTCTGCTAAGCCAATGTATCTAATCCTATCATTTGTGATACTGCCCTGTGAACTGTGTATCTAATCCTATCATGTGTCATACTGTCCTCTGAGCTGTGTATCTAATCCTACCATGTGTGATACTGTCTACTGAGCTGTGTATCTAATCCTATCATGTGTAATACTGTATGATGAGATGTGTATCTAATTCTGCCATGTGTGATATTGTCCTTTGAGCTTCGTATCTAATCCTGTCCTGTGTGATACTGCATGATGGGCTGTGTATCTAATTCTGCCATGTTTGATACTGTGAATCTAATAGTGTCATGTCTTATAATATTTGCTGATCTGCTGCATTTAATTCTGTTACATAGTGGAAGAAGCAGGGTCCAAGCAGCACAGAGGATTTCAGAAGAGGAGAGTGCTGATCTTGTGGAGGTCACAGGATGAGAGTTAGGGCTCATGCACATGAACGTATTTTCTTTCCATGTCCGTTCCTTTTTTTTTGTGGACCGTATGCGAAACCATTCATTTCAATTTGTCCGCAAAAAAACGGAAGGTACTCAGTGTGCATTCTGTTTCCGTATGTCCGTATTTCTGTTCCGCAAAAAAAATAGAGCATGTCCTATTATTGTCCGCATTACGGACAAGGATAGTACTGTTCTATCAGGGGCCAGCTGTTCCGTTCCGCAAAATACGGGATGCACACGGACGTCATCCGTATGTTTTGCAGATCCGTTTTTTGCGGACCGCAAAATACATATGGTCGTGTGCATGAGCCCTTACATAGTGGAAGGACCAGGGTCCTCCCAGCAGCACAGAGGATTTCTGGAGCAGAGTGTGCTGATCTTGTGGAGATCACAGGGTGAGAGTTACATACTGTAAGGAGCAGGGTCCCCAGCAGCACAGAGTATTTCAGGAGAGCAGTGTGCTGAGCTATGTATCTAATCCTATCATGTGTGATACAGTCTGCTCAGCTGTGTATCTAATCCTAGCAGGTGTATGAAGCTATGTATCTGTATAGAGTAGGATACAGATACAGAGATAAGGAGCTCTGCATCCCCCTTTTTCACAGAAGAGAGTTTTCTGTCCGGATGTGATGTGTGTACTGAATAATAAGCAGGCAAATATTTTTTTTTAAACAAACAGCATTTCTGCCATGCTACATAAGCACTTATAATGTATATTGTGCGGTCATACAGAATGTACTTACATTTGTGTGATTGTTTTTGCTGGTGTTGTTGTAAGTAAAATATTATTTTTAACAAAATAACCACATGTATCTGGTTTTATATTTTTATTGTAAAGTAAAAATATGACTGTAGGCGCAATGAACACAGGACAGTAAATAAAATAATAGAGCAAAAGGTATAAAAAATGTACTTTACAATCAGAAGTGTAAAATACAACTTTGGGACCGTGCCGCTAATGATTTAACCCTTTCCCAACCTATTCTATATGGTGAGGAGCGATGGCATTAGCTAGCAGTCTCCTTTACTAACAAGCAATGCAAGAATTCCCAAGTAATAATACCACCATAGTGCCCTCAGTATTTGTAATGCCGCCCCTGCAGGTCCCCATGTAGTTCTAATGCCCTCTGCAGTTATAACTCCCCTGTACTGTGCCCTGTATTATAATGCCCCCTGAAGTGTCTCTCTCTCTCTATATATATATATATTTGATAGTTCCAGTGTATAACGCTCCTCCATTTCCACCAGTAGTGCCAGTATATAATCCTCCTTCGACCTCCCTCCTCATATAGCGCGCATTGCCAATAAATATATATTGCCCACCCTGCATTGCCAATAGAGAATTCCCCCTGCAAAACATACAAGAATAGGACAGGTTCTATATTCTTGGGGGGCCACGGAACAGACATTCAGATGCAGGCAGCACATGGTGTTGTCCACATCTTTTTGGCCCCCATTGAAATGAATGGGTCTTTAAAAAATGTGGATCGGAGGCAGACCAAAAACATGGTCATGTGAATGCGCTAAGGCTAAATACACATGGAGTTTTTTGGATGAGGATTTGAAGCAGACCTGCCTACAGAAATGGATTGGGAAGGAATTAGACATATAAAGGAAGGATTTCTACTTCTCCTTCCTGCTGCATCCACTTCTGGCTTTGGCTGAAAATCGTCTGTGTTTAGCCCTGGTATGCCAGCTTTCAGCATTACAGTTTCTTACAACTTTCCTATCATCTAAGGCCCCTTTCACACGAGCGAGTATTCCGCGCGGATGCGATGCGGGAGGTGAACGCATTGCATCCGCACTGAATACCGACCCATTCATTTCTATGGGGCTGTGCACACGAGCGGTGATTTTCACGCATCACTTTTGAGTTGCGTGAAAATCGCAGCATGCTCCTCTTTGTGCGTTTTTCACGTAACGCAGGCCCCATAGAAATGAATGGGGTTGCGTGAAAATCGCAAGCATCCGCAAGCAAGTGCGGATGCGGTGCGATTTTCACGCACGGTTGCTAGGAGACGATCGGGATGGAGACCCGATCATTATTATTTTCCCTTATAACATGGTTATAAGGGAAAATAATAGCATTCTGAATACAGAATGCAAAGTAAAATAGCACTGGAGGGGTTAATTTTTTTTTTTTTTAAATTTAACTTACCTTAATCCACTTGCTCGCGTAGCCCGGCATCTCCTTCTGTCTCCTTTGATGAAAGACCTGTGGTGAGCATTAACTATAGTTCAAGGACCTGGGATGACGTCACTCCGGTCATCACATGGTACGTCACATGATCTTTTACCATGGTGAATCACCATGGTAAAAGATCATGTGACGTACCATGTGATGACCGGAGTGACGTCATCCCAGGTCCTTGAACTATAGTTAATGCTCACCACAGGTCTTTCATCAAAGGAGACAGAAGGAGATGCCGGGCTACGCGAGCAAGTGGATTAAGGTGAGTTAAATTTTTTTTAATTTTTTTTTAACCCCTCCAGTGCTATTTTACTTTGCATTCTGTATTCAGAATGCTATTATTTTCCCTTATAACCATGTTATAAGGGAAAATAATACTATTTACAGAACACCGATCCCAAGCCCGAACTTCTGTGAAGAAGTTCGGGTTTGGGTACCAAACACGCACGATTTTTCTCACGCGAGTGCAAAACGCATTACAATGTTTTGCACTCGCGCGGAAAAATCGCGGGTGTTCCCGCAACGCACCCGCACATTTTTCCGCAACGCCCGTGTGAAAGAGGCCTAAGTGTCCAGGCCTCATATTTCCTGCTTATGTCAAGGTTCCAGTCTCCATTCCCTGTGTCTTTATTACCTGTTTGTTTGCTCTGACTATTCACCCTTGTATCCAGCTGTTCTTTCATTAGTCCCTGATTAAGTTAAATACAGCCCCTCCTCTATTGTTCACACCTAGAAGTGTAAATGTAAGGCCTCATGCACATGACTGTATGTATTTTGCGGCCCTCAAAATATATGGATGACGTCCGTGTGCATTCCATATTTTGCAGAACGGAACAGCTGGCCCCTGATAGAACAGTCCTATCCTTGTCCTCAATGTGGACAATAATAGGACATGTTCTATTTTTTTGCGGAACAGAAATACAGACATATAGAAACGGAATGCACACGGAGTAACTTACGCTATTTTTGCGGACCAATTGAAATGAATGGTTCCGTGTACGATCCGCAAAAAAAAAAAACAGAGCAGACATGGAAAGAATATACGTTTGTGTGCATGAGCCCTAAAGGCTTTAGTCCTTCTAGACATCGGTCTTCATCCAAAATGCAAACTTCCTAAGGCTGCGTTCACACGGGCGAGATTTCCGCGCGGGTGCAATGCGGTAGGTGAACGCATTGCACCCGCACTGAATCTGGACCCATTCATTTCAATCGGGCTGTTCAGATGAGCGATGATTTTCACGCATCACTTATGCGTTGTGTGAAAATCGCAGCATGCTCTATATTCTGCGTTTTTCACGCAACGCTGGCCCCATAGAAGTGAATGGGGTTGCGTGAAAATCGCATGCATCCGCAAGCAAGTGCGGATGCGGTGTGATTTTCACGCACGGTTGCTAGGTGACTGTCTATACACTGTATTATTTTCCCTTATAACATGGTTATAAGGGAAAATAATAGCATTCTGAATACAGAATGCTTAGTAGGTGATCAATTGAGGGTTAAAAAATAAAAAAAATGAACTCACCTTGTCCTCTTGTTCGCGTAGTTCTCCTGGTCTTTAGTTCTTTAAAAAGATGAACTATGGGCTAAAGGACCTTTGGTGACGTCAGATCACATGCTCCAATCACAGGGTCCATCCCCACGGTGATGTACCATGTGATTGGAGCATGTGATCTGACGTCACCATAGGTCCTTTAGCCCATAGTTCATCTTTTTAAAGAACTAAAGACTGGGAGAACTACGCGAACAAGAGGACAAGGTGAGTTAATTTTTCTTATTTTTTAACCCTCAATTGATCACCTACTAAGCATTCTGTATTCAGAATGCTATTATTTTCCCTTATAACCATGTTATAAGGGAAAATAATAACATCTACACAACACCGAACCCAAACCTGAACTTCTGTGAAGAAGTTTGGGTCTGGGTACCACAGTCGTTTTTTTATCACGCGCGTGCAAAACACATTGCACCCGCGCGATAAAAACTGAACATCGGAACGCAATCGCAGTCAAAACTGACTGCAATTGCATTCCTACTCGCGCGGGTTTGCCGCAACACACCGGGACGCATCCGGAACTAATCCGGACACGCTCGTGTGAACGCAGCCTAAGTGCACAAAATCAAATTATACCAGAATTGTATCTAATGAAATATTCACTGCAAACAATGTTTCTGCTTCCCACAACTATCAACCCAATTTCCCTGCACTGCCTAAAACACCCTAAAGCCCCTGCACCCAGCAAGGAACTTCTTATCTCTCCCTCCATCTGACCCCCTGCTCAGATCTGTTCCTTAAAGGGAGTCTGTCACCAGCATTTCACTTTTTTAACCCTTCCCACAGCTCCCTAGCATGCTTACAGTTAATAAAAACGTTACCTCTGGCATCAATCCTGGACTTATAGAACCCTCAAAAACGATCTTTATAAGATATGCAAATGAGGGCTCGCAAGTGCCCAGGGGCGGCGTTACTCTCTTAGGTGCCCTGCTTGCTCAGCCTTTTCATTGCGTCCCCCCCGCCCCTTCCTACCCTCTGCCCGCCCATCTTTTCCCTCTGACCGCCTTTGTACTAACTTGTTATTCTGCCGATATCCCGCGCCTGCGCACTCATTCCTTTGGCCGGCGCATGCGCACTGCGATGCCCATTCCTTGTACGGCATCACAGTAATGCGATGGATCGCCTCCTTTGTTGTATTTTCGCGTCGTTAGCCGGCGCATGCGCAATAGTTACTGTGATGCCGTACAAGGAATGGGCATCGCAGTGCGCATGCGCCGGCCAAAGGAATGAGTGCGCAGGCACGGGATATCGGCAGAATAACAAGTTAGTACAAAGGCGGTCAGATGGGCGGGCAGAGGGTAGGAAGGGGCGGGGGGCGCAAAGAGAAGGCTGAGCAAGCAGGGCACCTAAGAGAGTAATGCTGCCCCTGGGCACTAGCGAGCCCTCATTTGCATA
The DNA here is from genome assembly GCF_905171765.1 of Bufo bufo. NCBI lineage: Eukaryota > Metazoa > Chordata > Amphibia > Anura > Bufonidae > Bufo > Bufo bufo. The sequence goes on from NC_053394.1 coordinate 247,458,704, forward strand.
TCTTATAAAGATCGTTTTTGAGGGTTCTATAAGTCCAGGATTGATGCCAGAGGTAAAGTTTTTATTAACTGTAAGCATGCTAGGGAGCTGTGGGAAGGGTTAAAAAAGTGAAATGCTGGTGATAGACCTCTTTAACATAAAACCTTCCTCTCTAGAGGGAATTTTAAGAATGATAGAGACAGGAAAAGCTGGGAATTTAAAATGAGCCACTGTTTTAAAAAATTCCCACCTCCCTCAGCTCCACTCCCAACCCTTAAGATTAGATACATAGCTCAGCAGACAGTATCACACATGACAAAATTAGATACATGGCTCAGCAGACAGTATCACACAGGATAGGATTAGATACAAAGCTCAGCAGACAGTATCACACAGGATAGGATTAGATACACAGCTCAGCAGACAGTATCACACAGGATAGTATTAGATACACAGCTCAGCAGACAGTATCACACATGATATGATTATATACATAGCCGAGCAGATAGTATCACACAATATGGAATTAGATACATAGCTCAGAGGACAGTATCATACATTATATGATTAGATACACAGCCCAGTAGGCAGTATCACACATGATAGGATTAGATATGCAGCTCAGCAGATAGTGTTACACAGGATAAAATTAGATACATAGCTCAGCAGACTGTATCACACATGACAGAATTGGATACATGGCTCAGCAGACCATATCACACAGGATAGGATTAGATAGAAAGCTCAGAAGACAGCATCACACATGATAGGATTGGATACCCAGCTCAGCAGACAGTATTACACAGGATATGATTAGATACACAGCTCAGCAGACAGTATCACACAGGATAGGATTAGATGCATAGCTCAGCAGACAGTATCACACATGATTAGATTAGATGCACAGATCAGCAGGCAGTATCACACATTATTGGATTAGATACACAGCTCAGCAGACAGTATCACACATGATTAGATTAGATGCACAGATCAGCAGGCAGTATCACACATTATTGGATTAGATGCACAGATCAGCAGGCAGTATCACACATGATTGGATTAGATGCACAGATCAGCAGGCAGTATCACACATTATTGGATTAGATGCACAGATCAGCAGGCAGTATCACACATTATTGGATTAGATGCACAGATCAGCAGGCAGTATCACACATTATTGGATTAGATGCACAGATCAGCAGGCAGTATCACACATTATTGGATTAGATGCACAGATCAGCAGGCAGTATCACACATGATTGGATTAGATGCATGGATCAGAAGACAGTATGATACATGATAGAATTAGATACACAGTTCAGCAGACAGTATCACACATGATATGATTAGATACACAGTTCAGCAGACAGTATCACACATGATATGATTAGATACCCAGTTCAGCAGACAGTATCACACAGGACAGGATTAGATACATAGCTCAGCAAATAGTATCGCACATAATGTTTGGACTAAACAGAAGAAAAAGTAGCTTGAGCAATAAGCTAAATGTGGAGCACTCACCACCCAGTGGTTGTGATGTGTATTACAGTCATTTAGAGTTTAGTTAAAGTCTCACGATATGATGTTGTTTTGCTGTCAGAACAATATTGACACCACTTCCAGTTTGGAGATCAGGTAAGAGTGGACGCATCTGTAGGTATAATAAAGCAGTTTTTGCAGTAAACCATATTCACTAACAAGGGTATAGTAATGCAGTTTTTGCATTAAAATACTTTTGCTGTAACTGAACACTATCTTGAATACAACACGTTCATGCACTAACACAGATGAAGACCCCCAGACGAAGGCACGCAAAACGTGCGTTGGAGTAGCACCCACCATTGATCACACTTACTTATGGGTGAGTTCTGATTATTGATACTAGCTTCTTTATTTTATGTCTCAACATAGTTACTTCCAATTGGGTCTGGATGTAGTTATATTATCTACAGGGCATTTCCCAGCGGATGAAATCCAGTCGTTATCTATTCTTGTACACTGCCATATTCATCCCCATTTTGTAATGATGTGTAGAGATGGCGTTGCTTGTTCGCCGAACGGGTGAACATATGGCGATGTCTGCTGGCTCCATATTCTTTTACATTGTGAAGAACTTTGACCCATGACACATCCATCAGGTGATACAGGACAGCCAATTGAGACGTTTCAGCACATGGACATACCTCCTACCTTATAAATAAACCTGATCTGGCTGCCATTTTACATTCAGTCTTTCGCCAGTGTAGGGAGAGGTTGCTGTGTGGAGCAGGGACAGACTGTTAGGGACACCAAACGCTAGCTAATAGGGCCACAAAAGTCCTTTAAAGGACCGGTATAGGTGTGCTATCGATAGCGGTGTAATATACTTATAATATACTTTCTAACATAGAAAATATATTATAGTGCATTTGTATTGTGCAGAAGTTGTGTACAGTTTTGCTGCGTTACCGCAGCTACACAGAGTGACAAATGCTATTTGAACAAATAATTTATACTGGTGTGATTTACCAGTTGACCCCCAAAAACCTGATTGAAGCAGGTGTGTTATTTACCAATAATATACATTCTATATAGTGCATTTGGGTAGTGCAGCCTTTTTTTGCGGTTCTGCTGCGTTACCGCAGCTACACAGAGTGTCAAACGTTATTGGAACAAATAATTTCTACTGGTGTGATATACCGGTTGCCCCCCAAAAAAACTGATTGAAGCAGGGGTGTTATATACCAATAATATACTTTCTATATAGTGCATTTAGGTAGGGCAGCATTTGTTTGCGGTTCTGCTGCATTACCGCATCTACACAGAGTGATAAACGCCATTGGAACAAATAATTTCTACTGGTGTGATATACCAGTTGCCCCCCAAAAAAACTGATTGAAGCAGGGGTGTTATATACCAATAATATACTTTCTATATAGTGCATTTAGGTAGGGCAGCATTTGTTTGCGGTTCTGCTGCATTACCGCATCTACACAGAGTGATAAACGCCATTGGAACAAATAATTTTTTACTGGTGTGATATACCAGTTGCCCCCAAAAAAAAGTGGGAAAAAAAAGTGGGCTACAGTAAAATTGTTATTCAGTGACCGCATAATGTACCTCGAGCCACATAATCATTGGCCCGTACTCCTGTGGCCTAAAATAAAAAATTTATAGGCTCGGCTCAGGCATCGCTATGATCGGCTCGTGGTGGTACTCGGCCGAATACCACGTGTGCTCGTCGCATTGCTCGAGTCTCCGCCCCGCACGTTTGGCACCTCCTGAAGCATCCAATCAGCATTCCGGTAAGTAATTCCCTCCAGTGTAATGCCATAGCCATGTTAGCTATGAGCCTTACACTGGTTGGCTGGCCGGAAAACACGTGGTACTAGTTTATATAGGAGCCGACGTCCCGAGCTCGGATCATTCAGCGTCAGGGAGAGCTGAAATTCTAAAACGGGGCTTATTCACTAGAGTGTGCCTGCTAGTGAGATATACACCGCTCCATCATAGAGATTTATTTTTCGGGGGAAATTAACCAAATTTGTGCCACATCTGTGTGCGCGCTCAATCCACAAACGTTATATACAGTATTCCAGCCTAGAATAATTTCTATTTGGGACACATTTCACTAGTTTGGGTCACATCTGTGTCTGCATTTAGGCCACAACCATATATACAGTAATTCAGCAGAGAATTCTTTCTATTTGGGACAAAAATCCCTAGTGTGGGTTTCATCTGTGTGTGAATTTGTCACGGTGGGGAGTGGGGGAAACCCCCCACCGTACAATGTAAGAAGGATAACAGTAGCAACTAGGCCAGGAAACAAGGAAAAGGGAAGCAGGTCACCTCCTAAAGCATCCCTAAATCTGGCCCTGTTCTCCTAACTGTATGAGCTGACCCATAAGGTAGGAGTGCCCATACGCTGGAACCTCAGAACCCTGAAATCCCTGAATTTCTCTGATTTTAGGAGACAGGGACCTGAGACAACCTGGTTCATCCAAGACACGGATGAACCCGAGTCTCCACAGGCCTAGCAACAAAGGGAAAGGGAAATGCGGTACGCCAGACCTGCAGGGTATTGCGATTGTGAGGTCACGGTTAACGGCAAGCGAGGGTTACTCACAGTTCTGTAGGGAAACCAGGGATGGACTGGGACAATAAAGTGGCCCTGGACTTCAGCCAGACCGGCCCACTTTATTTTTCCCAAACACACTCAAAAAAGGGGTTATGTCTCTTCAGCAAGTGGCATTTATCTTGTAGAGAAAGTTAATACAAGGCACTTACTAATGTATTGTGATTGTCCATATTGCTTCCTTTGCTGGCGGGAGTCATTTTTCCATCACATTATGCACTGCTCGTTTCCATGGTTTTGACCACCCTGTAATCCAGCAGCGGTGGTCATGCTTGCACACTATAGGAGTAGCCGGGATTGTGGGAGTGCACATAGTTTGGTGCTTTTTTCGACCACCAATGCTGGATTACAGGGAGGTCGTAACCATGATGACGAGCCATGTATAATGTGCTGGGAGACATTTTGTCTCTATGGCACTATCTGCCCTAATAGTGATACAGTGCCCACATAGAGCACGATAGTGCCCTCCTATTCACAGAAAAATAGCGCATTTGTACCCATATAGTACCTACCTAGGTGCATAGAAAGTGCCATACTTTGGCTCTATGTCGGCACTGTATGACTGTGGCCAAAGTACTGTAGGTTTTCACTTTAGGTAGGTACTGTATGGCACCATAAGCAAGAAATACACCATTTATCTGTGCATAACATGGCGCTATCTGAGCACTGTATGACCGTGGGAAGACCTGGGCATACTATGCTCAGATAAGTTGTGTATTTAGTGTCTACAGTGCCCACAAAGTGCCATATCATACCTACCTAGAGCTAAAACGTGGGCAGAAAGTGCCATACTTTGCCTATAATTATACTCTGTCTACACAAGTATGGCGCTTTCCGAGTATGGGTTCTATATGGCACTATGTGGGCACGACAGGCACTAAATGCGCCATTTATCTGTGGATAGTATGGCACTATCTGCCCACAATCATACAGTGCCCACATAGAACCAAATATCGCCGTACCCACACTATTATATGGCAGTGCCCAGAGCGCCATATGTTGACTATGTGGGCAGATAGTGCCCTACTATGCCCAGATAAATAGTGCCCTTAGTGACTGCAGTGCCACACTGTACCCACCTAGAGCCAATCTGTGCACAGAAAGTGCCATACTTTGTCCACAGTGACAAAGTGCCCTTTCTGTGCACAGTCTGGCTCCAGGTAGGTATTCTACTACACGTGGGGGCACAGCGCTCATCTCTTTAGTAAAGAGTCTTTACTACCTTACATTCAGCTCCCGCCTCCAGCCTCCAGTAACAAGTGCGGGCGGCAGCGCTCACTCACTGACGTCACGCGCCTGAGCCGCCTAGTGGGAGGAGCAGGCGTGTGACGTCAGTGAGTGAGCGCCGCCCCCACACTGCCTGCTGTTACTGGAGCTTTACCCCCCTGATGGCGGCCCATAATTCGATCGGCCCACCGGGATTCTCCCGGTACTCCCGATGGCCAGTCCATCGCTGAGGGAAACCCTGGGCAGGCATACAGCAGTGAAGGAGAGGCTGGCACAGGAGTCCTCTGGGGCACACTCTGTATCTAGGGACCAGGCCTGGTGGTGGATGAGGTGCCCTGGATGTTGCAGGTGTTTTATGTGCCTGGGGCAAGGTCCCTTTAAGGTTCGTGACGCCAGTGCCTGTAACGGTGGCACACCGATTAGTAGTATTAATAAGTGAGGTACACAGATGGTATGGTGAACCAAACTTTGCTTTACTGCGATCAATTCAACTTTATACAGTTGGATGTCAAACTCAGTTCCACATATCAAGTACACTTCGCAAGCAGGGTTTCACAATTATGGCAGGTATACTGTTTCTTGACAAGATACACAGAGGGTAAACATCCACATGCGCAGAATCAGGCTGTACAGACTCCTCGGAGATAGTGTACAACGTTCATTAGAACTCCTGTCTGGCTTTGATCCCAAGGCCCAGATACCTTATTGTAGGCTTTTATCCTTGGTAAATAATCCTCCTCAGGTACTCTTTCTTGCCTTACATTTCTACTCTTTCTGCCCTTCAGCTTACTTGTTTTAGCTGGACATGTTGACTCTGCTTGGCTTGATGGGAACTACAGGGTTGCTCTCCCAGGAGGTAAACTCTTCCCTTGGGGTAGATCTTCTGAGCTAACCATGGCTCTCTTGATCAGCAGGTAGACTAGGATCCCTCTACTAGTCTCCTGGTGGCAACTAGAAGCCTGGACTGTCTAGTTGCATGTCAGGAGAAAGCTCTGGCTTGAGCCTTCTAGCTTGTCTCTGTAGACTCCTGACCTTCAACCACACCTTCCCTGTCTGGGGCCTGAATACTTATACCAGGGGTACTCTAGCTCCCTCTAGCGTCTGGGATGACTAACTACAGAGACTAGGCCTGATAATGCATATTACAGGGAAAAACATTGCACAATACAAAAACAATACTTTACAAATTACCTAAAATGCACAATTAAAGATACCATCCCTGTCCCTAGTGAGGAGAAGTAGCGCACGCACCAATTGACCCTTGTGTAGTGCCCACGCTTATCTAGTGGGGCCACTACATACCACCACACTTTAACGTTGCCCGACCTCGGCGCAACATGGAGGGGCCCTGCCCAGCTGGATACTGCACCTGAAAAAGAGACCAAAAAGCAAAGCAGGAGAAAGACATCTACATTTGCAGAAGCACATTACATGCACAATTCAGGCAGTCCACTGGCTTAGGAACAAGTAACGGTGAAAAGGGGCGTCGTTCTCTTCTCTCAGGATCATATGAGGGAACAGGGGCGCTGACCTGGCACAGCGTAGCAGTGCTACCAGGATAGTCCATATGTGCAAATTGTCCTTAATAGAACAGCAAGAGGAAAAAAAACAATTTAAAAGTTCTTGGAGGCTCAAAGAACAAATATGAGTCCGTACCCAGGTTCTTGTGCTTATTTAGTGTGAGTGTCTGTCACCAGCAAGGTAGAATAGCAAATCACAGAGGCTCAGGTACTTTTGAGTCTATCACTGGGCACGGTTCCTTAGTATCAAGTTGCACAATCAAATGACAGCACATGAAAGATAGCCCACACTTTCCAAATGGCATAAAAACGAATGCTGTAATACCCCTGATCAACCTGAAAAGGGGGTTAAGGGTAAAAGGTGCAACAAAGGAACAGGCACAACTTGGTGTGGGATAGTAGAAGCAGGCAGGAGGTCCTGGAAACACACATGGCTTTGCTGACATTTTTATTTCAGTGGGTGTCCACTACCACTGAGCCGTGGGTAACTGGCAGCAGCAACAAAGGACCAAAACAAAGGACTCCTGTCCTGGAAGGGTTAAATTTTCAGAAATAATCCCTTGGCAAAGCAAATCAAAGGCCTAGCAGGCTAATTCACAAGGGCTTATCATAATCACCCGGCTCTGCTGGCAAATAAGGCCTGTAGTAATCCTCCACAGGCGAATGTGCCCACATTACAGTATCAGGGGGCAGCTGCAGCATGAAGGGACCCCTAATAGGTATTGGCCCCATAGGCCTAGGGGTAAGGACAGTTGTGGACCGCACCGGTCCAGACATGATTATGGTAGGCGGTGCTGGATTAGATACCGCCGCCGCAAGCGGTCCGGTGGGCTTTGGAATAACTGACTCTGCGCAGCAAGTCACAGGGTTAGAGGCCCTTCTTGGGTGCCTTGACGGAGCGGTGGTAGTAGAAGGTGGCCTACGGGTGGAGACAGGCACCCTTACCTCTTCTTCCTTAGGCGGCGTCTGGATCCTGGCGGTGGCAATCCTGCGTAGCTCCCGCAACTTCTCTTCCAGACGGACGATCTGGTCACCCAGGCTCTCGGTCTCAGAATCGCTGTCTTCTGCTGTCGCTGCCGGCGCAGGTACAGTGTAGGATGCATCGGACGCGGCCGCTGCAGGTTCCGGTGGCGCATCAGGTCTCCTACCCTTCCGGATATTCTCCAGGGTAACGCGGAGTCCTTTCAGATTCTCCATGTCTTGGATTGTTTTCTCCCGGCGAGGCAGCTCGGGGGATGGATAGGGACTCACCCATTTCTCTAACACAGTTGGCTGCCAAAATACGTTAGGACCAATGAAAGAGCCCCGCTCTTGGAATGCGTGATGGGCCGGTTCTGGAGAGCGCACAGGTTTGCACTCGCAGCCAGAGTAGTCCTCATCTGCCTCCCAGTCCTCCGGTTCTTTCTTGGGACGGGTCACGGCAGTAGCATATGGGCCTCGCAGGCTCTCGGCAGGGGTAAATTCCACTTCCTCTCCCTCGCGGAGGTTATGCAGATGCTCGGGGAGGTAATCTCTCTTGACGGACCTCCGGTTAACATATAAGTCCCTGCCAGTAGTGTAATTTTGTATGAACCAGTAGCCACGGTTCTTATCAAAAGACACAACCAACCCCTTTCTCCTTTCCAGGCGGGGTTGGGTATTAGTGTGACATTCATGAATGGACTTGGTCAGTTCTTCGTAGTATATCTTAGTCTTAGTATTCCTCTTTATGGCGGCCTCCCGGACCTCTGCCATTAGTGCTGACCACTTGAATGAGGGCTGAAAGAAGTCTCTCCAGGAGCCAAAGTAGTTCTCCGGTTCTTTCCCCAGTGGCGGGCAGGCGGGTCTCTCTGGTCCCGGAGAGTAGGCCGGTGGAGCGTCTTTTGGCTCTACACCAACATTCTCCATTTCTAATAAATCAGGCGCGGACATCCCAACTGAGTAGTCTTCACTCTCCAACATGCTCGATCCTTCTCTGGAGAGCGACAGGGTGGCGCCAATAAGTTCAGACAGATCCTCCCATTGCACTGGGAGGCCGCCCCCCAGGTACTCCAGTATGGGGGAGGCGGAGTCCATTTCTGCAGACATGCAAATGTCCAGACAGGCGGTGGCGCCGACTTTGAGCTTTTTCCCGCTCTTCTCAGCAAAAAGGCGCCAACTTTTACCGCCAATTCAGGATGAAGATGACGCAGCAGTAAACTCAAACAAGCTCAGCGGCCATCTTTAGCAAAACGCTGTCTATTCACTGACAGCAAGCGGTGGCTTAAACAAGCAGCAAAACAGTCCAGAAGACACTATTTTCACACCGCTACTTAGGACAGTCCTTTAGGCCCAGCAATTTTCAATAAAAACAATTAGGGCTTGTCACTTTAAGGTAGTCTTCAGCACACAGTTTGATATCCGCAATGGCGCAGGAATGTTCCGTATCCTGTTCGTGACGCCAATTTATGCGGTACGCCAGACCTGCAGGGTATTGCGATTGTGAGGTCACGGTTAACGGCAAGCGAGGGTTACTCACAGTTCTGTAGGGAAACCCTGGGCAGGCATACAGCAGTGAAGGAGAGGCTGGCACAGGAGTCCTTTGGGGCACACTCTGTATCTAGGGACCAGGCCTGGTGGTGGATGAGGTGCCCTGGATGTTGCAGGTGTTTTATGTGCCTGGGGCAAGGTCCCTTTAAGGTTCGTGACGCCAGTGCCTGTAACGGTGGCACACCGATTAGTAGTATTAATAAGTGAGGTACACAGATGGTATGGTGAACCAAACTTTGCTTTACTGCGATCAATTCAACTTTATACAGTTGGATGTCAAACTCAGTTCCACATATCAAGTACACTTCGCAAGCAGGGTTTCACAATTATGGCAGGTATACTGTTTCTTGACAAGATACACAGAGGGTAAACATCCACATGCGCAGAATCAGGCTGTACAGACTCCTCGGAGATAGTGTACAACGTTCATTAGAACTCCTGTCTGGCTTTGATCCCAAGGCCCAGATACCTTATTGTAGGCTTTTATCCTTGGTAAATAATCCTCCTCAGGTACTCTTTCTTGCCTTACATTTCTACTCTTTCTGCCCTTCAGCTTACTTGTTTTAGCTGGACATGTTGACTCTGCTTGGCTTGATGGGAACTACAGGGTTGCTCTCCCAGGAGGTAAACTCTTCCCTTGGGGTAGATCTTCTGAGCTAACCATGGCTCTCTTGATCAGCAGGTAGACTAGGATCCCTCTACTAGTCTCCTGGTGGCAACTAGAAGCCTGGACTGTCTAGTTGCATGTCAGGAGAAAGCTCTGGCTTGAGCCTTCTAGCTTGTCTCTGTAGACTCCTGACCTTCAACCACACCTTCCCTGTCTGGGGCCTGAATACTTATACCAGGGGTACTCTAGCTCCCTCTAGCGTCTGGGATGACTAACTACAGAGACTAGGCCTGATAATGCATATTACAGGGAAAAACATTGCACAATACAAAAACAATACTTTACAAATTACCTAAAATGCACAATTAAAGATACCATCCCTGTCCCTAGTGAGGAGAAGTAGCGCACGCACCAATTGACCCTTGTGTAGTGCCCACGCTTATCTAGTGGGGCCACTACAGAAAGACCGTACACAGCAAGAGGATCGGCAGGTAAGAACAACAAGACAACTCACTTACCTGCCGAAGCCTCCACAACTGGAACCAGTGCATCAGTACAGGAGCCCGAACACACAGCAGGTCACAGTACAAACAACCCACACAGGAATCCAGCATACCTACTCTGCCAGAGCCCCACATGCTCACACAGTGCATGGCAGCCCCAAGCAGCGCTGCATACAGACTACAACATACAGGGCAAACGTCAAACATACATGTAGGGACAAACACCAACAACAGCCCAGACATGTAACAACCATGAAGACGTACAACACACCCTGAAAATAAACACACACCTAAAAAATAACAAGTGAGGTAGGGAATCAGGAGCAAACATAAGGAAAGACAATTTATGTCCAATAAGGTGGCCCTCAAGGATTGGGCAGAATCACCCAGGCAAGGAGCAGAGCTCCATCACCAAACAAGGCTGAAGTACAAGTGCCCCCAGCCTGCAAGCCACAGGTATATATCAAGCTAGCGGCCACACCCAGGACACACCATAATCCCCACTAGATAGAAGATTAACTCCTAGCTAACCGCAGGGAGGCACACCTTAAAGGGGAATTGCACGTGCAAACCAAAAACTAGACGTTGCCACCAGCAACGAGTCTGCACGGCAACCGAGGCACGGTCAAACAACAATAAGACCGTGACAGAATTTAGGCTGCAACCATATATAGAATTCAGCACAGATTTATTTCTATTTGGGACAAATTTCACTAGTTTTGGTCACATCTGTGCGTAAATTTAGGCAGCAACCATATATACAGTAATTCAGCAGAGAATTCTTTCTATTTGGGAGAAATATCCCTAGTTTGGGTCACATCTGTGTGTGAATTTAGGCCGCAACTGTTATATACAGTAATTCAGCATAGATTTATTTCTATTTGGGACAAATTTCACTAGTTTTGGTCACATCTGTGCGTAAATTTAGGCAGCAACCATATATACAGTTATTCACCAGAGAATTATTTCTTTTAGTGACAAATTTCACTAGTTTGGGTCACATCTGTGTCTGCGTTTAAGCCGCAACCATATATACAGTAGTTCAGCAGAGAATTATTTCAATTTGGGACAAATTTCCATACTTTTGGGCACATCGGTGTCTGCGTTTAGGCCACAAACATATATACAGTAGTTCAGAAGAGAATTATTTCTATTTGGGACAAATTTCAGTATTTTGGGTCTCGTGTGTGTGTGAATTTAGTCCGCAACCATATATACAGTAATTCCGCAGAGAATTATTTCTATTTGGGACAAATTTCAGTATTTTGGGTCTCGTGTGTGTGAATTTAGTCCGCAACCATATATACAGTAATTCCGCAGAGAATTATTTATATTTGGGACAGTAAAATATTTGTGCCACATCTACTGTGTGTGCGTTTCATACATATTACTAACATATACTGTACTTCATCCGCAGACGGTGTATGGTAGTCTGTGACATTATCAGAGCTACTTCCGCTGTGTAAAGTGTGCGCATCCAAAATACCTGTTTTAATTGATTGGCGCATACACGTACATATCCTACAATACTGTAGGTGTTAGATACTTTTAAGCATATATAACATTTCATATTAAGAAGGCTGCCAGTATGGGACGTGGAAGTGGCCGTGATGCTGATGGTTCACGCAGAGGCTGCGGCCTTGGGCTCAATGAAACAGAGTAAAATAATGTAGATGAGGGCCTCCAGGTGCACTAACCCTCTAAAACAGTGAAGACGATGGCGAACCTTTTAGAGACTGATTGCCGAAACTGCAACCACAAACACACTTATTTATTGCAAAGTGCCCACATGATCATTTACCCTGAATACTACAGTCCAATATAGTATATCTTCCATGTTCCTTATTATTTAGCTATAGTGACCTACCTACAGTCAATGTGCTGATGAATGGCAGGAAAACTGTAAGGTATATTGGTGCACCATAGACTTTTTCAAGAGTAAGGGTGCCCACAGAGATGGCTCTGAGTGTCGCCCCTATAAAACATTATGAGCGAGGGCAGCCTAAAAAGCATGTTGATATGATGGAGGAGGAGGAGAAGGACGAGAAAAGGAAGATTGAACCATATAACCTTTTTGGTGGTGGCAGAGGTGCATGTGAATACAGGGTATTCAGTACTTTACAAACAACACATTTAAAGTGCCTTGTTGTTCACCCGCTTTCCTCGGTGGAGTAGAGAAGTCAGGGGCAATCCAGGCCTTGTTCATTTTTTTAAGAGTCAACCTGTCAGCATTTTAAGTTGACAGACGGATGCGCTTATCTGTTATTATGCCCCCAGCAACACTATATACCCGCTCTGACAAAACGCTGGCGGCAGGGCATCCCAGCACCTCTGAGGCATAGAGTAAAAGTTTGTGCCATGTGTCCAGCTTGGACACCCAATAGTTGTAACGCACAGAGGGATCACCGAGGATGCGGACACAGTCTGCTATGTACTCCTTAACAATCTTCCACAATGTTTCCCTCCTTGTGACAGTAGGCCGCGCATCAAGGTGAGGGTGCTGGCGGGGTGTCATGAAACTGTCCCAGGCCTTGTAGAGTATTGTCCTGCCTCTGTTAGAACTGCGGTGTGTCCCCCTCATCTGCCCTCCTGGGTTGGCCAAGGAACTACGTACTCTACCACCAGCGTTGTCAGCTGTAAATATTTCTGCAATGACATTCTGTTCTGTTATTATTATAGTTTTTTGTTTGTATTATAGTTGGTATTATAATTGTTATTATGGTTTATGGTTGTAAAATATGTTATGCTTATTTATGAGTTCTTAAAAAGTTCATGCCATTGGTTTAACTCCACTCTTGTTTGTTAGGTTTTTAGTTATATTAGTGTATAAGTTTGGGATGTTTGTTGTGCATGGTACATATATGTTGCATGATTGCCATGTGTTTGAGCTTGCCAAGCTACAAAGCTGCCAACAACTTATGGCCATTATCAGACACAGCCAACCTGGTCCCTTATGCCCTGCCCCAGCTCTGCGGCGGAGTGCTTTTTGTCACCCAAGCAAATTAATTTCAGCGAGACCTGTTGCCGCTTCCCCATGAGAATTCAGAGCTTGCAGTGGAGGAGGAGGTGGAGGCGGAGGAGAAGAAGGGGGGTTGCTGCCACTAATGTAGGTGGTGGCAAAAATCCTGATGGCAGTAGCGCCCTTTCAATCCTTGGCATCGGTGGCACCTGTGCCATCCCAGGGTCCGACTCGCTAACTGCCTACACAAGGTTCACCCAGTGTGCCGTAATGGAAATGTAGCGTCCCTGGCCAAAAGCACTTGTCCATGTGTCCGTCGTTAAGTGGACCTTCCCAATAACTGCGTTGGTCAGGGCACGGGTGATGTTACGCGGGACACACACACAATTGCTGGTGTAATGCGGAGACGGCGCATGAAAAATAGCGGTGGCTGGGGACTGAGTAATAAAGGACAGCCGCCGCCATAAGGCTGAGGAAAGCCTCAGTGTCCACAGGCCTAGATGGTAACATTTCCATGCCTACAAATTTTGAAAGGTGCGCATTTAGTGCTATAGCCTGTGGGTGGGTGGCGGGGTATTGGCGCAATAAAAAGTGTTCACTAACACGGAAATACTAATGCAGTTTTTGCAGTAAAATGACTTTGCTGTAACTCAATGGTATTGTTAGAATGGTGGTTCATGGCCAACGCTGTCCTGAGTGCACGAGCGTCAGCTCAACTCAGACCATTTCCTCACTCTCTATGCTAAGCTTTCCCTGATAAAACCATAAAATATACCCAATTATACCTCACTATTCTCTATCCCTATAGTGTGTCCCTATGACAGCTGGATTACTGGCTTGTGTCTGCTCTGCAATTGCTTTTTGGCAGACACAGCCACAACACATGCTATCAGAATGCAAACTGAGAAAGAATGGCGTGTAATGGCGATCTCAGCAGAAGGACCTCTCAGAATTCTGCCCCTGATTGGCATATCAGGCTGTCAGCCTCAGCCAATCATGGCATGCCCTCCCTATCAGGGTCATGGAGTCCTTCATTTTCTTCCATCGTATCATTTTCCCCGCTAGTTTTAACCCCTTCAGGACCTCTGCCGTACATGTACGGCAGAAGTCCGGTCTTTAAACATGGCGCCCACTCGCATGTGCAGCAGGCGCCATAGTGCCGGGTTTCTGCTATTTAAAATAGCAGAGACCCGCGGCACAAGTATGCGATCAGCCATAAGGCTGATCGCATACATTTTCCCCTTCGGATGCCGTGGTCAAATGTGACCACGGCATCAGAGCAGTCCGGAAGCGGAAGCAGCGCGCTGAGATTGGAGAACCTGTTACATTGCTCTAATAGACCGAAGCCTCAAGCAGGCTTAGGAGTCTATTAGAGGAATATACCAATACAGGCTACTAGGTGGCAGCACTGCATTGTTATATTGAAAATTAAGTGTTCAATGATGGCTATATAAATTCTACAAGTGTGGAATCGTTGTAACTGTACTGACCTGGAGAATGAAGATAACAGGTCAATTTTACCGCATAGCGTACGGTGTAAAAAAAATAAAACCTTTGTCAGAAATGTGTTTTTTCCCAGTTCTACCCCATTTGGATTTTTTTCTTTACGTTTCCCACTACATGGTATGCAACCATAAATGGCACCATTAGAAAGTTCAACTTGTGGGGGCGGAGCTAGCCGCTGAGCAGAGTGGCTGCACAGACTTAGAGCTCTGCTCTAAATAACTGATTTTATTACTATAAATCCCACTTTATGTGAATTTTGGGCCATCACTGGCTCAGATAAACAGCACTGACATCGAGGTGCTGTCAAAACAACCTCTCAAGGGCCATAACCAGCGCTGATAACAACGGGGCCTGAGCGCTGCAGACGCCGGGAGCTGGACTCCCGGTCTGGAGCCGCCACCGGCCGTAAGAATAAAGAGCCGCTGCGCTTGACTGGCAGAGCCCTACAAACCCCTGGGGACTGTATAAGTCACCCGAAGCCTCAGAGGATCATCCGCTCTACACTCGGGTCCCGCTGTAAGTACCGCCAGGTCCTGGGATAGACGTAACTGATAAGAGCCGACTCCTGCAAGTGGAGTGTGATCTAAGTCTCTGGGGCGGACAATTAATAGGCTAAAAGGCACAGTGTGGGAGACTTCAGCCCGTCAGCAGCACAGGCAGCGCCTTCATCGGGGCGCTCACATATTAGCGCTTCTTGAGCGGGTGCCAGAGCAAAACATCGCGAGGCTTGAATCGCCTCAGAGACCAGGGACTGAAGCGCCGATTGAGTACTGCATCTAGTTGAAGAGGGGCTGCTTTAATAAAAATGCATCCGCCCTGCAGAAGCCTATTGGAAAGATCTTGTTCCTTTTCACTTCACTACTCTTGATTATCCCATAAAGCACTGCAGAAGTGGAAAATCACTGTTTCACTGATCGCTTCAGACATACTGGTGAGGGGGTGGAGCTAGCTTCATAGCTATGTGAATGCAACCCTCTGGCGCTCTGTACACAGCCTAATAACCTGAAATAAAAATCGCCAAAACTGGACTAAATTTCCAAAAATCGCGGCCTGCACAGCAGCTGTAAACAGCGGACTCTGTTTGTAAATCAGCACATGGTATGCACGCCGCACGCTCACTATATAAGAAATAACTGCTAGAGCCATCTTTAAAGCGCAAAAATCTGCTGACCACTTGGTCAAAATGTATGATTTTCACAGAGAAACAAAATCCTGATATGTCTCTAACCACTATGTGAAATCGGATAATATGCATACTTCTTTACGCTGTTCCTCAGTTATGTAGCTAATGTAGATCAGTGTGCATACTTCCATATACGTACCTCAGTGCTACAGTGGTCCACCAAAATTTAGCCACAGTGTATCTAACAAAAATTGTTAAGGGACAACAGCTCAAAAAAGCCCCAAAAGTTCCTAAAATTACCAAGAAACAGTCAGATCCACAAAAACCCGTAAGGTCTTATCAAATGGAGCAAGACAGATCTTCAAAACAGAAAAAAAAAAGAAACATTGCTTCTAATACTGAAGAATGGTCTGACAGTGAAGAAGAAGAAGATGCGTGTCACGACTGTGACTGATCCAGACAGGTCTGGGAGGAGAAGGTCGCAGCGACTTGCTACTCGCGATAGCTTGTGAGTTTGCTCCATGGTTCAGGGTATGTCATCCGGGTTTTGCCTTGTGAACCTTTTTGTCCTGACTGAGAGTTTGTAGGCATCCTTCTCAGGTGAGTCCTGTCTGCCACTCCCAGCTACTATATTAGTTTCAGTTTCACTTGCAGTCATTGCCAGACATAGTCCTTACTTCCAGTATATCTGGCCTTTTAAAAAAAAAAAAAAAAAAGTGACATTTCTTTTTTTTTTTTTGCTTGCTGTTTTGCTTTGTATTTTTCTGTTCCACTATGGATCCGGTTACGGTTTTGGCGAAACAATTACAGGGATTATCCCTTGAAGTGGCAGGATTAAAAGCAACAGTGCTGCAGCAGCAGCAATCCTTGGGTTCCACCGTTGCTACAGGAAACCAAGGTACTCCTGAGCCAAAAGTGGCTTTACCTGATAGGTTATCAGGAGGGAGAGACCAATTTATAACCTTCAGAGAAGCTTGCAAATTGTTCTTCAGGTTACGCCCTAGATCCTCCGGCGGTGAGGAACAACGGGTGGGCATTGTAATTTCTCTCCTGCAAGGAGATCCGCAGGCTTGGGCTTTCTCCCTACCATCAGACTCTCTGGCCTTACGATCAGTGGAGGAGTTTTTTGAAGCCCTGGGTCTCGTATATGATGACCCGGACAGGGTCTCACTGGCTGAGTCTAAGCTACGTAGACTTCGGCAAGAGAACCGGTCTGCTGAACTATATTGTTCCGAATTCCGTAGGTGGGCTACTGATACGTTATGGAACGACTCGGCCCTTAGGAGTCAGTTCTGCCAGGGGTTGTCTGAAAAATTAAAAGACGCGCTGGAGGTATACGAGGTCCCTGGGTCTCTGGAGGCTGCTATGTCTCTGTCCATAAGAATCGACAGACGACTCAGGGAGAGACTATTAAATTTTACGGAGGCCTCTATAGGGCAGGGTTCGGTTTGTTATGATCCAGTCGAACCAATGCAAATAGGGGGCGCCACTAGACGGGTGAATCCTCCTAAGTTCCGCCGTAGGTCAGAGGTTTGTTTTCGTTGTGGGGGGGAGGGGTCATTTTGTAAAGGTTTGTCCCTCAGAACCCAAGAGACCACAAACAAAGGAGCCGCCGGAAAACTAGAGTCCCCAGATTGTGCGGAGGATAACAGTCTGGGCGTATTCGTTTCCTCCATACGCATGTCTCAGTTTTTGTTGTCCGCTACCGTTGAGGCGGGCAATAAGACTGAGATCTGTTCCGTCTTTTTGGACAGTGGGGCGGGGGTCAACTTGGTGGATTCACGGTTTGCTCAGGCTCTGGGTTTTACTCCGGAACCGATACGCAGAACTATTCCTGTTTTTGCCATCGACTCCTCCCCTCTTACTCAGAGAGAGTTAACTCAGATCATCCATAATATCCATCTGCAGGTAGGGGACCTTCATAAAGAGCATATCTCTTGTTATGTCCTGGACGGTCTTCCGGCTCCTATGGTATTGGGGCTTCCCTGGCTGGTGACTCACAATCCAGTGGTGGATTGGCAGGCCGGGGAGATTGTGGAGTGGAGTGAACATTGTAAGGACAACTGCTTGAGTAGTAGGTGCTCTACCCTCTCTGTAACATCTTTACCTGCCTTTCTGTCAGATTTTATGGATGTGTTGTCAGGGGTTACCACCTCATCGTCCATATGATTGCCCGATTAATCTATTACCTGGGGCAAAACTACCTAAAACCCGGTTATACAATCTTTCCGGCCCGGAGAGGAAGGCTATGAAAGATTATATTTCGGAGAGTTTGGCTAAGGGACACATCAGACCCTCTTCTTCACCTGTGGCTGCAGGGTTCTTTTTCGTTAAAAAGAAAGATGGGGGCCTACGTCCTTGCCTGGATTTCCGGGAATTAAACCGGATAACTATCTGAGATCCCTATCCTCTTCCTCTCATTCCCAACCTCTTTAATCAGGTTGCTGGTGCTAAATGGTTCTCCAAAATGGATCTCAGAGGAGCCTATAACCTGGTTCGCATCAAAGAGGGGGATGAGTGGAAGACGGCTTTTAATACTCCGGAAGGGCATTATGAAAATCTGGTCATGCCATTTGGTCTTACTAATGCGCCTGCGGTATTCCAACATTTTGTCAACGATATTTTTAGTCACCTTATCGGGAGATTTGTTGTGATATATCTTGATGACATCCTGGTCTATTCCCCGGATCTGGATACACATAAGATCCATGTGAGACAAGTGCTGCAGATATTAAGGGCCAACAAATTGTTTGCTAAGTTAGAAAAATGTGTGTTCGCCGTGAAAGAACTGCCATTTCTGGGGTATGTGTTGTCAGATTCAGGTTTCCGCATGGATCCAGAGAAAGTCCGGGCGATTATAGACTGGGATCTGCCTGAGAACCTGAAGGCATTGCAACGCTTCCTGGGGTTTGCCAATTTTTTTAGAAAGTTTATAAAGAACTATTCCTTGGTGGTCAAACCACTGACGGACATGACCCGAAAGGGATCCGATTTTTCCAAATGGTCACATGCAGCCAAAACTGCCTTTGCATCTCTGAAGGAGAGATTCACCTCGGCCCCTATTCTCGTTCAGCCAGATGTCTCGCTTCCTTTTATTGTAGAGGTTGACGCATCAGAGGTGGGGGTGGGAGCGGTACTATCTCAGGGCCCGTCCCCTGGTGAATGGCGTCCGTGTGCTTTCTTTTCGAAGAAATTGTCTACTGCAGAAAGGAACTATGATATTGGCAACAGGGAACTTTTGGCTATTAAGTTGGCTTTTGAGGAGTGGCGTCATTTTTTGGAGGGGGCGGTTCATCCCGTCACGGTGATTACTGATCACAAAAACTTATTATATCTGGAGTCTGCTAAACGTCTCACCCCTAGACAGGCTCGGTGGTCGTTATTTTTTACTAGGTTTAATTTTGTAATAACCTATCGCCCGGGGGCAAAAAATACTAAGGCGGATGCATTGTCTCGAAGTTTTCCTGGAGGGGGTGATGTTGAGGTACCAGAGCCCATTTTGCAAAAGGGGGTGGTGGTCTCTGCATTACACTCAGGTTTAGAGGGGAGGGTGTTGGAAGCTCAGGGGGACGCCCCGGCCTCCTGCCCCTCGGGTAAACTGTTTGTGCCAGAAAATTTACGCCTGGAGATACTAAAAGAACACCATAACTCCACACTGGCAGGACACCCAGGTAGTAGGGCAACCTCTGAATTAGTGTCTCGTCGGTTCTGGTGGCCTAAGTGGTGCCAGGAGGTGTTAAATTTTGTGTCTGCATGTGCTACCTGTGCTCGTTCTAAGGTAGATCATACTCGTCCGGCAGGGCGTCTTTTACCTCTAGCCATCCCCAACAGGCCTTGGACGCACCTATCAATGGATTTTATTACGGATCTACCAGTATCAGCGGGGAAAACTGTTATTCTTGTAGTTGTTGACAGATTCAGTAAAATGGTGCACTTTATTGCTCTTGCCGCATTGCCTAATGCTAACACACTGGCTCAGGTTTTTATTGACCACATCGTGAAGCTTCACGGGGTCCCTTCCGATATTGTTTCGGATCGTGGTACCCAATTCGTTTCTAAATTTTGGAAAGATTTTTGTTCTCGTTTAGGGGTTCATCTGTCGTTTTCTTCATCTTTCCATCCACAGTCCAACGGTCAGACTGAACGTACCAATCAAAACCTAGAGACATATTTGAGATGCTTTGTTTCCGAAAATCAGGAGGAATGGTCATCTTATTTACCGTTAGCCGAGTTTGCCATTAATAATCGTCATCAAGAATCCACCGATAAGTCACCATTTTTTGGTGCGTATGGTTTCCATCCTCAGTTTTGTACGTTTAGTGAGGGGGGGCCGTCTGGGATTCCCTAGGAGGAACGATTTGCGTCTTCACTTTCTTCAGTGTGGCAGAGTGTGCAAGAAAGTTTGAAGAGAATGGGTGGTAGATACAAACGTGTGGCTGATAGGAGGCGCTCTGAAGGTCCGGACCTTGGGGTGAATGACTTGGTGTGGTTATCTACCAGAAATATCAAGTTGAAAGTTCCCTCGTGGAAATTAGGTCCCAGATTTATTGGTCCTTATAGGGTAATTAAGATCATTAACCCGGTGGCTTTTCGTCTGGAGCTACCTCAGACTCTAAGGATCCATAATGTCTTCCACAGATCTCTGCTTAAGAGATATATAGAACCTCCTGAACCATTGCCACTACCGCCTCCACCGGTGGTTGTTGATGGCAGTCTTGAGTTTCAGGTAGAAAAGATTGTTGACTCACGATATGTTCGCCGCTCTCTTCAGTACCTGGTGCACTGGAGAGGTTATGGTTCCGAAGAGAGAATGTGGGTTCCAGCTTCAGAGATAAAAGCGGACAGACTCATTCGGGCTTTTCATAGCTCCCATCCGGAGAGGCCTGGTCTTGAGGGTCCGGGGGCCCCTCGTAGAAAGGGGGGTACTGTCACGACTGTGACTGATCCAGACAGGTCTGGGAGGAGAAGGTCGTAGCGACTTGCTACTCGCGATAGCTTGTGAGTTTGCTCCATGGTTCAGGGTATGTCATCCGGGTTTTGCCTTGTGAACCTTTTTGTCCTGACTGGGAGTTTGTAGGCATCCTTCTCAGGTGAGTCCTGTCTGCCACTCCCAGCTACTATATTAGTTTCAGTTTCACTTGCAGTCATTGCCAGATATAGTCCTTACTTCCAGTTCTATTCTGACCTTTGAAGGAGATCGTTTGATGGTGTTGCTGTGGAGCTCTTGTCCGGCGTGGACTGTCGTGATTGGGATCGCCTTCTCTGCTCGTGACTGGATAAGTCTATCTCTGCTATAGTTTGTTTGTTGCTGTCTTCCCCTGCTGTTCTCCTAGACATGAGTGATGGTGACTAGTGCTCCCATCGGCCTTTCCCCACTCTAGGCTTGTTAGGGTGACTGAGGGTTTAGGCATCCTGCTCGCCGCACGGGTTCACACCCCGTCTAGGGTATCAGGGCAGACAGGTGCCAGCTTAGGGTTAGTCAGGTGTGGCCATACTATTCCCATCCGTAGATAAGGGTCCCCCTTCCCCTCCGTCTGGTGCGACACGACTGCTGCTGGGATAGCGGTCGTGACAATGCGTCCTATGAACCAGAGATCATTCATTCTCTTATTAAATCTTTTCCAACAATAGACTGCATTAAATATATGTTCAAAGAGTTTACAACAACCATCAAAGAAGACATGAATTGCATAAGAAAAAAGCACCGTGGCACTCACCACTGGTCGCAAAGTTGCTGTTGCAGTTTACTCCTCAGTTACATAGTATTAGTGGACGCGGACCGAACACAGGTGCATGGTTCGGCTACAGCTGTTTCGCGCTGTGTTGCGCTTTGTCAAGCCTCCTGTGATGTAGAGGGGGAGGGGGTTATAAATACCTCCACCCCATGTACGTCACTGGTTAAATTCAAGTGACATACAAAACACATGTATTTAAAACCAAATGAAAACAGCTAAGTCATTCTTGTCATTTAACCCCAAAGGTCCCATGGCTTGCGTTCTAATTATCCATGCTGCTTCTCGCTGCAGGAGGATGCGTTTTCTGTCCCCCCCTCTTATAGGGGTTTGGACTACTTCAATACCCGCACATTTTAAAACGTCATTACTCCCTGCATGTTCATCATGTATATGTTCAATTAACCTGGTTGCTCCACTTCTGGTTGTGATTGATCTTTTATGCTCTCTGAAGCACATATATAAACACCTGTGTGTCTTACCAATGTAAAACCGCCCGCATGGGCAAAACATCGCATATACTACATATTGGTGTAGAAATTGCTTCACTACATGTCCTACATTGCCCAACTGCAGGTATTTCTGTTTATATACATGTGCACACATTGAGCAATGTCCACATATGAAGTTTCCTTTAGGAGTGTTCCTACCCAGCCAGTTGTCAACTGGACGGGGGAGGTTGCTCCTAACAATGGCATCCCCTATAGTTTTGCTTCTGCGAAAGCTGACAATAGGATAATTGTCTACTTTGGCTGCCAGAGAACCATCCCTCTGCAGCATTTGCCAGTTATTTAAAATCACTTTTTTGATGGTAGAAGCCATTGGGGAATAATCGAATGTGAACACCGCTCTGTCTCCATCATCTTTGTCATATTGTCTCCTCTTTTTCTTTTTCGTGTTGATGTTTTTACCCAAAACCTGTCTTCTATATATACTCTTCAGATACGCACTATCCACTATCTTCTCTGGGTAACCCCTTTGTAAAAAACGTCTCTTCATGTCTATGCACTGCTCTCCAAATTCAACATCATCTTTTACAATTCTGGCGAGGCGCATAAATTGACCGTATGGGATTGCGGTTTTAATATGTGGCGGATGGTAACTTGCATAATGTAGTAGTGCATTTGTGGATGTGGTTTTTCTATAGATGGTAGGATTTAACTGGCCATCTTTAACCCTTATTTTGACATCAAGGAATATCCAGTTCCTCCGCACTACAAGTGCTGGTGAACCGCATGTTCATATTATTTACATCATTCAAATAATCCACAAATGCACTAAACATGTGTTCTTCACCGGTCCAGACAATGAATATATCATCGATATATCTTAGGAAAACCTTGATATATCGTATGAATGGATTCTGGACAGTGTAAATGTACCTCTCTTCAAAAATAGCCAAAAATAGATTGGCAAAGGTGCATGAGACAGGTGTCCCCATTGCTGTACCTGACAATTGTTTGAACCATTCTTGGTTAAAACTGAAAGCATTGTGTGTCAGTATGAATGACAGAGACTCCGTGACAAAATCAATATACAAATCGCTTTTATTTAACTTACACAAGATATCCCGGATCGTCTCTATCCCCAGTTCCTGTGGAATCCTAGTGTATAGGCTCTCCACATCTACCGCGGCTAAATAAAAGCCCTCTTGCCATTGTATATCTCCCAAGGCCTCCAAAAAGTCGGTGGTATCCTCCAAATATGAAGGGACCCTTTTCAACACTGGACGCAACATCCAATCCAAATATTGGGACAGGGGTTCGGTCAATGAACCGTTCCCCAACACTATGGGGCGTCCAGGTGGGTCTACCAATGACTTGTGGATCTTGGATACTATATACCACACTGGTTTGATAGGGAACTGGGGATAGAGTTTCTCGGCCATGCGTTTAGTCAAAAAGCCTCTGTCTACATACTTCCGCAGCAATGTTCCGAGTTGTTGCTGATACTTCATAGTGGGGTCTGAGGTAAGGGGAATATAGGTGTTGATGTCCCTGAGTTGTCTATTTGCCTCTTGCATATAACATGTCTTATACATAACTACCACATTGCCCCCCTTGTCGGCTGGTTTGATAATGATCTCCTAACAATTTCCAAGCCAATCCAATGCCTTGTGCTCCCCCGCACTAAGGTTGGATTTATTCTGAGGATATATCAAAGCCTTGGTTTCTTTCAAGACCTGTTTATAAAATAGATCCAAACTATCTCCAGCCGACAAGGGGGGAGTGAACGTGGATTTTATCCCTTGTGTAAAGGGTTTTAATTCCTGCGTGCATTCCTGTCCCTCTGAATCTCCACTATTTTGTAGATCTAGCAGCGTGAGAACTACCTGTCTATCCTGCTCCTCCACCTCATGTCCCAAATGAAAACCCAAAGGGCCTATGGATATGGATTGTGTTATTTGAGCATGTTCTACTTTATTATATTTGTATGTCTGGAAATGTTTGTGCAAATTCAGTTTCCTTATAGCTCTAAACATATCCACTTCAAAATTCACCACATTAAATTCTGATACCAGTCCATAATTGAGACCTTTGGATAATAATGAGAGACAGTCATCGTTCAGAACAATGTCTGTTAAATTTACCACATTACGTCCCAATGGGAAAATATTTATCTCACCCACATCTAGTACCGTCTCCATGCCACTTGCTTCCTCTTGTATCCGCCCTTGTGCGGTCTTGCGTCTTGTCCTCCCCCTTCGAGTGCCTCTCCTAAAGGGGATTGCTGTGTTGCTGTTGTTTTTCCAACTTCTTCATAAATACTTTGTATTGGTTTTCTGTGCATATCATTTTCAAGTCGTTTTTAACTTTATTTAACTCCATGACCACTGTGTCATATTCCTTCTCATTATGAGACAATAACAGTCGCATTAAGTTAAAGGAGTATTCAAGGTGTATGGACTTCCATTGTTCCACAAAAACAGGGTCGTCATTGAACTGGGACACTTCTTTGTACACCCGGAGCCCTCTGGGGACTCTGCTTTGGGCAACGTAGGATTGTAGGGAGTGGACAGTCCAAAACAGGCGCATTTCCCTTTCTGCCAAGTTAATGACCTTCGATTCCAGAGCTTTTATACTCATGACTTGTGTGCTGTTTTCACTGTCACACTGTGCAAAAAATATCCCCGCGTCCAGTCTTCCTCCATTAATCGCTGCATCGCATGAATCCAGTGATGCTACATTTATGTCCATCGTTATCTCGACACTCATACTGTGTGGCGTGCTCTGGCTGCCCAGAAACAAGGTACCAATATGTTGCAGGGAGCGAGATAAAGCGCAGCCGGCACTGCCGCATGCGTCTATACGATGACAGAGAAGCTTTAAACACTGGTATCCAGAACCTTCACGCTGTTTTTGGCTATTTTTGAAGAGAGGTACATTTACACTGTCCAGAATCCATTCATGCGATATATCAAGATTTTCCTAAGATATATTGAATATATATTTATTGTCTGGACCGGTGAAGAACACATGTTTAGTGCATTTGTGGATTATTTGAATGATGTAAATAATATGAACATGCGGTTCACCAGCACTTGTAGTGCGGAGGAACTGGATTTCTTTGATGTCAAAATAAGGGTTAAAGATGGCCAGTTGAATCCTACCATCTATAGAAAAACCACATCCACAAATGCACTACTACATTATGGAAGTTACCATCCGCCACATATTAAAACCGCAATCCCATACGGTCAATTTATGCGCCTCGCCAGAATTGTAAAAGATGATGTTGAATTTGGAAAGCAGTGCATAGACATGAAGAGAAGTTTTTTTACAAAGGGGTTACCCAGAGAAGATAGTGGATAGTGCGAATCTGAAGAGTATATATAGAAGACAGAAACTTCACATGTGGACATTGCTCAATGTGTGCACATGTATATAAACAGAAATACCTTCAGTTGGGCAACGTAGGACATGTAGTGAAGCAATTTATACACTGTAAGACCCAATATGTAGTATATGCGATTTTTTCCCCCTCCGGGCGGTTTTACATTGGTAACACACACAGGTGTTTATATATGCGCTTCAGAGAGTATAAAAGATCAATCACAACCAGAAGTGGAGCAACCAGGTTAATTGAACATATACATGATGAACATGCAGGGAGTAATGAAGTTTTAAAATGTGAGAGGGGGGGACAGAAAACGCATCCTCCTGCAACAAGAAGCAGCATGGATAATTAGAACGCAAGCCATGGGACCTTTGGAGTTAAATGACAAGAATGACTTAGCTGTTTTCATTTGATTTGGTTTTAAATACATGTGTTTTGTATTTCACTTGAATGTTCCCAGTGACGTACATGGGGTGGAGGTATTTATAACCCCCTCTACATCACAGGAGGCTTGACAAAGCGCAACACAGCGCGAAACAGCTGTAGCCGATCCATGCACCTGTGGAACACAGCTGTCCGCGTCCACTAATACTATGTAACTGAGGAATAAACTGCAACAGCAATTTTATGACCAGTGGTAAGTGCCGCGGTGCTTTTTTCTTATGCAATTCATATTACCATTACGACTGTATCACCGAGAGAGCACCACCGTGAAGGTTCTGGATACCAGTGTTAAAAGCTTCTCAGTGATCGTATAGACACATGCGGCAGTGCCGGCTGCGCTTTATCTCGCTCCCTGAACCATCAAAGAAGATATCACTGAACTAAGGTCAGACATCAGACAAATCTCATGCATGATGTTGCAGGTGGAGGAGTCTGCCTACTCACTATCTTCTCATGCCAACTTTCTTTCCAAAAAGTTAAAGGAACAGCAAAAAGAGACATATTCGCTTAGACTGCATCTAGATGATTTAGAGAACAGATTTAGAAGAAACAATCTGAGGATCAAAGGCCTAACAGAAAAAGTCTCACACGAAGAATTAATAACAGTTCTTTCTCAGATTTTTTTGGGAACTTTTGAACAAAGAAGAATCCTTTGATCTAGGTTTCCAGAGGATCCATAGAGTGTACAGACCGTGGAATTCTGACAACGATACCCCAAGAGATATACTCTGCTGCCTCCTGGATTTCAAAATAATGGAAGAAATTCTGCAGAAGGCTAGATTGGCAAAAAAAATTGAATTCGAGGATAGAGAGATTCTTATTTTCCAGGACATCTCCAGGCAAACTTTAGAATTAAGACGGAACCTACAACCACTCACCACTACATTAAGAGAAAGAGGAATAAAATACAAGTGGCTTTTCCCGTTTGGACTCCTCATTACCCATAATGGAAAACCCATGATGATCAGAGAACCCAAAGATGTACTTTTTGTCACCCAGAAATTAAATCTTCAGGAACTGACAATCAAAGATTGGATAGTAGGTGACACACAAGAAGCTGAGCCACCTGTTCCAGAGGTACCCCAATGGACGATGGTAACCACACCAAAGACAAAGAAAGTGAAAACCTCAGAAGGATTACCTGTCCCTAAAGCTCGGCAGAAGCTGCAACGAACACCAGCTGGAGACTGAAATATGTAGCGAAATTCTCTTGTATAATACACTTACACAACACTTTAACACCTAGTTGCATGAGTAAGTTCTTATTCTTGCTGGTCACATAAGCTGTTTGCACACTCTTAGAGTTGATAACATGACTTATAGATAATTGATCTACTTGTTAACAATGTTTTTCTTTTAGGTTGATTCATATGTTACACGAGTTAAACGCTCTCACTGAGACTGAGGAGCAGGCCAAATTATCTGTGCTGCTCTCAATCAGTTTGCCCTTCTGTTGAGATCTGAAAAGACCTTAACTGAACCGACACCTTCTACACTCCCCCGCCCCCCCCCCACCCATACTACCATCCAGGGAGGAAGTCAATCCTGATATATAAGACCCTGGGCACCAAACTGACGTGGGTGCCATAACAGACAGGACAAATTGTTTTCTTTAGTACTCATATTCACGTTGGAATATGTACTACTGTTATGTTATTAATGTACTGTGTTTTGCAATTTCCCCAACCCACCCTTTGCTTCAACATCAGGGACTCATTATTAAGATAAGTCACAAAATTACTAGTAAATGTTATGAATATGGCTGATCTTATATGTGCATCATCTAATGTGAATGGTTTAAACATTCCAAAGAAACAATCAAAAATCTTAATGTACTTAAGAAAAGAGAAAGTAGGTGTAGCATTTTTCCTGGAAACTCATTTTAAAAAAACATTCACTCCCTTTTCTAAAACATTCCATTATAACCAATGGTACAACTCTACCATCCCAACCCACAAAAGAAAAGGTGTTTCCATTATTTTCAGTAGAAATTTAGGTTTTCAACATAAGAACACTTTATCTGATCCTGAAGGTAGATATTTATTTGTTAAAGGGTCCATATGCGGTAAACTGTACACATTTGCTAATTTTTATGCCCCCAATATACTACAGCATAGGTTTATGGAAACAATTATTAACAGATTAGAGGGATTTGTTGAAGGGATGTTGATTCTGGGAGGAGACTTAAATACCCCCCCTTGAGCAGACTGTAGACATCACAAAAGGAAAGGCGAGGCTAGCTTATAGCAATCTTAGAACCTTAAAAAAACTTTTACGTCAAAATAATTTAATAGATGCATGGAGACCGCTGAATCCCACTTGTAGAGATTACTCCTTTTTCTCTTCTGCCCATGAAACCAACTCCAGGTTAGATTACTTCTTTGTACACCACAAAGATATTCAAACAT
This sequence comes from Bufo bufo, assembly GCF_905171765.1. Classification (NCBI taxonomy): domain Eukaryota; kingdom Metazoa; phylum Chordata; class Amphibia; order Anura; family Bufonidae; genus Bufo; species Bufo bufo. The sequence goes on from NC_053394.1 coordinate 247,487,174, forward strand.
TGAAAAAAGCTAATTATAAATCCTTTCATCTCTCAGATCACGCTCCTTTGTTGATGCATGTCTCCCTCAGAGATGATACAACCAAAAAGTATAAATGGTCACTAAATGAAAGTTTATTGAAGTACCCTAATGATGTTACTGTTTTTTTTTCTGAAAATGTACAGGCAGGTACTTGTAATTCGCTGATATGGGAAACACATAAAGCCGAAATAGGAGGCAGACTTATTAGATTAGGAGCGTACAAAAAAGACAGATATCAGATCTCTTGTCTCAAATCCACATCCTTGAATCTGCCCATAAACTATCATTAGAGAAAAAGATCATGAATGACCTTGTCGCTCTGAGATCTAAACTGCTTGACCTATTAGATCAGAAGAATCAGAAGTACTTATACCTAGCGAAATTCAGCAAATATTTAGAAGACAATAGATGTGGTAAGAGACTGGCTAGACTAAAAATTAGAGCTCAAAAGAACTCCCTAAGACTTTCAACTACTGATATCACAGAGGTATTTAGGCGCTATTATGAAGAGCTATATAACCTTGGAAAATGTTTACCTGCCCTAATAGTCCAAAAAGACAAAATGAGAGATTTCTTAGGTTCACTTCCTCTCCCTAAAATATCAGTAGCTCAGCAGACTAGACTAACCAGACCTTTTTCGCAGAAGAAAATAGAATCAGTTGTAAAATCTCTCCAAAACGGTAAGAGCACAGGCCCAGATGGACTGACAGCTGGCTACTATAAAAAAAATTCTGAAAAACCTTTGCCACATATAGGTGCCTATTTTAACGGTATAGTGAAAACCACATTTGGCTCACATCACAGTCATACCAAAAGAAGGTAAGGATAATTCTGTATGCTCTAATTATAGGCCAATATCATTATTGAATGTTAACATTAAAATCTATGCTAAGCTTATTGCCATGAAACTTCAGCATATCCTCCCTGGTATACTACATCCGGATCAAGTTGGATTTACAGAAGGCAGAGAGTCCAAAGATAATATCTATAGGGTTCTTCATGCCATACAACTTGCGCAATCTAAGAACTTTCCCCTGTCATTTGTCATAACTAATGCTGAAAAGGCATTTGATAGGATAAGTTGGAGTTACTTGGAGGAGGTGCTGAACATTTGTGGCTTCCCACAATCGTTCATATCAAAAATACTTGCAATGTATACCACCCCGTCAGCTGCAGTAAGAGTAAATGGTTCGGTTTCCGACACATTTTTAATCACCAATGGTACGAGACAGGGATGCCCCCTTTCTCCCATTGTCTTTGTTTTGTCCCTGGAACCCCCTCTAGTTAAAATTAGGACCAACCCCTTAATACAAGGTATCTACACTTTGAGCACCCAACAGAAAATTGCTGCTTATGCAGACTTTACCCTCTTTTATGATTGCCAACCCAAGAAGTGGAGTCCCTGCACTTATACGGGAACTAGAAGACTTTAGTGTTGTCTCTAACTTTAAAATAAACTGGCAGAAATCTGAAATATATAACGTATCTGTTCCTCAAAGTACTTGGCAAGAGGTGATCTCGTCTTCCCCTTTAAAACCAGCTCCTATCTCCTTTAAATACCTAGGCATCAATATTAGTAGAAGTATCACTGACCTATACTAAATTTCTTACCCCTTTCATCTAGACTAGACACAGACCTGAAAGACTGGGAAAACCTCTTCATATCCTGGTTTGGAAGAATAAATGCAATAAAGATGATATCACTACCAAAAATTGTATACATCCTTCAAGCACTACCGATTGAGACTCCTAAACGGTTTTAGCTTTATCTGGGGGTCAAGACGCAGTAGAATCTCTTATGATACAATTATTAGACCCAGATCTAGGGGCTTGGCAGTCCCGCACTTTCAGAAGTATCACATGTCGGTACATATTATCAAATAGTTGGAATGGACAGTTAAACCAAGCAGAAAATTATGGCATGAAATAGAGAGAGAATCTGTTCCTCCTAATCCGCAAACACTTTTATGGAAGACCAAGGAAAACACTGCTAAGCCTCCTCTATCCAAAACTAGAGATCTCTTAACCACACTATCCCTGAAAGTTTGGCATGGGTTGAACAAACATACCGTATTCGCTTTTTGCCAACATACTGCACAACCACCCTAATAGGCACACTGATTCCGTCTAAACTGAAATTAGTAAAAGAGAAAGTTCTAGGCACTACAGAGCTGTATAACTCCCCAATGAGGAACCTATTTAGTGGAAATACATTTATATCGAAAGATGATTTAACCCCTTAAGGACTCGGCCCTATTTCACCTTACGGATTTGGCCATTTTTTGCAAATCTGACCACTTTAAGTGCTGATAACTTTAAAACGCTTTGACTTATCCAAGCCATTCTGAGATAGTTTTTTTGCCACATATTGTACTTCATGAAGTCAAAAAAATTCATTTTTATTTATAAAAAGATACCAAATTTACAAAAAATTTGTAAAATATAGCAAATTTCCAAGTTTCAATTTCTCTACTTTTATAATACATAGTAATACATCCAAAAATAGTTATTACTTTACATTCCCCATATGTCTACTTCATGTTTAGATCATTTTGGAAATAATATTTTTTTTTTTTGCGGATGTTACAAGGCTTAGAAGTTTAGAAGCAAATCTTGAAATTTTTATGAAATTTTCAAAAACCCAATTTTTAGGGACAGTTCAGGTCTGAAGTCACTTTGAGAGGCTTACATAATATAAACCACCCAAAAATGACCCCATTCTATAAACTACACCCCTCAATGTATTCAAAACTGATTTTACAAACTTTGTTAACCCTTTAGGTGTTCCACAAGAATTAATGGAAAATAGAGATACAATTTAAAATTTTCTTTTTTGGCAGATTTTCCATTTTAATAATTTTTTTCCAGTTACAAAGCAAGGGTTAACAGCCAAACCAAACTCAATATTTATGGCCCTGATTCTGTAGTTTACAGAAACACCCCATATGTGGTCGTAGACTACTGTACGGGGACACGGCAGGGCACAGAAGGAAAGGAATGCCATACGGTTTTTGGAAGGCAGGTTTTGCTGGACAGTTTTTTTTTACACCATGTCCCATTTGAAGCCCCCCTGATGCACCCCTAGAGTAGAAACTCCATAAAAGTGACCCCATCTAAGAAACTAAACCCCTCAAGGTATTCAAAACAGATTTTACAAACGTTGTTAACCCTTTAGGTGTTCCACAAGAATTAATGGAAAATAGAGATACAATTTAAAAATTTCTTTTTTGGCAGATTTTCTATTTTAATAATTTTTTTCCAGTTACAAAGCAAGGGTTAACAGCCAAACCAAACTCAATATTTATGGCCCTGATTCTGTAGTTTACAGAAACACCCCATATGTGGTCGTAGACTACTGTACGGGGACACGGCAGGGCACAGAAGGAAAGGAATGCCATACGGTTTTTGGAAGGCAGGTTTTGCTGGACAGTTTTTTTTTACACCATGTCCCATTTGAAGCCCCCCTGATGCACCCCTAGAGTAGAAACTCCATAAAAGTGACCCCATCTAAGAAACTAAACCCCTCAAGGTATTCAAAACTGATTTTACAAACGTTGTTAATCCTTTAGGTGTTCCACAAGAATTAATGGAAAATAGAGATACAATTTCAAAACTTCACTTTTGGGCAGATTTTCCATTTTAATATATTTTTTCCAGTTACAAAGCAAGGGTTAACAGCCAAACCAAACTCAATATTTATGGACCTGATTCTGTAGTTTACAGAAACACCCCATATGTGGTCATAAACTACTGTACGGGCACACGGCAGGGAGCAGAAGGAAAGGAATGCCATACGGTTTTTGGAAGGCAGATTTTGCTGGACTGTTTTTTTTGACACCATGTCCCATTTGAAGCCCCCCTGATGCACCCCTAGAGTAGAAACTCCAAAAAAGTGGCCCCATTTTAGAAACTACGGGATAGGGTGGCAGCATTGTTGGTACTAGTTTAGGGTACATATGATTTTTGGTTGCTCTATATTACACTTTTTGTGAGGCAAGATAACAAGAAATAGCTGTTTTGGCACCGTTTTTATTTTTTGTTATTTACAACATTCATCTGACAGGTTAGATCATGTGATATTTTTATAGACCAATTTGTCACGGATGCGGCGATACCTAATATGTATACTTTTTTTTATTTATGTAAGCTTTTCACAATAATTTCTTTTTTGAAGCAAAAAAAAATCATGTTTTAGTGTTTCCATAGTCTGAGAGCCATAATTTTTTCAGTTTTTGGGCGATTACCTTGGGTAGGGTATGATTTTTGCGGGCTGAGATGACGGTTTTATTGGCACTATTTTGGGGTGCGTGTGACTTTTTGATCGCTTGCTATTACCCTTTTTGTGATGTAAGGTGACAAAAAATGGTTTATTTAGCACAGTTTTTATTTTAAATTTTTTACGGTGTTCATCTGAGGATTTAGGTCATGTGATATATTTATAGAGCCGGTCGATACGGACGCGGCGATACCTAATATGTATACTTTTTTATTTATTTAAGCTTTACACAATAACGGCTTTTTTAAAACAAAGAAAATGATGTTTTAGTGTGTCCATATTCTGAGCCATAGTTTTTTAATTTTTTGGGCGATTTTTTGCGGGATGTGGTGACGGTTAGATTGGTACTATTTTGGTGGGCAAACGCCTTTTTGATCGCTTGCTGTTGTACTTTTTGTGATGTAAGGTGACAAAAAAATTGTTTATTTGGCACAGTTTTTTTTATTTTTTACGGTGTTCATCGGGTTAGGTCATGTGATATGTTTATAGAGCCGGTTGATACGGACGCTGCGATACCTAATATGTATACTTTTTTTTTCCCCAATTTTTTTAACTTTATTTGGGGAAAATGAAGTTTTTGTTTATTTTTACTTGAAACTTTTAAAAATAAATTGGGGAAAACTTTATTTTTTCAACTTTTTTTCACTTTATTTTTTGTCCCACTTTGGGACTTGAACTTTTGGGGGTCTAATCCTTTACAATGCATTCCAATACTTCTGTATTGGAATGCATTGGCTGTATGAGTAATACAGTGTGTATTACTCATACAGCTTCCGGCCTGTGAGATTCAGGGGGCTGGATCTAACAGGCTCTCCACCGGAAGGCAGCACAATGCCTTCCTTAGGCATCGCGCTGCCTTCCATGCCATTGGGTCCCCCCCACAGCCCCATGGGGACCCGATGGCACCACCGCCACCGCAACAGGTAAAAGCCGCAAACCGCAGGTCTGAATTGACCTGCCGTTTGCGGCGATCGCCGACACGGGGGGGTCACGGGACCCCCCTGCGCATTTAGCCGTGGTGCCTGCTCAATGATTTGAGCAGGCACCGTGTTCCGATCACCGCCCGCTGGGCGGCGGCGATCGGAACTATAGATGACGTACCGGTACGTCATGGGTCCTTAAGGACTCGGGAACCATGCCGTACCGGTACATCATGGGTTAAACTTATACTTTCAAAATCTAAACTTTACAAGTAAAGAATATATACAGTTTAAAAGATGTATTTTGGCTTCTGAGGCCTACAACTCCCTCTCTTTACCCATGACCACGATCCAAAAAAGTATAAATATTGGCTCTCCAGTCAAGAGACCGATTTCTACTATATATAATATAATAAACACCTTTGACTCGCCTCCTTCCTATCTCTCCAAATGGGCATCAGAGTTAGCGATCACTCTCAATGATACCGAAACGAGAGATATCATTCTACATGCTAGGTCGAAGTCAGTGTCCCCAAAAATACAGGAGATGCATTTTAAACTGGTGTCACGATGGTACAGAACCGCGGTACTATTACATCGTATGTTCTCAAATGTGTCTCCCCTGTGTTGGAGATGTGAGGAAGAACATGGTACACTATCACATATGTGGTTGACCTGCAAGTGCATGAAGGGGTTTTGGAGGAATATTTCTGCTATTCTGGGTCACATTTTTGATACCCGAGTTGAGATTCCACCAAGGCTATTCTTCTTTGGTGTATTCGACTGCCGCTCCTCGAACGTCAAACATCCCCTCACACTACATATACTCAATGCTGCCAAACTTTTAATTCGTAGATTTTAGAAAGAGAATTCACCCCCTTCAATTCCAGAATGGCTAAAGGAAATGCACACACTACACAATTTTGAGAAGTAATCTGATTAGCCCAAAGCAAATCGCCAAAACTTCAGATTCATTTGGCATGTTTTCTTTAAATGGACCGCGCTGCACCTGGACAGAGATGAAAAATCCTCCCTTCCAGATCTCACAGGAATTTCCTGAATATGGGTAAGCGATAAGTTCACGTGAGTTCACCTTTCCTCCAGGTAACCTTATGAGAAATCAAGGTGCCACCAATAGTGAAGTACATTCACAAGAGGTTCCAACTGCAAGGTTTTTATTATACTTACAAGATGGATAAAATAACATGCGGTGTATACAAATCAAATCACCCGACCCGGGTTTCGCTTTGTGAAGCTGTCCGGGTGCAGCGCGGTCCATTTATAGAAAACGTGTTTATAGATGTGAACATTGCCCACTTCACTATTGGAACTCGCGACGCACCAAAAGAAAGGCAACGTACCTAAGGCTGTTTTATATATTTTATATAGATTCATTTGGCAGATGAAATTATATTAAATTCGCAACAAATCAGATTAGTTTAGAATGGATTTACTCACTTCTACACCTAAGGTCTGGTCTATTTTGGGCTTTCTGGACCAAGCCATTTTTTGTGTTAAAACCTAATTGGTCCACTACTCCCTATCCAGTGCCTCCTCTGAAATCCTCCAGTTGGCTGGCAACCACAACCCAGAGGACCAACAATGGCCTCAGCAGCACCGTGCCCTCACCTCGACCCAACAGCTCACAGTAGTTTAGAAGTAACAACTGTACCATTATGCTTGACATACTCGCCCTATGAACTCCTCTCTGTTCTTTGCCTTTTTACTGAAATGCATTTTGGGAACAGAAGGATTTTAGTGATGGGGACCCTCAACCCCAGGGCCTTGTAGCAATTACATGGTCTGCCTCCATGGAAGGTATGCCACTGTCAAGGGGGTCGAACTGCTGGGACCCTCACCAATCTTGAGAATGAAGAGGCTGCACTTGAATGAAGTTGTGCTACAGTTGCCCTGCACAGCTAGAAGTTGGAAAGTCCACAGTGCTGTAAAAAAAATGGTGAAGGGGCCACATACCTGAAGCAGACATGAGGTCCCTTCTTATTCAGGGCCAATGGGTGTTCAAAAGGAAAGACCCCCACTGATCAAAATTGATGTTCACAATTGATGGCATATTCTAATAATTTTATATCACTTTATTAGATAACCCTTTCAAATCTAACTGACTGGTAAAAATTCTGTGTTCTAATATAAAACCGGAGAGGCTGCATGGAAGAATTACTGTCTGAATGATGTGGGAATAATATTTGTAGCTGAAAGTACAAGACGGCTCTGTAGAGTCAAACCTCTATGGGGACAGATTGTTCAGTGAAAACAGACATGTTGAGAACAGATTATGCTCGGCTGTACATATGTTCCACAAACAAACAATTATATAATTGAACATTGCCTTCTATGGCACCAGGCAACTCAGGGTAGAACCATGAGATTTAAAGAGAACCTGTCATCTCCCCTGCCATGTATTTTAGTACTTGCATTCCCCATGAAGTAACAATTCTGGAGCAACATTCTTACAACTCTGCATTGTGTACCTCGTCTGTTATCCCTACACACTCACATACAATTGAAACAGAAAACTGCAGCACTCTCCAGCCTTGATCCTTAATGCTTTATTTTCACCAAAAATGCGACGTTTCGATCAGTGTGATCTTTCTCAAGCCATCTAACAATGTGAACTAAACAACAGGTACATATACCCTACTAAGCCAGTCACTTGACCTAATCAATTATGTAAATACATAAAAAAAATACATAAAAAAGACTGAGTACCACCCCTTCCTCTGTTTGTCCTACAGCGGGGTTAACTTAATATATCATTCTCAAGACTCAAACAGTGTACATACATCAATGAAATCATATATTGCTCCATCAACTTACTGAAATGCAGGGTGTGGACTTGGGAATATTGCCACTGCGGTAACTTCAACTGTTTGTGAGGTTGATCGCCTCGCTTCTCTCGGCGTTCCTCCATGGCCGATGCGCATGCGCGTCGGCCTCATGACGTCAGCCTCAGGACGCTCAACAGTCGTCAAGGAGACCGGACACCTCCCATCCACGTCACCGCTAGAATGAAGCGCGCATGCGCGCCTGACTCCAGCGGCCACGGGACCCAGTGCCAGGCCTCCCGTCGCCACGTAACGCCCCTATGGCTGTTGCCATGGTATCCTAACACACAGTGTCGTCCTCTATAAACACCAGGCTTCTATATTGTCATATGTATTCTCTATACTCTACCCATAATAAGGGGCAAATCGGTCTATAATTATGGTTACTAAGGGATGATTGAGTCAAGATGTTTACTTAGATGTCCTTTAGCAAAGGAATTATGAATGGCTACTTGTGCCAGGTGTCCACTACTCGCCCAAAACTCAGGATTCGAGTACCCAGTCACTAGTTTGAGTTTAGCCTCATGATAATTGATTTGGGGTCCATAGACTCATACACATAGGGCGGCACCATCAAAATAAGATCACAAATTGTGACCTAGAGTATGCCAGCGCCCACCCTCATCAGACAACCCTGATGGTCACAATGGTAACACGTCTCCCCCTGTTAAGGGGTTGATAAATGTAGCCATGGACCATCCCAAACAATTTTAGGGAGGGCATACCCTCCATTCTCGAGGGATGTCCATCCCATATATCCAACCATTCCAACCTACCTGGTCAGATAATAGGCACTCCCGTCTCCGGGTGTACATCTATAGTTCTGACCACCAGGTCATAACATACAAATCAACCCCCTAAACTGTATACACATATACCATACGGCTGCTCCACAAGGACCATGTATCTCATTCTCCCATATAAATGGAGCAAGTAATGGAAACCATATGATATAGTTCAGTATAACCTAAATAGATCCAAAGATTTGCCCCCCTCATGGGGTGAATACAGAGATGTATCCAATGTGTTATTTAATAAATGTCTGCCATTCAATTGTCTATGTTATGTCACCTCAGTCCGTATCCCCAGGACACACCCGCATAAACAGTCATCTATAAAAAGAAGACAGAGAAATTGTGTAAGTATGTGAAACATAAAAAGTTACAAAATTATTATAAATAATCTCAACCATTTGGATTGGGTACGAACTTCATTAAAAAACCAATTAATACTTAAATAGAGCATAGTATTAAAAAACAAGTATGGAGGCTATTAGATTATGCGTGGTCAGTAGAGTGAGCCTATCCTGAACTCCCTGTTGAGGCCTTTGGGTTCGAGTGTTTGTAACTCGTAAATCCACCTCAACTCCATCCTTTTTAGGAGTTTCTCCCTGTCACCCCCTCTCCTTTGGGGTGGAACCCCATCTATGATACGGAAGCGTAGCTGCGATACATTATGGTTATAGTTGAGGAAATGTTCTGGGACAGGTAGTTCTGTCCTGGAACTGTCAGTCTCCTTTACTCCTCGTAAAAGTTTACGTATGTCATATCGATGTTGATTTATTCTCTTTCTGAATTCTTGGGTTGTTTCTCCCACGTAGAGAAGTCCACATGGGCACTGTAGTACGTAAATCACGTACTCAGATTTACAGGTGTAGTAATTCCTAATCTGATAGGTTTTTCCTGTCCTGGGATGTGAAAAGGAACTCCCCTTTAAAATTCCATTGCAATTACAACAGCCCAGGCAGGGAAAACAACCCTTTCTCTGTATAAGGGGTGGACTGCGTTGTTTAGTGTCAGCATTAACTAACTTATCCCCTACATTGCGTGGTCTTCTATAGGACATGAGGGGTGTAGTACAAAATGCCTCAATATCAGGAAAAGACTCAGTGAGAATGTGCCAATTGTTTTTGAGTACATGTGTTATTTGTTTACTGACCGCTGTATGTGTCGACACAAAGGGAATCCTCTTGTTCTCCTCTCCTGATACCTTTTTCTCCAAGAGGTCCTCCCTTCTAAATTGATTTACCTTCCGTTTGTGCCTCTGTACCATAGGGCTCGGATAGCCTCTCTCATAAAACTTGTTGCACATCTCACTGAGCCTTGTCTCTGATTTATCCTTATCTGTGACTATTCTTTTAACCCTGAGTAACTGGCTATAGGGCAGTGACTCTTTCATAAACCCAGGGTGATCACTCTGGAATAGCAACATGTTGTTCCTATCAGTAGGTTTTACAAACAGATCGGTATATAGTTTCCCATCTACACAGTATACCGTCGTGTCCAAGAACTGTAAACTAGTTTGGGAGTACACGGCCGTAAACTGCAGTTCTGCATGGACTGAATTGATGTCTCCCTGGAACTTAAGTAAGTTCTCAAGGGATCCAGTCCAGATAAAAAATATGTCATCTATATACCTCATCCAGCCCTTCACCGAAGTAAAGTGGCTGGATGGGTATATAGAACATTCCTCGAATCTATTCATATAAATGTTTGCATAAGTTGGGGCCACATTGGACCCCATTGCGGTTCCCCGCTGCTGTACATAATAGATATCCTCGAAAAGGAAATAGTTGTACGTCAGGACGATCTCCAAAAGGGAGAGAACAAACCTAGCGATCTCTGGCTTGATCCCACCTCTGGAGAGGGTCCATTCCACCGAATCTAATCCTTTGATGTGGTCGATACTCGTATAGAGGCCGACCACATCAAAGGAGACTAGGTACTGTCCCTCCTCAATCTGCAAAGTTTGCAATTTCTTGAGGAAGTCGGTTGTGTCTTTTACATAAGAACTATAGATGTACACCCGGAGACGGGAGTGCCTATTATCTGACCAGGTAGGTTGGAATGGTTGGATATATGGGATGGACATCCCTCGAGAATGGAGGGTATGCCCTCCCTAAAATTGTTTGGGATGGTCCATGGCTACATTTATCAACCCCTTAACAGGGGGAGATGTGTTACCATTGTGACCATCAGGGTTGTCTGATGAGGGTGGGCGCTGGCATACTCTAGGTCACAATTTGTGATCTTATTTTGATGGTGCCGCCCTATGTGTATGAGTCTATGGACCCCAAATCAATTATCATGAGGCTAAACTCAAACTAGTGACTGGGTACTCGAATCCTGAGTTTTGGGCGAGTAGTGGACACCTGGCACAAGTAGCCATTCATAATTCCTTTGCTAAAGGACATCTAAGTAAACATCTTGACTCAATCATCCCTTAGTAACCATAATTATAGACCGATTTGCCCCTTATTATGGGTAGAGTATAGAGAATACATATGACAATATAGAAGCCTGGTGTTTATAGAGGACGACACTGTGTGTTAGGATACCATGGCAACAGCCATAGGGGCGTTACGCGGCGACGGGAGGCCTGGCACTGGGTCCCGTGGCCGCTGGAGTCAGGCGCGCATGCGCGCTTCATTCTAGCGGTGACGTGGATGGGAGGTGTCCGGTCTCCTTGACTACTGTTGAGCGTCCTGAGGCTGACGTCATGAGGCCGACGCGCATGCGCATCGGCCATGGAGGAACGCCGAGAGAAGCGAGGCGATCAACCTCACAAACAGTTGAAGTTACCGCAGTGGCAATATTCCCAAGTCCACACCCTGCATTTCAGTAAGTTGATGGAGCAATATATGATTTCATTGATGTATGTACACTGTTTGAGTCTTGAGAATGATATATTAAGTTAACCCCGCTGTAGGACAAACAGAGGAAGGGGTGGTACTCAGTCTTTTTTATGTATTTTTTTTATGTATTTACATAATTGATTAGGTCAAGTGACTGGCTTAGTAGGGTATATGTACCTGTTGTTTAGTTCACATTGTTAGATGGCTTGAGAAAGATCACACTGATCGAAACGTCGCATTTTTGGTGAAAATAAAGCATTAAGGATCAAGGCTGGAGAGTGCTGCAGTTTTCTGTTTCAATTGCATCTGGATTTGGGGAAGCTTAGGACTGGCTTCTGACACAGCGAGCACCACCACAGTAAGGAACAATCTATATTTTTCGTAGTGCTGCTACATTTTTTCTCTTTTTTTACACACTCACATACAGTGCTGACAGGGTTGGGCTCCAATCAGAGCCTCAATCACAGAGTTCGTTAAAAATAGAGGAGAGAAAAGTCCTGCATGCAAGACTTTTTTCTCTGCTAAAAAAAGTTCTCCTGAACAGAAACCTGAAGGATCCTATTATAGTCAAAGGGATATGTTAGGCTCAATTCCTGTAAGTTATGTGCAGAATCCAGCACTTTAGTTATTTTCGTTCTTTTGCTCCTGTAGTGCCCTTAGACTGTGAGGTGCACATCCCTTTCACAACAGGGATGTCAATTTAATCATACATTTCTTAAAAAGCATACCAGAGGAACAGCACTGTGCAGAGAGCTAAGAAAAGCTGCTTTAGTATATATACTAAAACAGATGTGTCAGGTATTTCAGACTTTTTTAAAAAAAAATCTGAAAAATCATTTTATATCCGATGTTCTGTATTTTTTTTTATTTTGTTGTAATTTGTAATTTTACTCTTGGATGAATAAACTAAATTAATAATATCTAGATATAAGGTTTATATTAATTAGCAAGAATTGTAATCCATACATTTTAGCATCTACCGCAGTACATCAGGAAATGCTAAGCCACAACTTTCAGCTTGGGTCTTGCTGCCATCTACTGCCGAACAAAAACATTAATATCTGCAGAGAAAATGTAAAAGGGAAATCTAGACAAAACTATGTACTTAGCTCACATTTTAGTCATAGAAAACCTGATAAAACATTTCTTACGCTGGATTTATACACTGCTTATTTGGAGCAGACTTTCAGGCACTGAAGCAATCCTGAAAATCCGAACTAATATGCAATAGGTTGTAAGAAACCCCACTTACAAACAGTGTAAAACAGTGGACTTTTAAATTTGCAGTGGATTTGCAGATTATTATACAATTGTAACCATTACGGTAATTTGTGTCCTTTTTCCTCTCCTAGTTAACAGCCAAAAGGAAGTAGTTGCTTTTTGAAAAAAAAACATACAATAAAAAAACGTATACATACATTTATATATAAATATATAAAATATATAAAAGTATCTATATATATATATATATATATATATATATATATATATATACACACACACACACACACAATATATGAAGAATGCAGAGGGAGGGAACTGCAAGACTCCCATTTACCAAATAGGTGAGAATCTCAGAACTGACAATTATGGCATAGCCAGTAGAAAATGAGATTTCACATATGTAGTAGTCACAGCATTAGCAAAAATTGTACCAACATGCAGTGCTACATGCAAAACTGCAAGACCATTAACAAATCATTTAGAAACAAGGCAGCTCTGTGGCAAAACTGCCAGGCAAGCACTGTTTTGCCCACATTAAGGCTGTGCTGCAGCTACTATGGTTCCATGTGAAATCCAATCTTTAAGGAAAACTACATTTCATACAAAATAAAAAAGGGGGGGTCTGGCACCCCTAACAATTGCCCTAGTGCAAGACATACTACATGCCAGGGGCGTTGCTAGGGTCTCAAAAGACCCGGGGCCCAAGTCCCAAGTCCCAATACATATGTGCCATATTCTCAAAGTATCTGCCCTAAACACACACACACACACACACACACACACACAAGCTCGCCCTAGGACTAAAGACATATTTTACTTGCTGCATGGACACTAAAAAACATACAGCACTATATACCTCTCACATCCAGTACCTCCCAGGTGATGTCTCCTATGATGTAGACGTTTTCTTTCCCCATCTTCTCCATTCGGGCCAGACAACTTGTTTCAACTGCATCTATTCTCTGCAGCGTTACCAAAACAGTCATCTTAGGTTCCTCACTTTATCCTGGTGCTGCCCAGAATACTGTGCCTACTGTGCTCCCCAATGCCCCTAAATACTATACCACAGAAATTATACTGCTATACAGATTAGTCCACCTATAGTAATATAAAAGTCCTACTTATAGCAATAATTCCCTCCCAGAGTGCCCTTTTTAGTAATACTGACCCCTACAATGCCCCCAATAATGATACTACTCCCCAAGAGTGCCCCTGTTAGTGATAGTGCCCTCCATATTGTGCCCAATAATAATGGCCACCAGTGCACCCAGCAGTAATAAGGCTCTCTACAATATTAATAAGGCCCCCCTGTAGAACTTATCCACCATTATAATGTCCCTAGTAGTTGTAATTTTGGGGACACCACAGGGGGGCATCTCTGCGCAATGCGCATGAGTGAGAGATTGTACAAGTGTGCGGTAAAACTACAAGAATACAAATAACATGTATAAGTATTAAGCATAGCGTAGCATGTACAGTCGTGGCCAAAAGTTTTGAGAATGACACAAATATTAGTGTTCACAAAGCTTGCTGCTAAACTGCTTTTAGATCTTTGTTTCAGTTGTTTCTGTGATGTAGTGAAATATAATTACAAGCACTTCATACATTTCAAAGGCTTTTATCGACAATTACATGACATTTATGCAAAGAGTCAGTATTTGCAGTGTTGGCCCTTCTTTTTCAGGACCTCTGCAATTCGACTGGGCATGCTTTCAATCAACTTCTGGGCCAATTCCTGACTGATAGCAACCCATTCTTTCATAATCACTTCTTGGAGTTTGTCAGAATTAGTGGGTTTTTGTTTGTCCACCCGCCTCTTGAGGATTGACCACAAGTTCTCAATGGGATTAAGATCTGGGGAGTTTCCAGGCCATGGACCCAAAATGTCAACGTTTTGGTCCCCGAGCCACTTAGTTTATCACTTTTGCCTTATGGCACAGTGCTCCATCGTGCTGGAAAATGCATTGTTCTTCACCAAACTGTTGTTGGATTGTTGGAAGAAGTTGCTGTTGGAGGGTGTTTTGGTACCGTTCTTTATTCATGGCTGTGTTTTTGGGCAAAATTGTGAGTGAGCCCACTCCCTTGGATGAGAAGCAACCCCCCACATGAATGGTCTCAGGATGCTTTACTGTTGGCAGACACAGGACTGATGGTAGCACTCACCTTTTCTTCTCCGGACAAGCCTTTTTCCAGATGCCCCAAACAATCGGAAAGAGGATTCATCGGAGAATATGACTTTGCCCCAGTCCTCAGCAGTCTATTCACCATACTTTCTGCAGAAGATCAATCTGTCCCTGATGTTTTTTTGGAGAGAAGTGGCATCTTTGCTGCCCTTCTTGACACCAGGCCATCTTCCGAAAGTCTTCGCCTTACTGTGCGCGCAGATGCGCTCACACCTGCCTGCTGCCATTCCTGAGCAAGCTCTGCACTGGTGGCACTCCGATCTCGCAGCTGAATCCTCTTTAGGAGACGATCCTGGCGCTTGCTGGACTTTCTTGGACGCCCTGAAGCCTTCTTAACAAGAATTTAACCTCTTTCCTTGAAGTTCTTGATGATCCTATAAATTTTTGATTGAGGTGCAATCTTAGTAGCCACAATATCCTTGCCTGTGAAGCCATTTTTATGCAACGCAATGATGGCTGCACGCGTTTCTTTGCAGGTCACCATGGTTAACAATGGAAAAACAATGATTTCAAGCATCACCCTCCTTTTAACATGTCAAGCCTGCCATTTTAACCCAATCAGCCTGACATAATGATCTCCAGCCTTGTGCTCGTCAACATTCTCACTTGAGTTAACAAGACTATTACTGAAATGATCTCAGCAGGTCCTTTAATGACAGCAATGAAATGCAGTGGAAAGGTTTTTTGGGGATTAAGTTAATTTTCATGGCAAAGAAGGACTATGCAATTCATCTGATCACTCTTCATAACATTCTGGAGTATATGCAAATTGCTATTATAAAAACTTAAGCAGCAACTTTTCCAATTTCCAATATTTATGTCATTCTCAAAACTTTTGGCCACGACTGTACTATAACATTACATTAACACTGAAGCACATGGTAAAATGGCTGCCTGTACATGAGATTGCATGTCTAGGCATGTCTGCTGGGAAGAACATATAATGTCCCCTATAAGACCCCCAGTGGTTACTAATGCCCCCTATAGTGCCCCTGTGGTTATAGTGCTCCCCTGTAGTGCCCCAGTAGTTTAATGCCCTCCTGTGGTGCCGCCAATAGGTATAATACCCTCCTGTACTGCCCTAGCAATAAGAAGGCCCTCCTGTGGTGCCTCTATAGAAATATTGCCCTCCTGCAGTGCCCCAATACTAATAATGCCTTCCTTTGGTGCCCCCAATAGGTATAATATCCTTCTGTAGTGCACCAGTAGTAATAAGGCCCTCCTGTGGTACCGCCAATAGGTATAATATCCTAATGTAGTGCCCCAATAGTAATACGGATTTCCTGTGGTGCCCCCAATAGGTATAATATCCTCCTGTAGTGCCCCAGTAGTAATAAGGATTTTCTGTGGTGCCCTGTATAGGTATAATGCCCTTCTGTAGTGCCCCAGAAGGAATAATGCCCTCCTATAGTGCCCTAGTAGTAATAAGTCCCTCCTGTGGTGCCCACAATAGGTATAATACCCTCCTGTAGTGTCCCGGTAGTAATAAGGCCCTCCTGTCGTGCCCCAAATAGGTATAATATCCTCCTGTAGTGCCCCAGTAGTAATAAGGATTTTCTGTGGTGCCCTGTATAGGTATAATGCCCTTCTGTAGTGCCCCAGAAGGAATAATGCCCTCCTATAGTGCCCTAGTAGTAATAAGTCCCTCCTGTGGTGCCCACAATAGGTATAATACCCTCCTGTAGTGTCCCGGTAGTAATAAGGCCCTCCTGTCGTGCCCCAAATAGGTATAATATCCTCCTGTAGTGCCCCAGTAGTAATAAGGCTTTTATGTGGTGCCCCGTATAGTTATAATGCCCTCCTGTAGTGCCCCAGAAGGTATAATGCCCTTCTGTAGTGCCCTAGTAGTAATAAGTCCCTCCTGTGGTGCCCACAATAGGTATAATATCCTCCTATAGTGCCCCAGTAGTAATAAGTCTCTCCTGTTCTGCCCCCAATAGGTATAATATCCTCCTATAGTGCCCTAGAAGGTATAATGCCTCCTGTAGTTCCAGCAATACTTATAGTGCCCCCCAACAGTTATAATGGCCCCCACATAGTGCCCCCATGTAAAATGACCTCTTCAATGTCCCAGTACTTGCAAAGGCCCCTGATGTTATAACCAATCTCCCAGTTATAACCAATCTCCCAGTGGCTCCAGCAGGTATAGTGCCAACATTTAGTGCCCATAGCATTCACAAAGCCACCACCGTGGACAAGATATAAAAAAATACTCACCTGACTTCCCACTGCTGGAGGTCCAAGTTGCAGGCTTCTGGATTCAGACGGGCATGTTGAAGTCACCGCGCCGTCTGTGACTTGGCGCAGGAGTGCGTGATGACATCATCACACCGACTAAGACCCGGCATATGCCACAGTAATTCAACTGTATCGCTGTCCTTAGGTTGGCGAGGCAGTTGTATAACTACCAGCCATAACATTCGGGGCACTGGACAAAACATCAGGGGCTCAAGCCCCGAATGTTTTGACCTAGCGACGGCCCTGCTACATGCCCAACAGAATATGTGCCAAACAGAAAAGAGAATGAGGTGGCTTGAACAGATGAGTGAATCTTCCAAGATTCGGTTCATTTTGGATTCGCCAAATTTTTCTGGTTCGGTTCAGGTCCGAATTTATTCGTTACCAACCAAAGTTGCTCCAATTCCACGGGAAATTTGTATGTAACCCCCTTTAGTCCTCTAAAATATAGTTTTTTCATAAAAAGCACCTATCTCATTCTCTTAATTTTTTTTTTTATAATTTTTTTTTTTCTCCCCTCGCCCATTCCTCCTCCCTAAGCTCTAGGATGAATGACAACAGTAGAAAATCATGTCAGAGTGACACTGGCACACATAGCTTTGGTTAAAGGCATGTTTAAAGGCGTTAAAAAGTGTCGTGTTTAAAAACACACCATGCAATGGCACGTTTTATGCTTTTTCCTATTTTCCTTCTAACAATTTTACTATTATTTATTATTATTAAAGCGCCATTCATTACATAGCGCTGTACATATGAAAAGGGGTATACATACATAATACAGACAATTGCACTAAGCATGAACAAGACGAGTTACAAACTGGTAAAGAAGGAGAGAGGGCCTTGCCCGTGAGGGCTTACAATCTACATTGTCCCTTATCAGAGGCAGATAGAGTTTAAACACACACAGTATTTTATTTGGAAAAAAAAATTACGATGGATGCGGGACCAGGCCTCAAAAAATTTGACCTTTTAAGTGGCCAGATGCTCGCAGTTGAAGTGCTATCTGTCAGAACAAAGAAAAGGGTGGGTGGATGCTGCCTCAAAATATGTAACCTTTACGTGCACAGATGTTCATAGTTGCAGTGCTAACTGTCAGAACGAAGAATGGTTGGCTGGATGCAGCCTCCAAAAATTTGACCTTTATGTGGCCAGATGTTCACAGTCACAAAGAAAGGATGGCTTGGCTTGTTTGGACCAAGCCTAGAAAAATTGTCCCTTTTACTAGAGAGCAGCATAATTAGAGAGGATTAAGGCTGGGTAAGGTATTAGTGGCATGTGGCTGCAGCATAAGTAGCAACCTGGCATAGTAGTAGATCCACTTTTTATGAGTAGTAGTAGTAGTAGTAGTAGTAGCTGCAATGGTGTTGGTCGGTGGTAAAGGTAAGGAGCATAATGGTTGGCAGGCAACATCAGGGTAGCCAGGCAGGCAGCAAGAATGGAAAGATGGGACACCGTCAGCAAGGACAGATCTACTCATATGCCTCAGCAAAAGGAGTGTAAAAATTCTGCCTAATCCAGGCTTGGTTCATTTTGACAAAGGTGATGTTTTGGACACTGACACAGGACAGCTTGGTACGTGTAGGTGTCACCACCAACTCCCCCAGCTCCGGCTGCGCTAAAAGCCCTCTCCGAGAGGACACTTGATGCTGAAATCCATGGGGTCCGAGTACAGGCTTTGCGAGCCAAAGTCCAGGTAGGCCTGAACCTGGTCGTTGAGGCAGTGGGACTAGGCTTGCTGACTTGCCTGAGCCTGGTGTGGGACATTAAAAAACTGCTCCATCATATGGAGTAGGCTAAACTGGCTGCTGCTGCTTGTGGAAGGAGCGAGGTGGGAGACTTTGCGGGGAACGAAAATAAGCCTCCCTTTCAGACACCTTGGCGGCAGGAGTCTGTTGGCTGAAAGCTGCGGCAAGAGTCGTACACAGTGTTTCCCGATAGTAAGCTAATTTCTCCTCTCTTTCCTCGAGAGGAAAAAAATCCCCCATGTTGGAGTGATAGCATGTGTCTAGAAGCATGGCTATCCAGTAATTCTCAGCCTGATTCATGTTTACAATACTCCTGTCATTGCGTAAGCAAATTAGCATACAGCTCGCCATCCTGGACAGCATATCCAAGAAGCCAGTTCTTTCCATCTCTGCCTCCCTCTGTAACAATTGTGTGTTATTGTCGGTTATTGTTATTGTCATCATCCTCATGCTCCTCCAACACTGTCTCCTCCTCCCCCTCTAGCTGAAGCTCCTTATCCTCATCCTCCTTCTGCTCCTCATTGGAACTTTCTCCTCGGGGCTCCCCAACAGCGACAGGGCGCGCAGCAAGATGCACCAGGCAACCTACTTCCTCTATTGTCCCGTGCTGCATGAGTGTCAGCATTTTTTCTAGCACAAATTGAAATGAGGTCGTTCAGGCTGCAGCTGTCCCTGCTTATGAATGTTTTGGCCTCTTCCAAGGGCTTCAACACACTACAGGCATCTCAGACCAGCTTCCATTGCCGAATCTCGAAATGACACATGCTTCCTATCCTTGACTATTCTGGCTAGTGCATGACAAAGTCGGTCACTGCTTTCTGTTGCTCATAGAGCCTTTGTAGCATGTGCAGTCTCAAATTCGAGTAAATTGGCATGTCGCTGATCATGCGGTGTAACGACAGACTGTCTTTGAAGGGTTAAATAAAGCAAGCCATATGCTATGTAGTGAGCAGTTTTATAAAGAAATGCTATTTGATCTGTACCAAGGACATCAGTCAAGTATGTTTGCAATAACCTATATAGGGAATTGTTTGTACTCAGCAACCTTGTATATGTAAACCACACCTGTTAATGATTGTTAGAATGAATGTATATAAGACAGAGAGAACACAGATAAAATCTGAGTTATTTGTAGTGCCACTAGAAGCGTGTATCTGTGTCTCTTTGAAATATACTCTCCGGACATCAGAGGGGAAAGCAGGGTGCAGAAGAAAGACACTTTCAGCTGGGGGCTCAAGTCTGAGATAGAACATACAGGAATTTGGTAAGTACGGAAAATCCCTGCCTTCAGGATTGGGAGATTTTGATGCTTTCCGAAAATTCACTGTTTCTATTTTGAATCCACTTCAGATACACTGAAAGGAATAGTATCTATCTTTAGGCAAGATAGAATAGTGGCCAAGTCTAAAAGATAAATTCTTTTGGTAAGAATTTAATAGCGCAATCCTTTCGGTAAGGATTAATCTATCTTTTGGCAAGGTAGACTTTTATATAGACTAATGGCAGATAGAGCAATCCTCTTGGGAAGGATTTAGAAAACAGGAATTCTTTTGGCAAGAATTTAAATATTGTCTGCACCCTGGTCTCTCTTGTCACCCCATGTCTACCGCTTCTTATCTGTCGCTTTCTTGTGCTCTCTGTTATGTTATGATTAGGGATGAGCGAACCCGAACTGTATAGTTCGGGTTCGTACCGAATTTTGGGGTGTCCGTGACACAGACCCGAACATTTTCGTAAAAGTCCGTGTTCGGGTTCGGTGTTCGGCGCTTTCTTGGCGCTTTTTGAAAGGCTGCAAAGCAGCCAATCAACAAGCGTCATACTACTTGCCCCAAGAGGCCATCACAGCCTTGCCTACTATTGGCATGGCTGTGATTGGCTAGTGCAGCATGTGACCCAGCCTCTATATAAGCTTGGGTCACGTTGCGCTGCACGTCACTCTGCTGATTGAAGCATAGGGAGAGGTTGCAGCTGCGACGTTAGGGCGAGATTAGGCAGTGATTAACTCCTCCAAAAGACTTCATTCTGTGATCGATCTGCAGCTGTGGATCATTGAAGTGCTAGTATTGACTTGCTCACTTTTTTGAGGCTGCCCAGAGCGTTTTTAGATCACTTTTTTTCTGGGGTGATCGGCGGCCATTTTGTGACTTATGGTGCGCCAGCACAAGCTATCACCAAGTGTATTTAACCATCAATAGTGTGGTTATTTTGTGCTATATCCTACATCAGCTGCAGGCTGAGCCTGTGTCACCGAAGTGCATTTAACCATCAACAGTCTGGTTATTTTTTGGCCATATACTACATCAGCTACAGGCTGAGCCTGTGTCACCGAAGTGCATTTAACCATCAACAGTCTGATTATTTTTTGGCCATATACTACATCTGGTGCAGGCTGAGCCTGTGTCACCCAAGTGCATTTAACCATCAACAGTGTGGTTATTTTTTGGCCATATACTACATCAGGGGCAAGTTGAGCCTGTCACCCAGTGCCTAAAAAATAGACCTGACATTTCTATTCAACCAAATCTGTACTGTTTTAGCTGGTCAAGTTATTTGTAGTGACCGTAAAAGCACACTTTTTGTTCTGGGTTGAAAAACTATTCCCAAATTTGCCATTCTCAAAATAACTAGTTTCTGGTATATGAGGCCTACTTGAAATCTATCCCAAAAAGGATATCTTACATTGAAGGTACTGATAGTGTCATTCAGAAAAACCTAAGACACACGCTACCGTGCAGATAGAAGTCTGATTCTGAGATTAAACCTTAACCTGTCACACAGTGCAAAAAAAAACAGGTCTCACATTTCTATTCAAGCAAATCTGTACTGTTTTAGCTGGTCAAGTTATTTGTAGTGACCGTAAAAGCACATTTTTTTTTCTGGTTTGAAAAACTATTCCCAAATTTGCCATTCTCAAAATAACTAGTTTCTGGTATTTGAGGCCTACTTGAAATCTATCCCAAAAAGGATATCTTACATTGAAGGTACTGATAGTGTCATTCAGAAAAACCTAAGACACACGCTACCGTGCAGATAGAAGTCTGATTCTGAGATTAAACCTTAACCTGTCACACAGTGCAAAAAAAAACAGGTCTCACATTTCTATTCAAGCAAATCTGTACTGTTTTAGCTGGTCAAGTTATTTGTAGCGACCGTAAAAGCACACTTTTTTTTCTGGGTTGAAAAACTATTCCCAAATTTGCCATTCTCAAAATTGTGGTGAACGGGAACAATGAGGAAAACATCTAATAAGGGACGCGGACGTGGACATGGTCGTGGTGGTGTTAGTGGACCCTCTGGTGCTGGGAGAGGACGTGGCCGTTCTGCCACAGCCACAGGTCCTAGTGTACCAACTACCTCAGGTCCCAGTAGCCGCCAGAATTTACAGGGATATTTGGTGGGGCCCAATGCCGTTCTAAGGATGGTAAGGCCTGAGCAGGTACAGGCATTAGTCAATTGGGTGGCCGACAGTGCATCCAGCACGTTCACATTATCTCCCACCCAGTCTTCTGCAGAAAGCGCACAGATGGCGCATGAAAACCAAGCCCATCAGTCTGTCACATCACCCCCATGCATATCAGGGAAACTGTCTGAGCCTCAAGTTATGCAGCAGTCTCTTATGCTGTTTGAAGACTCTGCTGCCAGGGTTTCCCAAGGGCATCCACCTAGCTCTTCACCAGGGGTGGAAGAGATAGAATGCACTAACGCACAACCACTTATGTTTCCTGATGATGAGGACATAGGAATACCACCTCAGCACGTCTCTGATGATGACGAAACACAGGTGCCAACTGCTGCGTCTTTCTGCAGTGTGCAGACTGAACAGGAGGTCAGGGGTCAAGACTGGGTGGAAGACGATGCAGGGGACGATGAGGTCCTAGACCCCACATGGAATGAAGGTCGTGCCACTGACTTTCAGAGTTCGGAGGAAGAGGCAGTTTTGAGACCGAGCCAACAGCGTAGCAAAAGAGGGAGCAGTGGGCAAAATCAGAACACCCGCCGCCAAGAGATTCCGCCTGCTACTGACCGCCGCCATCTGGGACCGAGCACCCCAAAGGCAGCTTCAAGGAGTTCCCTGGCATGGCACTTCTTCAAACAATGTGCTGACGACAAGACCCGAGTGGTTTGCACGCTGTGCCATCAGAGCCTGAAGCGAGGCATTAACGTTCTGAACCTTAGCAAAACCTGCATGACCAGGCACCTGCATGCAAAGCATGAACTGCAGTGGAGTAAACACCTTAAAAACAAGGAAGTCACTCAGGCTCCCCCTGCTGCCTCTTTTGCTGCTGCCGCCTCGGCCTCTTCTGCTGCTGCTGCCGCCGCCTCGGCCTCTTCCTCTGCCTCTGGAGGAACGTTGGCACCTGCCGCCCAGCAAACATGGGATGTACCACCAACACCACCACCTGCGTCACCAAGCATCTCAACCATGTCACACGGCAGCGTTCAGCTCTCCATCTCACAAACATTTAAGAGAAAGCATAAATTCCCACCTAGCCACCCTCGATCCCTGGCCCTCAATGCCAGCATTTCTAAACTACTGGCCTATGAAATGCTGTCATTTAGGCTGGTGGACACACACAGCTTCAAACAGCTCATGTCACTTGTTGTCCCACAGTATGTTGTTCCCAGCCGCCACTACTTCTCCAAGAGAGCCGTGCCTTCCCTGCACAAACAAGTGTCCGATAAAATCAAGTGTGCACTGCGCAACGCCATCTGTGGCAAGGTCCACCTAACCACAGATACGTGGACCAGTAAGCACGGCCAGGGATGCTATATCTCCCTAACTGCACACTGGGTAAATGTAGTGGCGGCTGGGCCCCAGGCGGAGAGCTGTTTGGCGCACGTCCTTCCGCCGCCAAGGATCGCAGGGCAACATTCTTTGCCTCCTGTCTCCTCCTCCTCCTACTCAGCTTCCTCCTCCTCTTCTTCCACCTGCTCATCCAGTCAGCCACACACCTTCACCACCAACTTCAGCACAGCACGGGGTAAACGTCAGCAGGCCATTCTGAAACTCATATGTTTGGGGGACAGGCCCCACACCGCACAGGAGTTGTGGCGGGGTATAGAACAACAGACCGACGAGTGGTTGCTGCCGGTGAGCCTCAAGCCCGGCCTGGTGGTGTGCGATAATGGGCGAAATCCCGTTGCAGCTCTGGGACTAGCCGGTTTGACGCACATCCCTTGCCTGGCGCATGTGCTGAATTTGGTGGTGCAGAAGTTCATTCGCAACTACCCCGACATGTCAGAGCTGCTGCATAAAGTGCGGGCCGTCTGTTCGTGCTTCCGGCGTTCACACCCTGCCGCTGCTCGCCTGTCTGCGCTACAGCATAACTTCCGCCTTCGCGCTCACCGCCTCATATGCGACGTACCCACCAGGTGGAACTCCACCTTGCATATGCTGGACAGACTGCGCGAGCAGCAGCAGGCCATAGTGGAGTTTCAGCTGCAGCACGCACGGGTCAGTCGCACTGTGGATCAGACACACTTCACCACCAATGACTGGGCCTCCATGTGAGACCTGTGTGCCCTGTTGCGCTGTTTCGAGTACTCCACCAACATGGCCAGTGGCGATGACGCCGTTATCAGCGTTACAATACCACTTCTATGTCTCCTTGAGAAAACACTTAGGGCGATGATTGAAGAGGAGGTGGCCCAGGAGGAAGAGGGGTCATTTTTAGCACTTTCAGGCCAGTCTCTTCGAAGTGACACAGAGGGAGGTTTTTTGCAACACCAGAGGCCAGGTACAAATGTGGCCAGACAGGGCCCACTACTGGAGGACGAGGAGGACGAGGAGGAGGTGGAGGAGGATGAGGATGAAGCATGTTCACAGCGGGGTGGCACCCAAAGCAGCTCGGGCCCATCACTGGTGCGTGGCTGGGGGAAAACACAGGACGATGACGATACGCCTCCCACAGAGGACAGCTTGTCCTTAACTCTGGGCAGCCTGGCACACATGAGCGACTACATGCTGCAGTGCCTGCGCACATTTTAACGTGTGCGGACTACTGGGCCTAAATATGTGACAGTGGCCTGTTCCAGTGGTGGGTGACGTGAAGCCTGATTCTCTGCTATGACATGAAGACTGATTCTGCGCTGACATAAGGCCAGATTCTCTGTTACGGGACCTCTCTCCTCTGCCTGGGTGCCGGGGCCTAAATGTGTGACAGTGGCCTGTTCCAGTGGTGGGTGACGTGATGCCTGATTCTCTGCTATGACATGAAGACTTATTCTGTGCTGACATGAAGCCAGATTCTCTGTTACGCGACCTCTCTCCTCTGCCTGGGTGCCTGGGCCTAAATATGTGACAGTGGCCTGTTCCAGTGGTGGGTGACGTGAAGCCTGATTCTCTGCTATGACATGAAGACTGATTCTGCGCTGACATAAGGCCAGATTCTCTGTTACGGGACCGCTCTCCTCTGTCTGGATGCCAGGGCCTAAATGTGTGACAGTGGCCTGTTCCAGTGGTGGGTGACGTGAAGCCTGATTCTCTGCTATGACATGAAGACTGATTCTGCGCTGACATAAGGCCAGATTCTCTGTTACGGGACCGCTCTCCTCTGTCTGGGTGCCGGGGCCTAAATGTGTGACAGTGGCCTGTTCCAGTGGTGGGTGACGTGAAGCCTGATTCTCTGCTATGACATGAAGACTGATTCTGTGCTGACATGAAGCCAGATTCTCTGCTATGGCATGAAGAGACTGATTCTGTGCTGACATGAAGCCAGATTCTTTGCTATGGCATTAAGAGACTGATTCTCTGCTGACGTAAAGCCAGATTCTCTGCTATGGGACCTCTGTCCAATTGATATTGGGTCATTTTTATTTTTTTTATTTTAATTCATTTCCCCATCCACATTTGTTTGCAGGGGATTTACCTACATGTTGCTGCCTTTTGCAGCCCTCTAGCTCTTTCCTGGGCTGTTTTACAGCCTTTTTAGTGCCCAAAAGTTTGGGTCCCCATTGACTTCAATGGGGTTCGGGTTCGGGACGAAGTTCGGGTCGGGTTCGGATCCCGAACCCGAACATTTCCGTGAAGTTCGGCAGAACTTCTCGAACCCGAACATCCAGGTGTTCGCTCAACTCTAGTTATGATGTTATGAAACATTAAGTAATTTTATTTTATGTTGAAGGTAAGCAGCCAATGATATTGTAAAAGGTTCAATACAGCCAGTCCTGGAAAGAGTTCTGCACTGCTTCCGTCTCAATTAAATTATAAAAAATGGGTGCAAAGCAAGGAAAAGTCTCTCCACCCCCTCCGCATGTGGGAGAAACATGCAAGGATTATGTATCCCGGGTCTGTGGGACTAATCATTATTTAGTTACTCCCTGGGTGGATAATTTGGCAGGATGGACAGAGAGGATGAAGAGTATAAATCCGTTCCCTTGGGAAGGGGCTAATGACACCTTCCATATGGACATGGTAAAAGGGTTATGTTTGGGTGACATTGAAGCTTACCCATATTATGGTCCAGACCCTCAGTGGGACATGCAGTATATGAAGTTGGGAGGGGAAAATTGTCTTACTTATGCACCATATTGGTATGACAGATCAAATAAAAAGGTTAAGAAACAGAAAGCAGAGAACCAGGAGGGACATAAAAAGAAACATGAGTTAGAAAAAGAATTGGCAAGGGGTTCACTTCAGAAGCCCCCTCCTCCCTATTTAGCAAATATCCCAAAGATATATCCATCCCTCTCAAAAGATGATCTAGATCTACTGGCAGCGTATACTGCTACTAACATCCAACCACCTACAGCTCCCCAGCTCCCGCAGTTGCCCCAACCTATGCCTGATCAAAGTGGTCAGGATCCAGCGGCTGGTGCTGTCGGTGATGGGGATGTCATATCTCCCATGCGCCTTAGATCACAAAAGTATTTTCCCAAACCTGAACATATACCTCTTCCTGACAGTGACCCCGAGGAACAGTTCCCTTTTATGACTGTAGGGGATATCTTGTTAAAGAAACCTCTTGATGTAGATGATATTAATAAGATTGTCAAGCACGGCCCTAAACCCTCTTCATCTTCATCTGGGACATTTCATTATTTGAAGAGAGCTTGTAAAGGGAGATGTCTGAGTCTGGAGAATATGCGCCTTATAATAGATGGGATAGTAGGGCACAATTTCCCCTGGGATTGGAGCAAGGTTCCCTCTATAAGCACTATAGGGCCCCCGAATACCCCGGCTCGAAATTATAAATTAAATACTGAGGCGGACATAGACACAATGTGGGAAGAAATTAAGTGTGAAATGGAGAGGTGTTTTCAGACTAGATCCTCGCTGCCGACTGCTGTAGCCTGTAAACAAAAATCAGGAGAGTCTGTTATAGACTTTTGGAAAAGGTTTAATGAAGTTTGGACTCTGGAGGCAGGAATGAGTATTCAGGATAATATGCATTCTATGCTCATTCAGACTTTCCTTACTAATCTACAGCCACATCTCCAGCTTACTGTTAAACGAATGATCTCCGAATGGCCTAGTCTTAATAAAGATCAATTCCAAAATAAGTTAATGGAAAAAGATGCGGCTGGTTGTTTTGAAATGGTGAGACCTAAAGAGGCCCATTTCCAAACTCAGGATAGGAATTGTCCCACGAATCAGCCCAATAAGGGAAGAGGCAGTAGAAGGGGTAGAGGGCAATACTCTGGGAAAGGGGAGTATAATAGAAATCGTCCTGCAGGTTGCTTTAAATTGTGGTAAGACTGACCACTGGATCAGCCCTTACCCACTCAGACAACATGCCCCAAATGATACCCAAGCTCAAGGCTCCCAAAGATATCCACAAGCTCAGATCCGAGATCTTCCCCCACCACTGCCACAGCCCCAGAATAATACCCCTCGCTTTCCTGTAGCCTGGGGGCAGCAGACATCACAATGAGGATGCCCGGGGGACAGTATCCCTGCATTCACTCTCATCACAAACCACTATAAGGAATCACCACTGATAGTGTTAACCATAGAGGGATGTCCACTCCCTTTTCTTGTAGACTCTGGTAGTACTATATGTGAGGATTATTATAGCGGTCCAAGAGAGAATGCTGAGCCCTCTGTGGGAATTAATGGGATACTGACCAGATCTTACAAAACTCCTCCTCTCTCGATCAAACATCCATACAATCACCAGTCAATGTTCACACACAGTTTTAGGATCATTCCAAATTGTCCTATGAATTTATTAGGGAGATATTTGTTTGTTCTGTTGAGGTTGCAGTTGGGGATTAGCAAGACGGAACACCTACTGTACATGTCACATCCTCAGTTATGCCCATTCATGTACCAAAGGGTAATTGTTTTCTATATGTGGAATGCCAACCACAGGATCCGCTACTTCATCAGGTTACTCCTAAGGTTTGGGCAAATACTGACCAAGATGTTGACCTTATCTCTTGTACACCATATAAGGCAATGCTTAAGCCCGGCGCTGCACCTGTTTATATTAAACAATACACCCTTTCCCCAGAAAAAGAAAAGGGGATTGAGTCTATGTTGATGGAATTCCTAGAGGCAGGAGTAATTGAGGAAATTATTTCCCCCTATAATACACCTATCAACCTAGTGAGAAAAGCTGACAATACCTTTAGGATTGTCCAGGATCTTAGAGCGGTAAATGCACAGATCATACCCATAGCCCCTGTGGTTCCAGACGTACCATCTCTGCTATCAGCTATTCCTGCCCATGCAGAGTTTTTCTCTGTTATTGATTTAAAGAATGCATTTTTTTCTGTCCCAGTGGACAAGGAGACACGACCACTCTTTGCTTTCACATGTCAATTTCGCCAGTATACTTGGTGTAGAATGCTTCAGGGTTATGTGGACTCCCCAGTAGTCTACTCCATTGTCCTCCAAGCTACACTGCGCCCTTGGACTGCCCCTCATGGTTCTGTCCTTCTACAATATGTGGACGATCTCCTCATATGTAGTTCTACTCGGGAGGCTTGCCAGGCAGATTGTGTTAGTTTATTACTGTGGTTATGCGAATGTGGTCACAAAGTCTCTAGGAAAAAATTACAATGGTGTATGGACAGTGTTGAATACTTGGGCTTTGTTCTCAGTAAAGGTGAGAGGAGAATCAGCCATGCCAGAATTACTGCCGTACTGGGTCTGCCCCGCCCACAAACCAAGAAAGACATGTTAACCTTTCTTGGCATGATTGGTTACTGCCGCCAATGGATTGCTGATTGTTCCTACTAAGATAATATTCTGAGACAAGCCACTCATACTGATATGCCTGACTTCATTACATGGTCTGATGAAATGTTACAAGCTTTTAGTCATTTGAAATGTGCAATGGTTTCAAGTCCTGGTTTGGGCCTACCCGACTATGGCGTGATGTTTGACTTATTTGCCAGGGACAATTGTAAAACCATGGCGGGAGTCCTGGCGCAAGACCATGGAGGCAAATTCTGCCCTGTTGCCTTTTTCTCAAAGGTGGTTCCCGTACAGGTTCAGGGCATGCCTGCGTGTCTCAGGAGTTTGGCAGCTTGCGCTATGGTCGCTGAGATGGCTACGCCTGTCACCCTAGGTCATCCTACCACTCTGCATACCTCACACAATGTTCAGGCCCTGTTGAAGAACATACATACTCAACATATGTCAGCACAAAGACTGAGTGGATATGAAGTTTTGTTGCTCTCTAATCCTCAACATCATATCAAATACTCAGCCCCCACATTCGGTCCAATGGCTATACTGAATGCCCTACTAGGATACAAGGGAGAGCAGGATGATTTGCCTCCTCCCCATGTCTGTACTGAGCTTATACATGAACATACCTCACCTAGGCCTGACTTAAAGTCTACATCCATTGAAGGAGCACCTGATGTTTTTGTGGATGGATCCTGCTTCCGCCCTAATGACAACACTTATCATGCAGGATACGCTGTGGTTCAACTCCCTGATGTCATTCTGGAATCAAATCCTATACTTTTTCAGTCAGCCCAAGCAGCTGAACTGATTGCCCTCACAAGAGCTTGTTGTCTTTTTGAGGGAAGATATGTAAATATATACACAGATTCCAAATATGCCTTTGGGGTTGTCCATGATCATAGGGTAATCTGGCAGAGAAGAGGCTTCATAGCTGCAGATGGGAAGCAAATCTCACATTCCACCCTAGTACATGATCTCCTGGCCGCCATCCAATTACCACGCAAAGTTGCTATTATCCATTGCAGGGCACATACTGGTCTCCAAACGCACATGGCTAAAGGGAATGTCCTGGCTGATCAGGCAGCAAAAGAAGCTGCCATTAGAAAGCCAGAGACTGTTCAAATGCCCTCCCTAGTTCCAGAAATTACCCTCGCTGACAATCTATTGCTCAGCCTCCAGGATTTGGCTACCAGTAGTGACAAGATGGAATGGCAGTCGGTAGGTGCAGTACAAGACCCGGATATGGGTCTTATCTGCAAAGAGGGGAAACCATGTATTCCAGTTGCAAGCACCCCAATTTTAATTGCACAATATCACGGTCTTGGCCATAGGGGAGCACAGGCAACCACTGACCTCATTGGAGAGATATTTTTATACCACATCTTAGGTCAAAGGTACAATCTTATGTTTCACTGTGTATTATATGTCTCAGAAACAACCCGAATAATTCAAAGAAGGCCCAACACCAGCATCTGAATTACCCAACTTCGCCATTCACTCACTTACAAATTGACTTTACCCATATCCAAAAGACAGGAAGTAAGCAGGAGTATGCCCTTGTAATTGTGGATATGTTCTCTAGATGGCCGGAGGTTTTTCCCACTACCAATGAAACCACACAAACTGTGGTAAAAATCTTGTTACAAGAGATCATCCCCAGATGGGGGTGTCCTGTTCAAATTAACTCAGATAATGGCCCAGCTTTTGCGTCCAGGGTATGTAAGGAGCATTCCAAAGCCCTTAGGATTGACTGGAAATTCCACCTCCCGTATCACCCAGAGAGTTCCGGAGTAGTAGAAAGGATGAATCGAACAATTAAAGAAAAGATAAGGAAAATTACTGGCGGCACATTCACTAATTGGAAAAAGTCCTTGCCTATAGCCCTAGCAGAAATTAGGATGCAGCCTAATAAGAATACTGGCTACTCACCATTTGAGGTCTTAATGGTAAGACCCTTCCCCACCCCTTGGGGTCCAAAAGACCCGATAAAAGAACAAGGGGATCTAGAAGTAGTACAGACAGAATATGTGAGGAAACTTGTAGAAACTTTAGATCAAATTGAACAAAATGTTGCTCGTGCCTCTCCTTTCTCTCCACAGGAACCTACGCATCCTTTCCAACCAGGAGATGTGGTGATCGTCCTTTTGCCAGGCGCTGGACTAAAACAGATTGAGTTCCCGTTTGGACCACCCACCCGAGTGGTAGCAGTCACCAGAACAGCGATTCTCACAGAAGAGGCTCCAATCTGGATTCACGCTAGCAGGATAAAAAGGGTCCCAGAGGCTTCCTCTCTGGTGACGGATAAAGACAAAGAGGGTGAAGCAGGTGTGAAATCCCTGAACAAAGAGGGTAGTCCAGAAGAAGTTCCCCTGAAAAGTGCCTTGCCACGGGCTGAAGATGATGACACCACAATATTCTGGGAGATTTGTTTGTCTGCTGATAATTTTTAGTCTTTGTGTTTTCTTGCCAGTCGGGCTTATTACTACATGTATTTATCACCCAGAGGAGAGGAGTTTCTTCTGTGGTGCACTAAATAATCGGACAGTACATAATAGAGCTCAGGAACAAGATCCCTTTGCTTCTGGCCCCTTTTATTCTGAACAGAACAGTATAGTTAGGATGGCAAATGCCCTAAATGTTAGTTCATTGTGCCTTAAAGACTTACAGAGCCCACAGGATCTTATACAAACATGTGTTATTGCTGTGTGTACACCCGATGAATCCCTCCTTGAAGTTTGGTCAATGGCTAACAATACACAATCTTTTATTCCCTTGTATGACCTCTGTGGGGAGTGCCAGAAATTAGGAGATAGCCGGGATAATATTAGGATAATTACTATCAATGTGACTGCAGCAGAGACCTGTTTCACCTTTTCCCAGGATATGACTTTATATTGTGATGGTAGAGACATAAAAAGTGGATTACCTAAGAATAGTGTATATGATTACATTGACGACACCTGTAAACGGGATAGTAGGCTTGCTAGCTCCCTGAATAATTCCATGACTTGTAATAAGACCATTGTGACTCACAGTTTTATCTATAATTTAATGCTCCCTAAGGGATGGTTTTTGTCTTGTGGTAACAGCACTTACAATTACAATCCTGCTAACTTTATTGGAGGTCCCTGTGCGTTAGCCAGGCTGACTCTGGCCCTTCCCAGTCAACCCCCTATCAGGAAAGCTCACAGATCGGTTACCAAGACTTTATCAGAAGACTGTGACTCTACTTTACCCCTTCTCAGCCGTGCACAATATACAAGTTTGGGTGCCTCTATATTAGGAGTGCCCGGACTGGCTATATATAATGCTCGTACTATAAATTCTATTGCATGTGCCTTGGCTAAATCTCTGAAACATACCTCTATCGCTTTATCAGACATACTTTTAGATTTACAAGGCATAAGAGGAGCAGTGCTAGAAACTAAGTTTGCTGTAGATTATCTGTTACTTAAACATAATACAGGATGTCAAGATTTCAAAGGAATGTGTTGCTTTAATCTATCTGACCATTCCAGATCAATCCAGTCCCATATTCAAGCATTACATGAAATTGCTAATAATATTAAGAAGGATGTTGATTCATCCTCCTGGTGGGACTGGTTATTGAGCTGGCTGCCGGATTTGAGTTGGTTAAGAACATTATTTATCAGCTTTATAATCATAATTGCTTCCTTGATTATCATATGCTGTTGTATTCAATGCATTCCTTCTCTCATTCAGATGTTTTATGCAATGTGTCCAAAACCCACAGATCCTGGACAACCATATGCTACTTATCTTCTTTCTCTCAAAGAGAGGCAAGTCATATTCATGACTTAAGAGGGGATTGAAGGGTTAAATAAAGCAAGCCATATGCTATGTAGTGAGGAGTTTTATAAAGAAATGCTATTTGATCTGTACCAAGGACATCAGTCAAGTATGTTTGCAATAGCCTATATAGGGAATTGTTTGTACTCAGCAACCTTGTATATGTAAACCACACCTGTTAATGATTGTTAGAATGAATGTATATAAGACTGAGAGAACACAGATAAAATCAAAGTTATTTGTAGTGACACTAGAAGCGTGTATCTGTGTCTCTTTGAAATATACTCTCCGGATGTCCGAAGGGAAAGCAGGGTGCAGAAGAAAGACCCTTTCAGTCTTGATACTGCAAGTCCAGGAGTGTGTTTCGTGCCAAGTAGGAATGGCTGAAATAATTGCACAGAGAAGGGGGGGGGGGGGGAAGAGGGGGGGCCGCGCCAGATGTGTAGTACAGTATAAAGTAATTAAAGTAATACAGAAGTAATGCGCTTACCAGAGTGTGTTGTGAGGAGTCACAACACCTTGAAGAGCCCTGCTGGTAAATAAACCCGACCAGCATCCGGGGAGTGCCTTGCTGCAGCCTTAGTTCCAGGACACATTTAAAGATTAAATGCGGAAGCAATGTGAAGTAGATAAAAAGAGAAAAAAAATGGAACTGCTTATTCCTTTTTTGGCGCTGCTAGGCTGGATATATCATGCAGGTAGTAGAGTAAAAAGTGGTATTTTATTTGTCTACGCGTTTCGAGGGAATTGGACCCTCTTCTTCAGGACAATACACTATTAACAAAGTACAAAACAATTTGGATTTATTTATACACTTATTTTGGCGCCTTACCTTGATTATAGGGGGTGTGGCTATCGGCGGGGTTAATTTGAGTGACCAGGGGATTTAAAACCGGTAAGACAGTTAATATTGTGCCGGTCGTGGTGAGGTGCCTGCCTAAGCCCAGTTGGACACGCCTCCCACAGACGTCAGCTGACCACTGGGAAGGAGGATATCCCCGGGTTCTTAATGACATATATATAAGATCAGCGCTGAAGAGCGCTCGGCTCTCAGGATAAATAACTGTGCCCCGCCCCCCTTGCCTGATGTAACACTAAGAAGGGGGAGTGACTTGGTCCTGCTCATTGATGAGGCGCTGGGAAGCGCTAAGCTGTCCGGAGTAGTGGGACACGCCCCCCTCCTGACTACGTCAGCTGACAGGGCGGACCTAAGGAGATGCCACTGGATGCTATTCAACATTGAGGGAACGATGGAGGAGGGTACCGGGGACTAGGGGAAGGGAGAGGGAATTAATGCTGCGCTTCATGACACTTTTAAATGTCAGTGCGTTCGGAGCAAGCATATAAGTGTGACATTAAACATAGGGGGGGGGAGCGGAGACACAGCACCTGTGTGGCACTAATACTATACATAAAACATAAAATTTTGAATAAAAAAGAACGAGGTGGAAATCTCGACAATCTAGCATTATACAAAAGAGATCAAATAAATACAAAGAATAAAAAGAAAGGAAATACCATGAAGATAAAGGAATTGACATATAAAAAATATGGCATAATAAAAAGGAAGGGATTTTTATGACACAAAAAATAAATAAATAAATATATATATATATATATATATATATATATATATATATATAAAAGATAAGGGATAAAATTAATAAGTGTGGGGGTGATGGGATGGAAACCTCTAGTGCGTTCATAGCATACATCTATTAGTACATCGCAGGCCGAATTCAATTTTTCTCTGCATTTATCACCTGACCCTACCACTGAGACCCCTATAAGTCATGTACTAATTGATAATACAGATCCCAAAACAGGGGGCCTTGTACCTTTTTTAAATCCTGCCACAAAACCGACAAAAGCAGGTAAACCAATCCCCTCAATTTCCCACTCTCCTTTTTTAGGGGTAACAAGGAACACAGGTGCCATCCCAAAAAAACACCAACAAATAACAAAATACTTCAGACCAACACCAACAAAAAGAAAACTAGACGGAGAGGAAAGAGAGGAGGAGTCCAAAAAAGGAAAATTAAAGTAATTAGAAAAAAGAAGAAAACAATTCCGTTTTTAAAAAATACAACCATTAAAATATTCAATCTGACCACATACCAATTTAATAAGCATGAGACCAGCCTACTGCAGAAAGGACTCTCCTTCTGCCCATATAATAAAGTCAACCCCTTTGAGCTTTTTATCGATATCCAGAAGTTTAGAAGAAATTTAACAATAAAAAGACACTTCACAATGGAAAACCCCATATCACAGAAGCATAACATGAACCCAACAGATCAGGAGTACAGGCATATAGATGTACGCCCAAAATCCAACTTTTTCCCGTCATATAGTCAAGGGCACTGTATACCCACTTTTTTCGACTTAATCTCGGCCGATCTAAAGATGGTAACCAACTAACCAGTGACTTATAACTATAATGGCAATTTAACAAAATCGGAAACAAATAGCCTTGAACACACTTAAAAACAACAGAGATATAATCATTCGCCCTGCTGACAAAGGGGAGGCAATAGTTATCCAGAACTACACCGAGTACGAAAACGAGGCCCAAAGGATCCTAAGCGACACCGAAAACTACTCAAAAATATACCATAACCCTTTTACAGATGTAAACACTAGGCTAACCAACCTAGTGAAAGAGGCTCACAGTAAGGCCTCCTGCACACGAACGTTGTGTGCACCCGTGGCCGTTGTGACGTTTTCCGCTTTTTTTCACGGACCCATTGACTTTCAATGGGTCCGTGGAAAAATCGGAAAATGCACCGTTTTGCAGCCGCATCCGTGATCCGTGTTTCCTGGCAGTGAAAAAAATATGACCTGTCCTATTTTTTTCACGGCCAACGGTTCACGGACCC
Source organism: Bufo bufo (assembly GCF_905171765.1). NCBI lineage: Eukaryota > Metazoa > Chordata > Amphibia > Anura > Bufonidae > Bufo > Bufo bufo. Next base: position 247,523,088 of record NC_053394.1, read on the forward strand.
ATTCAAGTCAATGGGTCCGTGAAAGAACACGGATGCACACAAGATTGGCATCCGTGTCCGTGATCCGTGGCCGTAGGTTAGTTTTTATACAGACGGATCCGAAGATCCGTCTGTATAAAAGCTTTTTCAAAGCTGAGTTTTCACTTCGTACAGTATATTCTAACACAGAAGCGTTCCCATGGTGATGGGGACGCTTCTAGTTAGAATACACTACAAACTGTGTACAAGACTGCCCCCTGCTGCCTGGCAGCACCCGATCTCTTACAGGGGGCCGTGATCAGCACAATTAACCCCTTCAGGTGCGGCACCTGAAGGGGTTAATTGTGCTGATCACGGCCCCCTGTAAGAGATCAGGGCTGCCAGGCAGCAGGGGGCAGACCCTCCCCCCCCTCCCCAGTTTAAATATCATTGGTGGCCAGTGCGGCCCCCCCCCCTCCCTCTATTGTAATTAATTGTTGGTGGCATAGTGTGCGCCCCCCCCTCCCTTCCTCTATTGTAATAATTCGTTGGTGGCACAGTGTGCGACCCCCCCCCCCTCCCTCCCTCTATTGTAATAATTCGTTGGTGGCACAGTGTGCGCCCCCCATCGGCCCCCCCCCCCTCCCTCTATAGCATTAACAACATTGGTGGCCAGTGTGCGGCCTCCCATCTCCCCCCCCCCCGCCCCATCATTGGTGGCAGCGGAGTTCCGATCGGAGTCCCAGTTTAATCGCTGGGGCTCCGATCGGTAACCATGGCAACCAGGACGCTGGTTGCCATGGTTACTTAGCAATAGTACAATAGTAGAAGATTCATACTTACCGGCTGCTGCAATGTTCGTGTCCGGCCGGGAGCTCCACCTACTGGTAAGTGTCATTGCTAAATGAACTGTCACTTACCAGTAGGAGGAGCTCCCGGCCGGAAGCAGACATCGCAGCTCCCAGGTAAGTATGAATCACTACTGCTAGTAACCCGCTGCCACCAATGATGGGGGGGGGGGGGGGGCTAGATGGGAGGCCGCACACTGGCCACCAATGTTGTTAATGCTATAGAGGGAGGGGGGCCAATGGGGGGCGCACACTGTGCCACCAACGATTACAATAGAGGGAGGAAGGGGGGGGGGGGCGGGGGGGCGCACACTGTGCCACCAAGGAATTATTACAATAGAGGGAGGAAGGGGGGGGGGCTGCACTGGCCACCAATGATATTCAAACTGGGGAGGGGGGGGGTCTGCCCCCTGCTGCCTGGCAGCCCTGATCTCTTACAGGGGGAGATGATAGCACAATTAACCCCTTCAGGTGCGGCACCTGAAGGGTTAATTGTGCTGATCACAGCCCCCTGTAAGAGATCGGATGCTGCTAGGCAGCAGGGGGCAGTCATGTACACAGTTTGTAGTATATTCTAACTAGAAGCGTCCCCATCACCATGGGAACGCCTCTGTGTTAGAATATACTGTCGGAAATGAGGTTTCACGATCTAACTCATATCCGACAGTATATTCTAACATAGAGGCGTTCCCATGGTGATGGGGACGCTTCAAGTTAAAATATACCATCGGATTGGAGAAAACTCCGATCCGATGGTATAAAAGGGACTCCAGACTTTACATTGAAAGTCAATGGGGACGGATCCGTTTGAAATGGCACCATATTGTGTCAACGTCAAACGGATCCGTCCCCATTGACTTGCATTGTAATTCAGGACGGATCCGTTTGGCTCCGCACGGCCAGGCGGACACCAAAACGACTTTTTTTTCATGTCCGTGGATCCTCCAAAAATCAAGGAAGACCCACGGACGAAAAAACGGTCACGGATCACGGAAAAACGGTACCCGTTTTTGCGGACCGCAAAAAAATACGTTTGTGTGCAGGAGGCAGGGTTATATAAAGAAAAAAGAAAAAAGAAAAAAAAAATTCCTTCTACCCAAAATCCCGTGCAACCCCTATTTTTATCACCTCCCAAAAATTCACAAGAATAAAGACAATCCCCCAGGCAGGCCCATTGTTTCCAACACCAAATGTGCGACAAGTAACCTAACCCAATATATGGATCTTCACTTACAGCCATATGTCAAGAATTTGCCCACTTACCTACATGACTCCAGTCAGCTCATCCGTGAACTAAAAACTATAAACTGGGAAGAAACATACGCCTTTCTTACTATGGACGTCACGTCATTATATACGAACATCAAGCACGATCTAGGCCTTCGGTGCATCCAATCAGTGTTAGAAAGGGATATCAGCCTAAAATCATCCCAAGTCTCCTTTTTGCTACAAAGCCTACAGTTCATACTAGAGAACAACTATTTTATATTTAATGGAGACATCTACCACCAGTGTAAGGGGACCGCTATGGGAACACGAGTAGCGCAGTCTTTCGCTAATTTATTCATGGGGGAGTTTGAAGAGCTACACATAACCAAGCATTCAACCTACAAAAATAAAATTATCTTTTTCAAGAGATATATCGATGATATATTTATTATATGGGATGGGGACGAACTCTCTGCCAAAACCTTCTGCCAATCCCTGAACGAAACAGACTGGGGCATAACTTTCACTCTCAATTTCAATAGAATGGAGATCGAATTCCTAGATATAATCATCCAGAGCCACAACAACACCATATCCACAAAAACATACTTCAAACCGGTAGACAGCAACAGTTATATTCACTATTCTAGTTTTCACCATAAAAAATGGCTACAGAATATACCATATAGCCAGTTTAAACGAATAAGACGTAATTGCACATACAAAGACGACTTTATACAACAAACAGACACTATCCGTAAACGTTTTTCCGCAAAAAAATATCCGGCCAAACTGATAAAAAATGCTTTGAAAAAAAGCTCCATCGTGTCCCAGGAGGAATGTCTAACCACAACCTCCAAAAAACAAGAAAAGCAAGACCGCCTCAACTTCATCACCCAGTACAGCACGTCAAATGGTCATATCAAGAACATTCTAGCCAAACATTGGCATATATTACTTCAAGATCCATACCTCTCAAAATACCTATCTCCCAAACCAATCATTACATATAGACGAGCCCCAACGATAAAAAGCATCCTGGCCCCAAGCAAACCTAGACAACATAATGAACCACAAAACAAATCCAGTAAAACTGCGGCAGCTACAAATGCCGGTCCAAGCGATGTCTATGTTGTAAAACAATTACCCATAATCAAACCACTTTCATGTCAAACCGTAACAAAACATCCTTCCCCATCAAACAATATATGACGTGCCAGTCTTCTTATGTTATATATCTAATTGAGTGTAGTTGCGGCCTGCAGTATGTGGGGCGCACGACACAGGAGCTACACTGTCGACTAAATCAACATAGATATAATATACAACGGTTATACCAGAAACACAGCCTGTCAAGACACTGTGCGGTAACCATAGAAAAACAAGAACACCCAATAAAAATCACCCCCATAGAACACATACCCGCAAACCCCTTTAATCGGTTAGACACCTTTCAAAAACGGGAGGTCTTCTGGATATACCTCATGGTCTCAATGAACTGAGCGAAACAGTACTTTAATTTAATAACATATCAGCCACTATTACAACCCATTTTTGATACCTCCTTACACTTTTTTCTACAAGTGTCAGGTTATTGTCTTTTTTTATATATATATTTTTTATTTTACTGTATACCCCTATTGTATGCTATGAACACACTAGAGGTTTCCATCCCATCACCCCCACACTTATTAATTTTATCCCTTATCTTATATATATATTTTGTGTCATAAAAATTCCCCCCTTTTTATTATGCTATATTTTTTATATGTCAATTCCTTTATCTTCATGGTATTTCCTTTCTTTTTATTCTTTGTATTTATTTGATCTCTTTTATATAATGCTAGATTATCGAGATATCCATCTGGTTCTTTTTTATTCAAAATTTTGTGTTTTATGTATAGTATTAGTGCCACACAGGTGCTGTGTCTCCGCTCCCCCCCCTTATGTTTAATGTCACACTTATATGCTTGCTCCGAACGCACTGACACTTAAAAGTGTCATGAAGCGCAGCATTAATTCCCTCTCCCTTCCCCTAGTCCCCGGTACCCTCCTACGTCATTCCCTCAATGTTGAATAGCATCCAGTGGCATCTCCTTAGGTCCGCCCTGTCAGCTGACGTAGTCAGGAGGGGGGCGTGTCCCACTACTCCGGACAGCTTAGCGCTTCCCAGCGCTTCATCAATGAGCAAGACCAAGTCACTCCCCCTTCTTAGTGTTACGTCAGGCAAGGGGGGCGGGGCACAATTATTTATCCCGAGAGCCAAGCGCTCTTCAGCGCTGATCTTATATATATGTCATTAAGAACCCGGGGATATCCTCCTTCCCAGTGGTCAGCTGACGTCTGTGGGAGGCGTGTCCAACTGGGCTTAGGCAGGCATCTCACCACGACCGGCACAATATTAACTGTCCTACCAGTTTTAAATCCCCTGGTCACTCAAATTAACCCCGCCGATAGCCACGCCCCCTATAATCAAGGTAAGGCGCCAAAATAAGTGTATAAATAAATCCAAATTGTTTTGTACTTTGTTAATAGTGTATTGTCCTGAAGAAGAGGGTCCAATTCCCTCGAAACGCGTAGACAAATAAAATACCACTTTTTACTCTACTACCTGCGTGATATATCCAGCCTAGCAGCGCCAAAAAAGGAATAAGTAGTTCCAGGTTTTTTTCTCTTGAAATAATTGCACAGCTTTCTGAACTTTGCCAGCGCTATGCGCAGGCCAGTGAACTTTTTCATATAGGGAACATGTGTCAATCAGCGCAGCCACAATGTTGGTACCGTCGTCACTCATGACCTTGCAGGGATACAGCCAGTGTGCTATTTGCTGCCTGATGTGCTTCAGCAACCCCTCGCCTGTGTGGCTGCTCTCGCCATGGCAGATCAAGTACAACACCATGTGGCAGCGCTTAACCTGACACATGTGATAGGAGGGGAATGAACACTATGCCCTGCTAATGTTGTAGACAAGAGGGTGTCCATGGAAGAGGAGGTGGAGGGGGCGGATAAGTGCCTGGTCTGGAATCCAGGCTGATAAAGGCATGCAGGTTCCAAAAGTACCTGGCCATATGTGCTTCTCGGGTGTCCACCGTGGCGTGCACGGTGCTGCAGAGGGACAACTGCAGGTAGCAGCAATGTTGTCCACCATGTATGAATAAAAGGCAGGGATGGCTTTTTGGGAGAAGTAATGTGGGATCTTCCAGCGCTGCCTAGCATAAGCCATTAGCTCCCTAAAGACAGCAGTCTCAACTAAATTGTAAGGCAGTGACTGCACCGCCAGCAACTTGGCCAGGTGGGAATTAAGTTTGCGCACCGTGGGATTGCTAGGTGCATAAACTTGCCACGTCTTCCATTATTGATGCCTGACAAGTGTGATGGAGCAAGGAGGAGGAGAAGGAAAAGCACACATGGATGATGAGGAGGACGTGAAAGACCTAGTACTGCCCATGAATGAGAGTTGGCTGCTGCAAGGGAGCCCGGGAGAAGGAACAAACTCTTCTTGTGGCAGCTGGCAGCCACCTTCTTTTGACAACTGCATGGTGTGACGCCTCTTCACGAGGTTCCTCAGAGCAGTGGTGACTACGTTTCAGTCATTTGACCTCGGCTCAATTTCAGTTTGCAGAGCCTGCACAGGGCAGCGCTGCCATCTTCTGGCAGATCGGAAAAGAACTTCCAGATGCCATATTGTCACCCACTCCCTTCAGAGGTGGCCGAGGTCGCTTTAGACCATGCACGCTTCGGGCCCGAATCTGCCCCCACGCTACTTGCGGCCTCCCAAGTTCCCAAAGTAGGTCTGGCCCTACTTTGCCTCTGCCGTTTCTGCCACTACCACTGTCCTTGTTCTCTGATGTTAACTCCTCCTCACCAGCCCGATCCGGCTCCCAGGCACTGTCTAACACACAATCATCGTTATTGGACTCCTCAACCTACCCACCACTTTTATCAGACTGCGATAGCTCATGTTGAGCTCCTTGGCCCACCTTTAGATTCTCCTCTCTAAATGTGCCACCACTGGCACTAACTCCACCACCCTGGCTACAGGTGCCACTTCTAATACTACCACTGCGCACAGGGTCCCTCACCTCCTCACAATCCTCCACTTATGGGCAATCCAAAAGCTGCCTGCTCTCTAAAAATTCATCAGGGAGACTATCAATACTATCTCATAGTGTGTGGTGGGGATTGGTGGCCTCTTCTTAGGTAAAAAAGGTGCAACACTAGGAGGGGGCAATGTAGACACAGAAGACCCAAATGACAGGCTTCACTGGGGCTGAAAGGAGGAGGAGCAGGAGGATCACTCTGACCCCTGGCTCCAATGTATGGTGTCTGACTCAGAAGGTACATCATCCTGCTGTGACTGAGAGGAGGAATGAGCCATTCAGTCCACAATCTCATCCACTTTCTCCTCTAAGATAACGTTGAGAGCCAGGAAGAGCTGTTGCCTACTACTACTACTATTGGTACCACCTACATGACCTGTGCCACTGCTACTAGCCACATTCTTACTTTTGGAGGACAAGGTCTGGGTCTTATGTTTGGAAGTGCTTCTGCTGTTGGTGGGTGACAGCCTACTGTACACAGACAACCTATGGAACTGTTTGTATTCTGTACAACTAAACTACCAAGTGTGTTTAAAAAAATATTCTAATCCCATTAAACTAAAATACAAAGAGTTTTAAAAAAAAATGTTCTAATCCCCTTCTACAGAATACACTCAAGAAGACAATTCTTTTGAGAATGTACTTTTGTGAATGAAGTTGGAACTTGCCACCTCTGACAGATTTTTCTCTAATCTGATTTATATGTGCATTCAAATATAAAGAATCAGAAAAAGAAATTGCAAAAGAAAATTGTTTAACCTGACATCGACTCATGTGCCCAACACTTGAAATTTATGAATTATTTACTACAGACATGTCTGTGGCATTTACTGCGCCCACTTGGTTATAATTAACTGACTGCAATTTCCTCCTGCCTGGTGGTGATGTAAGAAATTATCATATATAATTATATATTAAATATATACTATATACAATACACCCTCTTACTGGGTCTGATTCGAAGGCTGGATGCAATAAATAAGACACAAGAGTGAGCGTATAAAAAATGTATATTGTATAGTGTGGAAAATTGATATTACAATTATTATTATTGATGAGTATATATGGAGAAACAGTGGAACAAAAAGAAAAAAATAATACAAATAGAGAGATTACAACCAGAGAAGTGTATACACATAATAATTACAGTTACTTATAAATTCCAAGATAATACTACTTTTTAGACCATTTGGTAACTTAACATTAAAATTCCTTACATTTTATAGTTACCACACAAGGGCCTCAAATCCTTGTCTCTCCTCTGCCCTCTCCAGATTTCTCTTCCTTCGAGCTCCCTCCCAATTTCCTTTCAGATCCCCTCAAATCCCTCCCAAGTTCCTTCCAGCTTCTCCCTATACTCAAAGCATGGATCTTTTATCTATGAAAACCATCAATGCTTCATATCGGTTATCCAAGAGTCTTTGGGCCTTCCCAGAAACCGAATCTTCGTCAGCCCGTAATTTCAGCATTTCCATTTCACCACCATGACGGCATTATAACAGGAGATTTACCCCTGGCCTCTGTAGGAGCAGGAAACAGAGAAAGGTTAAATTGCCCCTTCCCTCCATCATTCCCCAGTGTTTCCCTGCCCCTACAGTAGCCAGGACAGAGAACGGCCTCTCTGTCGTCAAGGGAGGTGAAGAGGAATTGTTTTTTTTTAACTTTATTTTATTCCCAGGGTACCACATTGGGGGTCTAGGGCCTTTCTTGTTGGGCTATAAAGTTACCCTGGTGGTCCCCTGTTCGCCAGCAGTAAACTTACCAATGCTGGACGGGGAGACAGGCGGGCTCATATCCCATTGATCGGGTGCCTCTCCGCACGCTGCCGTGGCTTCCTTTCACCCTGTGGGATAATCAGTCGTAAAGATGCATAGGCCGCATGGAACATGGGCGTCTGACATCACTTCCGGTTCGGGAGAGCGCAAGCGCATCCGGAAGTGCCGCAAACTGCAGGACCGACTCCTTTAAAGAGGACCTTTTATCTGTTTAACCCTAGTCTAAATAGGGTCTTACCTTATAGGGGGCGGCTCCCACTGATGTCATCTTACTTGGCTATGAGTGGTATACTCTGATTGGATGCGCTCACAGCCAGGGAGAAGAGAACCGCTCCAGTCTCCGCCTAGTATAACCAAGTCGGCTAATTAGAATATAAGTCGCCAAAATCAACGGAGGACAACAGCGGACGAACGGGGGTCTTTGAAAAAATAAAAGTGCGATGACATCAGTGGGGGCCGCCCTATAAGGTAAGACCCTAATTAGACTAGGACTAAACAGATGAAAGGTCCTCTTTAAAAAGGCATCAGCGGGAGAACCACAATGCTTCTAATTTGAGGTCTGGGATTAATCATGTCGGCCCCTGAGACACAGGCACCCAGGGAGCTTGATGCTCCATCGCCAGCAACTGTAAGTCCTGCATCTGGTGGCAGCATACTTCTGATTATGTGTGAAGGGACATGTGGGTAACCAGTGTTATTGCTAACCCTCTATTTTCTAGTGGGGTGCCTACATGTTCAAACACATATTTAAGTCTTCATAAGTTATCTTAATATACTTCTTAGAATTGATGGGGTTAAATCTCTTACTATTAGGTCTCTAAAGAGGCTCAGAAGAGGCCTAAGAAGAGTACCAAATGTTATTGTTGAACGAGCACCATGGTGCTCGAGTAGAACACTTTGGGATGCTCGGGTGCTCTACTGAGCACCAGAGCACAATGGACGTCAATGGGAGAACCAGAGCATTAAACCAGGCACCCCCTGCTCTGAAGATGGGATGGTATCTGGTTCACAGGAAAAGGTCAGAAATTAATGAAAACACCACTGAAATGGTTCGGGAACAGCATGGAGAGGATGTCTAGATGCATTTTGGACTCCCAGGTCGCTGCTGGGTACGATGTTGTCTGAGTAGTATGCCACTTTTACAGACTGACAATAATAAAAACCGAAGATAAAATCGATTTTAGAGGAAAAATTGTTAGGAAACATTCTATCCTGTATATTTGTTTGTATATAAAGTGCAAGTGCTGCCAAAAATTACAAGGAAGAGGCACTCTGATACAACCTGTATATCACATAAAGGAGGGCCTCATTCACATTGTAGTACAATTGTTCAGGTAGTAGGACTCCTACACTCATCAAGCCTATGCACTAAGTGAAAGGGCTGCCAAAAATTACAAGGAACCGGCACTCCAAAACACCCTTTATTACACATAAAGAAGGGCATCATACACACCCTTGAAAAATTATGACTGATGGCCTGCTGGTGACCCTCAAAAACATTAGGAGCAAGGGCCTGCTGCTGAACCTCTAAAACATTAGAAGCAAGGGCCTGCTGCTGATCTGACCATCTAAAACATTAGGGGTGATGGTCTGCTGCTGAGCTGACCCTCTAAAACATTAGGGGCGAGGGCCTGCTGCTGATCTGAACATCTAAAACATAGGGGTGAGGGTCGGCTGCTGATCTGACCATCTAAAACATTAGGGGTGAAGGCCTGCTGGTGACCCTCTAAAACATTATGGGTGAGGATCTGCTGCTAAGCTGACCCTCTAAAACATTAGGAGCGAGGGCAGCCTAATAAGCAAGCATGTTGATATGATGGAGGAGGAGGAGGAGAAAAGGAAGATTGAACCATATACCCTTTTTTTATGGTGGAAGGGGTGCATGGGAATACAGTGTATTTAATACACCATAAAAGCCACATTTAAAGTGCCTTTATGTTCAGCTGCTTTCCTCTGGTGGAGTACAGAAGTCAGGGGCAATTCAGGCCTTGTTCATTTTGATAAGAGTCAACCTGTCAGCATTTTCAGTTGATAGGCGGATGCGCTTATCAGTTATTATGGCCCCAGCAGCACTAAATACCAGCTCTGACAAAACGCTATTGGACACCCAATAGTTGTAAGGCACAGATGGATCACTGAGGACGCTGACACGGTCTGCTACATACACCTTCACCATCTCCCAAAACTTTTCCCTCCTTGTGACACTAGGCAGCGCATCAGGATGAGGGTGCTGGCGGGGTGTCATGAAACTGTCCCAGGCCTTGGAGAGTGTTGCCCTGCCTCTGTTGGAACTGCTGTGTGTTCCCTTGTCTCCCCTCCTCGGTTACCCAAGGAACTACGTACTCTGCCACCAGCGTTGTTAGCTGGATAGTTTTGGACCACAAGGACCTTCTGGTATTGCACCATTTTGCTAGTCCTCTCCACCACAGGAATGAGAGATAAGGTTCTTTTTGTAGTGGAGGTCGAGAAGGGTGGATAACCAGTAATCGGTGTTGGCCAAAATGCGTATAAAGCAAGGGTCACGGGAAAGGCAGCCTACCATAGTTAGCCATGTGTGCCAGAGGCCCAACAGACAAGACTTCGCTGTCCTCATCAGGAGCATGACTCTCAATCTCCTTATCCTCTTCCTCCTCTTTGGCCCATCCACGCTGAACAGATGGAAAAAAACCTGCTATGGGTACTACCCTCTGTACCGGAGGCAACCGTCTCCTGCTCCTCCTCCTCATCATCATCCAATTTGCGCTGAAAAGAAAAACTGAGGGTGGTCTGGCTATCATCATGTGTACTGTCTTACCCCATTTCCACCTCTTCCACATGACAAGTGTCCGCCTTCATTGTGAGCAGCGAGCGTTTCAGTAGACGTGGTATGGTTACGCTGATAATAGCGGCATCGCCGCTCACCATCTGTGTTGATTCCTGAAAGTTGCGTAAAACCTCAGAGAGGTCAGACATCCATGCCCACTCGTCGCTTGTGAAGAGCGGAAGCTGACTGAAAAGGCGGCGACCATGTTGCAGCTGGTATTCCACTACTGCCCTCTGCTGCTCACAAAACCTGGCCAACATGTGGAACGTGGAGTTCCAGCGCGTGCTCACGTCACACAACTGTCGTGAGTTGGCAATTGCAAGCGCTGCTGCAGTGTTGCCAGACCGGCGGCAGCTGTAGATGACTTTCGGAAATGGGAACACAGGCTGCACACTTTCACCAGTAGCTCACGTGGGCTAAACATGGTATGTGTGTGAGCTTGCCGAGCTCCAAAGCCGCCACCAAGTTACGGCCATTATCAGACACAACCATGCCTGGTTGTAGGTTGAGTGGCGAGAGCCACAGCTCAGTCTGGTCTCTTATTCCCTGCCACAGTTCAGCGGCGGTGTGCTGTTTTTCACCTAAGCAAATTAGTTTCAGCACGGCCTGTTGCCGCCTACCCACTGCAGTGCTACACTGCTTCCAGCTACTGACTGATGGCTGACTGGTGCTGCAAAGTAAGAATTCAGAGGTGGTGTGACTTAGAGAGTGGTGTCCTGCGCCGCCCTGCAAACTGGGACATCAAGCTAGGTATCGTGTGTTTCTTGTGCTCTGGCAGCAGGCACAGTTTCACCACGCCTAGGGTCACGGCCTCTGCGTGCACCATCAGCAGCAAGGCCACTTAAATGGTATATATGCTTGCAAGTATGTCACACGTACAGTAGCACAGGTTTTGAAAGTGTATGCACAAATAAATTACACTGAATGTCACAGATATTTAGGATGCGCAAACTTTATACAGGAGATGTAGTGCAGGTAATGTCGCTGTCTGCAGCGGCCAAACAATTGCGCTGAATGTCACAGATATTTAGGATGCACAAATGTAACACAGGTTGTGTCACTGTCAGCAGCGGCCAAACAATTGTATGCAATTTAGCGCAGGTTGTGCTAATAATATACAGTTGTGTTCAAAATAATAGCAGTGTGTTTATAAAATTGAATAAAGCTCAAAATCCTTCTAATAGCTTTTATTTCCATACACACAAATGCATTGGGAACACTACACATTATATTCCAAATCAAAACATGAAGAAAAATATATCAAGTTTGTGTTGTTCCTCTAAAAAAATTGAAGAAAAGTAAATATTAGAATGTTAAAAAAAAATTGCAGTGTTTGTATTCTTCTTTACAAACTCAAACATTCACTATATAAACTGAAAAATGTTTGAAGATTTTGCTTTCCTTTGAATCATTTAACTAATATTTAGTTGTATAACCACTGTTTGTGAGAACTGCTGTACATCTGTGTTGCATGGAGTCAACCAACTTCTGGCACCTGTGAACAGGTATTCCAGACCAGGATGATTGGACTACATTCCACAGTTCTCTATTTCTTGGTTTTGCCTCAAACTGCATTTTTTATGTCACCTCACAAGTTTTCTATCGGATTAAGATCCGGGGATTGGGCTGGCCACTCCATAACATCAATCTTGTTGTTCTGGAACACCCATTTCCTCTTCAGCATAAGGCAGCATGACCTCTTCAAGTATTTTGATGTATTCAAACTGATTCATGATCCCTGGTATGCAATAAATAGACCCAACACTGTACTATGAGAAACATCCCCATATCATGATGCTTGCGTCACCATGTTTCACTGTGTACTGTGGCTTGAATTTAGTGTTTGGGGGTCGTCTGACAAACTGTCTCTGGCCACTAGGCCTAAAAAGAACAATCTTACTTTCATCAGTTCACAAAATGTTGCGCCATTTCTCTTTAGGCAAATCAGTGATAGCCTTTTTAGCTGACACCTCTGCGGAATCGGTTAGATTTTCAACAAAAGATGCAGCCCTCTCAAATGCGGCTAGGAGAGCAATATGGATGAAATCATGGACAGGTGATAAAGCTTTTTAAAATGAAACTTTGCTCTATAGCTTTTTCAGGGGAGTATGTTTTCGGTCCAATTTTGGACAAAATTCTAGAGAAAGCAACAGACAAGAAAAAGGGATTTCCAGAAGAGAAACCTTTCAGAAGAAAGCATCATCCCTTTTGTCCCTTTACAAATCAAAAGAGATCCTACAGGGGGAAGGGGAAATCGGGATGATGGAGTTACCCTAAGGGTGGAAGGGGAAGAGGTTTTCTCCTTAATCTCCAAAATAGACCAGGCAAAAAGCAATGACACCAGGATAAGGGGAAGATTGAGAAATTTTCTACCACAATGGACAGCGGTAACATCAAATCCATGGGCCCTGAGTATAACAAAGAAAGGGTACAGAATAGAATTCTCTTCTTCCCCACCAAACAGATTTATGACCACGTCCCTCAGATCAAAACAAACCATGAAGAAGATTTGGACAGGGGTCCAGGATCTTCTTAAATTAGGAGTAGTCACCCAAGTCCCGATTTGTCAGCAAACATTGGGTTAATACTCAAACCTCTTTCTCGTCGCAAAACCAGACTGTTCTTAATAAACCTAAAGAACCTAAACAAGTATATACAATACAAAAAATTCTAAATGGAAACAATAAACTCTACGATTCCATTAATAAAAAGAAGTGCGTTAATGTGTACGGTAGACCTAAAAGATGCATACTACCACATACCGATTCAAAAACAGTCACAAAAATACTGTATCTAAGGTTTGTTCTGAATTCTGGAAGATCCTGCAGTTAAAACGGTCCATTTTCAGTTCACAGCTCTACTATTTGGCATATCCATAGCACCAAGGGTGGTGGTGGAGATGGTGGCTCATCTAAGAAAGGAGGTATTAACAATAATGCCTTACTTGGATGATTTTTTTAATAGTTGCGGATACATTGAATCAGATAAAGTACGAAACAGACAGATTTCTGGTCCTGTTAGAACAACTAGGATGGGTAGTAAACATAAAAAAGTATGTCTTATTCCCTTGACAAAGATAACATTTTTAGGTATACTCCTGGACTCTTTTCTTCCAGACGAACAGATAATCTCCTTACAACAAAAAGTATACGGTTTCCAAAAGAAAACATCATGCTCAATAAGGGAAGCTATGAGTCTTCTGGGTCTACTGACCTCATGCATAGTGTCAGTAACTTGGTGCCAAATCCACTTACGAATCTTTCAGGCTTGGTTACTGAGAGTTTGGGACAGACGTCAAACATCTTTAGACCTAAAAATTTGTATTCCACATGTAAAAATATCCCTTTTTTGGAGGACAAAACCGTCCAACCTAAAGAAGGGAGTGGTATAGCAAAAATTCCCAGCCATACAGATTCAAACAGATGCAAGCAAGATAGGCTGGGGTGCAAAGATAGAAGACAGGTTCTACCAAGGTATCTGGCCAGAAAATATTACCAAACATTCGTCAAATTACCGAAAGCTTCGGGCAGTATGGGAGACTGTAAAAGCAGCATCAGAGTCATTACAGGGTCATAATATAAAGATTCTCTTAGGCAATGTAACAACAGTGTTGAATCTCAAACACCAGGGAGGTGTACAAAATCCACAAGTCTGATAGACCTAGCAGGAAAAAATCTTCTCCTGGGCAGAAAGTACTGTAAAATCCATAACAGTGGTCCATTTAAAGGACATCAAAATTTTGCAGCAGATTTTCTCAGCAGGCACAAAATAGATCAAGGAGAATGGTCACTGAATACAGAAATATTCGAAATGATAAAGAACAAATGGGAGCTTCCATCAATAGATCTATTTGACTCAAGACTAAATGCAAAACCTCCAAAATTTTGCTCACTAAACCCCAGGGACAGGCCTTGGGCAGTAGATGCTTTTTCACAGACATGGAATTGGGATCTAGCATATGCCTTCCCCCCTTTTCAGTTAATCCTGATGGTAATTCAAAAGACGCTTCAGGAGTGGTCGACTCTGATATTGTCACGAATGTACCGAGACATACGGACGTTCTCGCAACAGGTGGCAGGAGATCTGTGGTTTGATCTGACATTTTCCTTTTGGATCAAATGACGTCTGTGTTGTTTCTGGTGCTTGCCAAACCTTCTTTCCTCAGGTATGGCTATTGTGGTCATTTAACATTCCATATTTATTGTTGTTTCTCCCACTATGCGGTTTATAGCTTCTGTTGGACTTGTGGTTAGCTTGTGTTTGGTTCTCGGCTGAGTTCCTCATGCTACCAAAGCTTCATTGAAGACAAGTGTTTTCTTTTCCTTTTGTATTTTGTTTATTATACAGGTTCTTTTCAAAAAATTAGCATATTGTGATAAAGTTCATTATTTTTTGTAATGTACTGATAAACATTAGACTTTCATATATTTTAGATTCATTACACACAACTGAAGTAGTTCAAGCCTTTTCTTGTTTTAATATTGATGATTTTGGCATACAGCTCATGAAAACCCAAAATTCCTATCTCCAAAAATTAGCATATTTCATCCGACCAATAAAAGAAAAGTGTTTTTAATACAAAAAAAGTCAACCTTCAAATAATTAAGTTCAGTTATGCACTCAATACTTGGTCGGGAATCCTTTTGCAGAAATGACTGCTTCAATGCGGCGTGGCATGGAGGCAATCAGCCTGTGGCACTGCTGAGGTGTTATGGAGGCCCAGGATGCTTCGATAGCGGCCTTAAGCTCATCCAGAGTGTTGGGTCTTGCGTCTCTCAACTTTCTCTTCCTAATATCCCACAGATTCTCTATGGGGTTCAGGTCAGGAGAGTTGGCAGGCCAATTGAGCACAGTAATACCATGGTCAGTAAACCATTTACCAGTGGTTTTGGCACTGTGAGCAGGTGCCAGGTCGTGCTGAAAAATGAAATCTTCATCTCCATAAAGCTTTTCAGCAGATGGAAGCATGAAGTGCTCCAAAATCTCCTGATAGCTAGCTGCATTGACCCTGCCCTTGATAAAACACAGTGGACCAACACCAGCAGCTGACATGGCACCCCAGACCATCACAGACTGTGGGTACTTGACACTGGACTTCAGGCATTTTGGCATTTTCCTCTCCCCAGTCTTCCTCCAGACTCTGGCACCTTGATTTCCGAATGACATGCAAAATTTGCTTTTATCCGAAAAAAGTACTTTGGACCACTGAGCAACAGTCCAGTGCTGCTTCTCTGTAGCCCAGGTCAGGCACTTCTGCCGCTGTTTCTGGTTCAAAAGTGGCTTGGACTGGGGAATGCGGCACCTGTAGCCCATTTCCTGCACACGCCTGTACACGGTGGCTCTGGATGTTTCTACTCCAGACTCAGTCCACTGCTTCCGCAGATCCCCCAAGGTCTGGAATCGGTCCTTCTCCACAATGTTCCTCAGGGTCCGGTCACCTCTTCTCGTTGTGCAGCGTTTTCTGCCACACTTTTTCCTTGCCACAGACTTCCCACTGAGGTGCCTTGATACAGCACTCTGGGAACAGCCTATTCGTTCAGAAATTTCTTTCTGTGTCTTACCCTCTTGCTTGAGGGTGTCAATGATGGCCTTCTGGACAGCAGTCAGGTCGGCAGTCTTACCCATGATTGCGGTTTTGAGTAATGAACCAGGCTGGGGTTTTTTAAAAGCCTCAGGAATCTTTTGCAGGTGTTTAGAGTTAATTAGTTGATTCAGATGATTAGGTTAATAGCTCGTTTAGAGAACCTTTTCATGATATGCTAATTTTTTGAGATAGGAATTTGGGGTTTTCATGAGCTGTATGCCAAAATCATCAATATTAAAACAAGAAAAGGCTTGAACTACTTCAGTTGTGTGTAATGTATCTAAAATATATGAAAGTCTAATGTTTATCAGTACATTACAGAAAATAATGAACTTTATCACAATATGCAAATTTTTTGAAAAGAACCTGTATGTGTGTGTTGCCTTTCCCTGTTGTTTGTCATTAGGCATGAGAGAGACTCATGTTCGTTCTTCCATTTGGAGGAATAGGTAGTCTCAGTCCTGACATTAGTTCCAGGGTCCTATAGAGTGACATAGGATGCTAGGTATCCTGTGTATGAACTTGCCTACCTTTGGGGCCTGTTCATACTGTAGTCAGTCAGAATTGGAGCTAGGGTTTTCTGTAGGAGGTGTCCATCTTTCTTCCCTAGTTTCCAGGCCTTATTCCGGTATCCCCTTTCCCTCCTATGCTCGGTGTGGTGTTTTCCTCCCACACACGAGTGTGACAGATATTGATAATCCCATTTTGGCCCAAAAGAAGTTGGTTTTCTCTGCTCAAAAGACTATCCTTACAGGAACCATGGATACTTCCCAACAGGAAGGACATTATGCTACAGGGTCCAATTTCTCATACTCATCCAGATCCTGAGTCTGACATACTAAAACGACAAGGACTTTCTGACAAGGTTATATCAACGTTAAGATTCAGGAAAAAAAATACTTTAGCAATCTACCTGAAAATTTGGAAAAGATTCTGTTCATGGTCGGGCGAAACAACTCCAAATTATTCTAAACCAAAAATACAGAACATTCTAGAATTTCTCCAACAAGGTTTAGATTTGGGTCTTAGACCATCTACTTTAAAAGTCCAAATTTTGGCACTTAGTGCATTTTTTTGACACCGATTTAGCAGGACACAGATGGATAAGAAGGTTCATTAGGGCAGCATATTGACTAAGACTGTTTATTAGACCGTGAGTTCCCTCCTGGGACCTTAAAGGGTTTCTGACACTTGAAAAATGGGTATTAAGCTGGCTGACATTAGCACATCACTAAGGTCAGCTGAACATAACTATATTAATGCCATCTCACTGCCTGAAGCCTTTATTGAGAAAAACAAACGTTTATAAATATGCTAATTGACCTCTAGGAGCAGAATGGGCATTGCACCTGCTCCTAGAGGCTCCATTTGTCCACCTATTTTCGCGCCCTTCTTCTCTTGATTGACAGGGTCAGGGCAGCACTGCTCTCCTCCCGCCAGCCGCGTCTACTAAGAAAATCTCGCGCCGCCCCATTCAGTATTCGGCGCAGGCACAGTGAGGGAAGGACGCTCGGCAGCTGCTGGCTTCCTCACTGCGCCTGCGCTGGATACTGAATGGGAAGTTGCGAGATTTTCGCAGTAGACACGGCCGGCGGGAGGAGAGAAGCGCTGCCCTGGTCCGGTCAATCAAGAGAAGAAGGGCGTGAAAAGAGGTGGGCAAACAGAGCCCCTAGGAGCAGGTGCAACGCCCCCTGCTCCTACAGGCTAATTAGCATATAATAAAAGTTTGTTTTTCTCAATAAAGGCTTTAGGCAGTGAAATGGCACTAATATAGTTATGTTCAGCTGACATTAGCACATCGCTAATGTCAGCCAGCTTAATACCCATTTTTCAGGTGACAGAAACCCTTTAATATTGTTCTATCTGGACTTACAAAAGACCCCTTCGAACCTTTGGAGAACAGTTCAGTTAGGTCCTTAATCTATAAACTGCTTTTTTAATTGCTATCTCTTTGGCCCAAAGAATAAGTGAGATCCAGGCCCTCTCAGTGCGAGAATCTTATCTCAGGATCCTTGAGAGTAGTGATAAAATTAGATCCTGTGTTTCTTCCCAAAGTGGTCTCGGATTTCCACAGAAATCAGGAAATAATTTTGCCCTCCTTTTGCAACAACCCAAAAAATTAGAAAGAAAGGGAATTTCATTCTTTAGATGTAAGAAGGTTCCTTCTTCGGTATCTGGAAATTACAAAAAATTTTAGACCTCCTAGTCCAATTTGCAGGAAAGAACAAGGGAAAGATGGTTTCTAAAGCATCAATAGCTAGATGAATTAAGCAGACTATCTATAACTGTTATGTTTCCCAAAACCTAGCCTGTACGGCAGTGTTGATCGAGCACCAAAGTGCTTGTGTGTTCAGGTGCTCGAGTAGAACACTTTGCGATGCTCGGGTGTTCTACCGAGCACAATGGAAGTCAATGGGACAACCACAGGCACCCCCTGCTCTGAAGAGGGGAGGGTGTTAAGACTCTAGTTTGGCTTAGGAGTCCTTGCTCTGACTCCATATATAGCTATGTCCATATATGGAGTTAGTGATTATTTAAATCTAATTTAGCCTGTTTTTCTGAAAAGTCTCTGCCGGGATTCGAATTCACGACCTTCTGTATTAGAGGCAAGGCACTTAACCACTCAGCTATAATAGCTGCATAGCCAGTTAAAAAAATAAAAATAAAATATGAGACTTCTACTGTACTGTACTTCTACTGAGACCTATACAGTAAAAGTCTCATATTTTATAGTGACAGCGATCTTCTGCATAGAAATAGAGGCTAAATAAGATTTAAATACACTGACTCGAGCATCGCTCTCGAGCACACACGGTGTTCGGCCGAACTCCGCGATGTGTCGAGCATAGAGATGCTCGAGTCGAACTGGTGTTCGGCCGAGCATGCTTGCTCAACAATACTGTCCTGTAAATGTAAAAGCTCATTCCACCAGAGCAGTATCCTCCTCTTATGGAGAGAAAGCAGGTGCCTCTTTGGATCAAATCTGCAACCTGGTTCAACATGCACACTTTCATGAAGCACTATAGACTTGATTTATCCTCTACGTCCGATCTGTCTTTCGGACAGAAAGTTTTACAAGCAATAGGCCCCCCCTTAAGTTAGGTGAGCTGTTAGGTCTCCTGTTATAATGCCGTCATGATGGTGAAATGGAAAATCGGAATTAGACTTACCGGTAATTCTGTTTCCATGACGGCACAGATTTCCCCCCTTTTTTATTTTCTAAAAGTAAATATATATACATATAACTTCACATATGAAGTAGTTTACATTCTGTTCAGTAAAAAAAAAAAAAAATTATATACAGTACAGACCAAAAGAGGGACACACCTTCTCAAAGAGTTTTCTTTATTTTCATGACTATGAAGGCATCAAAACTATGAATTAACACATGTGGAATTATATACATAAGGGTGCATTCACACGTCAGTATTTTTACCTTTCCAGATAAACGTTCCTGTTTTTTGCGGATCCGTTTTTCAGTACAACCTTCTGTTTTTTTAATAAAGTGCTTCCAAATCCGTTCCGTGTTTCCGTGATTCCGTATTTTTTTTTCAAAACAAAAAAGGAGGAGGAGGAGGAATAGATGTTGCTAGGGTAAAAAAAAAAAAAAAAAAAAAAGAAGTGGTGAAAACAGAGAACATCTTCTAGAACAGGTGCCATTTTATTGTGGTATTGGTGTAGTAGGAGCTGTGTTAGAAATCTCTGGCTTGCTAGCTTAGTTTTCTACAGTTATCTCACCGATCGTCATGTCTAAAGACTTGAATAATGTACTCCTTCACTGGCTTATTTCTCGGCGATTCGGACGGCAATCAGCTATGTTGGACGAAGAGCCGGGGACAAAGAGGAGACAACACTGGGTACATCCGATTATTGATCAGAGACTTCAGAAAGGTCAATTCCACACATTATTTAATGACCTGCGACAGGACCCCTATAAGTTCAAATCTTACTGCCGTATGTTCATGGAGGCTTTTGACCATCTTCTGGTCTCTCTCCACCCTGACCTCAGTTTCCAGGACACAAGTATGCGGCGCTGTATATCTCCAGAGCAAAGATTGATAGTCACCTTGAGGTAAGTGTATTTTTCTTATTATAAATAATATATCTAATAATAATTTTTACAAATGATTGTTAGCAAACTAATTTTTTTATATATTTTTTTTTCTTTCAGATTCCTTGCTACTGGGAACTCATTCGCTTCTCTGCACTTTGAGTTTCTACTAGGAATCTCTACAATCTCTGGGATTGTCTGTCATACCTGTAAAGTTATATGGCAGCGTCTCAGAGAAGCGGTGATGCCCACCCCCAAGGTGGAAGATTGGCTACGGATCTTTTACTGTTTTTAAAAAAATAAATAAATAATTATTAATAAATTTATAAGAGACTAGCATAATCCTTGCAGCTAACGCAATCAATTAAAAAACAAAATTTTGGACAAATGCATCCATGAGCCATCTGAATAAATAACAAAATCCATATGACCCTATCAGCGCCTACACTACATATGTCCAACCTGTGGCTATCCTGATGGTAAGAAACTACTACTCCCATCATTGCTGGATACCCCACAGCTATCAGCCTACAGAAGGCCATGCTGGGAGTAGTAGTTTTCCAACTGCTGGATAGCTGCATGTAGGCCAGCATTAACCAATCCTATCACACACATCATTCTATATAAATCCTGAAAAGTGACTATATTAACATTACATTTATTACCAAAAATAATAGATTTATGCAATATGAAGGAGTTAATGGATTTGCAAATAGTTTAAACCACGGTTGCTATGCAACCTCGGGTTGCATTGCACAAAAGGAAAAACCAATGTTTACCCCACAGCTATCAGCCTACAGAAGGCCATGCTGGGAGTAGTAGTTTTACAACAACTAGAGGTCCGCAGGTTGAACATCTCTGAACTACAAATCGCAGTGATTGTCCATGTCCAGAAGCAGCATAGAAAATGTTCTAATGAGCACCCAAATATCACTGACACTCAAAAGTACACTTTCTACAGGGAGTGCAGAATTATTAGGCAAGTTGTATTTTTGAGGATTAATTTTATTATTGAACAACAACCATGTTCTCAATGAACCCAAAAAACTCATTAATATCAAAGCTGAATATTTTAGGAAGTAGTTTTTAGTTTGTTTTTAGTTTTAGCTATTTTAGGGGGATATCTGTGTGTGCAGGTGACTATTACTGTGCATAATTATTAGGCAACTTAACAAAAAACAAATATATACCCATTTCAATTATTTATTTTTACCAGTGAAACCAATATAACATCTCAACATTAACAAATATACATTTCTGACATTCAAAAACAAAACAAAAACAAATCAGTGACCAATATAGCCACCTTTCTTTGCAAGGACACTCAAAAGCCTGCCATCCATGGATTCTGTCAGTGTTTTGATCTGTTCACCATCAACATTGCGTGCAGCAGCAACCACAGCCTCCCAGACACTGTTCAGAGAGGTGTACTGTTTTCCCTCCTTGTAAATCTCACATTTGATGATGGACCACAGGTTCTCAATGGGGTTCAGATCAGGTGAACAAGGAGGCCATGTCATTAGATTTTCTTCTTTTATACCCTTTCTTGCCAGCCACGCTGTGGAGTACTTGGACGCGTGTAATGGAGCATTGTCCTGCATGAAAATCATGTTTTTTCTTGAAGGATGCAGACTTCTTCCTGTACCACTGCTTGAAGAAGGTGTCTTCCAGAAACTGGCAGTAGGACTGGGAGTTGAGCTTGACTCCATCCTCAACCCGAAAAGGCCCCACAAGCTCATCTTTGATGATACCAGCCCAAACCAGTACTCCACCTCCACCTTGCTGGCGTCTGAGTCGGACTGGAGCTCTCTGCCCTTTACCAATCCAGCCACGGGCCCATCCATCTGGCCCATCAAGACTCACTCTCATTTCATCAGTCCATAAAACCTTAGAAAAATCAGTCTTGAGATATTTCTTGGCCCAGTCTTGACGTTTCAGCTTGTGTGTCTTGTTCAGTGGTGGTCGTCTTTCAGCCTTTCTTACCTTGGCCATGTCTCTGAGTATTGCACACCTTGTGCTTTTGGGCACTCCAGTGATGTTGCAGCTCTGAAATATGGCCAAACTGGTGGCAAGTGGCATCTTGGCAGCTGCAGGCTTGACTTTTCTCAGTTCATGGGCAGTTATTTTGCGCCTTGGTTTTTCCACACGCTTCTTGCGACCCTGTTGACTATTTTGAATGAAACGCTTGATTGTTCGATGATCACGCTTCAGAAGCTTTGCAATTTTAAGAGTGCTGCATCCCTCTGCAAGATATCTCACTATTTTTGACTTTTCTGAGCCTGTCAAGTCCTTCTTTTGACCCATTTTGCCAAAGGAAAGGAAGTTGCCTAATAATTATGCACACCTGATATAGGGTGTTGATGTCATTAGACCACACCCCTTCTCATTACAGAGATGCACATCACCTAATATGCTTAATTGGTAGTAGGCTTTCGAGCCTATACAGCTTGGAGTAAGACAACATCCATAAAGAGGATGATGTGGTCAAAATACTCATTTGCCTAATAATTCTGCACTCCCTGTATGCTGTTCCAGGACAGATAGGACACAATAGGACCTAATATCGATTCTGTACACAAAAAAATTTGACCATACAAATATACTCACTAATTGTATCACGCTTGGCAATATTAGCCGACTCCCAGGCTGCAGACATCAATTCGGTGGCAATCTCCTCCCAACAGCGGTCCTTCAACGCACGGTCCTGATATTGGTCCTTTCTTGTATCCCACAAGGATGGCCGCTCCTGGATCATGATGATCAAACGTTCCACCTCATATGCCATTTTTGCACTAACTTTTCACTGAGCAGACACTCTGCACAGCAGACAGGATACAGCTTTCCCTGGTGCTGAAAGCACATGGCACAGGGGGTCAACGGATCCGAAAATCTGGATGACATGAGGATTGTTTAGCATGTCATCCGATTTTTTGACGGATCCATTGACTTAGAATGGGATGACGGAACGCAAAATCGGACAAATAGTAGGACAGGGTATATTTTTTTCCAGGATCCGAATAACGGAACCCACGGAACGGAACGGAATCGGAGAGCACCATGAGTGCTGTCCGATTATTTGCGGTTTCCATTGAAAATGAATGGATCCACATAACGTTCCGTTTTTAATCGGAACGGATGCGGAACACCAAAACGGACGTGTGAATGGACCCTAACAAACAAGTGTGAAACAACTGAAAATATGTCATATTCTAGGTTCTTCAAAGTAGCCACCTTTTGCTTTGATAACTGCTTTGCACACTCTTGGCATTCTCTTGGTGAGCTTCAAGAGGTAGTCCCCTGAAATGGTCTTCCAACAGTCTTGAAGGAGTTCCCAGAGATGCTTAGCACTTGTTGGCCCTTTTGCCTTCACTCTGCGGTCCAGCTCACCCCAAACCATCTCGATTGGGTTCTGGTCCAGTGACTGTGGAGGCCAGGTCATCTGGCGCAGCACCCCATCACTCTCCTTCATGGTCAAATAGCCCTTACTTTCAAAGTTTTCCCAATTTTTCGGCTGACTGACTGACCTTCATTTCTTAAAGGAATGATGGCCACTCGTTTTTCTTTACTTAGCTGCTTTTTTCTTGCCATAATACAAATTCTAACAGTCTATTCAGTAGGACTATCAGATGTGTATCCACCTGACTCCTCCTCAACGCAACTGATGGTCCCAACCCCATTTATAAGGCAAGAAATCCCACTTATTAAACCTGACAGGGCACACCTGTGAAGTGAAAACCATTTCAGGGGACTACCTCTTGAAGCTCATCAAGAGAATGCCAAGAGTGTGCAAAGCAGTAATCAAAGCAAAAGGTGGCTACTTTGAAGAACCTAGAATATGACATTTTTTCAGTTGTTTCACACTTGTTTGTTATATATATAATTCCGAATGTGTTAAGTCATAGTTTTGATGCCTTCAGTGTGAATCTACAATTTTCATAGTCATGAAAATAAAGAAAACTCTTTGAATGAGGTGTGTCCAAACTTTTGGTCTGTACTGTATATATATATATATATATATATATATATATATATATACACACACCTAAAGAATTATTAGGAACACCATACTAATACAGTGTTGGACCCCCTTTTGCCTTGAGAACTGCCTTAATTCTACGTGGCATTGATTCAAGAAGGTGCTGATAGCATTCTTTAGAAATGTTGGGCCATATTGATAGGATAGCATCTTGCAGTTGATGGAGATTTGAGGGATGCACATCCAGGGCACGAAGCTCCCGTTCCACAACATCCCAAAGATGCTCTATTGGGTTGAGATCTGTTGACTGTGGGGGCCATTTTAGTACAGTGAACTCATTGTCATGTTCAAGAAACCAATTTGAAATGATTTGAGCTTTGTGACATGGTGCATTATCCTGCTGGAAGTAGCCATCAGAGGAGGGATACATGTTCTCATTCTGTTTACGCCAGATTCGGACTCTACCATTTGAATGTCTCAACAGAAATCGAGACTCATCAGACCAGGCAACATTTTTCCAGTCTTCAACAGTCCAATTTTGGTGAGCTCGTGCAAATTGTAGCCTCTTTTTCCTATTTGTAGTGGAGATGAGTGGTACCCGGTGGGGTCTTCTGCTGTTGTAGCCCATCCGCCTCAAGGTTGTGCGTGTTGTGGCTTCACAAATGCTTTGCTGCATACCTCGGTTGTAACGAGTGGTTATTTCAGTCAACGTTGCTCTTCTATCAGCTTGAATCAGTCGGCCCATTCTCCTCTGACCTCTAGCATCCACAAGGCATTTTCGCCCACAGGACTGCCGCATACTGGATGTTTTTCCCTTTTCACACCATTCTTTGTAAACCCTAGAAATGGTTGTGCGTGAAAATCCCAGTAACTGAGCAGATTGTGAAATACTCAGACCGGCCCGTCTGGCACCAACAACCATGCCACGCTCAAAATTGCTTAAATCGCCTTTCTTTCCCATTCTGATATTCAGTTTGGAGTTCAGGAGATTGTCTTGACCAGGACCACATCCCTAAATGCATTGAAGCAACTGCCATTTGATTGGTTGACTAGATAATTGCATTAATGAGAAATAGAACAGGTGTTCCTAATAATTCTTTAGGTGAGTGTATATATATATATATATATATATATATATATATATATATATATACATATATACACAGTAGATCCACACACCCCTGTTAAAATGTCAGGTTTCTGTGATGTAAAAAAATGACAAAGATAAATCATTTCCGAACTTTTTCCACCTTTAACGTGACCTATAAACTGTACAACTCAATTAAAAAACAAACTGAAATATTTTAGGTAGAGGGAAGAAAAAATATAAAAATAAAATAATATGGTTGCATACAGTCATGTGAAAAAATTAGGACACCCTTTGAAAGCATGTGGTTTTTTGTAACATTTTTAATAAATGGTTATTTCATCTCCGTTTCAACAATACAGAGAGATTAAAGTAATCCGACTAAACAAAGAAAACTGAAGAAAAGTCTTTTCAAGATCTTCTGTAAATGTCATTCTACAAAAATGCCTATTCTAACTGAGGAAAAAGATAGGACACCCTTGCCCCTAATAGCGAGTGTTACCTCCTTTGGCTGAAATAACTGCAGTGAGACGGTTCTTGTAGCCATCTACCAGTCTTCGACATCGGTCTGAGGAAATTTTACCCCACTCCTCAATGCAGAACTTTTTCAGCTGTGAGATGTTTGAGGGGTTTCTTGCACGTACAGCCCTTTTCAAGTCACCCCACAGCATCTCAATGGGATTCAAATCTGGACTTTGACTTGGCCATTCCAGGACTCTCCATTTCTTCTTTTTCAGCCAATCTTTGGTTGATTTACTAGTATGTTTTGGGTCATTGTCATGTTGCATGGTCAAGTTCCGCTTCAGCTTTAATTTTCTAACTGATGGTCTCACATGTTCTTCAAGCACCTTCTGATACACAGTAGAATTCATCGTGGATTCTATGATGGTGAGCTGACCAGGTCCTGCTGCAGCAAAGCAGCCCCAAACCATGACACTTCCACCTCCATGCTTCACAGTTGGTATGAGGTTCTTTTCTTGGAATGCTGTGTTTGGTTTACGCCAAACATGTCCTCTGCTGTTGTGTCCAAATAATTCAATTTTGGACTCATCTGTCCAAAGAACATTATTCCAGAAGTCCTGGTCTTTGTCAACTTTATCTCTGGCAAATGTCAGTCTGGCCTCGATGTTTCTCTTGGAAAGCAAAGGTTTCCTCCTTGCACACCTCCCATGCAAGTTAAACTTGTACAGTCTCTTTCTGATTGTAGAGGCATGTACTTCTACATCAACAGTAGCCAGAGCCTGCTGTAGTTCTCGAGATGACACTTTAGGGTTTTTGGAGACCTCTTTTAGCATCTTGCGGTCTGCTCTTGGGGTGAACTTGCTGGGGCGACCAGTCCTGGGCATGTTGGCAGTTGTTTTGAAAGCCCTCCACTTGTAGACTATCTTCCGGACAGTGGAATGGCTGATTTCAAAATCTTTTGAGATCTTTTTAAATCCCTTCCCAGACTCATAGGCTGCTACAATCTTTTTTCTGAAGTCCTCTGACAGCTCTTTTGCTCTCACCATGGTGCTCACTCTCACTTCAACAGTCAGGAGCACACCAAACTAAATGTCTGAGGTTTAAATAGGGCAAGCCTCATTCAACATGCAGAGTAACGATCTACTAATTATGTGCACCTGGTGTGATATACCTGTGTGAGATCTGAGCCAATTTAAGAGGGAATACATGTGAGGGTGTCCTATCTTTTTCCTCAGTTAGAATAGGCATTTTTGTAGAATGACATTTACAGAAGATCTTGAAAAGACTTTTCTTCAGTTTTCTTTGTTTAGTCGGATTACTTTAATCTCTCTGTATTGTTGAAACGGAGATGAAATAACCATTTATTAAAAATGTTACAAAAAACCACATGCTTTCAAAGGGTGTCCTAATTTTTTCACATGACTGTAAGTGTGCACACCCTTAAACTAATACTTTGTTGAAGCACCTTTTGATATTAATACACAATTCACTGAAAAAAATGCACCAAAATGATACGCAACTGACAATACTAGCTAATTCCTCAGGCCGATGTTAAAAGCTGAGAACTTTGCCAATATCTTCCAGTCAGGAACATATCGGAGCCCCTCATGCACCACGTCACGGTGTCTCAGCACGCATGGGGTCCTATTACTAAACTGCCCGTGGTGTGTGAACAGGGTCTGAACAGTGCAATTAACTGACAGCCAGACTCTCACATGCCTCCATAGTGGTGTCACAAATGCACTGTGAGGTAAAATAAAGCTGTGAGCCGCACCCACAACAGACCATGTGACACAGAAGCTACCAGGTGCAAAAGAATGTTACCAACAATATAAAGTGGCACATTCCATACACATAAGGACAAAAACTCGCTGAAAAAACGGGTGAAAATGCTCCAAACCCAGACACTGTGGCGTGTCTATAACCGGGGGAGCAATTCCTCCGCATGCGGTCCGCAGAGAGCGGCAATCCCCAGCAAAAAATGCGTACAATGGAGGATGCCGGTGCGGACCGCATACACCACAAGATAATCTTACACAAAATGATACATTGTTTAGATAAAAAAATATAAATACACAATTCACAGAAAAAAATGCACCAAAATGATACGCAACTGACAATACTAGCTAATTCCTCAGGCCGATATTAAAAGCTGAGAACTTTGATATTATTACAGCACTCAGTCTTTTTGGGTATGAGTTTATTATCATGGCACATTTTGACTTGGCAAGATTTGCCTACTCTTCTTTGCAAAAACACTCCAAATCTGTCAGATTGCGAGGGCATCTCCTGTGCACAGCCCTCTTCAGATCACCCCACAGATTTTCAATCAGATTCAGGTCTGGGCTCTGGCTGGGCCATTCCAAAACTTGAATCTTCTTCTGGTAAAAGCATTCCTTTGTTGATTTGGATCTATGCTTTGGGTTGTTGTCATGCTGAAAGATGAATTTCCTCTTCATGTTCATCTTTCTAGCAGAAGCCTGAAGGTTTTGTGCCAATATTGACTGGTATTTGGAACTGTTCATAATTCCCTCTACCTTAACTAAGGCTCCAGTTCCAGCTGAAGAAAAACCTTCTCAAAGCATGATGCTGCCACCGCCATGCTTCACTGTGGGTATGGTGTTCTTTTGGTGATGTGCAGTGTTGTTTTTGCTCCAAACATATCTTTTGGAATTATGGCCAAAAAGTTCAACCTTGCTTTCATCAGACCACAACACCTTTTCCCACATGCTTTTGGGAGACTTCAGATGTGTTTTTGCAAAATGTAGCCTGGCTTGGATGTTTTTCTTCGTAAGAAAAGGCTTTTGTCTTGCCACTCTACCCCATAGCCCAGACATGAAGAATACGGGAGATTGTTGTCACATGTACCACACAGCCAGTACTTGCCAGATATTTCTGCTGCTCCTTTAATGTTGCTGTAGGCCTCTTAGTAGCCTCCCAGACCAGTTTTCTTCTCGTCTTTTCATCAATTTTGGACGGACGTCCAGTTCTTGGTAATGTCACTGTTGTGCCATATTTTCTCCACTTGATGATGACTGTCTTTACTGTGTTCCATGGTATATCTAATGCCTTGGAAATTCTTTTATACCCTTCTCCTGATTGATACCTTTTAACAATGAGATCCCTCTGATGCTTTGGAAGCTCTCTGTGGACCATGGCTTTTGCTGTGGGATGTGACTAAGAAAATTTCAGGAAAGACCAACTAGGGCAGCTGAACTTTATTTGGGGTTAATCAGAGGCACTTTAAATGATGGCAGGTGTATGCTGACTCCTATTTAACATGATTTTGAATGCGATTGCTTAATTCTGAACCCAGCTACATCCCCAGTTATAAGAGGGTGTGCACACTTATGCAACCTCATTATTTCAGTTTGTTTTTCAATTGAGTTGTACAGTTTATAGGTCACATTAAAGGTGGAAAAAGTTCTGAAATGATTTATCTTTGTCTCATTTTTTTACATCACAGAAACCTGACATTTTAACAGGGGTGTGTAGACTTTTTATATCCACTGTACATTGGAATGATTGAGGGAGGGGGCAATTTAACCTTTCTCTGTTTCCTGCCCCTACAGAGGTCAGGGGTCAATCTTCTGTTATATTGCCGTCATGCTGGATTCATGGAAACAGAATTACTGGTAAGTCTAATTCCGATTTTAATGACAACACTTTTATTTACACATTTTGGGTGCCATTTGTTCTCTACCAATCAGCATATGTAAGAGATACAGGATGCTCCAAGACCTTTATATGTGAGAATCAGAGTAAGACAAGGAGCTAGATACATACTAAGGGTCCATTCACACATCCGTGTGTGTTTTGCGGATCCGCAAAACACGGAAACCGGCAATGTGCGTTTCGCATTTTGCGGACCACACATCGCCGGCACTAATAGAATAGGACATGTTCTATTTTTTTCAGGATCAGAATTGTGGACTCGGAAGTGCGGGTCTGCAATTCTGGATCCGGCCCGCACATCGTGCGGCCCCATAGAAATGAATGGGTCCGCAATTCCGTTCCACAAAATGCGGAACGGAATTGCGGATGTGTGAATGGAGCCTAATGAAGTATATACACCATACAGACAAACATTCACCTACCTGTTTCTGATTCAAACAAATAAATCCCTCGTAATATATACAATATAATGTATATACAGTAGTTTTTCTAAAACCTGAAAAAAAATATTACACATCCCCCTAGAGAGCAAATATGAGCCCTCTAAATCCATATAATATAATCCATAATTATAACTTGACATGAGCATTTGTTGTAATAGGATTGCATTGATATTTTAGGGGTTGGGCTGATACTTTTCCTGTTGGAAGTGATACGAATTACAGAGACAGACTAAGGCTACTTTCACACTAGCGTTAATATTTTCCGGTATTGAGATCCGTCATAGGGTCCCAATACCGGAAAAAAAACGCTTCAGTTTTGTCCCCATTCATTGTCAATAGGGACAAAATGTAACTGAACAGAACGGAATGCTTCAAAATGCATTCCGTTCCGTTCTCATACCAGAGAGCATGCTGCGGTTTGCTTTCCATCCTGGGAAGTGGAGCAAGACAGATCTGTCATGATCCACAATACAGTTCATGACAGATACATCTTGGGTATGTTAAAGATAATACAACCGTATACGTTCATAATGAATGCAGATGGTTGTATTATCAGTAATGGAAGTGTTTTTGCTGAACCCTGCCGGATCCAGTAAAAATGCTAGTGTGAAAGTAGCCTTAACCTGACAACCATCAATATACAGTTGCAAGAAAAAGTATGTGAACCCTTTGGAATGATATGGATTTCTGCACAAATTGGTCATAAAATGTGATCTGATCTTCATCTAAGTCACAGCAATAGACAATCACAGTCTGCTTAAACTAAGAACACACAAAGAATTAAATGTTACCACGTTTTTATTGAACACACCATGTAAACATTCACAGTGCAGGTGGAAAAAGTATGTGAACCCCTAGACTGATGGCATCTCCAAGAGCTAATTGGAGTGAGGTGTCAGCCAACTGGAGTCCAATCAATGAGATAAGATTGGAGGTTTTGGTTACAGCTGCCCTGCCCTATAAAAAACACACACCAGTTCTGGGTTTGCTTTTCACTAGAAGCATTGCCCGATATGAATGATGCCTCGCACAAAAGAGCTCTCAGAAGACCTACGATTAAGAATTGTTGACTTGCATAAAGCTGGAAAGGGTTATAAAAGTATCTCCAAAAGCCTTGCTGTTTATCAGTCCACGGTAAGACAAATGGTCTATAAGTGGAGAAAGTTCAGCACTGCTGCTACTCTCCCTAGGAGTGGCCGTCCTGTAAAGATGACTGCAAGAGAACAGTGCAGACTGCTCAATTAGGTGAAGAAGAATCCTAGAGTGTCAGTTAAAGACTTACAAAAGTCTCTGGCATATGCTAACATCCCTGTTAGCGAATCTACGATACGTAAAACACTAAACAAGAATGGATTTCATGGGAGGATACCACAGAGGAAGCCACTGCTGTCCAAAAAAAATATTGCTGCACGTTTCCAGTTTGCACAAGAGCACCTTGGATGTTCCACAGCAGTACTGGCAAAATATTCTGAGGACAGATGAAACCAAGGTTGAGTTTGGAAGAAACACACAACACTATGTGTGGAGAAAAAGATGCACAGCACAACAACATCAAAACCTCATCCCAACTGTGAAGTATGGTGGTGGGGGCATCATGGTTTGGGGCTGCTTTGCTGCGTCAGGGCCTGGACGGATTGCTATCATCAAAGGAAAAATGAATTCCCAAGTTTATCAAGACATTTTGCAGGAGAACTTAATGCCATCTGATCACCAGCTGAAGCTCAACAGAAGATGGGTGTTGCAACAGGACAAGGACCCAAAGCATAGAAGTAAATCAGCAACAGAATGGCTTAAACAGAAAAAAATACGCCTTCTGGAATGGCCCAGTCAGAGTCCTGACCTCAACCCGATTGAGATGCTGTGGCATGACCTCAAGAAAGCGATTCACACCAGACATCCCAAGAATATTGCTGAACTGAAACAGCTCTGTAAAGAGGAATGGTCAATAATTACTCCTGACCGTTGTGCACGTCTGATCTGCAACTACAGGAAACGTTTGGTTGAAGTTATTGCTGCCAAAGTAGGTTCAACCAGTTATTAAATCCAAGGGTTCATATACTTTTTCCACCTGCACTGTGAATGTTTACGTGGTGTGTACAATAAAAACATGGTAACATTTAATTCTTTGTATGTTATTAGTTTAAGCAGACTGTAACTGTCTATTGTTGTGACTTAGATAAAGATCAGATCACATTTTATGACCAATTTGTGCAGAAATCCATATCATTCCAAAGGGTTCACATACTTTTTCTTGCAACTGCAATTTCATGCTCTGTGAAGTTAAATTTGGAATTATTGATATTATTTACAGACACTTCAATGTATTATTTGCTCCATCAGCCACCTTACAAGACCTCTCACCACACCACACAAACAAGTTTTATATTCATAGCAAAAAACTTCTATCTGCTCTTTAATACACTTGTGACCACCACCATTATGCAAGCTCACACTGTTCCTTTGAAGCTTTTTCCGGTCATCTGCTAGGATCTCACTTAACTGTGCTTGTTCCTTTATTTGGTGCCACTCACATCATTAAGTCTTTAGTCCATTACAGAAAACACATTTTGCGGGACAGATTTTTGCTTGCTGACGCACTAGTGTTGGAGCAGTCACTATTCAGGTTGGAGCAGAAATGCAAACATATTCACATATGACACATGACATCTGTGGTGCAAGATGACTCTACATACGGATGGCTTCAGGAATTATTACTAATCTAACCCAAATGTTGTACTTCCAGCCAATTGCTAAGGTTGCCCATGTCACTTATGTCTCAGCAAATCTACAGGTGAAACTCAAAAAATTTGAATATCGTGCAAAGTTAATTTATTTCAGTAATGCAACTTAAAAGGTGAAACTAATATATGAGATAAACTCATTACATGCAAAGCGAGATATTTCAAGCCTTTATTTGTTATAATTTGGATGAATATGTCTTACAACTTATGAAACCCCAACGTCACAATTTTGCGGTACCCTTTGCTCAGGGGGTATGGATTAATTAGCTGACTAGAGTGTGACACTTTGAGCCTAGAATATTGAACCTTTTCACAAAATTCAAATTTTAAGCTGCATTAATGCAATTCCGATTAATTTGCATTACAGAAATAAATAGACTTTTGCACAATATTAAAATTTTTCGAGTTTCACCTGTATATCAGCTCCAAGTTATATTATAAAAACAAAACACATTTTATTTAGGAGAACTCACTTTGAGAAAAGTCCTTTTTCGAGACATATAAATAATGTATTTTGAGACTGGCACTCCCTCGTACGGAAAAATATCAGTCATAATAGTGTAATACACACTATTGGAGTGCCAGTCTCAAAATACATAATTTATATGCCCCTTTGTTTGATTTGAGTGAATCAATTAAGACTAGAGCACCCATTCCAGAATTGCGAAAGGGGCGAGCAGTTTGTCTACAGCATTACTTTCCTTTTTCGAGACACCTTGTGGAATAAGGAAACCCATAATGTAGTGTAACGCCTCACAAGTCAGTGTTTTGGTCAGTGATTTTCATCAGCGATTGTGAGCCAAAACCAGGATTGGAGGCTTCACAAACAATGTGTAAAGAAAAGATCTGTGCCTGTTCTGTGTTTAGAGCCGCACCTGGTTTTGGCTCACAATCACTGATGGAAATCACTGACCAAAACACTGATGTGTGAACAAGGCATAAGTGTACCATATAATATTGTGTGTGTCATATAATCGTATAACAAACAAAATACTGAGTAATTATAGCACTTGTGTGAGCTACAGACAACCAAACAACAATGTGTTTATTGAGCTAGACCAGGCATCTCAAACTGCGGCCCTCCAGCTGTTGCAAAACTACAACTTCCACAATGACCTGCTGTAGGCTGATACCTGTAGGCTGTCCGGTCATTGTGGGAGTTGTAGTTTTGCAACAGCTGGAGGGCATCAGTTTGAGATCCTTGACTACCTTCCACAACACACAGACATCCAAACAACAAGTTAAAATAATTAAAGGTGTCAGTGAGACCAATGCACAAAAAAAGTCAAAAATATGCAAACTACTGCACCATCAGATTGAGTAAATGAGACTAAGTGTTATTTACAGCCAGCCACATTCCTAGAAAGGAGTGATTGTCCCCAAATACAATCCTCTCCATCACATTTGCCTTATGGCATCTACTTTCTTCCACTACAGTGCAGGCTTTGGGGGTAAAAAAACATAACAAAAAGTCAATTTAGAATTTAGCATGCCCGACTGTACAGTCGTGGCCAAAAGTTTTGAGAATGACACAAATATTAGTTTTCACAAAGTTTTCTGCTAAACTGCTTTTAGATATTTGTTTCAGTTGTTTCTGTGATGTAGTGAAATATAATTACACGCACTTCATAGGCTTTTATCGACAATTACATGACATTTATGCAAAGAGTCAGTATTTGCAGTGTTGGCCCTTCTTTTTCAGGACCTCTGCAATTCGACTGGGCATGCTCTCAATCAACTTCTGGGCCAATTCCTGACTGATAGCAACCCATTCTTTCATAATCACTTCTTGGAGTTTGTCAGAATTAATAGGTCTTTGTTTGTCCACCCGCCTCTTGAGGATTGACCACAAGTTCTCGATGGGATTAAGATCTGGGGAGTTTCCAGGCCATGGACCCAAAATGTCAACGTTTTGGTCCCCGAGCCACTTAGTTATCACTTTTGCCTTATGGCACGGTGCTCCATCGTGCTGGAAAATGCATTGTTCTTCACCAAACTTGTTGGATTGTTGGAAGAAGTTGCAGTTGGAGGGTGTTTTGGTACCATTCTTTATTCATGGCTGTGTTTTTGGGCAAAATTGTGAGTGAGCCCACTCCCTTGGATGAAAAGCAACCCCACACATGAATGGTCTCAGGATGCTTTACTGTTGGCATGACACAGGACTGATGGTAGCGCTCACCTTTTATTCTCCGGACAAGCCTTTTTCCAGATGCACCAAACAATCGGAAAGAGGCTTCATCTGAGAATATGACTTTGCCCCAGTCCTCAGCAGTCCATTCACCATACTTTCTGCATAAGATCAATCTGTCCCTGATGTTTTTTTTTGGAGAGAAGTGACTTCTTTGCTGCCCTTCTTGACACCAGGCCATCTTCCAAAAGTCTTCGCTCACACCTGCCTGCTGCCATTCCTGAGCAAGCTCTGCACTGGTGGCACTCCGATCCTGCAGCTGAATCCTCTTTAGAAGACGATCCTGGCGCTTGCTGGACTTTCTTGGACGCCCTGAAGCCTTTTTAACAAGAATTGAACCTCTTTCCTTGAAGTTCTTGATGATCCTATAAATTGTTGATTGAGGTGCAATCTTAGTAGCCACAATATCCTTGCCTGTGAAGCCATTTTTATGCAACGCAATGATGGCTGCACGCGTTTCTTTGCAGGTCACCATGGTTAACAATGGAACGATTTCAAGCATCACCCTCCTTTTAACATGTCAAGTCTGCCATTTTAACCCAATCAGCTTGACATAATGATCTCCAGCCTTGTGCTCGTCAACATTCTCACCTGAGTTAACAAGACAATTACTGAAATGATCTCAGCAGGTCCTTTAATGACAGCAATGAAATGCAGTGGAAAGTTTTTTGGGGATTAAGTTAATTTTCATGGCAAAGAAGGTCTATGCAATTCATCTGATCACGCTTCATAACATTCTGGAGTATATGCAAATTGCTATTATAAAAACTTAAGCAGCAACTTTTCCAATTTCCAATATTTATGTAATTCTCAAAACTTTTGGCCACGACTGTACATTACATTAGTAAATTTACAGGCTTCTCCTTAAAAAAAAAAAGTGAAAAACAAAAACAATACAGAAAGGTCCTCTAATATCTAGTTATTGTCTGCAAGGAAAAATACAGTTAAAATCATGCATCTCCAGGTTCTTCTGCAAATCTCTATTTTTCCCTGAAAGAAAAAACTAGTGAAACATTTATAAAGCAAGATAAGACATCCTCAAGAGAGATTCAAATTGGGAAGCCCCTCTTCTGTTCTCTTAACACAATTCAGCGATTTTAAACTTTCACATTTTAATGGTCTTATCTGCAATTTAGGTTACCTTATTTCACTTTCTAGATTTTGGGTCCTGACCACATGAAATGGAACCCAGTAGGAAGGTCTTTGGTGGCAATATTGCTATTGTCTATACTTACACCATGAGGAAGTATTTTTCTGCTTTCCCCTCCATTTTTGGTTCACTCACCCCAGCTTTTGGGACCCTTGCTGCACCTTTTATAGTGTAACAATTTCTTTAAATATGACCAGTGTTACCATAAGGGCAATACCTTGCAATGTGACCCACATGTCCACATGCAAAGCACTTAACCTTATTGTCCTTTTCTTGTGACTCACTAACAGAAAACCGACAATACTTCGCAATATGACCCAGATGATCACAAGAAATGCATTTTACTGGCATATACTGAACATAAGGCTTAAATCCACCATTTGTATCAAGAGTTCAAACAGAAGACAATTGGACCTTGTTCTCCTGTGTCTCACACCTTTCTCTTTTAGATCGATCGACCTGATTTGTGCTGGAGGAAGCAGTCAGCATAACAAAATGGCTTCCTGCTGCCTTCAGCCTCTCAGTAAGCTTTTCATTTTCAACTTTTAAACATTTGTTCTATGCTACAATTAGCCGATTGCTAACAGACATAGTAGCAGCACTTTTAGCAGACACTTTTAATGTTTCATTCTCTCTAGTTAGTACTTTTATATGATCATACCTCCATATAATTCATCCAAAGACTTAATTTTGTTCTGTAGAATTTTGTTCCTTTAGCTTTGAATACTTTGAATATCTTAACAGTGTGAATTCAAGAAATCCAGAACAAATGGCATTTTGAGTAAGTGGCATAATCCTCCCCTGATTTTTTCCATAAGGAGTGCATATTAGTGTTGACTAAGTTGAAAATACAAAGTGTTAACATCCAGTATTGGATCAATTTTGTTTCCCAGTGAAAGTTGTGGGCAACAAGGATGACCTGTTTGTGTCCTCCGAGATATTATTATTAGAAGGTTAGATTTAGAAAAATTCAATTTATAAGAAACAGCTGCAAACTCCCTCAAAATGTCAACAGCACAATTCAAGGATTTTTCTGGATAGGTGAGAGAAAGTACATTGTCTGTGTAGAGACCGATAAAATGTGATAGGGCACCTATTCCTGATATGTCGAAGGATGTGCAGAGCCGCTCTGCCAAAGGCTCTATAATAAGTGCAAAACGTAAAAGAGCATCTAAAGACAGAAACACAGTGTGGTTCTCCAAGCTCCACAATCTGTATTAAATCAATGATGCGCCTGGTGCCATCTATGCATTGTTATCCTGCGACAAACCATACCTGATCTGGGGAGAGAAGTAGTGGAAGGGATTTGTGAAGCCTGGTAGCTAACATTTTAGCAAATAATTTTAAATCACAAGTAGTGAAATAGGCCGAAAGTTACTTGGCGAGTCGGATGGCTTCCCTGGCTTTGGCAGAGAGCATTTTTAAACAAATGACTGAGAGGAATGAACAGCTGTAGGCGAAAGCTTTGTAGTACTCCCCAACAAATCTATTGGGCCCCGAAGCCTTATGAGGTTTAGATCGTTTGATGGACGAGAGTGAGAAATGGGGCAAATAAGCTCTGCAACTGCAGTTTGTGGGAGCTAGGGAAGGGAGATAAAAGAAATGGTTGGGTTGGAGGCTGAATGAGAGTACCTGATCTCATCAGGTTTGTTGTACTCTCTAATGGCTCCATTTATGATTACATACAATGTAGTGGGAGGTGGGGAAAAAATTCCAAATGGGCTGGAATTAAAGAAAAAACAACTCTGCCACAGTTTTAAGGGTTTTGTTTTTACAGAATTTTCTATGCGGTAAAAATGACCTGTTACTTTCAGTCCGATTATTTATAATTATAATTTTTTGTTTGCATCACCATATTCTGACCTCCATAAATGTTTTCTTTTTATGTGTACGAAGCTGTGTTAGGGGTATCTGTACTTTTAATTGATATAATTTTGGGTTGTGTATGACTTTTTGATTACTTTTTATTCAATTGTTTGAGGGGGATGAAGCGACCAAAAAACAGCAAACCGCCTATTTAGATTTTTTTTTCCATTACGCCACATGAAATAATTATTTTTATATTTTAATAGTACGGGTGTTTTTTGCATGCCGCAATGCCAGTGATGTTTATTTCTTAAATTGCCTATG
Source organism: Bufo bufo (assembly GCF_905171765.1). Taxonomy (NCBI): domain Eukaryota; kingdom Metazoa; phylum Chordata; class Amphibia; order Anura; family Bufonidae; genus Bufo; species Bufo bufo. Next base: position 247,561,268 of record NC_053394.1, read on the forward strand.
CATTTTTATTTTAAGTTTGGGGAAAGGTGGGTGATTTGAATTTTTATTTTAATATTTTTAAAAACTTTTCTTTTCACTCATAGACCTCAATGCATTACCATTAGAATCTATGAGAATTACACTATGGGGAAGATTTATCAAACTGGTGTAAAGTAGAAGTGGCTTAGTTGCCCATAGCAACCAATCAGATCCCATGTTTCATTTTTGTCAGCTCCTTTGGAAAATGAAAGGCGAAATCTGATTGGTTGCTATGGGAAACTAAAATCAGTTCTACTTTACACCAGCTTTATAAATGACCCCCTATGTTCCTATAGAGCCCTGCCACAGTCTCTCTGTAGGAACTTATGTGCGGCAGCCTCAGATCATTCAGGAGGACCAAGGCTTCCACACACGCCTTCCGGCTCTCCTGATCTTCACTAGGGGGAGCTAGTGTACAGCCAGGAGCGTGCAGTCCTGGTTTTTGACCTCTCAGATGCCATGGTCACATTTGACCATGACATCTGAGGGGTTAAAGTGTGCAATTGTCTTATATGATGTCCAAATTGTCTACGTCAATGTTATTTCCGTATTCTCCAACATTGTGACCTTACCTGGAAGAACATTCTCTTGAACATTTCTTGCTTTGCTTTTTGGACAACTGTTCATTTTATTATTGCTTCATTATTTTCTTTTATGTCTTTATTACTGTAAGGGCAGTTGTATGATTTTACTTCTATGCTAAGATGGATTTATGTGCCGAATATTTCACTATATTTCAGATGTTAGGCCCTCAACATTTGCCTTTCTGTATATTAAGGTTTAATTATTGAAATCCAATATATTTGCAAAGTTAAAAAAAATCCCCAATGTCTACTGCTTCACAAAAGTTTTGTAATAAACTACTACTCTTTAAAGGGCTTCTGTCACCCCACTAAACTGTTTTTGGTTACTTATAATCCCTATACTGCGATTTATGCATATATACTGTAATTAATCATTTTGGTTCAGCAGATTATGTTAAAAACGTACTTTTAAAATATGCAAATTACCTTGCTACCAGCAAGTAGGGCAGCTACTTGCTGGTAGCAGCCGCATCCTCCTATACTAAAGACGCCCCCTCCGCATGTTGATTGACAGGGCCAGCGGACAGGATCTCTCTCTGCTGGCCCTGTTTGCATTCAAAATCTGGCGCCTGCGCCGTAACTGTCTTCAGTCGTACCTTGCTCGGCCGCTCCATCCTCAATGCGCCAGCGCCGATGACGTCACATCTACACCCGGCGCATTGAGAAGGGGGACGCTCGCTCGGCGCTCCTTCCTCAATGCGCCTGGTGTAGATGTGACGTCATCGGCGCAGGCGCATTGAGGATGGAGCGGCCGAGCGAGCGTCCGCCTCTCAGTGCGCCTGCGCAAGACAGGTACGGCGCAGGCGCCAGATTTTGAATGCAAACAGGGCCACCAGAGAGAGATCCCGTCCGCTAGTCCTGTCAATCAACATGCGGAGGGGGCGTCTTTAGGATAGGAGGATGCGGCTGCTACCAGCAAGTAGCTGCCCTACTTGCTGGTAGCAAGGTAATTTGCATATTTTAAAAGTACGTTTTTAACATAATCTGCTGAACCAAAATGATTAATTACAGTATTTATGCATAAAATCGCAGTATAGGGATTAAAAGTAACCAAAAAACAAAACAAAAAACAGTTTAGTGGGGTGACAGAAGCCCTTTAAGCACATGGAGCAAGCTTGGCTATATAAGCAGAATGTCATCACTGTACAAACACAATGCTGCAGGCTTCGAACCCAGATTAATGGGCTACCTTTGTCCTTAGTAGTTAAACCAAAAACCTCCCTGCCCGAGCACTCACCACATATCTGCACATTCAAATTGTGCATAGCAATGTCCATAAGCCCCATGTGGGAAATGTTTCAATGATCCTATGTATGAATGCTAAAGTAAGACTTCATTGAAGGCTTCTAATGGTCCTTCATCTTCAATAATCGTAAGTAAAAACTGATGTAGAGGTGTGCATGAGATCACTTTTTCAATAAGGATGGAGGGTAAATATGGTAATATCTCATTTACTTGGTCATCTGTAAGGGGAGTGTAGGTCTCAGTTTAAGTGCATGAATAAGTAAGAAACATATGTTACAAAGATGTGATATTTATTTTACTTTTTAAAGACAAATTAGACACAGCAATTATAAAACAAGTACATTTTTATTATTTGTACATGGAAAGAAAGCCAAACAACAGGAGGCAGGTTGATAATTTTAGGCACAACTTCAAGCAGTAAAGCTCATTTAAAGTGCATATAGTTTCCCCCCCCCCCCATCTTAACTTCTTGTTTCTCTACACATGGTACAGTAGTTTAGATTTCCTTTCTTTATTAAAGATATTGCACAAAATATTAGAATAGTGTCAGTAAATTCTGTAGTAGCCTAGTAGATCATTAATGGATTACTTCAAAACCAACTTTCTGTAAACACTTGATAGGGCTGGGTCACCAAGGATGACACATCTGAGAGTGACAAACCATAATATTGAGTCTAGTCAAAGGCACGCGATCATATACCACTTTCCTTTGCCTTGCCTCTTCTAATTCTATAGCTATGCACTGACTATAAATATGAATGCCGGTGGAGCACACTGATTTTGGAAGATCATCCAAGATTCTAATGTGTATGGGGGGCCCACCTACTGTTCCCGGTGTAAAGGGAAACAAATATCAGGCATATTCTGCCAGGAGGTAATCATTGCCAAAATTGTCTCCACATTGACTGGCTTTATTCTTTCCCATGTCTCCATAAAATCCAGTAGTGTTTCCAGGACAGTTATTCTTGAATACAAGACAGTTTAGCAAATATCATGCATTTTAAAAATAAATATGGATTAGCAAGGGAAAATGTAAAGGAAATATTTAGGCACAGCTAGCCATTTTACTCCATGGCTCCTATGAACTACAGACATCAAAATGAGCCATTCCTCCAATATGGGTATCTATATGGTCCAAAATACACATTTTGGTAAATTCTAATGTCAGTCTTATGATAGCACCTACATAACGGTTGTAAACAGTGGTTTTGCTAATGTGACTAAAACCGGTGACAATGTATATAAAAGTAACCATGTTTTGTTCGAAAACTATGAGAGACTCAATGTTTAGATGTCAGTTTTATTACATTGACGGTGAAATACACATAGCAACCCAGGTAAAATATTTTACTGTAGTTTAACTGGTCATCTATGATAATTATTAATTTAAACATGGTTTGTGTTAATATATGTACAGCCATAACTAAGCTGACGTAACTAAGTAAGCTTAAATACTGTAGACTGGCACTCCAAAAAAATGAGTAAAAACGGATCAGGCCTCAAGGAGATAAGAGCAGGATCTAGCATAAAATGGCTAAACAAATTTATTAGTAACAGAAAAAGTATAGTAACAGATTGTCACTAATATTTTTTTAATAACTGGCCATACAGCGTCGGGCAATGATTCTGGTACAGGTAGAAATCAAGCACTACTGATTACATTTAGCAGCAAACCTTTCACTTCTAGGAAAACCGAGCAAAATATATAACTGTTCTCACAGTTAAAGAATTTCACTTCTCTAGATAAATCATCCATATGTAAACATATAGGGGGAGGATTTATCAAACTGGTGTAAAGAAAAACTGGCTTAGTTGCCCGTAGCAACCAATCAGATTTCACCTTTCATTTTCCAGAGGGCCTCTGAAAAATGAAAGGTGGAATCTGATTGGTTGCTATGGGCAACTGAGACAGTTTTCCTCTACACCAGTTTTGATCTTCATCACATTAATACCAAATAAGCTACTCCCTACTACACATGAAGATTGGATTCAAATCACAATGCCTGTAACAAATCAGGGGCTTCAATCTCATTCTGCTAAATAGTTTTGGTGAGAATAAACTAGAGTAAGGCTGTGTCCACATCTGTGGTTGTAACTGTAGTATTCTGTTCTGGCACAGGAACAGGAACAGGATACTGGAATTGCCGTACTCTGCCGATGCCCAATGGATCCCATTCAATATAATCTGTTGGTGTTGGCATATGCTGGATACGACAATTACGATATTCTGCTGGAACAAAATACCTTTATTACCTATTACAACTGCAGATGTGGATGTAACCTAAGTTATATTGTCATTTCCCTTGGAGTCATTTGCACTGGATGATGAAGGAACGGTTGAGTCACCGAGTAGTGTCCTCAACAATACAATGTTACATTGACCACTACTGTTCTTGTGCCACCCTTAAAAGCCAACTTAAAATTCATTTTCACCTTTTCTCACCATGGGGTTTTTAGGTCCAAAACTCTGTGCCATTTAAGGGGGTTTTCTCACTTCAGCAAATGGCATTTATCCTGTAGACAAAGTTAATACAAGACACTTGTGATTGTCCAGATTGCCTCCTTTGCTGGCTTTATACATTTTTCCCATCACATTATACACTTGTTTCCATGGTTATGACCACCCTGCAATCCAACAGCAGTCGCCATGCTTGAACACTATAGGACAAGTGACGGCCTATGTGCACTCCCGTGATCCAAGCCTACAGAAAGACCAGCGCCTTTTGCAATAATAAAGTGCAAGCATGACCACCGCTGCTGGATTGCAGGGTGGTCGTAAACCCTGGAAACGAGCAGTGTATAAAGTGATGGAAAAATGAATCAAGCCAGCAAAGAAAGCAATATGGACAAATCACAATACATTAGTAAGTGGCTAGTATTAACTTTCTGTATATGATAAATGCCATTTGTTGAAGTTAGACAATCCCTTTAATACCGTAATATTTCTTGCATTGCCAAATGGATAACATATAAAATTATATATTCCTACAGTTGCCTGTTAAAAGAGCTTAGGCGTTTACTACATACTGTCTATATATTGTACTCAATAGTAAAATAATATGTATTTCTGCTTCCAAGTTGCAAGCAGCCAAAATGGTAATATTTTACTTTATAGCAACTGGAATATTTGTTTTTTCAATACAGATCGGCAAATCCCTTGCACTGCAATAAAAATATATTAAAGGGGTTCTCCTGGCTTTTAATATTGATGACCTACCCTCAGGATTGGTCATCAATATCAGTTCAGCGGGGGTCTGACACCCATAAGCTCTATGAAGAGAAGGCACGCTCATGTGCCGTCTCCCTTCTGTCGTCCTGTTTATGGCAAAGGAGCAGAGAGCAGGAAGAGAGAGGGGAGATGGCGCGTGCATACCGTGTGTGACATCTCCTCATACAGCTGATCGGAGGGGGCGCCAAACCCCGCCAAAAGATAGGTCACCAATACTAAAAGCCCAGAGAACCCCTTTAAGAAATGAACCAGCACAGACAGGTGGCTCTAAGATTCAGATGGTTCTAAAAAGTTGGACAATCACTTTCATGCCCTTCTTTAACTTGCTGTTGCTTAGCAAAGCGGTGCTTTGGAAAGAGTCAACCAATGATGCATGATTATAGGTTCATTCTGGCCTTTAACTAACCTCAACTATTCTCATGGAAGCATGGAAAATTCTCTCTAATGATGAAGTGCCCACATTACTACTAGAAACACATTAAAATTGTCATAACACATACTATTAAACCAATAGATTAAATATAGACCTATATAATTTAGCAAATGCACAGGCGTGTTCATAAATGAGCCTGGTGACGGGGCGTCAAGCCAAAGGTGCTAAGGTGTTCCAAAATAATCTGATGCTTTGATTGTGCAATGCAGTATCTTCACCTGCTTCTACTTAAAGGGCATATATGGTTTGGCAATTGAAAGTAAATTACTGTTGTGTAACAGAAAAACAGTTACATTCAGGAATACATAAACTAATCTGCATGTTTCCAGGTTTTTCCATAATATCTTAGACATATTTGCAGTAATTCAATGCTAAAAACATGTGCTAACGGATAGGTTTTGTTAATGTAGCTGAGCTAATACTACCAAAGCCCTCTGAAATTGTGCAATTTTAGTCCACATGTTAATTAATAAAAATGCATATTACAGCCCGAATTAAAGGGGTTCTCCAGGACTACAATAAGTTGGCGGCTTTCTTCCAAAAACACCACCACACCTGTCCACAGGTTGTGTATGGTATTACTTCACTTCGATGGAGCTGAGCTGCAATACCACACACAACCTGTGGACAGGTGAGGTGCTGTTTTGGGGAGAAAGCAGCCATTTTTTTATCATCCTGGAGAACCCCTTAACTGAAATGCCACATTCATGGTATGTGCATGTGTAGATACAGTCAATGGCTTGACATCAATATACAGACTCAAATGTGTATAGTAGATTGTGTAGAAATACTTTGTGTTATTCAATTGTAAAAAAAAATTGTAAGGGCAATGTGCAAAAAGCTAACCTTGATGCAATAAATACAATTTATACTCTTCAATAATTAGATAAATAAGTTACATACTTGCATAGCACTTAAAAAGGCAAAAGACAATGTACAACGGACAGAAAACTATACATTACTTATACATATATGATAAGCTGTTGCGTTATGGAATAATGTAGGCTTTAGTACCAGGTTGTTGAAATCTGCGAGCAAAGATTGAATAGATGAAATGTGGCAAAGCAAGCTTAAAAGGTTGTAAATATAAAGAGAGAGGGTTCTTATGTAATTTACAGCAAACAGGACATGTCTAACTAAATATGTCTTATCCAGATTTTAATTGTAGAAAAAATTAACACAAAAAAGGCCATCAAATAAGAAAATAATTATTAAAATAATTATTTAACCTACATAGGAGGGAACATAACATAACAGTAAATGGATTACTACCCCAAGGTCGAAACCAAAGTAAAAAAATAAATTAATCAATCCATATGGGGTTATGTGTAATTACAACATTGACAGATGCGCATTAAAGCCTTAGAACAAAAAGTTTCAATGGACAAGGAATTCTTTATTTTTCCTTAAAAGAACTTTAACGCATATAATTATATATATATATATATATAAATATATATATAAATATATATATATATATATATATATATATATATATTGTTTTTTTTTTAATGTGCCTTTGGTTGTGGGAGACGTGATTGTCTCTTTGGGACTAAGCTTTCAACATTTTCTTGCAGACTATCTCTTTTATTGCTTAGTGGCCTTGTGATGACTGCAGGTGAAAATTTAACTGGAGACTTCTGATGTTCACTTGATGCATCAGCCTTGGAACTATTTGGTTTCTTAAGGTTACTTGGGGGTCTGAGCGAAGAGCCCTTGGGCATTAATCTGCTTACTGGTTTTGAGGTTTCAGATGTAGGAACTTGGATTTCAGATGGTAGAGCTACTTCAGAGGACAACTTGCTATTATTGACTGATGGTAAAGGGTTGAGATTTAACTGCCTTGTGCCCGACATTGTAATACGTGACTGGGAGTGAACAGGACAAGATGAATCAGAAATCACTTGTTTAGGCGGCTGATGTAATGAAGGATCATTATGTACTGTTGGCTGACTTTTCTGTACCATATTTTGGGAGTCATTTGATGACCCGCTCAAAGAACGACTTGAAACCATATTCAACATCTGAGTCTCTTTTGAAGAGGGGTTTGAAGAGACTTGGTAATTGGAATTGGTAACTCCTTTCTGTGACAAAGCACTGTGCATTTTGGGTTTCGGAAGATGTAACGTTCTTGACTTCAAAATCTCTCCAGGCACTGGTGCAGCAGAGTTTACATTAGCTTTTGACTTTACGTCCTTCTTTATATTAACTGGAAAAGGTGTTGGACCATTCAAAACTTCTTGTGGTCTTATATTTTTGTTATTATCAAGTTGTTCTTGTGGTCTTAAGTTTTTATCATCAAGCTGTTCTTGATTGTTACTATCAGCTTCTTTTTTACATTGTTCAGGATTGTCATCTACATCGTCTATCTTCAACCGCTTACTCAAAAGATCACTCAGTTCTTTTTCAGGAACTTCAATTCTAGTTCCACCATCTCCTTGTTGACAATAAGGAACAAGATGGTGGGTGTGGTCTTTAGGTATATTTTGGAGCTCTGCATGTGGATGTGCTATTAATTTTCCCGAGGTGTGGTCTGTAGAATTGGGGCTGCTGATGGAACGCTGTAGTATTTGAGGCTGCACAAGACAAAAATATCAGAATATTATTTAAGAAGGCATAAAAAGATATAGATTTTAAAATGTATAAAGTTTTCTTACATCAGTACTTACATATGTGCAAAATATACAATTCATTTTACATGCACAGACAAATCAAATAGCTTAATATAGTATAAGATTTTCATTATTATAAGTCAAAATGTCTGGTTATACATAAAAATACATGCTAATAGGAAATTCGAAACATGCACATGTTGTCCATTAAAAATGGCATTCCATCAAAATAACTCACACGCAAGGTGAAATCTATATAGATAAAACATTTTTTCAGCAAGCAGTGAAAGAGTATTTGATGCTAAGTGCCCTAAAATTGATTAGCTGCCACAGGGCAAATAAGAATCTATGAAATTACTAGTTATATGTATAAGTGCAAAGTGTATGACAATATGTAACCCAGGGGTAGAGAAACTCCTGTAGACTTTGGGAACTTATTAGATCACTTCATCAGACTTATCGATTTTTGTAGTATGGTAGCTTAGATTATAAAGACTTGAAATGACTTTAAAGGGAGTCTGTCATCAGCATTTCATGTTTGTAACCCTTCCCATAGGTTTCAAGCATGCTTACAGTTAATAAAAACGTTACCTTTAGCATCAATCCTGGATTTATAAAACCGTCAAAAAACATCTTTGTAGCATATGCAAATGAGGGTTCGCAAGTGCCCAGGGGCGGCGTTACGCTCGTAGGTGCCCTGCTAGCTCAGCCTTTTCTTCGCTTCCCCCCGCCCATCCTTTCCCTCTGACCGCCTATCTACTAACTTGTTGTTTCGCCGAGATCCCGCGCCTGCGCACTCAGTCTGTCGGCCGGCGCATGCGCACTGCGATGCCCATTCCTTGTACGGCATCACAGTAACTATTGCGCATGCGCCGGCTAACGGCGCGAAAAAACAACAAAGGAGGCGGTCCATCTGGCGCAGGATGTGCTGAGGAAAGCGGACGGACTGAGTGCGCAGGCGTGGGATCTCGGCAAAACAACAAGTTAGTAGATAGGCGGTCAGAGGGAAGGAAGGGGCGGGGGGAAGCGAAGAAAAGGCTGAGCTAGCAGGGCACCTACGAGCGTAACACCGCCCCTGGGCACTTGCGAGCCCTCATTTGCATATGTTACAAAGATGTTTTTTGACGGTTTTATAAGTCCAGGATTGATGCTAAAGGTAACGTTTTTATTAACTGTAATCATGCTTGAAAGCTATGAGAAGGGTTACAAACGTGAAATGCTGATGACAGACTCCCTTTAAAAGGAAACAACTCAAACAATTTGGCACCAGTGGAACATTTCGGCCTGGCACATGAAATATATTCAAAGGTTATGTTTTAAAGGGGTTGTTCAGGATCAGAAAAATATGGCTGCGTTCTTCAAAAAACAGCAGATCCCCTGTCCACAGGTTGTGTGCGGTATTTTAGTTCAGTACTCTTGACTCCAATGGAGCAGAGCTACAATACCAGAAACCACCCATGGAGTGGTATTGTTTTCACAAGAAAGCAGCCATGTTTTTCCAAACATAGTGATTTTTTTCATCACTATACCACTACAACTTACACCAACACCTAACAACATCTATCTTTTCAGTAAATGTGAATCTTATGGTGTGAAAAATACAGCATAACTATAAATACATTTTAACGATATATATCCATTTATTGCAGAGAGATGGACTAATAGGACATATTGGCTTATTGGTAATACCATCAGTGGTACCTTGACTCTTGACTGTATAAAAGCAATCAATGGTTTTTTGCACTGTATGAATCCAGTCCCATTTTTGCTAAAACAAAATCATTTTCACTAATCAAGACCTCCTAGCTCAGGGCTGGCCAACCTGCAGCTCTCCAGCTGTTGTAAAACTACATTTCCCACCATGCCCTGCTGTAGGCTGATAGCTGTAAGCAGTCTAGGCATGCTGGGAGTTGTAGTTTTGCAACAGCTGGAGAGCCTCAGGTTGGCCAGCCCTGTCCTAGCTCTATGCATATTGCCACCTTTTTGCTTGTATGTGCTATTATAATTTAGCCCAGCAGTAGGAGCCATCTTCCATTATTACTTGTAGCTTCATGCATTGATCCTCCTTGCCCTGTTCAATCCCATGGTCCCTATTGTGACACAAATGTTTTTTGCTAAGGGATTTTGGCAATAATTATTTCAACAAATATGTATAACAGTTGAGATATAATTTGAGAAATACTTTACAAAATCAATTAAATTTATGTGCTTTTGTTTTTTCTTTCCTACATTCCAAGAGCCAACTTTTAAATGCTCCACTCACATAGCCATATTATGGCTTATTTTGTTGCAGGGCAATTTTTTTTCTAATGGTACCATTTAATTTGCCAAACTTGTGTAGGAAAAATTGTTAAAAAAAATTCTGTGGGGTGAAAAAAAATAAAAAAAAATAATTGTTTTTATGGCATTCACTGTGTGTTAAAAATGACAACTTTATTCTGCCAGTACAATTACAGCAATACTGATTCTGAGGTGAACTGTATATGATTTGTGATACCAACTCTGGGGTATATATGACTTTTTGATCACTTTTCATTGGGGGTGGCAAGGTGATCTAAGGCTACTTTTACACTAGCGGCACGGACCTCTGGCAGGCTGTTCCACCGGGTGAACAGCCTGTCGGATCCGTCCTGCCGCTAGTGACCGTGTGCCTCCGGACTGCCGCTCCGTCCCCATTGACTATAATGGAGACGGAGTTCTGGCGAGGCACGACAGCGCACGCCGAGAGGCTGCCGGAATAAAACTACAAGTGTCAGCAAAATGGCCATTTCAATATACTGTATATCTACTATGGCGTTCACTGCGCATGATATGTATTGTTATATTTTAATAGTTTGTACATGGTGATAACAATGTTTATTTCTTACTGTTTATTTTATATGCAAAATTGGGGATTATTTTTAGGTTTTATATTTGTAACTTTTTTTTATTGTAATTTTTAGTCTCCTTAGAGACTTACACATGTCATCTTCTGATCGCTTGTACCATAGACTGAAAGGGAATACTATTGCAGTCTATGGGATTTTGACAGGCTTCTTGTTAAAGAGGACCTTTCACCAGAATAAAGTATCTAAACTGACTATACAGACGTGTAGAGCGGCGCCCAGGGATCCCCCTGCACTTACTGTTATCCCCGGGCGCCGCCCCGTTCTCCGGTTATAGCCTCCGGTATGTTCATAGTTAGGCTCCACCCAGGGGAACCTGCCGGCATCTCTTTCGCCTATGCTGTAGCGCTGGCCAATCGCAGCGCTCAGCTCATAGCCAACTGATGGGAGCCCCGTATATGAGGGGTTAAATTACCGGGATCAGAGACAACTATGGCAAGGAACTGGCCTACATTTCAGTCATAACTTACATCGGTTTTCTGTCGTAAATTATAGTAAATGTGTTGGAGGTGGTCCCACCCCATATTCTAAGTTCCACCTACTTTAGGAATAACCAGTAAAAAAAAAATTGAACTTTTGTACGTTTGGTGTACACATTTTGTAAATAACCCAATTGTCTTGTAACTTCCTTGGTTCTGACCAGTAGACTAAAGACAATTTTATCACAATCCATAAACAAAACTCCCTCATGTTATAAGATCGACTCAAATAATTTTTTTTATTGAATTCGCTATTTGGATTATGCTTGTGTGTGAGCTAAATATTAATAGTCTAGGAAGAAAAATGAATTAAATTTACACTAATAACAAGGCAGGTTATGATTAGAGTAGCCAGTTTCCAAACTCAAAGTGAGATACAAAATTAGCCATCAACACATCTCTTTAGTATTTAGCCTAGGGGTCCCTGTTCACATAAAAAAGCCATCAATAGTGCAAGCGTTATTAGCTGGCTTTTTTTTCTTAAATAGTGGCCTAGATTTGTCTGCGCCAAAATCTGTTTAAAAAGTGGTACTAAAAAAGGGTTTCTACACTTTTTTCAGACAAGTTTGACAAGGGATGGAGAAATGTGGGAAAGGAGCGGAGCTCAAGATGCGTCATTATTACAATTGAGCGAATCCGAACTGCAAAGTTCGGGTTCGTACCGAACTTTGCGAGTTCAGGTACCCGGACTTTTTCTCTGAGGTGACGTCACGTGGTGAGCATGGTGACGTCACCTCAGGTCCTTTTACAGGTCCTGAAGAAAAGAAGATACCGGCTGCGCAATCAAGTGGATGAGGTGAGTTTATTTATTTATTTATTTTTAACCCCTCAATAGACATTTTATTTAGCATTCTGAAGAATGCTATTATTTTCCGTTATAACGGAAAATAATAAAGTGAAGTTCGGGTCCACTTTGACCTGAAGTTTAGCCGAACCCGAACTTCCAGAGGTTTGCTCAACCCTAGTCATTAATCTGTCTCAAAGTAAGACAACCAGTGGTTGGCATAGAGTCAGAGAAAACTCATTGCCCGCACCACATTTACCATTGTGCCTGAACCACTGTGATAAATGTAGGGCAGGTCTACACAGCCTGTCTAAGCTTTCTCCATCTGTACGATTAGTAAATCTAGGTCCATATGCTTGAACACTTGCAATTTTTAAAATCTGTTTTTTCCCTATAAAGGAGATGTCAAAATGTCAGAAAAAAAGCCAGAAAGAAAAAAAAAAACATGTCACCTAATTAACAAAAATGGCAAAATCGGCAAAATAATACTTGCCTGTCCTGCATTTGCTATTTCCCACAGACCTTCAGCTAACATCTGAACCTGGCATTTTTCCCACAAAAAAATTTAGGTACAAAAATGCCACTAAAAATAAAGTGCAGGCAAAAAAAACGTCAGCCAAATCCTATGTGTGAAAGCAGCCTAATGGTCTCCGCTTTGTTTCATTATAAAAGATCTCAGCCATTCTTAAAGGGAATCTGTCAGCAGATTTGTACCTATGAAAGTGGCTGACCTGTTGCATGTGCGCTTGTCAGCTGAAGGCATCTGTGTTGGTCCCATGTTCATATGTGCCTGCATGGCTGAGAAAAAGGATGTTTTCATTATATGCAAATGAGCCTCTAGGAGCAACGGGGGCAATACCTTTACTTCTAGAGGATCAGCTCTTTCTGCAACTGCCGCAGCCCCTGCACTTTCAATGACTTTAAGAGGTCAGGGCCAGGTGTTCTGGTGTTTTCGCTGCCTGACCCGGTCAATCAAAATGGTGAGGGCACGGTAGATGCAGAGAGGGCAGAGCCTCTAGGTGTAACGTCAACGCCCCTGTTGCTCCTAGAGGTCCATTTGCATACATTAAAACATTATTTTTCTCAGCAATGCAGGCACATATGAAGATGGGACCAATACAGATGCCTTCAGCTGCCAGGGGGAGAGAGGGGAGGCCACTCTTTTTGGTAGAACATGTGACAGAAGCCCCGAACGGAGTCTCCAATGCAGATGTGATCATCCCATAATTAGGGCAGTTCATACAATTTGTAGATCCTGCTACCCAGGTACTTTATATAGTGTAATATCAGTACTAGTATATATGCTCTGATCCAATGTCCTATGACTGCTGCCATGTACCACTTTATAACATATCTATGCTTGCATAAGACTGCTGCCCTGATTCTATATACTGTACAACTTCAGAATATACAATTTGCTGTCAAGAGATATATAGTACCATATTTCACTGCAGCAGTGTCTATTTAGAACAGTACAGTCGTGGCCAAAAGTTTTGAGAATTATATAAATATTGGAAATTGGAAAAGTTGCTGCTTAAGTTTTTATAATAGCAATTTGCATATACTCCAGAATGTTATGAAGAGTGATCAGATGAATTGCATAGTCCTTCTTTGCCATGAAAATTAACTTAATCCGAAAAAAACCTTTACACTGCATTTCATTGCTGTCATTAAAGGACCTGCTGAGATCATTTCAGTATCGTCTTGTTAACTCAGGTGAGAATGTTGACGAGCACAAGGCTGGAGATCATTATGTCAGGCTGATTGGGTTAAAATGGCAGACTTGACATGTTAAAAGGAGGGTGATGCTTGAAATCATTGTTCTTCCATTGTTAACCATGGTGACCTGCAAAGAAACGCGTGCAGCCATCATTACGTTCCATAAAAATGGCTTCACAGGCAAGGATATTGTGGCTACTAAGATTGCACCTCAATCAACAATTTATAGGATCATCAAGATCTTCAAGGAAAGATGTTCAATTCTTGTTAAGGATGCTTCAGGGCGTCCAAGAAAGTCCAGCAAGCGCCAGGATCGTCTCCTAAAGAGGATTCAGCTGCGGGATCGGAGTGCCACCTGTGCAGAGCTTGCTCAGGAATGGCAGCAGGCAGGTGTGAGTGCATCTGCACGCACAGTGAGGCGAAGACTTTTGGAAGATGGCCTGGTGTCAAGAAGGGCAGCAAAGAAGCCACTTCTCTCCAAAAAAAACATCAGGGACAGATTGATCTTATGCAGAAAGTTTGGTGAATGGACTGCTGAGGACTGGGGCAAAGTCATATTCTCCGATGAAGCCTCTTTCCGATTGTTTGGGGCATCTGGAAAAAGGCTTGACCAAAGAAGAAAAGGTGAGCGCTACCATTAGTCCTGTGTCATGCCAACAGTAAAGCATCCTGAGACCATTCATGTGTGGGGTTGCTTCTCATCCAAGGGAGTGGGCTCACTCACAATTTTACCCAAAAACACAGCCATGAATAAAGAATGGTACCAAAACACCCTCCAACAGCAACTTCTTCCAACAATCCAACAACAGTTTGGTGAAGAACAATGAATTTTCCAACACAATGGAGCACCGTGCCATAAGGCAAAAAGTGATAACTAAGTGGCTCGGGGACCAAAACGTTGAGTATTTCCACCATCAGGATCTGCTCATACTGGCAGGAGTTATGAAAAGGCCTAGGGATTACTAGGAGGTCACCATCCCTCTTTGCTTAGCTTTTAAAGCCTAGTTTGTGGTCTATTCGTTGTGGTGTGTATTTGGTGTTTTCCCTTTCCCTTAACCTGTGACATTATCAACCGCCCATAACCGTTATCCTTTGTTTTATCAGTGCAGCTATGGATACTGTTTCTGCACTGGTCGATTGTATGCAGGGGCTGTCTTTGGAGGTGGATGACCTCCACACGGCCGTTGCACAATTTCAGAGACCACAGGCGGTGCGTTCCGGCAGCGGGAACCAGGCCTGCCCTGGACCAAAGGTTGCTCTCCCGGATACAGTTTCTGGGGGAAGTGACAACTTTGTTCGGTTCAGGGAATCGTGCAAATTATATTTCAGACTGCGTCCTAGCTCTTCTGGGGACGAGAGTCAGAGAGTGGGGATTATTAATTTGTTGCTGAAAGGTGATGCTCAGTCGTGGGCTTTCTCTTTGCCGACTGGTTCACAATCCCTCCGGTCGGTAGATGAATTTTTTAAAGCTCTGGGACTTATCTACAATGATCCTGGCCGAATCTAAGTTGTGTTGCTTGCGGCAGGGAGAGCGTTCAGCTGAGTCCTATTGCTCTGAATTTAGGAGGTGGGAAATTGATACGTGGTGGAATGACCCAGCTCTCCGTAGTCAATTTTGTCAAGGACTGTCTGAGAACCTGAAGGACACCTTGGCATTTCACGCAAATAAATATTAAATATTTCTGTGTTTGCGATTGATTCCGCCCCTCTCTCTCAAAAGTGTTTGTCTCAAATGGTGCAGGACATTCGACTAAAGGTGGGAGATTCTCATATTCAATCCATTTCATATTTTGTGCTGGAGGGTTTGCCTGCTCCTCTGGTGTAAGGTTTACCATGGTTAACCAAACATAACTCTACTATCGATTGGCAAGCGAGACAGATTCTCGATTAGAGTGATTTCTGCCTTGACAACTGTCTTAGCACGTCGCTTTCTGTTGTAACTACTAAAATGTTACCTCCTTTCCTTTTGGATTTTTTCTGATGTATTCTCTAAGGGTGGAGACCAGGAGTTGCATCCTCATCGGGAGTTTGATTGCCCCGTCAACCTTATTCCCGGAGATAGATTGCCAAAGTCTCGGCTGTATAATTTTTCTGAACCCGAAAGAGTAGTCATGCGAGAGTATATCATGAGAGTTTGGCTAAAGGTCATATTAGATCATCCAAATCACCAATGGCGGCAGGGTTCTTCTTTGTTAAAAAAAAAAAAAGGATGGAACTCTTAGGCCAGGTTTGGACTTCCATGAGCTTAAATCGCATCACTATCAGTGATCCCTATCCCCTTCCTTTGATCCCAGATTTACTCAATCAGATTGTCGGCGCCAAGGTGTTCTCCAAGTTGGATTTGAGGGGGGCATATAATCTGATCAGAGTCAACGAAGGGGACGAATGGAAAACAGCCTTTAATACTCCTGAAGGTCATTTTGAGAATCTGGTCATGTCTTTTGGTTTGTCTAATGCTCCTGCGGTTTTTCAACACATAATCAATGACATCTTTCATCATCTGGTGGGCAGATTTGTGGTGGTTTATCTAGATGATATTTAAAATGTATTCCCCTGATATGGAGACGCATAAGGATCACGTGAGACAGGTCTTACAGATCCTAAGAGAGAATAAATTGTAAGCCAAAATGGAGAAGTGTGTATTTGCGGTCCCTGAAGTGCAATTCCTGGGGTACCTACTCTTATCTTCGGGTTTTCGGATGGATCCGGAAAAAGTCCATGCTGTGTTGGACTGGGATCGACCTGAAGATACTCATGTGATTTTTGGGGTTCACCAACTACTACCGTAAATTTATCTTGAATTACTCAACTGTTAAAACATTAACTGATAGGACTACGAAAGGCGCGGATTTCTCAGTCTGGTCTGAAGAAGCACTGCATGCTTTTTCAGCAATAAAGGAATGTTTTGCTTCTGCTCCTAATCTGGTGCAACTGGATGTGTCGCAACCATTTATTGTGGAAGTTGACGCATCAGAGGTAGGGGTTGGAGCAGTCTTGTCGCAGGGTTCTTCTCCTAGCCAATGGCGCCCTTGTGCTTTTTTCAGAAATTATGATGTAATAGAGAGTTGTTGCCCAATAAATTGGCTTTTGAAGAGTGGCATCATTGGTTGGAAGGAGCAATTCATCCAGTTATGGTAATTACTGATCACATAAATCTGGCCTATTTGCAGACTGTTAAACGTCTGAACCCAAGGCAGGCCAGATGGTCGTTGTTTTTTACTAGATTTAATTTCATTGCCACTTATTGTTCTGGGATTAAAAACGTGAAGCTTTCCCGGGGGCGGGGGTGATTCGGAGGATCCTGCTCCAATATTGGCTTATGGGGTGGTTGTATCTGCCCTTTATCCTGAACTTGAGGCAGAGGTGTTGGAGGCCCAGGGAGAGACACCTGATTCCTGTCCTCCAGGAAAGTTGTTTGTCCCTTCGGAACTACAACACATCAAGGAACATCACGATACTGTTCTTGCGGGACACCCTGGGAGCAGATCCACTGTGGCATGCTACGGTTTTATCTCCGGCGAAAAAAACTGAAGACTTGCCTGAATGTCGGAGCCAACATTTTTCCCCATAGGAATGTATTAGTGCCGGATCCGGCATTCAAAATACCAGAATGCTGGATCTGTCCTTCCGGTCTGCGCATGCGCAGACCGGTAAAAGTGTGAAAAAAGATACAAGACGGATCCGTCTGTCCGCATGACAAGCGGAGAGACGGATCCGTTCTTGCAATGCATTTGTGAGACGGATCCGCATCCGGATGCGTCTCACAAATGCCTTCAGTCACATTCAGATCGGCGGATCCGGCAGGCAGTTCCGACGATGGAACTGCTTGCCGGATCACACTCCCGCAAATGTGAAAGTAGCCTAAACTGTGATATTATTACACCCCAGAAATACATCCAGGCCCCTCTTGAACTCTTTTAGACACTCATGGCAAAACGGCAAGTATAGTGTTATAATAATAATAATAATAAAAAACTCACTTCTAAATAAAGCATTGATGTGTCTGCATATCTCATGTGAGCAGTCACAGGACTCAACATATTGCTAAGGACAGCGATTGTCTGCCGTTCTCATCTGTAGTTTACGGTCACATCATCACTGCAACAAAAAAATGTATATAGATGCAGCAGTGGGGAGTATAGGACCAGCAGCGCTGAAATGGAGGGGGTTGGGGACGGCGAGTATAATTTTACCGCGTCTATTTTATAATTATTTTTTTTATCTCAGACATCACGTTTAATGTGTCAGATGATTTACAGCAGCCCTTTGTAATGATTCAATGTGACCATGTGGCCTTGGGACAACAAAAGGCTGTAATACTGTATCCATCTATCTATTTCCAGCATCTCAGAAAAGTGAGTACACCCCTCACATTTTTATAAATATTTTATTATATCTTTTCATGGGACAACACTGAAGATAGGACACCTTGATACACTATAAAGTAGTCAGTGTACAGCTTGTATAACAGTGTAGATTTGGTGTGCCCTCAAAATAACTCAGACACAGCCATTAAAGAGGTTATCCGATTTCTGAAACATCCCCTCCATGTGCCGGGTCCCTCATAGTTAATATACTTACCCCGCTCCCGGCGCCGCTCGTGGTATCCGCACCACCGCTTCTGCTTGTCCCTGCACACAGATGAAAACATCCAGTGTCAGGGAAGGGAGCGAATGGCAGGCAGGGACGAGCCTCCCTATCACCACCCCCGATGCTGAGATACTGTACATATAGACATATCAAAAGTTTAGATTGGTGGGGGTCTGAGACTCGCACCGATCGCTATAACCGAGCACGCATATCACACTCTCTCTCCTCGCTGCAGGAAACAGGCTCTTTAGAAGTTTATAGGCCCATCTCAATTCTGTCCTCCGCACACTTCTCTCGCCACATTCTAGCAATGAGTGGGGGTCTTGGTGCTCAGACCTCCACTGACTGAAACTTTTGATATGTCTCTATGAGATATCAAAAGTTTTGCTAAAATTAAGATGCCCTTTTCATTAAAGGGGTTTTCTGAGATTTTCTTACTGATGACCTATCCTCAAGATAGATAATCAGTATCTGATCGGTGGGGTCTGAGAACCAGGACCCCTTTGGATCAGCTGTTTGAGTGGGCAGAGCTCCTGTGAGCGCAGTGGCCTTCTCTCTACTTTTTCTAGGCTGAGTGACGACACATTCATGTGTCAAATGGCCTAGGTAGGAGCAGTTCAGCCCCATTCAAGTAAATGGGGCTGAGTGCAATGCCAAGCACAGCCACTATACAATGTAGGGCGCTGTGCTCGATCAGCTGCTGCCTCCTCAAAAAAAGCTGATCGGCAGGGGTCCAGGGTGTCTGACTCCCATCGATCAGATACTGATGAGGATAAGTCATTAGTAAAAAAAAAGAAAATCCTGCAAACCCTTAAATATCAAAAGGCTATTTTTACAGAGCGGATGGTAAATACACACAGCATATAGGCCCAGTAATGTGCACATATTAGTCTGGTTTTCTGTGTTTTTGTATAATGTAACATTACACAACTATCCACTATATGAACTCCCAATAGTTTTCCATGAGCTCTCCTGTAGTCACTCATTACAGGTACAGAACACATTATAGTCATTTATCAGAGCTGCTGTTACAAGCCAAGGACCTATGATGCCATTATAGGTCAGGGGTTTATCCACTCAAAGTAAAAATGGTCATTAGGGAATGACAGCAATAGGAGATCATGAAAGGATCAAGATTCCTATAGAATGACAACAATTGGAGATCTTGAAGAGATTATAATGAAGGTATAGTAAAAATAAAATTAATACAACTTTTCATCCCACAAATAATTTGATTTATTCGCTGAAACCGAAGTACCTGTTGTCAGAAACGACTTAAACTGCTTGTTCAAATCAGTGATTTTACAGAAGTTCAACCAAAACTAAGGATGGTCTGTCTGGATCTGCCCAGTTATCCCTGGATGATAAATGTGGAGCAGGGATGGACACTTTTCTCTGACTCTATACCAACTATTGGTTGTCCTACTTCAAGTTACATTTAGGTCACCCCTTCCCACTCCAGCCCTATGCCCTTTTCGAGCAAGTCAAGGTAAACAATGTACAAACCTGCACCACTTGTAAGACAGATTCTACGAGCATGCACATTAGTAAATCTCGACTATTGTTTTTATAGTCCAGTTTTTCATTTCGGGAAATTTGCTGCAAATATCAAAGCATAAGGCATGCTGTAGTTTGAAAAAAAAAACATTGCAACATGTCCACTCATGGTGGATGGACACAAATGACTGATATATTTGCTAAGAACTTTATATAGTGAATGGAGCATAGTAAAAATTATAATCCATATATTCAATGTTTGCAGGGTGCTGTCGCATTGCATTTTTGTATCACGTGCACTCAGGGTCGCCATGTGCGAATGGGATTTCTTACGACTCTTTTTTTCTAACATGATTCCTCTGACCGGTAGGGTAAAATACCGCCGCTGCCAGATCGCAAGAGAAATGGTCGGTGTGCACTTGGCCATATAGAGGAATAGGTGTTGTATACATCCAAAGAACATAAAGCGATGCAATCTGACTGTATCTCATGATCTCTCTCTCTATATATATCTTTATATCTATTATGGCTCTCACGTAATTTCGATTTAGCTTACATTTACATCATTGTGTGTCTGTGAGCTGGAACCCCAAAATGCTTTAGAGCTTTAAATGATGGGGCCCTGGTACCCACCTGGACTCCTGCTCTACCCGCAGATTTCCAGAACTTTGAATCTCTGCTCAGCCAAAGCTACCAAGGAGAGGAGACAAAAGGACTAAGTCCATTATGAGTGCACTATTGCTCCTTCCTTCACAGCATCAGTGGGGACCCCAGGTCAAAGACAGACGTTGATGACATTACACCATGACCAAATGACATGTAAGATTTAAAAGTCGGAAAAAAACTTTAATTAGGTTGTCAGAATTATAACAAAACTCCCTCAATGCCCAAAATGAAATAAAATAATGAAAGAACACAAAACTACCAATGAATCCCCTGCCTCCTCCATAGTTGCAGCTCCAATGTTTACTGCGGATTTCAGTTTACAGGTTGCAGTGGTGACAGGGCAGTACATGGTACATCACTGCTGCAGTCAATCACCGGCCTCAGCGGTATACCACACAAGACCACTGGGGACAGCGATTGGCTACAACGATCACATGTAGTGTGGAGCGAATTTGTGTTTTAAGTTCGGCGTCTAAAGTTCGGGTTATCGAAGAATCGCGTTGTGGATTCCGCTACCACAGACCATAACGGAATTTAGAATCCATAACGCGATTCTTCGATAACCCGAACTTAAAACACAAGTTCGCTCAACACTAATCACATGTCCTATACAGGTAGGTCACTGCTACAGCTTGTACGCAGAAATCAAAGGTGAGAGTTGGAATTGGAACTGCAGTGCATGAAAGAGGTGAGGATTAAGTGCTGATTATATTACTACACTTGGGGACACCGGAGAAGGGGGGGGGGGGCGTTGTTATAATTCGGACAGCCCCATCAAGATATAACCTAAAGAACATATTCAATTATCTGTAACCTAGTTTTGCCCATTCAGATCAAGTGAATAAGACATAAAAACATTAAAATAAACATTCAAAACTCTCAGCGTTGCATGCAACATGCAGGAAGGTCCGAATATCAACATGGTGATGTCATCATACAGGGGCAAGCAGTACATGGGTAGAAATCGGAAATTGTACTATACCACGCTTTATCAGAGAAGTAATGGACTAACTCCTCAACTCCTTTCCAAAGGCAAGTGTGAAAGCAGAGACAGGGAGACAAGGACAAATGGCATCAGAGAAGCACATCGAGCATGCAGCAACAGCATAGAAATTCCTGTACTCAAATCTATTTTATCTTTAGTATACACCTCGGGGGAAATCTCAGCAGAGGACTGCTGGAAGAACCACATATGTAACAAAAGCGACGCTAAACCTAAAGCGCTATTCTTTGAAGAAATGTCACAAACTGTTCACCTGAACTGCAGAGGGAGAACAATTCTAGGTCACGGAGAATATCTAATTGTTTATGCAATAATCAAAGCTATGAGCTATCCCAAAGAGGCCCGCACAAGTTCAATCGCACAAAACGGGTTCTAATTAAACATAAATCCAAGTTTTCAAATTGTTTGGCAAGAAAATATGGCCCTTGAGCACCGAACAAATACACTTCTATTTACTTATAATAGAGCGCGAAATAAACTGAAATAAATTCTAACTCAAGTCATGCTTTTCACTGCCCAGGTATTACCTTCTGACAATTGAGTTTGGCTTCTTGTAACAATTATTCATGTTTTTATTTTTATAATTATAAAGCAGCTGTTAAGGTTTAAAAAAGTATGAAAAATTGCAGACAAGGGGTTTAAACAATAAAAGAAGCTACAGTCCCTAGTTCAAATCCACTCCACTGCAGCTCTAACTCTCTCTACCACAGCAGCCATGACCTCATGTACTTGGCTTCAGCAACGTGATCTACATGTGATCACTGCAGCTAATCACCGTCTTCAGCTGCATATGGCACAAAACAGCTGAGGCCAGTGACTGGCTGCAGTGGTCACATGCAGTATACTGTAATGTAAACAAAGCCCTGCATGGAGGACTGGAGTGGCGGCCCTGAAGTGGAGGGCGTTTGAACAGGTGAGCATAACTTCTTTTATTGTTTTAACACCTTACCTGCCTTTTACTATGTTTATTCTTATCATATCCCATCATCTATTTATCCCCAGGACTGTGACTGTGATGAGGGGACATCCTCTGCGTCTGGAGGAAAGAAGGTTTGTACACAAACATAGAAGAGGATTCTTTACGGTAAGAGCAGTGAGACTATGGAACTCTCTGCCTGAGGAGGTGGTGATGGTGAGTACAATAAAGGAATTCAAGAGGGGCCTGGATGTATTTCTGAAGTGTAATAATATTACAGTATATAGCTACTAGAGAGGGGTCGTTGATCCGTTGATTGCCTGATTGGAGTCGGGAAGGAATTTTTTATTCCCCTGAAGTGAGGAAAATTGGCTTCTACCTCACAGGGTTTTTTGCCTTCCTCTGGATCAACCTGCAGGATGACAGGGCGAACTGGATGGACAAATGTCTTTTTTAGGCCTTATGTACTATGTTACTATAGAGGACCTGACAACACACTTGAAATGTCGATTTCGGATGTTTGTGGCATATCCACAGGATATTCGATAAATGTCTGACATGTGCTTCGCACACAGGGAAATGAGAAGTGGCCGTGCAGTCTTTCTGCTCACTTCAGTAGGACTTCCAAACATAGAGGTGGGCATTGTACCTATGACCTATCCTGTGGATATGCCATAAATGTCCAGATGACAAAATCCCTTAACTAGCTTGTATTCGCCATGAAATAGCAATCCTGGAGCATCTTTTTCTTATACCTGTGCATTGGTTTTCTTCCTCTGTTATTCTTACTAGAAATTTAGGGATCGAGTGACAACTTGGTGTTACCATTCTCCGTGTCAGGAGGGTATGTCCATATACAGTCTGACACTTGCATCCCTGAATGTACAAAAATAGATTGTGTAGGGACGCACCCTTAAAACAGATATGGGACTGGTGACAGGTCTTCTGTACAAAGGAGAACCTTTTTAAGGGTTGTACAGCTGATTATTATATATATATACAGTGGGGGAAATAATTATTTGACCCCTCACTGATTTTGTAAGTTTGTCCAATGACAAAGAAATGAAAAGTCTCAGAACAGTATCATTTCAATGGTAGGTTTATTGTAACAATGGCAGATAGCACATCAAAAGGAAAATCGAAAAAATAACTTTAAATAAAAGATAGCAACTGATTTGCATTTCATTGAGTGAAATAAGTATTTGAACCCCTACCAACCATTAAGAGTTCTGGCTCCCACAGAGTGGTTAGACACTTCTACTCAATTAGTCACCCTCATTAAGGACACCTGTCTTAACTAGTCACCTGTATAAAAGACACCTGTCCACAGAATCAATCAATCAAGCAGACTCCAAACTCTCCAACATGGGAAAGACCAAAGAGCTGTCCAAGGATGTCAGAGACAAAATTGTAGACCTGCACAAGGCTGGAATGGGCTACAAAACCATTAGCAAGAAGCTGGGAGAGAAGGTGACAACTGTTGGTGCGATTGTTCGAAAATGGAAGGAGCACAAAATGACCATCAATCGACCTCGCTCTGGGGCTCCACGCAAGATCTCACCTCGTGGGGTGTCAATGGTTCTGAGAAAGGTGAAAAAGCATCCTAGAACTACACGGGAGGAGTTAGTTAATGACCTCAAATTAGCAGGGACCACAGTCACCAAGAAAACCATTGGAAACACATTACACCGCAATGGATTAAAATCCTGCAGGGCTCGCAAGGTCCCCCTGCTCAGGAAGGCACATGTGCAGGCCCGTCTGAAGTTTGCCAATGAACACCTGAATGATTCAGAGAGTGACTGGGAGAAGGTGCTGTGGTCTGATGAGACCAAAATAGAGCTCTTTGGCATTAACTTAACTCGCTGTGTTTGGAGGAAGAAAAATGCTGCCTATGACCCCCAAAACACCGTCCCCACCGTCAAGCATGGGGGTGGAAACATTTTGCTTTGGGGGTGTTTTTCTGCTAAGGGCACAGGACAACTTATTCGCATAAACGGGAAAATGGACGGAGCCATGTATCGTGATATCCTGAGCGACAACCTCCTTCCCTCTGCCAGGAAACTGAAAATGGGTCGTGGATGGGTGTTCCAGCACGACAATGACCCAAAACATACAGCAAAGGCAACAAAGGAGTGGCTCAAGAAGAAGCACATTAAGGTCATGGAGTGGCCTAGTCAGTCTCCGGACCTTAATCCAATCGAAAACCTATGGAGGGAGCTCAAGCTCAGAGTTGCACAGAGACAGCCTCGAAACCTTAGGGATTTAGAGATGATCTGCAAAGAGGAGTGGACCAACATTCCTCCTAAAATGTGCGCAAACTTGGTCATCAATTACAAGAAACGTTTGACCTCTGTGCTTGCAAACAAGGGTTTTTCCACCAAGTATTAAGTCTTTTTTTGTTAGAGGGTTCAAATACTTATTTCACTCAATGAAATGCAAATCAGTTGCTATCTTTTATTTAAAGTTATTTTTTCGATTTTCCTATTGATGTGCTATCTGCCACTGTTACAATAAACCTACCATTGAAATGATACTGTTCTGAGACTTTTCATTTCTTTGTCATTGGACAAACTTACAAAATCAGTGAGGGGTCAAATAATTATTTCCCCCACTGTATATATATACACACACACATTTTTTTTTTTTTTTCAGGCTCCATATTGTGTACAAGTATATAATATAACAAATCATACTCATCTTACAGTTTCCCTGCTGTTCCTGTTCCAAGCTTCATAGGCCCTGTCAGGTCTCCATTTCCCTTTTGGAAATGACCACTCAACCACTCAAAACCATTGGTGGAGGCAAAGTTCAGTGCAACCACTATTTGGCTGAGCGGCCATTTCCTGTCCATCAGTGAGATGAATAATAAGAGACTGGTGGAGAATATGAAACTTTAGAATGACATTGGCAGGAATCAGTAAGGTGAGCATGACTCACCTTTTATTGTTTTACTCGCTTTCCTCTTTCACATGGAGGGCTTAAAAAAGCAGATGGACAGCTATAAGGCTGTGATCACATGTTGCAGTCACAATGCAGTTTTTGCCAAGATTTTTTTATCACATGGTTTTGCTATGAATTCAGAAACCACATCCAAAACTGCAATATGGCCACAACGAGTGAACGCACCCTAGGATGGGTCAAGTTCAGTGTATCTAAAGTTCAAGTGTGCTCCCAAAGTATTTACTAGAGCACATCCAAATCTTAAAGGCTCAGTATATAGTTAGACCAACTGAGCATGTACAGACCATATACAGTGTGTCAATCGATGAATCCAGCAGGCTGACCAAGCAGCTCTGCTACGCCTGGAGACACATCGGTGGTCACTGGGTCTAGTAGAGGAAGCAGCATTGTCACTTCCTCTATTCACTGTATAGCACTTTTTGAGTGATAGGACTACTAGAAATGAGAAGGCAGAAGAGGTTATAACTGTCTCTTTCTTCTCCAGACTTGGCACCTGAAGAGCTCTCATGTTTTTAGCGAACAGCACAAAAACTCATTAATTTCTACTGGGCCCGGCACAGAACTGTGTTTTTTGCGGAATTGTGCAGGTGTTATGCAAATAAACAGAATTTCCTATTCTGGTCCATATAGTGCACAAGAATTTATTTTCTATTGATGGGATTGAGAAAAATATGGAAAGCACATAGAAAATATCTGTATTTTGGGCCCTCTGTTGGGGGACCAAAATATGGACAAAGCTGTGTGCTTATGACATGCTTGTTATAGGTTGAGTTGACGGGTAGATGTAGAATCGGTAAGCTTTAAATGAAGCACTTTTTATACAGGTCACAATATAATGCAGATATATATATAAACTCTATATTACAGCTTCCAGAATGCTAGTGCAACTGGTAGGCAGGTATCCAGAGATCATATTTCACAGGAAACAGGGAAATGGAAAAATTTATTTTTGTGGTCAGTAAAAGCGTGATGGCAAATCAATTCCAAAATACCACCTAGGCAAGGATTTATATTCTAAACCCCATCTAGAATTTGTTGCTTTCCAATGTTGAATGAAGGGCAGCACACTCATAAGAGGACTATACTCATCATCTCATACTCTTTCAATGTAGAAAATGGTTCTTAAAGGGAACCTGTAACTAGATTTTCACCCTCAAAACCATCAGTATGTCTATATACTGCTGGGGAACAGCTTTATACACATGCCCCTGTCAAATCAGTGTACACAGTATGCAGAAAAATAACTGGTATACAGTGTAACCTGTATGACCAGGGCAGGACATGTGGATGGTCCCTGTCTCAAGCACTCCTGGGTTGATGGACATCCCACAGGAAAGGGAAGTAAGGCGTACTGGCCTCTGTGTCACCTGCTTATTGTGCCAAATGCCACCATAGCTGATTTATAATTAGGTATTCTGGCCTGTAAGACATCAAAGAAATCAGGACTCCTCTTTGGAAATTTACAAGTTAAAGGGTAACTGTCATTTTTTCTTTTTTTATGTAATTGGATTGGTTTGACTAAGTTTACCTTAGTTCCCTAGTCAATACTTTTGTACAGGTATTGAATTACCTAGTAGTTGCAGCATGTTCTTTCCTCCCCCAGGCATTTCAGGGGTGCGGCTAAAACAGCGTTGCTAGGTGTCCTCCATCTCCTATCTTCTATATGCAGAAGACGGAGGACGTAGTAGTGGGCAGTCCCGAACGCTGCATGCGCTCTCCCGCCGGACCGGGATAGTGCCGATATTTGCGATAAAAAAATCACTATTAGAATATTCGCGCTAAAAATTCCCAATTAGAATATTCGCGTTCAACACTACCCAGGAGGAAGAGGACGTGTGCAAGTCTGGAGAAAGCCAAATGGTTGGGGTGAGGCTGCGCGTTCTGCGTAGTTAGGGAGGGAGGTCTTAGCCTCAGGATAAGGGCATCAGCTGCCATCTTGAGGAGATTGTCAGAAAGAAGTCTTGTGAGGAGCGGTTGCTATGGACGGAATCTTATTAAACAAGTGGTATGTGAACACAATAATTAGTGATTATGGATTATTACCACAGCAGCAACAACATATAGAAATTTTTTATTTTGAGTGAAAATATGACAGTTCTCCTTTACATTTGTAAGGTCTTTATACATAATGCTAAAATGAACACTTTTGACAGGGGCAAGTTTGCTAAGCTATTCGCCACCAGTATAAAAGGGTAGTTTACAGACCTAGTGACCAGTTCCCTGTCCTATTTTAATCAACAGTAGATTTGAAAATATTTGTTTTAATATTTAGAATGTTGTAGAATATCATCTTTACAAGTTGCATTTATCAGTATGCAGCATTGTACTATTCTAAATGTATTACATTAGCGGAGGTCAGCTTAAAGGGAGTCTGTCGGCTCCATACACCCCCCCAAACTAGAGTAAGCAGTGTATAGTGTAAGTGATGTTGAGTCCGGTTATGTAATTTTTATCTTCATACTCGCTTGCATCCTGACATTGTACTCCCACAAACCAGCCGTAAAATGCATTGAGAGGACTCCTTTTTGAGTCCTCTCTATTATGTGTGTGAGCACGAGAGTCCTCTCAATGCATTTTACTGCTGGTTTGTCAGAGCACAGCATCAGAATGCAAGTGAATATGAAGACAAAAATTATGTAACCAGACTCGGCATCAATTACACTACGTACCACTTACTCTAGTTTGAAGGGTGTTTTGGAGCTGTCAGATTCCCTTTAACTGGTTCACTACCGGAGGGTTTTTGGTTTTCATTTTTCTTCCCTATTTTTCTTGAATTATAACTTTTTTTATACTTCCGGTCACATAGCTGTGTGAGGGCTTATTTTTTGCAGGACAAGTTGTACTTTCTAATGCCACCATCAATTATGGCATAAAATGTAGTGGGATGCGGTAAACAAATTCCAAATGGGGTGGAATTGGAAAAAAAATGCAATTCCTCCACCATTTTACGGGTTTTGTTCCCATAGCATTTCATTTGGGGCAAAACTGACCCATGCCCTTCGTTCTCTGGGTCAGTATGATTACATCAATACCCCATTTGTATAGTTTTTTATGTCTAAAGAAATAAATTTAAACTTTGTTAAAAAAACATTTTTTTACATCACCATATTGTGATCTTCATAACTTTTTTTTTAACTTTTGTCTACTGAGCTGTTTAGGGGCTCATTTTTTGTGGGACAGGTTTTATTGATGCCATTTTAGAGTGTGCGTGACTTTTTGATCACATTTTATAAAAAAAATTTGGATAAGAGAAGCAATAAGAAAATGACAAATCGGCCATTTTGACCCTTTTTTCTGTTACTCCACTCACCGTATTGGAAACACTTTTTTCTATTTTAATATTATGGGTGTTTTCGGTCGTGGTGATACCCATGATGTTTATATTTATTGTTATTTAGGCATTTATTTTTTATTTTTTTACTTTAAAAAAAAATTTGTGATGATTTTGAGGATCATATACGAGCCTATAAATTATGTTTTAAAATTTTTCATTTTGTTCTATCAGGGATTTTTAAAATGCGATTTAAACTGAATATTGCTCGTTTCTTATCCTGGCCTACCATCTGGTGGCCAAAATAAGAATTGCAAGGCTGAAAGTGCTAGCGCGACTACCGATGCCCCAATTGGCCGCAAGGGGCATCGGTAGGAAGCCTGTAGGCATGAGCTTCTGGGTTTTTGCGCATTTAGATGCCGTGATCTCACTTGATCACGGCATCTAAAGCATTTAATTACTGTGATCGGCATTATTGCCGGTCACAGTAATTAACCGCAGGTTTCTACTGTTTGAAACAGCAGAGATCTGCTGGCCATATGCAGCAGGCGCCATGTTTACACATCGCTCCAAAAGAGTTAAAGGGTTATTTCCTTCTTATGTCACTAGGATATGTGATTACTTTAAATAATCTATGGTATAATCTATGGAACACCCACAATTCTGAGAATGAAGGGCCCAAAACCCTCATCCTAAGATATGCTATCACATATCCAGGATGATATTATTGATGGTCTTTCCTTAGGACAGGTCATCAAAATCTGATAGGTGGTTGTCCAACACCTCACATGCCCACTAATCAGCACTTTCAGTGTAGCTGTGGCGCCAGAACTACACAGCTCCATAGTGGATGTAGCTAGCTAGTGCAGTGGTACTCCCGTTCACTTCAATGGTATCAGTGCTGCAGTAGACTGTACCAGAACTATTGCAGAATAGCTGACACACACCATCCCCACTGCAATCATATAATGAAGGCCTATTCTGAGTATAAGCCATCAATATTAAAATCATGGACCTGTAATACTTTGCTAGCATAACCACATGTAGGACTGAAATGTTTAAGGCCAGAAGTTAAAATGCTGATTACAGGTGAGAATGATAGTAGGCTACAATACAGAATAAACAAACCGCCTAGGCAGTAGATTAAAAAAGTAAGTGATGTATCAACTAGAACTAAACTTTAAACACCTTCCCACTTGTATAAAATATAACTTTTAATAAATACTTTTAAAATGTAAGCTCAACTCAAGCCCAAATCAAGTGGGTCTTATAGTACATACAGATGGTACACTTGTTGTAAAAAACAGTAAAACTGATTATTTCATTGATATTACTCACGGTTTGTTGAAATCTCAGCACTTTGATACGGATGTCCGGCCCCTGAGGATTGTGAATGAAGGTCTGCGGTAAGTAAAGTCTTCAAAATGCAAAGAGGGGTCGGGAAAGAGTGGACGAATAGTTATCTATACTCTCCCTAGAAGCCCCTCTCTAAACCTCAGCCCAGGGACACACCTTAGTGGTAGGGGGGTTCCCTGTCCTCATGCCTAACCTACAAATCCCTGTATGACCCTATGTAGCAGAGTCCCATGGGTAGATAAGGCATAGTAGGCTAATGCAAACTGCTGAGAAGATTATTAACAGTGTACCAAAAAAGAGGCAAACCCAAATGGTATGAACAGATATACACTGAAACGAAATCCCGACGCAGCGTTTCCCCAGTCACTAAAAAGACTGGTTCGTCAGGGGATTATATCACATAAAATACTTAACTAGAATCTCAAGATAAAGACTCACAGTGGTGCCTACAATCAGGACACACTAGGAGACTTGGGCTAGGATACAGGCTTCTTAGATGGCAGGTGTCTCAATGCTAGATTCAACACTGGCGCCTTTTATACCACACTCCCCCTCTAACTCCACCCCTCTACTTCCCCCAATCGTCCTGACTGCATATCAATTCAAAAGCTTCCCTATACTTTCTGCAGGGCTCTAATTGGCCTCAGGCCTAGCACCCCATCAGTAGTTCATCATGGATGTCCTTCGATTTGATCATCATATGTTTTAAGAGCCGAATAACCGAAAGAACGCCACTGTAAAACACATATGCGTTCCACAGACCGGAAGTGCTCACCTCACCACATCCGTGCGCTCCACAGCAGTCAGTGTGAGCATCGGAAGTGCCGTCTGGAACGCATATGCGTTCCACAGACGGAAAACCAGGCAGCACAGTTGCTGGCTTTGTGCTGCTTGGTTTTCCATCTGTGGAACGCATATGCGTTCCAGACGGAACGTCCGATGCTCACACTTCCGGCCTGACGGCTGTGGAGCGCACGGATCTGGTGAGGTGAGCACTCCCGGTCTGTGGAACGCATATGCCAGGGATGGCCAACCTGTGGCTCTCCAGCTGTTGCAAAACTACAACTCCCAACATGCCCAGACTGTCTACAACTATTAGCCTACAGCAGGGTATGGTGGGAATTATAGTTTTACAACAGCTGGAGAGCCACAGGTTGGCAATCCTTGGCATATGCGTTCCACAGTGGTGTTCTTTCGGTTATTCGGCTCTTAAAACATATGATGGTCAAATTAAAGGACACCCATGATGAACTACTGATAGGGTGCTAGGCCTGAGGCCAATTAGAGCCCTGCAGAAAGTATAGGGAAGCTTTTGGATGGATATGCAGTCAGGACGATTGGGGGAAGTAGAGGGGAATTGTGGTATAAAAGGCCCCAGTGTTGAATCTAGCATTGAGACACCTGCCGTCTAAGAAGCCTGTATCCTAGCCCAAGTCTCCTAGTGGGTCCTGATTGTAGGCACCACTGTGAGAGTCTTTATCTTGAGATTCTAGTTAAGTATTTTAGTGATATAATGTGATTTTGTTTCAGTGTATATCTGTTCATACCATTTGGTTTTGCCTCTTTTTTGGTACACTGTTAATAATCTTCTCAGCAGTTTACATTAGCCTACTATGCCTTATCTACCCATGGGACACTGCTACATAGGGTCATACAGGGATTTGTAGGTTAGGCATGAGGACAGGGAACCCTTACCACTAAGGTGTGTCCCTGGGCTGAGGTTTAGGGAGGGGCTTCTAGGGAGAGTATAGATAACTATTCGTCCACTCTTTCCCAGCCCCCTCTTTGCATTTTGAAGACTTTACTTACCTCAGACCTTCATTCACAATCCTCAGGGGCCGGACATCCGTATCAAAGTGCTGAGATTTCAACAAACCGTGAGTAATATCAATGAAATAATTAGTTTTACTGTTTTTGACAAGTGTACCATCTGTATGTACTATAAGACCCACTTGATTTGGGCTTGAGTTGAGCTTACATTTTAAAAGTATTTATTAAAAGTTATATTTTATACAAGTGGGAAGGTGTTTAAAGTTTAGTTCTAGGCTACAATACAGGTTGTAAAGCCGGCATACACATACTTTTTGGAGGCTTGGTAAACCCTTTTCTTCCCTAACCTACCCACAAATATGTATGTTTATTTCACTAGAAACAGGGAGACCAGGGGTGGCCACACATCTCTGGCAACAGAATAACTCCTGGCAATGCAAAGGTGATTAGGACAGGTTTTGTATGTCCTAATAGGACGAAGGCCATTTTATTTCTCCTAATGATTGCTCCCCAGACAAAATGAGCCATTATAACTAATGAAAGGTATTTGGGAATATAGTTAGCATAAAGTGGTATTGAAGTATTTTCATTTTCTAAATTCTCTGAAAACCCCTTTAAGCTCTGTTTCCAGTGCATTTGGGAGCTGAATCGGGTAGAATCAAACGGTATTTTCAATAATTAAAACTCCACAAAAGGTTTGTTCTGCTCTCCCAACCCCTACCTACTACTGTCAACTGCCCACAGATTCCCTTTCACTCCAGATCAGTTCTAAATAAGAAAAACTAAGTATTTGTATAATTGTCTTTTATTTTTTTAAATGTAATTTATTCCATGAACTGAAAGTAACATTTCAAACATTACAAACTAAATCCTTCAAACAAGATTTACCTCTGATAAAATGGACAGAAAAACATGAGTAAACATTACTTTTATCAAGGGCAATGGAGGTAAAATTTAAACAGCTACTTTGCAGCCTAGGATTTTAAGAACTTTGGAGGAACTTTTTTTTTAACTCAAAGGCTTTTTAAATAGTAACATACGGTAGTTAGTAAGGCTGCAAAAGAACATAAGTCCATCCAGTTCAGCCTATTATCCTGCAGAGGAAGCCAAAAACCCTCATGAAGTAGAAGCCAATGTTGCTCATTTTAGGGGGGGGGAAAAGATTTACGATTTTATGTTAACTTAAAGGGGTTGTCTCATTTGTTTTTAAGGCAGGGATGCTATTAGAACAAGAAAAAAAACTTGGTCTCACTATCCCAAACCCTAGATGTCCCAGTCCCTATTAGTACACACAAAACCTGTCCTAATCACACAGGAGGACAAGTTACTTCACAGCACTGAGGTAAAGAGCTGCCTCATCCTCTTCTTTTCTCTACTTGTCAGGGATTATGTTCCTGAATATAACTGATAAGGCCTTCAGCTGAATCTCTGTAGAAGTGGAATTCATGAGGAGACATGAAATACAGAGAGGAGGGTGGGGGTGTAGTAATGAGCAGCAGCACTTGTATGCAGTCTCCATTACCACAGTCTGTCCTGTCTGTACTTCATGTCTCCTCATGAACTCCTTACCAACAGAGATTCAGTTGAAGATCTTTTCTGTATTCAGGATCATAATCCCTGACAAGTAAAGCAGAGAGGATAAGGCAGCTCTTTATCTCAGTGCTGTGAAGTAACTTGTCCCGCTGTGTGATTAGGACAGGTTTTGTGTGTACTAATAGGATGGCAGCCATTTTATTTCTCCTAATTGCTCCCTAGACAAAACAGACCATTATAATGAATAAAAGTTATTTGGGAATATATTTATAACAAAGAAATATTTAAGTATTTTCATTTTCTTAATTCCCGGAAAACCCCTTTAAACTCGAACATCCACTCAGACAAGTAAAGTTGTACAACCTACATATTTTCTCAGCACAAAAAAAATACTCATAACCTCAGGAGACCCTTCAATAATGCTAGCCCTTGAGTTATCTTCTTGAAGTTGGAAATGGACAACAATTGAAGAAATGAAATCCTAAGGTGCTTCCACTTTATATACCCCCTTTTTTTTTTATTGCGTTCTTAGTTTTATTTTTACAGTTTTTTCCTGTCTATTTGGAAACAGATTTAGTACTTAACAGAAAAATCCATAAACTGGCCACATGTCTATTGGAAACAAGGAAAGCCATTATCCTGCAAAGTATCTGTAATGATATGAGAGCTTGCAAATAAAGATGTTTTCGATTCCTTAGAAATCATACTTCATAAACAAGAAAGTTCATTAGAACACTTCAAAACACTGAGAAAATGTGTTCTTGGGATCAAATTATTATTTAAGGCTTCAATATCATGCTAATGTGCCGATTTTACTGCCTCATTGCTGGCCTTGTTTTAAATGCACGTTTCATTTAAGTGGCAATTCTTTTTAAATTTCCCAGCGGTGAATGGCTAATTTGTTTTCCAACATTTCAACCTGGACTGGGACTTTTAATGATCTCGCTGTATAATATATGTTTATCTCAATTTATGTTTGGTATATAAGTGTCCTTAAGGGACCAGGTAAGCAAGAGATAATAACCCTGAAATCCTCGCCACAAACCTTGAGGTGGGTAAATCAATTCTAGAAGTACAATCTGTTTGTCTTTCACAAGTGATTTGTATAGTTACAGATCTACTTACCCTTCCAACATGGGGAAATGAAAACACACTGCTTGGAGGATAAAATAAAAGAAAAAAGCAGACCACAAAATTCAGGCATGCCATTAAAATGTACAGAAACTGTTAGCAAAAGCTAGAGGTGACACATGCTCCAGATGTTACAATAAAAATAAAATGCACTCAGAAAAAAGGGAAAGAAGCCATTCCGTTTATCAATTCTTCTGTATAGCTCTTCCTTCCAAGGGGCCATGTAAATGGAGATGCAGCAGAGTGGAAATACTTCAGCAAACACTCATGTTATTAAAGATGTCCACAAACCCAGACACTTAAAGAGGACCTTTCATCTCCAAACATTGTAAGATAACTATCAGGCTGTGTAGAGCGCCGCTCCGTTCTCCCGCTTTGTCCCCCGGTATTTTTGCTGATTTGGTTATACTGGGAGGAGTCTGCCCTGTTTCTCCCTGGGCATTTCTTCTCCCAGGATGTAGCGCTGCCCAATCGCAGCGCAGAACTCACAGCCTGGGAGTTTTTTTTCTCCCTGGCTGTGAGTTCTGCGCTGCGATTGGACAAAGCTACAGCCTGGGAGAAGGAACGCCCAGGGAGAAACAGGGCAGACTCCTCCCAGTATAACCAAATCAGCGAAAATACTGGGGGACATAGCGGGAGAACGGAGCGGCACCCCGGAATAATAGTAAGTGCAGTGAGATCCCGGGGCGCCACTCTACACAGCCTGATAGTTATCTTACAATGTTTGGACCGATGAAAGGTCCTCTTTAAAGGCTCATGCACACGGCTGTAGCAGTTTTTGCGGTCCGCAAAATGCGGATCCACAAAACAATGACATTGACCGTGTACTTTTTGTGGAAAGGAACATTCTGCCCTCTGTAGAACTGTCATATATCTTTGTCCGCCAAAAAGGACAAGAATAGGACATGTTCTATTTTTTTCTATATTTTTTCTTTGCGGGGCTGCGGAAGTACTATCCGCTTCTTTTGTGGCCCCACTGAAGTGAATGAGTCTGAATCCGATCCGTAAAAATTTGGATCTGAGGGGGACCAAATCCACGGTTGTGTGCATGAGCCCTAAAGGAGTTGTCAAAGGATGACAACCCTTATCCAAAGGGCCTATGTTCAAGGGGTCTCGTGTACTACATGGTTGACTCTTCGGGGACATGCAATTAATAGCCAGATATTGCTTTCCCAGACATAATAACTGAGAAGCCAGAACTGCAGCAATCCATTGACCAACAGGCCAGCTCCTATTTAAAAAAAAACAAAAGGGGTCGACTTTGTGGATTTGGCAATTTCAGTGGGATAATCCACTAATTTAAGCTACTGGGGCAAAGAGTTGTTCAACCGACAGCTACGTGTATGGTCAGCATACAAAATTGTGCAGCATTGTGGGAGCAGAAATGTACCTACCATATATTTGAAAATATGCTAATTCTTCTGCTCCCTCTTCTCTCTTGCATTACCTCCATACTGACGCTAATGTGTTAAAGTAGCACTCCCACAAAAAATTTTGTTCTCTGACCTGTCAGAAAAGTACAGGATGCAAACTGTAGTGAAGCTGATATTCTTACCCGTGACTGTATTTGTGAGTTATAACCTCCCTTCTGATCCTCAGCTATAAATATCAAAAGAAGACACCTGACTGCTGACAGGTTCCTTGTGGTTGCATTTTCTTTGGCACAAACTGTTTAAAAAAAATACACTGTGGCACACCAGACACCTGTAAACAGTGTACATTTAAGGAATTTTCCCGTTTTAGAAAATAATCTTTATTTTCTGCATAAAAAAATGCTATGGAACTTCCTAATATACTGCATGGAGTGCCTAATATATAGACAGTATAATACTAGACTACACAGTCTAAAGATGTGCCAGGGTTTTCATGGTGGCTCACACTGTATGCACTGTTAGATGCTTTTGTCTAACGATACATCAACCATTGGTTGATGTAATTTTGGTGCAAGTCCACTAATATACACCTCTTTGTCAAGTGAGTTGCAAAAGGGTGTATTAACCAGAATTCTGGTGCACTTTAAAAATTAAATCTACCCCATTGTGTCTGAAGCAATAGTCATGCTTTCATGCTTTAAGGAATATACTTGCTCTTTTGGGGCCAAAGGCATTTATTTGAAATTGTAGCATGATCTGTGTGTGGTGTTTTTTTGCCTCCTTTCCTGGCTTTTTTTTTAGCCCTCCGTAAAAAAAAAAAAAAAATCTTGCAAACAAAACATCATAAAACATGTGCTAAAACACAGTAAATGTTATAAGAAGGCCACAAAAAAGCAAAACAAAAACCCCACTAAAAACCTAACCCCCCCCCCCCCCCAAAAAAAAAATAAAAGCCAAAAAACGCTGCAGTAGTTTCCCATTTTTGGATGTTTTTTTCTTTTTTACAAAAAAATATTAAAACCAAAAACTGTAGTATGGCGGCAGCCATATAAACCTTTATTGAAAGATAACCTGTTAAATCTCTGAGCTAAAATTGCTTGCAAGCACATGATATGCCAAACTTTCATGTCAAGAGAAAAGGAAGAGCGATATTAAAAAAGTGACAAACGGAATGAAACGGCGATACAATCTGGGCAAGTGATGGGCACAAAACCTGCTCTGTAAAAGCAAATGCATTGTTTTAGCTGGAACAAACAAAACACTTGTGTTAGAACCAGGTGGCGAGTGTCTTGACACCATTCATCATTTGGGCAGGGGTGCTAGTGAGGAGACGGTGCATGCACAGCATTTAACAGGCAGACACATAGGGTCAGGAGGGATGAGTGAGAGGAGTACAGACTCACTCTGTCTGCGGTGCGGTGGACCAGTCCGAGGACTCCCCTGGTATGGGCCCTGCCAGGGAGAGAAGGAGGGAGCAGAATACCCACTCTGTGCAGAAAAAAAGAGGGGAAATTGGATAATAAAAAGTAGGAAAGGTGGAGGAAAAAAAAGTGTCACGAAAGCCATAATACAAAGCACCGACTTATAGTTCACATAATGGAGCAATGTTCAACCACAATGTAACACTTGCTGTGAAGAAATAGAACAATAGCAGAAGATGAATTCCAGACATCAATCATGACGTACAGATGCAATGTTAAAAGGGCAACATACAGACAACATAAAATATCAAGAGCGCGACTGCTGGGGTGCAGCGTTTGTCTATGAACCATGCTCATATCGATTCCTAAAATGAAGTGTGCATTGTTACCAAGCACTGCCCCCCTACCCGCAGCAACACTTTACAGTTCTTTTCCCCCTGACAACATACAAGGCTGTTATTACATTTTTGCATTTCCAGGAACAGGGGGGAAAAAAAGGATTTTAAAAGGGTTTTCCAAGACTTTTATACTGATGACCTATCCTATCCGACACCTGGGACCGCTGCCAATTATCTATTTGAGGAGGCACTGACGCACGTAGTAGTGCCGCGGCCTTCCCTCAGCATATCAAGCACACCGCCGTTACCTTTTTGGGCTCTTTCACACGAGCAGATGGCGTGCGTGGAATCCGCTGCATGAAAGACCGCCAAGCCCCGTTCCGGACAGCAGAGACACGAAGCATTAACATGATTGATAATGCTCCGTGCCTCTCTGTGACCTTTTTACTACAAAATCACAGTGAGATAAAGTTGTCACCGTGATTTTGTAGCAAAAAGGTCACAGAGAGGCACGGAGCATTATCAATCATGTTAATGCTTCGTGTCTCTGCTGTCCGTAACGGGGCTTGGCGGTCCTTCATGCAGCGGATTCCACGCACGCCATCTGCTCGTGTGAAAGAGCCCTTATAGTGGCTGTGCTTGGTACCGCAGCTCATCCCTATTCACATCAATGGGGCTAAGCTGTGCCTAGCCAAGTGACCGATGAGCGCAACGTCAAATGGCCTAAACTACCACTGAGGAAAGGTCACCTGTATAAAAATGTCTGAAAAAAAACCTTTAAAAAGGGAGACTTGTGTCTGATAACCCATTCAAAGAGATAGTGGAGGACCCTACTGAGCCCACCCTATACTAGCTACTACATAGTTCTCTACCCTGGAAGATTGTAGAGCAGGAGAACCTGAGAAAATGGAAAAACTTGTTATTTATTGATTGAAATCTCTGCCCTATTCTATGCTTTAGGAGTCCAGTGGACTGACAGCCTTCCTTGTATGAGCGTGTATACAGAACTATCTATCCACCCACTGGACTCCTCAACACAAAAGAGCATATATTTTAAATCATTATAAGTTGTACTGAATCTCCAGTAAAGTAGAACTGGCTTAGTTGCCCATAGCTTCCAATCAGATTTCACCTTTCATTTTTGACGGCTCCTTTGGAAAATGAAAGGTGGAATCTGATTGGTTGCTATAGGCAACTAAGCCAGTTCTACTTTACCTATATATAAATCTGCTGTGTAATATGCAGCCTGCAGATCATACTGTATGCTTAATGTGACTGCTTCTCTTTTTTCACAGGAGCTGGGTACACCTCTGTAGCACAGCATTATTCTGGGGGCCCATTATATGGAAAGATGGTATCTAGACAACTCCTTTAAACGATTTGGAAAATATAACACACATGATCGTTAATACTAAATGCCCTGTTATATGTAATGTATTGAAATAATCCTATAGACCTCTTCTAAAGATGATCATGGACTAATACATTAAAGGGGTTGTTAAGTTACAACTCATCCCCTATTCACAGGATAGGTGTTAAAGGGGTTTTCCCATCACATACAATGGGGGCATATCGCTAGGATCCATATCGGATCCCTCCTGTGGGACCTGCACCTACAACGAGAACGGAGCGGGGAAATGAACAGAGGGTGCACTGCGCATGCGCAGCCACCCTCCATTCATTTCAATGGGGCTGCCAAAAATAGCAGAGCGCTGACTTGGCTATTTCCGTCTGCCCCATAGAAATGAATGGGACTAGGGGCTGTGCGTGCGCGGTGCGCTCCCATTCACTTGTATGGGAGCAGCGCCTATCAGACAACGGGGGCATATCCTAGCGATATGCCCCCATTGTATGTGATGGGTATGCCCCTTTAAATATCTGATCGACGGGGGTCCGATCGATCACTGGAACGGAGGCCCCTGTTCCCCTGCTGAAATGAAGTAGTGGACACGAATGTGTGCCGCCAGTCCATTCAACTCTATGGGGCAGCTGGAGATAGTTGAGCGCATGTACTCGGCTATCTCCGGCAGTCTCCTACAGCTGAATGGAGCAGCGGGCATGCAGAATTTGCTTCTATGCCAAGTGGCAACTAGACAAGCATTAAATCAATGGCAGCCGAATAGGCTCATGGATATAAAAATGTGTGCACTGAAATCTTACACAAGCAATCGGCAAATGTGTTCAATCAAAATGAATTTCTGTTTCACACATACAATGTAGTATAAAAGGGAGGCAACTGGGTGGCTAACGCTGCAGGAAGAACGTAAACTGGACACAACGCTAAAGCAGGGCTGTGTCCCTGACATTCTCAGAATCAATGGGGGGTCTAACAGAGATTAGACCCCCAAAGATCATATAGTGATAGCATTCCTTAGCAATATGCCATGCAACATAAAAAATAAATATTACAAAGCAAAAGAACATGAAGATGAAAAATAAAGTTTGCAGTATTAAAGACCTAAACTAAAGGCTATCAAAACTTGTATGCAAGGGTCAAAGCTTAAAGGGGTTCTCTGCACTACAGATATTGATTACCTATCCTCAGAAAAGGCCATCAATATCAAGATTGGCGGGGGTCTGACTTTTGGCTGTTTGAAGGGGTCATGGTGTTCGTGCGAGTGATGCATCCTCTTCAATGTTTGCCACCATACGTCTAGATTGTATCGGTGGTCCAGTGTAATTACAGCTTGCGCTCCCATTCACCTGAACAGGATTAACAGCGGTAATTACACTGCACAGCAGCTACAAGGGAGACGGCGTGCAGGTAAACATTGAAGAGGATGCAGGACTCGCATTAGCCGGGGTGCCCGTGGTCCACCACCAATCTGTTTGATGACAGGTCATCAATATCTGTAGCCTGGACAACTCCTTTAACCATTTTTAAAGGAACCATAATGCATGAATTATTGTGTTTGATGCTTAGAGGATCTGGAACACACGTGATAATGTTAGCAAAAACAAATTAGTAAAAATGTAACAAAATTGTGGCAATGTTAAAGTGGTAAAGCAGAGGTGACAAGTTAAAAAGCATATTTACTTAAAGCTACATGCTAAAAATGATGTCTACCTAAAGGGATCTTATTATATATAATAACATGATCATAAAATCAAGACATCGGACTTGACAAGTTCCTTAATAACAACTGATCACTATTCAATGTGTTACAGACTGGAAATGTATACCTGAAATCATACTTTGTAGACCTCACCAGTAACAGAAAAAACTGTAGTCGATCACCATGATTCTGTGATCTTAATGTTCTTCCCGGGCAGGGGGGGGGGGAACCTTTTTGTTTTTCAAAGAAGAGCCACAATGGGTTAAAGAAAAAAATATATAATCCTTCCAATCTCCTTTTAATTCTATTCTGCCGTTGCTTCGATCCCTGCTGCTGTTCACTTCCTGGGCCAGTCTCAACAGATGGCAAATGCCAGCTGAATCACTGGATGAAGCGAGTCACTGGTCACCCCCTAAGCTAGCCTTTCCCGATATTTCTTGTGTGCCAAGCTTGGACCAGGAAGTGGAGAACAGCAAAGACTCCAGCAGAGTCAGAGCATTGGTGAGGAGAGCAAAGCTTCGTTTTTTCATTTTCAACCCATTCTGACCCTTTAAAAAATGTGTTTTCCCCCAACACCCATTTCATTTGTGAAATTAATTTACTACTATTGACTACGAGATGGAGCAAAGTGTTTGGAAATCTGTAGAAAATTGAGCTGGCACTCATATAAGGAATATGAACATGGTTTATTGAAGTAGGGAAAAATATCACCTGTCACATATGTACCTTCATTAAAATACAATAGGATAAAGAATAAATGAAAAATATAAGAAATGAAAAATAAAAATAAAAATAAAAAACAGCAAAAAAGATAAATTAAAAATATAGGTATCAATTCAATAATACAGAAGCCGGCAGCACCAAATGTCCATGGGCCTGATATGGTCCTGGATGAATTAATATAGACAATCATGCTGTCGGTCTCTGCAGCTGCAAATGGTAGTTACCTTGTGCATAAATAGTTACACATGCAATCATGTAGATTCCATAGGTAACCTATATATTGGGATATCCCACATCAACAGAATAACATGTACCGCATCAACAGAAGACTATAATTCTCTATAAAGTAGCTTTCAGTAGAGATATATCTATATCCACTCCGGTTGTTATACTGTTGCAAACAGATGCCTGTAAGCCAATTTCAAATGAGTGGATGTTTGCACTGTCGCAATTTTCAAAACAGGATAATATGTCTGTATTTGTAATATATATGCTGAAGGTCTTGTATTTAAAATTGTCGGCCAGGTAAGTCCGTAGTAAAAAAGTGTCAGCTGAACCGCAATTAATTACTTGCGCACAGAATATGTTGCTGTATAGATGCTGGTTAATGGCTCCATTCATCCATTATATGACCGCAACTTCAATTGTCCAAGTCCGATTTTATTTTTTTTATAGAAGAGATCTCCTATGCAGTTTCCCACAAGTGTGGGCTTACCTCCCTCTGCGCTCGGTGGGACTATAATAGTAGTCTTTTCCTCCGCTTGGAATGCCGGCATCCCGGCTGCGGTGTTAGCTAGTACCACTGAGGAAGGGGACAGCGTCTCCCCGAAACGCATTTGGTGAGGATCTTGGCAATAATCTTGGACTAGACACCCCGAATTCTATTTGGAATATAAGTGCACTTTGTACCAAGGAAAGGACCCCATTGATATACACCGGAAGAGGATCAGGTGTATTACCCCATCAGCGCTCGGAAACAAGTGGCCGCCTACCTCACACAAGAGCATCACGTGAGGAGTAGCGGTGAGAGACACGAGGGACGCTAACACCGCAGCCGGGACGCCGGCATTCCAAGCGGAGGAAAAGACTACTATTATAGTCCCACCAAGCGCAGAGGGAGGTAAGCCCACACTTGTGGGAAACTGCATAGGAGATCTCTTCTATAAAAAAATTAAATCGGACTTGGGCAATTGAAGTTGCGGTCATATAATGGATGAATGGAGCCATTAACCAGCATCTATACAGCAACATATTCTGTGCGCAAGTAATTAATTGCGGTTCAGCTGACACTTTTTTACTACGGACTTACCTGGGTGACAATTTTAAATACAAGACCTTCAGCATATATATTACAAATACAGACATATTATCCTGTTTTGAAAATTGCGACAGTGCAAACATCCACTCATTTGAAATTGGCTTACAGGCATCTGTTTGCAACAGTATAACAACCGGAGTGGATATAGATATATCTCTACTGAAAGCTACTTTATAGAGAATTATAGTCTTCTGTTGATGCGGTACATGTTATTCTGTTGATGCGGGATATCCCAATATATAGGTTACCTATGGAATCTACATGATTGCATGTGTAACTATTTATGCACAAGGTAACTACCATTTGCAGCTGCAGAGACCGACAGCACGATTGTCTATATTAATTCATCCAGGACCATATCAGGCCCATGGACATTTGGTGCTGCCGGCTTCTGTATTATTGAATTGATACCTATATTTTTAATTTATCTTTTTTGCTGTTTTTTATTTTTATTTTTCATTTCTTATATTTTTCATTTATTTTTTATCCTATTGTATTTTAATGAAGGTACATATGTGACAGGTGATATTTTTCCCTACTTCAATAAACCATGTTCATATTCCTTATATGAGTGCCAGCTCAATTTTCTACAGATTTAGCCTTTATTTTGAGGGGTGACTCAATTTTTGATCTAG
This sequence comes from Bufo bufo, assembly GCF_905171765.1. Taxonomy (NCBI): domain Eukaryota; kingdom Metazoa; phylum Chordata; class Amphibia; order Anura; family Bufonidae; genus Bufo; species Bufo bufo. The sequence goes on from NC_053394.1 coordinate 247,604,814, forward strand.
AGCACCTACCCTGAGGGGATATTGGTGAGCGGGTCCCTTTCTTTAATTACTGTTTGGAAATCTGACTGCATCTAATCCTGTACACAGACTACAAATGTCGGATTAGCTGATTTAAAACTTCTGGACTGATTTGCTCCTCTCAGATGGTCCGGTAAGCCACATGCAAGTGTTGGCAATATGGAGGTATTATCTTCAGGTGGGTTTTGGCTGCAGAACCATCTGTTCTGACCTTCCATTACTAAAGATTCCTGCATACTTTCTAACTTGTAAGCAAAGGGAGAAAGGGAGAAATATTAATTAAACCTAGATCTACTGGTGCTTTAAGCAAGCGCAACTAATGATTCCCAAATAATACCCCGCAGAGCATGGCTATAGTTCCCGTTAGGTAGCTGAGATATTTAGATTACTGTAATCTTTGTGCCAAATACATTTATACAAAACTAGGTCACTTTACATCAAAGGCTAATGACAAGAATCTTGAGTATGATTACAATAAATTCTTTAGAAGCGCCTTTAACAACCGCTTACTAATCTTAAAAATTATCACAGAAGTTACAGGCAGCCTCAGATAACCATGAAATGTTCATGGCCTTAGCTATTCACCGCGCAACAATGATTTTGCTACTGAGAGAACATGTGATATATACTAAAATGAGCGTGCGGATTCCAAATATGAACTCTGAAGTTCCGTCACAGGGGCTCTATACCGGAAAAGAACTGATCAGTTATATCCCTATGCATTCTGAATGGAGAGCAATCCGTTCAGGATGCATCAGGATGTCTTCAGTTCAGTCATTTTGACTGATTAGGCAAAAGCTAAAACCGCATCATGCTACAGTTTTATCTCCGGCGAAAAAAAACTGAAGACTTGCCGGAATGCCGGATCCGGCATTTTTCCCCATAGGAATGTATTAGTGCCGCAGACCAGTAAAAATTTGTAAAAAGATACAAGACGGATCCATCTGTCCGCATGACAAGGGGAGAGACGGATCCGTTCTTGCAATGCATTTGTGGAGATGGATCTGCATCCGGATGCGTCTCACAAATGCTTTCAGTCACATCCAGATCGGCGGATCCGGCAGGCAGTTCCGACGACGGAACTGCTTGCCGGATCACACTGCCGCAAGTGTGAAAGTAGCCTAAGTTATACATGCAAAGCCTATTCAGTTATAATATTATATTGGAGATATTGCAATGGACATGTCTAGACCTGCCCGGAAGCACTCAGGCTGATGTCAGACGTAAGTATATAAGGCAAGCTGGACAGATTTTGATAAAGTGATCTGTTATAGTGCTATCAGCTTTGAAACTTAAGATGGATAAACGCAAATGTGTTAACGATCCAGACAATTTCTGCTACATATGTGGCAATTACACTACTTATGGTCAGTGCAAAAATCTGACAAAGCGAGTACGTCCTAAAAGTATTACTTTGACTGTAAAATTGGAGATCAAGATAAAAGCTGGGCACCTCATGTTTGTTGCACTGTGTGTTACTCTGGGCTAACGCAGTGGTTGAATGGTAAAAGGAAAGGAATGGCTTTTGCAGTGCCTATGGCTTGGTGTAAGCAGAAAAATCACCATTCAGACTGTTACTTTTGCATGACTAAAATATCTGGATATTCAAAGAGAAACAAGTCACAAATTGTGTATCCTGACTGAGTCTGCTCTTAAACCAGCACCACACGAGGTAGAGAATCCAGTGCCTGCCCCTCCCACAGCAGGAAATGCAATTGAAACAGACTGTTCTGATCCTGATGAAGATGATGTTGATTGTCACAATGTATTTCCTGATACAGAACATCTGGAGGGTCAGCCGCACTTGCCGAGCCAATCAGATTTAGATGATCTGGTAAGAGATCTGGCATTATCTAAAGAAAAGCCAGAACTGTTAGCTTCTAGACTTCAGGAATGGAATTTGCTACAACGAGGCACCACAACTTCACACTTTCGTCATCGATCCACCAAGTTAGCTGCATACTATGCAATGGAAAGCAATGTCTGTTTCTGTACTGATGTAAATGGTCTTATGATGGAGTTAGATGGTACATATGTTCAAGATGAATGAAGGCTATACATAGACTCTAACAAAACAAGTTTGAAAGCTGTCTTGTTGCACAATGGTAATGAAAAACCATCTGTTCCATTGGCTCATGCGCTTGGAATGAAACAGACCCATGCTTCTATGGAGTTAATTTTGAAAATGATGAAATACTGATGAAATACATAAATGGAAAATTTGTGCTGACCTGAAAGTGGCAGCACTGCTGCTTGGCCTACAGTTAGGGTACACAAAGCATATGTGTTTCTTGTGCCTATGGAAAAGTCGTGATGACAACAATCATTACAAAATGAGACAGTGGCCTCTCAGAGTTGAGCACACAGTTGGTCAGTACAATGTACAACACAAATCACTGGTCGATCCACTTCGTTTATCTTCCATTACTTCACATTAAACTTGGTTTAATGAAAAATGTTGTAATTGCACTTGATCATGATGGAAATGGTTTCCAGTATTTGAAGGAGAAGTTTAGCACACTGAAAACTGATGCTAAAAAAAAAAAAAGGCCGAAATTTTTATTGGCCCCGAAATCAACAAACTAATCCATGATGACACATTCAGAACAAAACTCAACCCTCTGGAACTTGCAGCTTGGGATGCATTTGTGCTAGTAGGGCAGAACTTCCTTGGGAACAGACGAGCTGCAAACTATGCTGAATTAATAGAAAACATGCTTACAGCAAATGAACAACTTGGCTGCCGAATGTCATTGAAAGTGCATTTATTACATTCCCATCTTGACACCGCCCCCCCCCCCCCCCTAATTTGGGACACGTAAGTGACGAACATGGAGAGTGGTTCCATAAAGATATTTCTACAGTGGAGAACAGGTATCAAGGCCGCTGGAATCCCAACATGATGGGGGACCACTGCTGGTTTTTGCAACGGGAAAATATGACTGTTCACAAATGCAAAAGCAGATGCCTGAAGCACTTTTAACAGTACTGGGCCTTGCTCAAGAAAGACTTTTAAACCGAAAAATGAGGCTTTTTGAAATTTTGTTATTCCATTACATTTTCATATACTGTTTCCTACGCAAACTTTGATGTAGATCAGGTAATTGAAAATTTACTAATAATTTACAATACACAAAATTTTGTGACGTGTTACAACAATTCTGACTTTGGATTTGTAATCCGCACACTCGATTTAGTATAGGACAAATGATTTTTGCCCAGTAGCATACGACAAGTTTTTTTTTTTTTTTTTTGCTGCGTGGTGTTTTTGCTTTAATTAAAATACCCTTTTCTATTTTAAGATGTAAGAAACAGATGGTGGGTCTGTTTTACAAATATAAAGAAAAAAGAAACTTCGAAAAAAGTGATAAAAGTAAAAAGGAGATAATATTGCTTGTGAGTCTGCAGCATTTTCTGAACATTGTAGAAACTGTGCAGAAAACACAGGGTTAATCCCCTGCTGATATGTTCTATCTTCAGCTAGAGACCAGCCTTGAGAAGCAGGGCTTAGTACAACAGGGTGTGACTAAAGCTGGCCATCACCCATACCCGCCCGACTGATTTGGCCAACACAATGTGTGTGGGGAGCACCTGACTCTCCCTCATCAGATGATGTCCAGGGAGACAAGGATCGGGCAAAATTATTATTTTCACCCAATCCTTTTTTCCTCCGAGAAGATAAGCTGCCTCCAGAAGTCTCTGGCAGCCAGAGGTCGCGCTACATTTTTTTCTGGAAGAGTAAAAATACTCCTCTTACTATTTTTGAGGAGTATTTTTATCCGATGAGGAGTACGAAAGTTACAGTAATTCAAATAGTTAATACGAAGGCCTATACAACATTAAGTGGTTGTTATTTATGCAGGGAAACCATTACTAGTACTCTAGAACTAGCAAATTTAGAAAATTTTAAATTTAGTCGACATCATATACTAAACATAAGACCACTGCCACCTAAACAGTGCCACCAGTTCTTGCCTTTATAGATGTGAACAGTAGACTCCTTATTACAGTCATTCCTCCAACACCTAAAGCTGGGGACATTGTTACACACAGCGGAAATTGAGTTTAGGGGCTTTCTAGATACAAAGCACCGCGCACATGAGGGGTTCCCCCTTTGCAGCGGTCTCAGATTGGATGCTAATGCTATGTAGTCTTAAGGTGGCACAGAGAGCTCTGCAGGGTCAGGTTGGCACAGTATGAGGCTATGAAGGCTTAAGGTGGCACAGAGAGCTCTGCAGGGTCAGCATGGTAGGCTTAGGGTAGCACAAAGTGGTAATGTACTGTATGTAGTGCACATAGTGGAATGTAGTGTGATTATGTACTGTTATACTATTATAGTGTATATAGTGTGATAATGTACTGTACATACTGTCATAGTGTACATAGTGATACGGTATATAGTGTGATAGTGTCCTGGACTATAGTGCACATTTTAATTGTGTACGATATATATAGTGGGACAGTGATGCTTTTCCTTGGCCACTTCTGTCTGTGTGTGAACCCGGCCCTACCCCTCATGCAGTGTCCTGTTTCATGGTGCTTGCAGCATCCTCTCTTCTCCCCCTGTTATCTACAGGATTAGCATTGGCAATGAGAGTAGGGGTATCTAAGTCAGTCATGCTGTGACATCTGTGTAGCAGCCAGGAGGCTTGTGCTGGGCCCCGCGCCGGGTACACAGGCACATCACAGTCTGTTGCATCTATAAACTGCTCCTCCTCCTTTATTTTTCTGGTTACGGCCCAATAGAATGACCTGCCCTGAGGGTCTCCCTCCCATGTCCTTGCTGTCTTGCAGCTGGCGGTCAGACCCAAGTCTGAGGTTGGTGTTGCTTGCTGCTGGTCTCCTGTTGGCGTGTCCAACACTGAAACCCTCGCTCACTTCTTTAAGCAGGAGTCTGAAGCGCTCAGCCACTTTTCCTCACTGCTGAGCGCAGTAGTGAAGAAGGTCCCCTAGACCTTCTATTGAGGCCATCTTCAGTACCGCGCTCAGCAGGGAGGCGAGACAGCGCTCGGCTGAGTGCTTCAGACTCATCATTAGAGTGAAAAACAAGGCGCTCAGATATGGGACCCCCACTAAATTATTATTGGTACGCCTTAGACTTTTTCCAGGGAGTAAAATGGCCTGAACAGGCGTCTATGACGCTTGTACAGGCGTTATTGCGACCTCTGCTGGCAGCGAAGTTCTCCTCCTATGGAATACACAAAAACGTTCAGCTGAGCCAAACATATATAGTAGCCTGGTGGGGGAAGGGGTAACTGCTCTGTGCGAGTCAGCAGAGATCTGTCGGCAAAGATTCAGCTGACAACTATCAATGTGTATGAGCAGCTTTAATCAGGGCTCAGCAGGGAGGCTTCTGCTCCAGCCAGTTGTCTCACGGCAGGAGGAGGAGGAAAAATCAAGCTCCTGGGACAAAAAAAGATATCTTTATATACTTCTTATGGCATGTTCACATCTGCGATGGAGGCACCATTCGGGCCTTTGTCAAAAATAGCAGCGAGTAAAGTTCTGCATGCAGGAGGCTAAAAAAACAGTGTTCTCCCAAACGGACACTGACAGGATCCAATTATAACCAATTATAGTGATCCTAATGGTGAGAGGTAATCTATATATATTTTCACATGAGCATGTTCAGTCCAGGAAACACACTACATAGGATGGCTGGATGTCCCGGATAGAACTGGGCTCCCCTGACCAAACTCACAGCATCCTAATGATTTATGATGCCATGAATTCCTGCCTGACCACAGGTCTACTGTGCTGTACTCTCCAAATGCTGTGAGTATAGTAAGGAAGACCAGCCGTCAGGAAGAAGGTCACAGCATCATTATGATGCTGAAAGTTTGGGTTACAGGAGCCATTGCAGAAAATGTGTTTCAAGGTCTGAACATGCGCGTGAAGTTAGCCTTAGGCCTAAAAGGTGTTCTAAGATGGTGGACCTTGAGGCCTTAATTAGGACCTCAACTGCCATGACATCCCATTTGAACCCCGCCATCACATTTCAGGGTAGCCTGTGGCGTGACAGAGGGAGCCCTTTCCTCTGTCTAACCAATTAGATGTTGCAGCATCTAGGGTTGGTTCAAGCAGCTTGGATTGGGGCTTGGTCTCATCCTGGCCACTGCAGCACTGGGTCAGCTAGATATTACTATGCAGCAGCACGTCCACAAAATCTTCACCTTTATTGGATCATAGTAAAAGTCTGGTAAATCATGACCTAAGCGGTTTGGATAGACACATGCAGTCCTTTGTTGTGGCATATTACCGCTGACAACCACCTTCCCGCATGTGTGGTCATAAATACAGCACAGGGCCAGAAGCGGTTAAATAACACAATGAACTGCCTTTTACAAAAAGGAAGGCCCACTAGAACTTGCGTAAGATGCTACATGATTCTTATTACATGATACTTTGGAGGTGCACAAGGAGCACTTATGTTCTATGAACTTTTCCTGGGTTTTTAGGGCCTAGATTTCAAACCATCTAGCATATATTTCATAATATTAACGCTGCTAATCCAAGGTCACTAAATCCCATAGATCCATGAAACACAATACAACAGTAGGCAGCACAATAGGCCCAAACATCAGTATTAAAATCCCGGCAAACCCCTTTGAACATGTGTATGTCCACATACAGCAAATAGAACAATAATAATAAAAAAGTTATAGCAATTGTAACACAAAAAATAAAATATATATATATATATATATATATATATATATATATATATATATATATATATAAAAATCTTTAATTAAGATACTAGTTTATTATTGTTCATCGTACTGTAGTATAACATACGTATATATATTTCTGGATAGGTGTATGCATATAAAACATACCTTCCACATATACAGTATATACACCAGAAAAAAACAACTAAGTGTAGACTGAAATCGCAATATCTTCATAGCATTCTTTGGTGTATCAAGACGATTGTTTCAGAAGTAAACTGAATTTAAATGAATCCTCAACCTCCTGTGATATTGACTGCAGCTTTAGACTATCTGATAAGACTTGGAAAATTGCAGCTTGAGCTGATTAAGTGACAGTGACTGATATGTGAAGACTCATCTGTATGCTATTCCTGTTCCTCCAACTCCCCCGTGCTGTATTTAAAGCAGAGACTGCTGGCGCTCCACTCCTAAGACACATTTACTGCGGTGAATTTTCCGCTAATTCATTAAAACCCAGTGTAACTCAGGTACTGCTATGAAAAGGTGTTCTAGAAATTTTTGAATCTGTTTCACATACACCTATGAACTGGGAAGCATTCAGTTCATCGCAGGTTTCCCATCTCAAAACAAAGGGGGTCATTTATCAACCAATATACACCACTTTATAGCATATAGTAGGCACAGATTTTGTCGCAAATAATCTGTGACCCTTCCCGCCGCTCATGCCAGTGCTGAAAAAAGGGGGCATGGCATGGGCATGTAAGAGAGCGGGCCCGTCTCATTTATCATTTTGTACGCCCGTTTTTAGTGTAGAAAATGGTTGAAATCTACGCCAGCAAGAGAGCCGGCATAGGTTTAAGCTTGTTGTTCGCCGCCAGCGCCTCTACATAACTTAGGCACATCCACCGTCAGCGCAGGGGGATTAAGACTGGCGTATAAATCGCCAGTCTTAATAAATGACCCCAAAAGTTAAAAAAAATTTGCAAATGGGTCTAACAAAATGAAAGGTGTGTTCTGGATTTGAAGGGTTTTAGTGATCCTTGAGGTTTCGACTCCTAGTACCCCCCCAAGAAGATCTGTCAGCATAGTACTACTACTCGCCATAACAGCACAAAAAAGTGTGATTTGGCTAATAGGAACTATCTAATGATACCCATATTTATGAGCCTGCTGTAATCTATAGAATAATCAAACCATCGCTCTTGTCCAACTCCTTACATAACTATTTATCCATCTATAGTATGAAGGAACCTTACCATAGTAGACTATGTGTGGTATTGCAGATCAACCCTATTCACTGGTATCTCACATAACCCTTTTAAAAGGGTTGTCCAGAGGAGATACTCATCTCACCGATTCTCGTCTGCTATTTTTGCAATCATAACCACTTTCCCGCTGGACACTATTTCCTGGGTTTCTTCTCAACATACCAGAGATTCAACGAAATGGCCACTCAGCCAATTTCCTGTGTGTCAAGACGGGACCAGGGAGTAGAGACCAAAGGGAAAGGTGGTATATCGGTGAGATATTGCTTCTTTTATTTTTTTATTCACTCTGAGCATTTGAAAAAAATAATTCCCTGTTGGACAAGCCCTTTAAATGGCATCTGTCAGAAGATTTGTACCTATGAAACTGGCTGACCTGTTGCATGTGCAGTTGGCAGCTGAAGGCATCTGTGTTGGTCCTATGTCCATATGTGCCCACATTGCTGAGAAAAAGGATGTTTTAATATGTGCAAATGAGCATCTAGGAGCAAATGGGGGCATTGCCTTAACTCCTTCAGACTCAGCCCTCTCTACAACTGCCCTCTGCACTTTGACTGGCAGGGCCAGGTAGTGTAAACATAATCATGTTTGGCCCTGTCAAAGTGGAGAGAGAGCAGCGGTTGCAGAGAGAGCAGAGCCTCTAGGTGTAACGACAACATCCCCATAGCTCCTAGAGGCTCATTTGAATATATTTAAACATCCTTTTTCTCAAACATGCAGACACATATGAACATGGGACCAACAAAGATGCCTTCAGCTGCCAATGGCACATGCAACAGGTCAGCCAGTTTCATAGGTACAAATCTGCTGACAGATGCCCTTTAAATCCCTTTAGCATCTATTTTAAAAATGTCTTCTCTAAAAATATCAGATTGGATACTCTGGTCAACTTCTTCCTCTTTGCCATGCACTGGTATCCATAAATTGTCCCAAATGGGTCTAATCCCGCAGTTCAAAGACAACAAAACACAAAACAGTAGAGCCCAGAAAACAGCAGACATACATTAGTCCCATAACCTGGTTTGTTAAGACACATATGGATTAAAGATAACGTAAAACATGCAAGAAAAGTTACTAAAGCAAGACGCAAAAAAGGCAAAAAAAAGGTAATCTGAACTAAAGTTTGCTGTTAACATGAAATGGCAGGTTTAGTGGTGAAATCTGCTTCTTTATGAACCAATATATCACTTTATAGCATAAAAATACAAGGTGGCACTGAATACAATTACTCACTGAGCTTCTCCTCCAGGTGGTCTGAGTATACTTGTCCTGCTGTTTTGGCTTTACCACCTTGGGTTCCTGGCTTTCTTTTTGACATTTGCATGTTGTTTTCTTGAGGGATGAGAGAAAATCATTAAAAAAAAAAAAAAATTTATACAGAAGTTTGGAAAATAAAGCTATAGAAAACTGGAATCTGTCGTAAATATTGAGCACCTTGATGGATCCCAGTCATAATGTGAGTGTGTTAAAGAGGTTGTCCGGGTTCAGAGCTGAACCCGGACATACCCATATTTTCACCCAGGCTGCCCCACTAAGATGAGCATCTGAGCATTTCATGCTCCAATGCTCTCCCTTGTCCTGCACTGGATCGCGCAGTGCAAGGGCTTATTTGTTTACCTAGGCACACTGCTAGGCATGCCCCCTGCTGCCAGACCCCGCCCCCCCTCCATTTAACTTATTGGTGGCCAGTGCGGCCCCCCCTCCCTCCCCAGTATTAATTGTAACCAGTGCGGCCCCCCTCCCTATATATACATCGGTGGCCAGTGCGGATTCCCAGTATTAAATATGACCAGTGCGGCCTCCCCCTCCCTCCCTCCCCAGTATTAAATATGACCAGTGCGGCCTCCCTCTCCCTCTATATTCATTGGTGGCCCGGCCAGTGTGGATTCCAAAGTATTGTGACCAGTGCGGCCTCCCCTCTTCCCCCCCCCCCTAATTAAAATCACCCCCCCTCCCCCCCCCATCATTGGTGGCAGCGGAGAGTACCGATCGGAGTCCCAGTTTAAATCGCTGGGGCTCCGATCGGTTACCATGGCAGCCAAGACGCTATTGCAGTCTTGGCTGCCATGGTTACTTAGCAACAAATAGAAGCATTATACTTACCTGAAGAGCTGCGATGTCTGTGTCCGGCCGGGAGCTCCTCCTACTGGTAAGTGAAAGGTCTGTGCTATAGGCAATGCGCCGCACAGACCTTTCACTTACCAGTAGGAGGAGCTCCCGGCCGGACACAGACATCGCAGCTCTTCAGGTAAGTATAATGCTTGTATTTGTTGCTAAGTAACCATGGCAGCCAAGACTGCAATAGCGTCTTGGCTGCCATGGTAACCGATCGGAGCCCCACCGATTTAAACTGGGACTCCGATCTGTACTCTCCGCTGCCACCAATGATGGGGGGGGGGGGGGGGGGGAGGGTGATTTTAATTAGGGGGGGGGGGAAGAGAGGGGAGGCCGCACTGGTCACAATACTTGGAATCCGCACCACTGGCCGGGCCACCAATAAATATAGAGGGAGGGGGAGGCCGCACTGGTCATATTTAATACTGGGGAGGGAGGGAGGGGGAGGCCGTAATGGTCATATTTAATACTGGGAATCCGCACTGGCCACCGATGTATATATAGGGAGGGGGGCCGCACTGGTTACAATTAATACTGGGGAGGGAGGGGGGGCCCGCACTGGCCACCAATAAGTTAAATACAGGAGGGGGGGGGGGGGGGGTCTGCCCCCTGCTGCCTGGCAGCATCTGCCAGGCAGCAGGGGGCAGTCATGTACACAGTTCTCAGTATATTCTAACTTGAAGCATACCCATCACCATGGGAACGCTTCTGTGTTTAGAATATACTGTCGGATCTGAGTTTTCCGAAGTGAAAAATCTGATCTGAAATAAACAGTTATGCAAACGGATCCGTTCTGAACGGATGCAAGCGTTTGCATTATAGGAGCGGATCCGTCTGTGCAGACACCAGACGGATCCGCTCCTAACGCAAGTGTGAAAGTAGCCTAAGCGCTACCCTATCCATTTTACAGGCTAGGGCAACGCTAAAGCTCACCCATCAGTCCCGGTGACGTCACCGGGCTCACTGCCGGGCGGAAGCCTCCACCTGGCAGCCCTAAGGAGAGCCCGGTACGTCACCAGATGTCCTGAAAATGCCTTTGCCCTACACGACTCAAGGCAGGGCAAAAGGAGAGCATCCGATTCTCATCTTAGCTGGGCAGCCTGGGTGAAAATATGGGTGTGTCTGGGTTCACCTCTGAACCCGGACAACCCCTTCAATGAATATGAAGCAAGAGTTTATCATATATATATATTTTTTATAACATTATCCTTTTCCTGTTGGTGTTGTGGCCACAAGTGACAACAGGAAGAGCAGCACGATAGAGGTCACTTTTAAAATACAGTAGCTTAGCAAAAGATTACAAGATGTCAATTCTAAAATGACAACCAATACAGCTGTGCATTCTGTTGCCACCTTTTTACCACTCTGTATTCAGATTTACTAATATTTGGCCATTTTTTATTATTTTTATGTACCCCACAGTACCATTGTAAAAACACATCTAAGGCTACTTTCACACTCGCGTTTTGGGCGGATCCATCATGGGGGGGTGATGTTGGCAATTTGAAGTGGCTGATGGCGCTGGGGGACATGGATGGCAATGGCATGTTTTCAAACAGAGTGTGAGTAGCCACCAAAAACACAGCTGAAGTTCTGCTACAGTGGAAAAGCTCTAAGTTAGTCTCCTGAATATCTCTAGTGCACTTAGAAATGCTGCACTTTGAGAATGATGCAAGCTATAATTAGGCAAGCTAATACTTTGTTGCTATATATACACACAAAAGCTCCTCCCCCAACAACAAATTTAACACCTTATTGGCCCTATGCTCATTTGCAATCAGACAATAGCAAAAACCTGTCTAACAAATTAGTCTCCTGAATATCTCTAGTGCACTTTGAGAATGATGCAAACTATAATTAAGCAAGCTAATACTATGTTGCTAATACATGGCAATGGATGGCATGGAGGTACTGGGGGAGGGGGACATGGCAATTGATAGCATGGAGGGGCAAATGGCACTAGGGGAGTGGGGGACATGGCATGGAGGGGCTAATCTGATGGCACTGGGGGAGTGGGGGACATGGCAAATGGCAATGGATGGCATGGAGGCACCAGGGGATTGGGAGACATGGCAATGGATGGCATGGAGGGGCTGATGACACTGGGGGAGTGGGGGACATGACATGGAGGGGCTGATCTGATGGCACTGAGGGAGTGGGGGACATGGAATGGAGGGGCTGATCTGATGGCAGTGGAGGACATCACATGGCAATGGATGGCATGGAGGAACTGGGGGAGTGGGGGAAATGGCAATGGATGGCATGGGGGTCTGGCTCTGATTGCAGCAAGGGAGGGTCTGATGATGGCAGCCTGGGGGTCTGATCATGGTGGCATGGGGGTCTGATTGCGGGCTTGCGACATGGGGGGACTGATTTGGCGTGAGGGGGGGGGGGGGGTCTTATCTGTGGAAGAGATGTGAAAGTCTGATTTGGGGGGGTGTAGTTTGATCTGATGAAAAATATTTTGTCCCCCCCCGTAAGGTGTGACTCAACTTTTACTGTTGCACAAAGCAAGAGGGCAAGAGGTTAGACCTAAAGAAGTATTACTTTACTTCAACTGCAAAATGGAGAAAGAGAAAATAGCGAGGCCGAGGGGCGAACAGAAGAGACAGGACAGAGAAAACGGCACAGAGTGTCCAAAGTTTGGGATCATTTCAAGCTGAAAAAGAAAGAAAACTCTGCAGTGTGTCTATTGTAAAACCGAACTAGCCTACCATAATAGCACAACATCAATGAATCAACATCTCACCAAAAAAACACCCAGTTTTTGCATGTAGTTCACCGAGCGGACCGGACCCAAGGTAGGTAAAGCAAACATTTTATATGATCTTAGTGACACGCACAACACACAGGCTTTGTATTGTAATAATAATGTTTTATTTAACCTCTTTTTCAGTAAATCACAGCGATGTATGGACATCTATGTGTGTACAGCTGCATCACGTTCAACTAAAGCAGCTGAGCTTACAGACAGCATTCTGAACATGATTGTCACAGATATGTGCCCGCTATCCATGGTGGAGGATGAAGGTTTTCAGAGGACGATTTCCACTTTCAATCCAAGATACACTCTTCCTTCAAGAACCTACTTCATGAAAACCATGAAGAAAAAGTATGAAGAAATCAAAGGCAAGTTGAAGAACACTCTTCAGGAGACTGACATTTGGACAAGCGTTGCTACAGAAGTTTATCTAGGGGTGACGTGTCATTTTCTTGGGAAGGATTGGGAAATGGAGTCCTACAGCCTAACAACGATGCCCCTTGAAGAAAGGCACACAGCTGCAAATATTGCAGAGTGGCTTGAGGATGTTATTGCCATATTTTGCATTCCATATTTTGGCTTGAGGATCACTGTAATAATGTTAAGGGGAGGATATGTGGCCACCCCCATTACAGTGCCGTTGTGGTCCATCCCATATAAAACATCAATTTATATATATATATATATATATATATATATATATATATATATATATATATATATACATACATATACACACACCATTAACTCTATTCACCAAGATATAATAGAGTATCCACCTATAGCTTTATTTAGCCCGCGGTATCCATATCCCCTCCTACTGGTGCGTACATTATGTGTACCCTGTCCCCAGGGATCAATACCTTCCTGGATAGTATCCCTATCTTATCAATCTATACTAAACTGGCTTATGGTCCGCGCATATATACTGCGCTAATTGCCTTGTATTATCTAACTAGGGTCCATGCATCCATATGGGGTCCCTCTTTTTGAGGCATATCTGTGCTTTTTATACAAATTACCCGATTCTTGATGACCTTTGAACCTTGCATTATGGGTATCACACTGTGTCATCTTACATCTACCTATCACGTGATCGGAGGTAGAGGGCGTCATCATTAGGCGGCGCTCCGGCACGAGGACGCTATCCCAGTAACACCATGTGATCGGGCGCGGCCAGTGACGTCATCGGATGCCGGCCGATCTACATGGATTACCTATCCCAGGTTCGCTCCCACTAATGGGACACACCCCTTATAGGCGTGACGGCACAGGGGCGGTGCGCTGTGTCTAGCTTTCAGTAGGTAGGGGGACTGGCCATACCTACCAAGCATCACGGGCACGCCCATTTTGGGGCGTGATTTGGCCATATCTCCATGACTAACTACAGCATGGAAAAGGAGGGGCGGGACAAAGTCCGACCCCCTGCTTCATCTCTCTAAGGCGGGCTATTTAATCCAGGCAGGTTTTCCCTGCCTGGTGACCTCACACACAGGACCAGTGAGGCACCACTATCTGTGAGTTCCTTGGACAACTGGGGGCTGATTCCTCCCATTTACAAAAGGTTGGTTTCGGGCACTATTGGGCATCTAATATTGATCATTATTTATGTCTTAAACAGTGTTTATGCGGGCTATGACGGGAGTGACAGCGGATGTATGATCATCTTTACAGACAGCCTGGGCCATCCCTGGCCGCATTTGGACACGCAAGTAGCATCTTGTGACTTGTTGGCCATAACATCACACATGGCATTACACACTGTTGACTGTCTGTAGTATTCTGTCACTCTGACTACTGCTGTGATAATCACATACGCCTGGATATCTATGTGGACATATATCCACACAGGCAAATGATTGTTATTATCATAATCTGTTTCATGCGTATTCCATAGGCCCCTTGATGCGGTCCTGATGTTTTGATCACTCTAAGCTATTGGGTGATTGAACATAACGTGACCAGTGAATGATCTGGTTGAATGGTGTCATCATAAGGGAGGACCCTACCTAAGGTTTGGTTACCTCTCATTGATGCCAACAGCATTGTACTTTGATATATGTCCCCTGAGGAACCCGAAAATCAATCAGGGTGAAACGCGTTGGGACACTGGCACCTGATTGCACATTGATACATGTAGTGCTTCTGGTGCCGTACGTGTATATACATCTTAATTATGCACTGATACGTACAAATGTGAACGGCGACTCATGATGTATTGACGCCGCACATTGATCCTGGTGTGTGGAGTCCATACAGTGATATCGTCCATTTTGATGATGCGCGATCACAGATAGCCATACCATCTGGCTGCCTGTGCATCCTTTATGACATATTTTTTGTTGGCAACGTTCCACCAGCGCTACTGAGCATCCACGAGTGTGGTTGGCCTGTTGCCTCATATATTGAATATATATTGATTATCTATACTTGTTTTTTTGTTTTGTGTGCCTAGATTAGACCGGACAGTAGGGATCCATCAGGATTACAGGGTCTATTTAGGTTCTACAAGGAGGTTCCAGAACACGGGATCGTCCTTATCAGGGCGGCTATTCCGTTCTTAGGCAGGGCTATTTAGCCCAGGGCCAGGAATAGGGACAGATTAGACTCCATCTCAGTCCATCCCGTCCATCCCTGCCCCGTGTTCTTTGGACGATTACAAGTATCATCTTTCATGTCATTAAGGATATATCTTCTTACTGTTCTATTCTATTTATGTTTGTGGGAGTTTTTGTTATTTTATGTCTAAATTAGATTAAAGGCTACGTTTTAAACAGGTCGTTCCCTGTGATTACATATTTTGCATTCCAGCAGAGAAAGTCAAAGCTGTTGTCCATGACAATGGTGCTAATGTTGTAGCAGCAGTAAAGATTTTTACAGGAAAACATGGATAGGCATCGGTGTGATGTGCAGGCCACACCCTGAATTTGGCTTTGCAAAGCGCTCTGAAGAACCACCAAGCTATCTCCAAATGTGTGGCTTGTGTAAGATGCCTTGTTGAGCATTTTAAGAAGAGTGGGTTGGCATGCACCAAGCTAAAGGAGAAGCAACAGCAGATGGGCACACCACAACACATGCTGGTGCATGATGTAAGTACGTGCTGGAATAGCACTTCTCACATGTTATCAAGAATGCTGGAACAAAGATGGCCGGTGACTGCTGCTCTATCAGACCCAGAAGTGACTCAAAGAGGAAAACACCACTACCTTGATCTGAAGCCTGAACAGTGAAGCCTGATTGAGGAGCTTACCCAGGCCCTTGAGCCATTTGAAGAAGCTACAGTGTTTCTGAGTTGCCAGAAGTATGTGTCACGGTCCCTCCAGTGACAGAGGTTAGAAGATCCGAGAGACTGGCTGCACGATAGGTCATCTGACAGCCTATCTGTTTTCACTTGCTGCAGTGTTGTTGTTGGTAATGACCACACCTCTTGTCTCGGTGTAGCTTGTGGTCATTACTGCTCATCTATTTAGTCTGGACTCACACTTCATACCATACGGTGATATTCTCTGCCTGGAGTAGTCTCAGACCTGGTCACTAATCCTAGGGCTTTTCAGGGTAATTAGGGCCTAGGTTTACGGTGTATGAATATTCCCACCTTCAGGGTCTATTCATACTGACAGGAGTCAGGGCTAGGTTTAGGGTTTCCTTAGGTGGTCACCATTTCCCTTTCCCTAGCCTTGAGGCCTAGTTCCTGGTCATTTTCCTTCTGTTGTCATTCTGGTGTTCCTCCCCTCCCCCTACACTGTGACAGTATGTTAACCCTCTCTGCACTTCCACAGCTAGTGCAGAACCTAAAGAAGTCCATACAGGGTTTAGCTTTTGAGATTGCACCATTAAGGTCATACCAGGCTCATGTGGTAAAACGTATCACAACAAGATGGCAAGAACTGTCTACTTTTCAACCTGACTCTTCAAACACTGCCCTAACTGCCACTGCTGTGGATCCCAGATTTAAGAAACTTAAGTTCTTGACTGCTGATAAATCATTCAAGGTCCAAAGCACAGTACAGACCGTGGCACTTGTTGCCAAAAAGAAAACGACATACACACGGCCCAGTGAATATGATGGAGCTTCTTCTAGAAGAGATAGCCCTGCAAGATAGCCCTGCTGCAGCAAAGCATGCCAAGGATCATGCCACAGCCACATCATTCCTGCATCACATACTGGGATCATCAGAGTCCAGCTCCAGTGAGGAAGAGGATAAGGAGCAGCAGTTAAGTAAATCTGTGCAGAAGAAGGTCTTGATGTACTTTGGAGAACACCCCGTATCCAAGAAAGAAAATCCGCTGTCATGGTGGAAAACAAATGAAACACGCTATCCAGTACTGGCAAAGCTGGCAAATTCCTTTCTGTGTATTCCAGCAACATCCACGCCATCAGAACGTCTCTTTCTGCAGTAGGAAACATTGCATCAAAGTGCAGGGCCAGCCTCCGTTCTGAGCATGTGGATATGCTCACTTTTCTTCACCGCCAAATGATCCTTTAGGCCACGAATCAGCAACCTTTGGCACTCCAGCTGCTGTGAAACTACCACTCCCTGCATGCAAACATGCTCCCTTCTTCTAACTCCTATAGAAGTGATTGAAGCATTCTGGGAGTTGTAGTTCCTGGACAGCTGGAGTGCCGGAGGTTGCTGAAAACTGCTTTAGGGTAAGCTGGTTCATGCAAGCTTACATGCACTTTAACATATGTATCTTATTCAGGAGATAGCTTTATCCAAACTGGTGTAAAGGTCAACTGGTTTAGCAACCAATCAGATTCCACCTTTCATTTTTCAGAGCTCCCTTGGAAAATGAAAGGTGGAACCTGATTGGTTGCTATTGGGAAACTAAGCCAGTTTTCCTTTACACTACTTTTGATAAATCTCCCCCATAGTACAGATGTGTTCTGTAAGACAGTCAGTACTAAAGTTGCCTGAAAGTATTCAGAGTTGAACAACAAAGGATAAGGCAATGTTTATGTCTTACTACTTGTATTTTTTTTTTGGTAATTTAGCACTTTTTATTAGAATTTTGCTTTTAAAAGTAATTTGATAATTTAGGTTTGTTTAACAGCTTAGGCCAAGTTCACATTGCAGTGCGAACACTGGGACTCTGATCATCTGGCAACTGGCCGGAGTCCGACCAAAAAATTCTATGTCACTGTGCAGCATTTTTTGTTCGGGGTAAAGCATCCGGATCCCCATAACAGTCAATGGGCATCCAGCTATGACAGATGCAGCCAGTGAACTCCGGCAGTGTGTTCCTCCACCGGAACAGAATGCTGGAGTATACCGTATTTGGTATAGCCGGATACTACCAGCTATATGCCAACATTGACTATAATGTGGTCCAAGGCCATCTGACCATGTTTCGGCATACATGCTGGGTATCGTCCAAACAAAAAACGCTAATTAAAGCATTTTTTTTTTGGGCCGGACCTCATTACAGTCAATCGCTGCAGCAGCCGGCAGATAATCCAGCTATGCCCGATATGGTGCATTCTGGCTGGCTGTTATTCTGACAGAATGTATATTGCAGCTGTGAAAGAAGCCTTGTGTGTGCAATTATGTGCTATACCACTGTAAGAAATAAAAATATTGTTTTCATAAAGCAATACGTTATTTTAAGAGCGTTTTTCTTATTAGAGTACTCGATTAATCGTTGGAATAATCAACAGATTACTTGATTACTAAAATAATCGATAGCTGCAGCCCTAGTATTTGTCACGGTCCCTCAGGTGACTGATGTCAGGAGATCAAGGAGACTGGCTGAGTGTGGAGGAATCTAACAGCCTCCTTGATTTCTCTTGATTCAGTGTTGATAGGGTTAATGACCACTTCCCTTGTCTCAGCTGTTTCTCAGTGGTCATCACTTCTACCCTCTATAGTCTGACCCCACCCTTCTGACTTTGCGGTAGATTGCTTCATTTGGTTTTGGAAAGAGCTGGAGTGTGGTTCTCACTGAGTTCCTGCTCATCCTTCTACAACAGAAGCTAAGTGTCTCGCTTGTTTGCATTTGGTCTTTTCCCCTTTGTTGTGGTTACTAGGCCTCAGGGAGATGCTTGTTCATTCATCTTGGAAGGAACAGGTTGTCTCAGCCCTGCCAATATCTTTAGGGATCCTCAGGGTCTCCAGGACTTCTATTTTCCTGTGTATGGGCATTTCTACCTTCAAGGGGTGCCCATACGGTTAGGAGTCAGGGCCAGGAGTAGGGTTCTTTAGGTGGTGACCCTTTCCCTTCCCTAGCGTTGAGGCCTAGTGGCTTTTCCCTTTCCTCATTGTTGTCAGTGTGGTGTTTACTCCTTTACCTCATCAGTGATAGTATTAAGCATAAGATATATTCACTGTTCACTGTGGAAGGCTAAGGAATTGAGCTGGACATACGCTATGATTTTTGTGGAACTGACTAGGCAAGAAGAATCATACTGTTGGATTTCAACATGCCAGATCCATTTGTTCTGAGGGAAAATGAGCTACAATCAAAAAGTGTCAGACAGTGTTCTTCTCTCTTTTCCCCATTCACATATGCATGCTTGGTTGAGCTGGTGGGTGCATGCAAGGAGGATGTTGTGAGAGAGCTATCAGAAGAACGAACTGAGGTAGTACCGTCAAAATCCTGCAGCTCCACAAGTTCAGTGCCCTGTACCCTAATACAAGTGCTCTTTGATCAGATGATAGTAATTAGCATTGAAAAGTCTGAATTAAAGGGATTGGCCAGTTTCTGTTTATTGTTGACCAATGTATATGTAAAATGGGTATATGGCACTTACTATTATAGCCTTGTTTGATAATTCTTTTGTTCTGTCCACACAGAGGTCTTGTCCATAGAATGGCCGCTGATGGAGGGTCATGTGACCAGGCAAATCCCATCCATGTGATGTCCCCTCCTTTTAAATACACTGCATCTGCACTGTTGGGAGTTTAGTGCAGGTACTGTGTAAATGGAGGAGGCTGAGTAATGTCTGGTCACAAGACACTCCATCATTGGCAGCCATATTATAGACAGGGTCTCTATGTGGACAGAACAGAAGATTTGCCTAAAAGGGGGCATGGCTTATAAAATATATAAAACAGCACTTACATTGCCTGTCCAAAAAAAAAAGTAGCCACCACAAAAAAAAAAAAAGTCACACACTAATATTTCGTTGGACCGCCTTTAGCTTTGATTACGGCACGCATTCGCTGTGGCATTGTTTCGATAAGCTTCTGAAATGTCACAAGATTTATTTCCATCCAGTGTTGCATACATTTTTCCCCAAGATCTTGCATTGATGATGGAAGAGTCTGACTGCTGTGCAAAGCCTTCTCCAGCACATCCCAAAGATTCTCAATGGGGTTAAGGTCTGGACACTTTGGTGGCCAATCCATGTGTGAAAAGGATGTCTCATGCTCCCTGAACCACTCTTTCACAATTTGAGCCCGATGAATCCTGGCATTGTTATCTTGGAATATGCCCGTGCCATCAGGGAAGAAAAAATCCATTGATGGAATAACCTGGTCATTCATTATGTTCAGGTAGTCAGATGACCTCATTCTTGGGGCACATGCCCTGACCAACTGCAGCAACCCCAGATCATAGCACAGCCCCCACAGGATTGTACAGTAGGCACTAGGCATGATGGGTGCATCACTTCATCTGTCTCTCTTCTTAGGCTACTTTCACACCTGCGTTTAGGTGCGGATCCGTCTGGTATCTGCACAGACGGATCCGCACCTATAATGCAAACGCTTAGATCCGTTCAGAACGGATCCGTTTGCATTACCATGATAATGCAAACGGATCCGTTTTGACTTTACATTGAAAGTTAATGGGGGACAGATCCGTTTGAAAATTGAGCAATATTGTGTCAACTTCAAACGGATTCGTCCCCATTGTCTTACATTGTAAGTCTGGACGGATCCGTTTGCCTCCGCACGGCCAGGCGGACACCCGAACGCTGCAAGCTGCGTTCAGGTGTCCGCCTGCTGAGCGGAGCGGAGGACAAACGGTGCCAGACTGATGCATTCTGAGCGGATCCGCATCCACTCAGAATGCATTAGGACTGGACGGATCCGTTCGGGGCGGCTTGTGAGAGCCTTCAAACGGAACTCAAGAGCGGAACCCCGAACGCTAGTGTGAAAGTAGCCTTACCCTAATGCGTCCATCACTCTGGAACAGGGTAAATCTGGACTCATCAGACCACATGACCTTCTTTCATTGCTCCAGAGTCCAATCTTTATGCTCCCTAGCAAATTGAAGCCTTTTTTTCTGGTTTGCCTCACTGATTAGGAGTTTTCTTACGGCTACACAGCTGTTCAGTCCCAATCCCTTGAGTTCCCTTCACTTTGTGTGTGTGGAAATGCTCTTACTTTCACTATTAAACATAGTCCTGAGTTCTACTGTTGTTTTTCTTCGATTTGATTTCAAACGTTTAAGTGATCGCCGATCATTCAGGATTTTTTTCCCGCCACATTTCTTCCTCGAATACGATGATTTCCCACTATCCTTCCAGTTTTTAATAATGTGTGGGACAGTTCTTAACCCAATTTTAGTAGTTTCTGCAATCTCCTTAGATGTTTTCTCTGCTTGATGCATGCCAATGATTTGACCCTTCTCAAACAGACTAACATCTTTTCCACGACCACGAGATGTGTCTTTCGACATGGTTGTTTAAGAAATTTGAAGCAACTCATTGCACCAGTTGGGGTTAAATAACTTGTTGCCAGCTGAAAGATAATCGCCCATGCAGTAATTATCCAATAGGAGGCTCAGACCTATTTGCTTAGTTAAATCCAGGTGGCAACTTTTTTTTTGGACAGGCAGTGTAATTTCAAGGCTCTACTAGTAAGCGCCATATAATCATCTTACCTACACATTGGTTACAAGTAGCCAGAAAGTGTCCGACTCCTTAAAAGAATAAAGTAGATAGGGATACAAAAAACAAACCCCTAGCTTAATATAATGAGCCCTACAAGAATGCTGAAGAGAATGTGAGCTGGCTGAGAACACGTAAGAGTAAAAAACACTGATATCCATAAGTTTGTAAAGCAAGGCAGATGGAAGCAAGGAGTCGACAGAAGACTTTCACAAAGGAAATACTTAAGTGTATCAGTCAGCAAAACAGTTTTGTTCTGCATGACAAGCAATCTGGATCTGTCGAGCTTTATGGATGAGACCCAGCCGAAAAAAAGAAAGGTCTTCTGACAAAACGACCCATAAAATAAATAGTAGCACTCCGTGTCAGATCCAGTTGGGGAATTAGATGTGGGGACTTTCTTGATAAATTAAAACATCACTCTGCAAAATATTCTAGGTGCTGGAGCGCATCGTTAAACTGCTCTATATTTTCTCAAGTCCTGAAGTCATTTAGCAAGGAAAAGTGAAGCTAAAATATAGTAAAGTAGTAGTTTATCAATGTGGCTGTCACTAACATATTGTCTGCCCTTAGCCTGCTGACATATTAAGTGGATCTGTCCCTGAAATCTACTTGTTACACAAAACGAATAATGTCATCAAGATTTAATTCAATAAATATATTCTCTCCGCTAAATTGGCACAGTATGCAGAGATGTAAAAAAGGGGTAGGGGCTTAAAGGGGTTGTGCCACTTCAGCAAGTGACATTTATCATGCAGAGAAAGTTACTACAAGGCACTTACTAATATACTGTGATTGTCCATATTGCCTCCTTTGCTGGCTGGATTCATTTTTCCATCACATTATTCACTGCTTGTTTCAATGGTTACGACCACCCTGCAATCCATCAGTGGTGGTGGTGCTTGCACACTATAGGAAAAAGCGCAAGTCTCTCTGGTGGCCCGTGCCATAGAAGAAGTGCACATAGGCTGGTGCTTTTTCCTATAGTGTGCAAGCACGGCCACTGCTGATGGACTGCAGGGTGGTCGTAACCATGGAAATGAGCAGTGTATAATGTGATGGAGCCAGCAAAAGAAGCAATATGGGCAATCACAGTACATTAGTAAGTGCCTTGTATTAACTTTCTCTTCATGATAAATGCCATGTGGTGAAGTGGCACAACCCCTTTAAAGGGGTTGTCTCATGAAGAAAACTGTACAAATACTGTGCGGTCCCCTGCTTGGCATACTACATGGACGGCCATTCATGTGAATGGCTGCCATGTAATACTACAGTGGCCCCTGCAGGGGAAACTACTATCCTATAGGTTGGCTGGGAGCCAGAAGTGTGTTATCATCCAACTGCTGCTGCAGCAGCTCTTGTCTTGATAGGTGCTGTCTCCGAAGATCTCTTTACTGCCACATGTACATGGCCATAATATTGCTGTATCAAAGCCCACTTCACTGTGCACAGGGCTACTTTACTGTACCTGCATTTGAATCTAAATGTATACAAAGGAAAAAAAATATGTTGCATATGTATGCCCTAATCTCATCTAGGATCATTGCTACAGCACCAACAAGAGCATGATACAGATGCCCACAGACCATTTGTACTTCAAATACTGTCATACGGACTATTGCATAAAGCTCTGTGTGCTTGAGGCCTTAAAAGATTTGTCTCGTTTACTCGTTTTTTTAAATCCCACCCTTACTCCACCAGACCTGTGAAAGGACCTGCACTTACCTGTTCCCCACTGCTCTGTTCTGGCCCCGTGGATTCTAGACTGTCCTCACTGGATTGTGGTCCTCATGGATAAAGTTACGTGAGTCACTGCAGCCAACGACTGGCTTCAGAAGTAATTGTCCCCAAGAGGCACATCCAAAAGTGATGAGCCACTTGGAGACTGGTCCCTCCTGTGGCAGCGGCGCACATGAACCCACCTGTGCCAAGAGGTACATATACGCAGGGACCAAAGTGCAGTTAAGACAGCTCAAGAATCACAAAGTTGGAACTGAGAGGAAGGGAAAAGCAGGGTGAGGATGGATTAAAAAAGTAAATCCTGGACAACCGCTTTAACCTAACCAAGGTTAGAAAAATGGACTACGGTTTGCTCACCAGTTGTTGTTGTTGTAATTGCTTAATTGTTTCATCCTTCTTCTTCGACTCTTCTTTAAGCTGCTGAATCTCTCTGAGAAGATCTTCAGTCTTTGGGGGGTGGGGGGGGGGAGAAAAAAAAAACACCAAATTAGAAGCTAATCGTCATTTTAACATGGGGTATGGGAATTAGGAATCTTTTCTGATTGCAAGATAAAAGCTAGTCACTGATATCAGCAGAATCAGCCAATGATCTTATGGGGCTTCCCAACTGTCCCCTGAAATGTTTAATTGTCCGATATTTAAACTGCATTTACAAGGCCCAGGAAATCGGGCATGTTATCGGGAAAGACCGTTCCAATCAGGCCATGTAAATGTGCCGCCGATCAGCCAATGAACAAGCGAAATGCTCATTCATGGGGTGATCCTGTCGCTCTTGCAGGGACCACCGATCATGGCGTTTAGGCAGCAGATCATGATGTCTAATCAGCAAACTGCTGCTGAGAAACCATGATTCTGTAGAAGGACGAGGGATTGCAATAGTTATCGCTCGTCCTCATTATGTGAAGGAGATTGCAGAATGTAACAAGCAGCCGACTGTCGGGAAGGAACGCCTCCTTCCCGACAATCAGCCGCTCAGTGAAAATACAGCTGAAGGTACTGTAAGAGACAAGACAATGTCAAAAGGGTCTGACAGAGGCTTATGCTCCTCTCCCGCAGGAGATCGCTAGACCAACACATCCAGGGCTTGGGCCCTCAAACTCTGTATTTGTAGACTATTCAACTGTACCGCCATCCTCAGGATAGCAAAACAGTTGCATTACTGCGGCAGGACCAGTGAGCCAGTACGGAAGATAGTAGAAAAGCACAGCCGGTTAACAATGTGGAGACTAAGGGGGGGGGGGGGGGGGGGGGGGGCGCATTATAACTACTAAAAGTATTACTGCAGTATTATAACTACTGTGGGCACTATAGGAGGCTTTACAAAGGGCTATTATAACTACTGAGGGCTCTACTGGGGGCACTTAAGGGGAGTAATTACTGGGGTACTGTGGGACATTACTACTACTGGGGGTTCTGTGGGGGCACTATTATTATTGGGCACACTATAGGGGGTACTATTACTAATAGGGGCACTCTTGAAGAGCATTATCACTGTAGGGGGCATTATTACTAATGAGAATACCGTGGGAGAGACTTATTACTATTGGTGGGACTTCTGGGAGCCCTTCGGAGGCTGTTATGTCTACAGTATAGTATTTTGGGGCAACAGCATAATATCACTGTTGGGGCACCGGGTGGAGGAGGATGATAGAAAAGGGAGGAATCTAAAATGTCTGTGTGGCAAATTGGGCAGAGACGAGCGTGGCTGATAGATGTTGCCATGTGTAATCTAGGCTGAATTGAGAAGATGAGCAAGGAGAAGAGAACATCTATATCAGAGGAGAGATCATTGGATGAAAGAGGTATGTGGTGCTGTATTCTCCTGTCCAAATATGCCTTTAGCAATGGGGCTTGAGCAATAAATCCTTTGAGACCCTAGCAACACCTCTGCTTTCCCCACTGAATAAACATACGCGATCAGCAGAGGAAGATACATCTCTACATTCAAACATTGACAAAATCTAAACAGAATCATGAACACTGGAAGTTAGGTCACTGGGACACCAATGTTCACAGGAACAAGGGACTGACAGAGATTGGCCAAGCACTGTACTCTCCAGTTCCACAGATAGAGAGTGGATCGGTGCACACCACCACTAACACAGGGGACTCAGAGATCCCATTCTCGTGATCAGTGAGCCTTAGCAGTTGGACCTCCAGGATCATATATTTCTCATATATCCTGCAGATAGATAAATGTTATTGGGGAAACCCCTTTGATACATGAATGGGTTGGTTTCACAGCAGAAGGAGCAAATTTTATTTCACTTTACTCCACAATGTCTAATAAAGTAGGGACCTGAGTTGCCTTCATGAGACAACTCAGAGTTTTTCCACCAAAAAACAGTCATGTGCAGTAAAGCCATTTTTAGCTTTTAAAGGTGACCCAGAATAGCTGATAAACTGTAGCTCAGTTCGCCATCATACAGAGGTTTACTGCTACTATAAGTGGAATTGGTCCATAAAATCCCAGTCTCCCCTCACTCAGTAGTTCAAAGTGAGGTAACTAGACCATCCCTAGTTACTGTACTTTGACTTACTGCTGACAAATAGTATGACTACATAAAACCATGACGATTTAAGTAGAAACATGTATCCTATACCTCTATATGGTCTTGCTTGGTTGTATCACAGTTTCAGCTTTATTTTAAATCCTTAAAAGGTTTTTCCAAGATTGTATTACTGATGTCCTATCCTCTGATGGCCAATCAAAATCTGATGGGTGGAGGTCTAAAACCCGGGCCCCGCGCCGATCAGCTGTTTGAGATGGCACAGAAGCTCCTGTGAGTGCCGCTGCCTTTTCGCAGCTTACCAAGCACAGTGCCCGCCGTTTATTGTATGGGAGCTGTGCTTTGTATCATGCTCAGCCTCATTCACTTCAATGGGGATGAACTGCACCTAGGCCACGTGAAGTCACTGGCCTAGGGAAATCTGTGAGAAGGCCACAGCGCTCACAGAAGCGCAGGTGCCTTCTCAAACTGCTGATCCGCGGGGGTCCCGGGTGTCGCACCCCCACTGATCAGATACTGATGACCACATCCAGAGGATAGGTTATCAGTATAAAATTCCCAGACAACCCCTTTAAGCGTAAAATGGTGACTTTCAGCTTTCAAAGGCAGACCCTCCTACCATAAATTTATTTTTCAGGAAAATCTGATTAACACTGCAGGCTGAAAATGGGAATGTCATGCAGGGGTGCTGCTGAATGTACTTTCCCCACAATTTTTTTTCGTCACATTGTTAAATTTGAGTGATTCGCACAGCTAAAATCACTGCAAAAAATGCACCAAAATGATACGCAACTGACAATACTAGCCAATTCCTCAAGCAGATATTAAAAGCTGAGAACTTTGCCAATATCTTCCAGTCAGGAACATATCGGAGCCCAGATCATCGGCTTGAGGAATTAGCTAGTATTGTCAGTTGCGGATCATTTTGGTGCATTTTTTGCAGTGATTTTTGTATTTATATATTTTCTGCACATTGTATTTTGTGTAAGATGTCCTTGTGGTGCATGCGGTCCGCCCCGGCATCCTCCATTGTACGCATTTTTTGTTGGGAATCGCCGTTCTGCGGACCGCATACGGAGGAATTGCTCCCCCGGTTATAGACACGCTACAGTGTCTGGGTTTGGAGCATTTCCACCCATTTTGGCCATTTAGTTTTTTTTTGTGATTCACACAGCTAAACAGAGATTTGGCAATTAACATTTTTAATGACTTACCAGTCTCTCCACTGCGCCACATTCTTGCAACAACAAAAAAAATTTGCCAAGAACCGTTTTTTTTTTTTTTAATCATCTTGACCGTTCCGGCGTGTTTAGGGTCAGACCTCTACTACTCCATATACTGAACTAAAAAATCACCACGGCTTTCTAGTCTTTTAGCTGCTTTTAAACTAAAGATTCTTCTCGGAGAAATTACTGCCAAGGAAGACTACTGTAATGGACATTAAGGGCATGAATAATAGTATGATAAGCTCTCAGGCTATTAAATGCTACATACTTATCTTTTCCAAATGAAATGGATGCATCTATTGCAAGAAAACAGCAATGGATTACTTGAACAACGACACAGAGCAAGACATTATTCCCAGCAGTAATAAGAAGAGTATAAATGTAAGCCTAATTTGCAGCCAATTTATGGGAATCCAACAGCATGGGGTGATGTGTATTATTATCTATTAGTGATTAAGTATAAAAGCTCTGGTCATAAGGCATGTAATGTCTGACCTAACAGAACAAGATGTACCAAATTATCTATGTAATGACTGCACGGTCCAACGATTAGAACTGATAAGTTCATTACTTCTAATTCACATGAAAGAGATGCTAACTGTACCACCTAGAACTTCTAGGTTGCACTGTAGTATAGAATGATAAAAATAATTCTCTTTTGCAAGCTACACAAAATGTGCAATAAGAACATAATTCCACTTCCACGGTCAGGATTTTAATTTCTGCACATACTGCAAGTACCAGTTATGGCTGCTTAATGCTGCCCAGTAATAACGTACGGTATATTAAAGAACTGTTGGAGAAATGAAGTTTGACGTGAACCAGTCTTGTTGGGCACTGTGTCAAAACCTTAGCAAAACTTCTGATATGTCATAGTGACAAAGGTTTTGGTTGGTGGGTGTCGGAGACTCCATAATCCCTAAAACTAGGGGAAAGAAGTTCTCACACATTAGCGCTGTCTCTCTCTTTGTCAAAATGGGTTCACAGGTTTTGTATTGAGTCAGTCTCCAGTCCGTTTCTTGTAGCAAAGATAGACAACTGTTGCTGTTCACTCCTCAATTTAGCGACCAGTGGGGGTCTCAAAACTTGGGTCCCCACCAATCAAAACCTTTAATATGTCACTATGACATACCAAAAGTTTTTAAAGTCACAGAAAGAAGAAGCCAAGAGGTGAAACCCTGGGTCTGGCTGGAGACCTGGTGTGCCGCATGCTGCTTTTATGAATTTTAAGAGAAGAGCTTTTAACTCAAAGAACATGCGAGTATAATAAAGCACTTTATTAATCACTCTACAGCCGACTGAGCGGTCCTAGTTTTCTCTCTATGCTAAGGATATCCATCTTGAACTGGTGCAGGAAAGCACTGGTGGCATTATGCTACTGTAAGGTGAGGAACTGCAAGGGTCAAGATTTTTAGTGCTGGATCGGAATGTGGAAGTGGACTTTGCCTATGGTTTGTTGCAAAGTGAGAAGGTTTTCTGAACTGGAGATTGTGAAATATTAAACTGTATTAAGCTGTAAAATAATTTTATTTTGGGTTTTATGAGAAGTTTTTCTGAAACAATGACTTAAAGACCCAGTGGGTGATGATATCAGTGACTGACAGCCTTTCCTGTACGACTGGTCATACAGGCAGTTGTCAGGCACGGAGTAGAACCATCCACTGGACTCCTACGCACTGAACCTTTTCCCGTAAATATATACATCAACCTTCTCAGTTCCTGGTTGGTTATGGCCAACTTCAACCTTTAGGGAATGGCTTTCAACATATTTTGCCTTATTTCTTTTGTAGACCCTGTACATTTTGTTGGCATCTCTTGTCAAATACGATTGCGTCATTTCTAGGCTTTCTATTTTGAAGCAAATAGTTTGGTAGCTTCAATCAATATGTCTTTTTTACATTAAAAGGCTTGGGTGCAAGGATATCTACTTTGAACTGATGTATTCTTTCATACGAAGTTGGGTCTCATTATGCGTAAATATAGCAGTTCAACCTTTCTACACGCACCAGTCACCCCATGTCAAGCATGTCTTTAATGAAATACATTTGGCCTTATGCTGTGTATGTAATATGTTTCTATCCCCTGTGCTATAGATTGCAGACGCACTGAAAGCTGAGTTAAAATCCAATTAATCTTCAAAGACACCTTTATCAGGTTAGTTTGCTTCTATATTAGATTGCTGTACTTCAACCAAAACAACTAGCTCCTGACCTTTAGTTCTCACATACTGAATAAACAAGACATCATTTGTCTTGCACATTGTAGGGTAACTCATTTATGTGTCGTCTTGGATCTCTGTACTGCTGAAGCCAGTGATTGGCTGCAGTGGTCACGTTTTTGACATGACATCAACCATGCAGCTAAGCAAACAAAACATCGGATCAGTAGTGCTGGAACAGTGGGGTTTTTTACCACGTGAGTCTTGTGTCTTTTATTATTTTATGCCGTTTCCCTCCATGGGCAAACTTCGACTGATCCTGGAAAACTCCTATAACACACCCATTGTCATATACAAAAATTTTTTTTTAGAAATGTATGCGAGTATGCAGAAGCCATCTATTGGTCGAATTACTGGCAAAAGTGTGCAAGTAAAGTCATCAGGACAGCTGTATTATTTGAACTACAAGACAAAGGGTACTGAAGATCTACAGTAGAGTGGTTAATATTAGATTTCAAGAGTTCAGGGTGGTGCATGAGTTAAAGGGGTTCTCCGGTAATTAAGAAAATGAAAATACTTAAATATTACTTTATTATAAATATATTCTCAAATACCTTTCATTATTTATAATGGCTTGTTTTGTCTGGGGAGCGATCATCAGGGGAAACAAAATTTCCGCTGTCCCATTAGTTCACATAAAACCTGTCCTGATTACACATGAGGACAAGGTACTACTAATTGTCAGGGATTATGATCCTGAATACAGATGATAAGATCGTCAGCTGAATCTCTGGAGAATTTAGTTCATGAGGAGACATGAAGTACAGAAAGGACGGACAGGACAGGCTGTGGTAATGTGTTGCTGTGGTAAGGGAGAATGTAAACAAGTGTTGCTGTTCATTAGCCACACCTCACTCTCTTTGGAGGTCTCATCTCCATTCCCACAGATATTCACCTGTATTCAGGATCATGATTCCTGACAAGCAGAGCAGAGAGGAGGATGAGACAGCACTATGGTGAAGTAACTTGTCCTACTATGTGATTAGGACAGGTTTTGTGTGTACTGATAGGACGGCGGCTATTTTATTTCTCCTAATGATTGCTCCCTAGACAAAACAAGGCATTCTAAGTAATGAAAGGTATTTCTGAATATTTTTATTATAAAATAATATTTAAGTATTTCCATTTTTTTAATTCCTGGAGAACCCCTTTACGGACTACGGAGATGCCTTTGGAGGCAGTATTTTTTATTATTGCATTCTACTTATTTTTTATTTTTAAAAAAAATTGTCACCTAATCTTTCACTTTTGTTGCATCTGTAGACAGCTTGAATGAGTATTTAGAGCAGAAAGCAGCAGAGCTACTGTATGTTAAGACTTTAGCTATAATGAGCGTTTAGGAAAGTACACAGATTACACAGACATTGGGCAGCTCTCTGATGGAGAGATGTAAAGCAGAAAGCGGACATCATTATATATCACTGGCTAACCCCTTTAATGTATTCTTATAGAAGGGTCAGTATCCGCTTCACTTATGGTAGAAGCTAATGGAAGGGTACTGCTTGCTTCCATGGTGGGCTAGGGTAATGGAAAGGTTAATGCCTGTTGGTATATGTTGAAGATGGCGGAGGGTGAATACCTGGTACTCATTGGTTAAAGGAAACCTGTCACCTGGATTTTGGGTATTGAGCTGAGGACATGGGTTGCTAGATGGCCGCTAGCACATCCACAATACCCAGTCCCCATAGCTCTGTGTGCTTTTATTGTGTAAAAAAAACAATTTTATACATCTCACGTACATGACTCATCTCAGGTTAATTTGCATATGTATAAAATTGTTTTTTTTACACAATAAAAGCACAGAGAGCTATGGGGACTGGGTATTGTGGATGTTCTAGCAGCCATCTAGCAACCCATGTCCTAAGCTCTATACCCAAAATCCAGGTGACAGGTTCCCTTTATCTCACTTCCCATTTTCTCTTTCAAACTGTCTCTCTGATACCTAGAAACATTGTCCCTTTCACCTGAACGGATTATACGGAGAGAACTGTGCAGCTGTGCTTAAACAGCCACACAGTTCTCTCTATCGCACTGAGCTTATATTGGGATAAAAATCATTTTTCCAAAAATTTCAGCGGTTTGCCCTCTACTGACTTTGTAGTCTGTTTTTTCTGCAATTCACTGAAATTGAGCTGGTCTGATGGCTCAATCTGTGCCCTTATGTCGACTTTTCTGACCGCTCATAAACACGCATTTAAGGCTACTTTCACACTAGCGTTCGGAGCGGATCCGTCTGATGTTTCATCAGACGGATCCGCTCCGATAATACAGACGTTCGCATTAAAACTTAGAAAATTTTCTAAGTGTGAAAGTTGTCTGAGCGGATCCGTTCAGACTTTACATTGTAAGTCAATGGGGAACGGATCCGCTTGAAGATTGAGCCATATGGTGTCATCTTCAAGCGGATCCGCCCCCATTGACTTACATTGTAAGTCTGGACGGATCCGCTCGCCTCCGCACGGCCAGGTGGACACCCGAACGCTGCAAGCAGCGTTCAGGTGTCCGCTCACTGAGCGGAGCGGAGGCTGAGCGCTGGCAGGCGGATGCATTCTCAGTGGATCCGCCTCCACTGAGAATGCATTGGGGCCAGACGGATGCGTTCGGGGCCGCTCGTGAGCCCCTTCAAACGGTGCGCACGAGCGGACACCCGAACGCTAGTGTGAAAGTAGCCTAAGCTGAATTATGATCTTATTATCAAACTGAGATGTTTGGAGTAAAGAGATAAGAGTTACAGATTAAGCAGACAGAGCAACAACAGTCTGCAGATCAGTGAAAACCTGAAGGCTGTAGAGGGCAAACAGCTGAAAATGTTTAAGACGAATTTGAAAAAAGTTTTTAGGCCAAAATAAGCACAAGGCAATAATAAAAAATAAGTATTTTGTATACAGATCAGTATCCTGCTTTACTTCTGCTAATCATGTGATCGCTAAGTTCCAATTAACTGTAAAACCTGGTGGGTCTTCGCAGATCCAGATTAGAACTGCAGTAAGCCTTGTTACAAGCTTAAGAGGCCGTATTCCACCTGTAACTGGGGTTACTATGTCCCAGTTACAGAAGAAAAACTGTAATATGAAAAATAAGATAAAGCTAAATAAAATAAAAAATCATAAAAAGAATGCCACTTTCATCTAAGTGACAGTAACCGATGGGGAACCAATTTAAAATGTTAGTTACACTTTATGCTATTAAAAAACTAAATAATTAAAAAATTTGAAAAAAAAGGACAAATTTTTATATTTTCCGGGGTGTGGAAAAAATAAAAACAAAAAATACTATAGAAAAATGGGTGTTAATGGTGTGCAAGTAAATTCAAGTTCTACATTGAATATGGCCCTCGAGAAAACCTCTCGGATGCAGTTCCTCAGCAGGTAACAGTGTGGCTCTCTGACACATTACTGTGTGTGTGAAAGCACCATAATGGAAGGATAACATTTTAGAACATTTACCTTTAAGAGCGTGTCAGTGTCTTGTGGTTCAGGTGTGGTAGGAACAGACTGCTGTACCTCTTGCAGCGGGGATTCAGGGTCATCCGCCTATGGAAATACAAAAGAGATAAGTCCTCAGATAATGGAATAAACAAAGGATGGTGCCACGTTATATCTACTACCAATACTTTCAAATGTATTACTGAAATGCTCACATAATGTACATTTTTACTGCATGATTTTGACCTTTTTGGTATGGCTACAGGTCTGGATTTAGCTATTTAAAATCATTCATCTGCAAAACAATCATTTCTGAAAAATATGCAATGACTGATTTCTCAGTGATCTTTCAGCACAGCATCTCGAAACTATCCTATAATGTACTGGAATAGGAGACAGGGATAAATGACCAAGTCCTGCATTTAAAAGGTTCCTAGAAGTAGTCAGATAACATTTTCCATTCAAATAAAATTTAAAAATCACCAGAAAATATAGTGGTCTACCTCACATTCTAGTAGCACCAGCTGGCTTTACTGCCTGGGCTCTCCATTTCTTGGGATTTAATATGCAGAACGATGGTGACCAGCTTCATGCTCCTGAAGAGGGTCTCCACATGCCTGCCTTCTACTCCCTTAGGATGCAGTCCTGATGGCTGCTGTGTTTCGAGTGTAAGAGGAACCCAATGCAACAGCTGGGTTGGGAACGTCAACAAAGCCCAGAGGCATAAGCCTATGTTCGAATACATGAAATCTGGGAAGCCTGAGAAGCAAGCCCTGCTGACTGAGGAGGATGAGAGTCACAGCAGTGTAGGAAATGGGCCTCCTATAACAAAAAGCAGACATTGAAATGGATATCCAGAAAGAGAGTAAAGGTGGCCACAATGAACAAAGACTTGGGGCACCAGCCATGTGTCCTATGGCTACACAGACTGGTTGAAGGGCTCGTCACTGCTAGTTTGGGCAGAGAGTAATGGCTTGTTTACTTTGGAATCAACATTTACTAAAACTTATCAGAAACAGCCGGATACATTTATCATTTGGTAGGACTGAAAATAGTGCTAATAAATATTGTGTGAGGGCTGAGATTGCGGAAATTGTGGCCTTTGTGACTGGAGACTATGGATACTGCAGTAGACTGTTAACGGTTTAAGGCATCTCCTTGGTTGGTGTTCATCTCACCAAAATGTTGGCCATAAAATGCTTTTCAACACAGTAGTGGTAAGGCTAAAATGAATCTGAAACCCATACTATAGGTTTGAAGTCTGAGGCTCCTCCGCGGTGATGCCAACATCCCAGCCACTTAGCGTGTGAACTCGGTAGATATGATATGAGGTTAGGACTGAATAGCTATATGCAGCACTGACATTCTATTAGCCCCAGTATTATGCCAACAGCTCGTAGTCACTACCATGTCCCTGATGGTAGTCAAAAGACATATTTCAGGTCACATCTTTTGGTGGTCATATGGGAGGGTATCGTAGTCTAAGTCTGTGCTAATATCTGTAATAGATGTTAGCACAGAATATTGAATGGAGTGGATGGGAAGAGCTTTTGATGTCACTTACCAGCGTCTTCCTGCCCCCTACAATCTGAAGCCAGGAGCTTCAAGAGGAGCCATGGAGGGAATGGAGGCTAGTATTTATTTTTTTACTGTATGGACCCTGATCAGTGCTTTCTATATTCCAAGTGGGCATCACATTTACCAAAAAGAGATCATTTGTAGACATTTATGGCACAGCCACAAGGACCTGAGCCTATTTTCATAATAAAGGCTTCCCCAATCATCTTCCTGTCTGGAGAGGTGGCCACAAGGTAAATGGGATAGGGAAAAAGCATAAACGTTGCTCTAGCTCCTATAAAAGTGAATGGTGGCGGCTGTGTAGATATACTGCTAGCTCTTCAATTATTCTCCTCCTGGAGGTGGCGGTCACTTGTTCCCTCACCAAAAGTGACATATCCTGTAACTACACCACTCAGTGCTAACCGTGGCATCCAAGTGTTTAGAGAGGAGGGGCCTCCCTCTGTCACCCCATCAGTGCCCGGTGAGGAGAATGCGGGCTGCAGAAAGGTTGCCATAGCGTCCAGGGGCATTTATTGTCCAAAATGAGAAAAAAAATAAACAACAACTATATAAATGTGATCTTGCCATAAGCGCTCTGACCCACAAAATAAACTTTTCATGTCACTGGTACCAAAAGGAATATCATAAAAACAAAACCTAAAAAAATGGCAGAATCGCTGTGTTTTTTTCACACCATAACCACACACAAAAATGTTAATAAAAGAATCCAAAAATAGTGCTAAATTAAAAAAAAGGGGACCCCTAAATCCAAACAAAACAGGCCATATCCTTAAGGGTTAAAAAAACAAACAAAAAAATAAAATAAAAAATAGTGGCAGAAAATTATAGTGGTTTCAAATCAGCCTAACCCCGACCAGATCATGACGGCTTTATTTCTGTGCTGAAAAGCAGGGTTTGAAGGCTTTGTCTGCCCACACAGAGCCAGTTAATACCGCAGCCATCAAAAGTCCGATTGTTTGTCTCCAGGGCAGCCGCGCTGGTTGCATCATCAGGGAATAACTTAAAGATGCAGCGCCTATTAGCCTCATGCAATTCTTTCCATGTCAACTGAGACAAGCAAATTGCAAAGCGCTAGACAGTGTGTCCGCTGGCCATGGTTCTCCTCTCGTGGGGCAGCTACGTTACTGAAGCAACGAAGCAGCAAAAGATTTAATATAAGAGGACGCTTGGCACTTTGGAAAGTATGAAAATGAAGGGCATAAAAAACATCCGCGACGGTTTCATCAAGTCAGAAGAATTTTGGCTTACAAAATGGAGATCAATCCATTTGGTCTTAGGGCATACGCTATAATCGTGTTACTTCTCTATAAAGCAAGAAAAGACGGCAATTCTAACACGACGACAGCAGCCACAAATATTCTACGTGTAGACCTCGTGCCCATGGTCACACCATTGATCTGTACAATCTACAGAGCTGTACTATACCTCGTATAACTTAGATTTCATGCAGTTTACATTAGGTATGAATAAATTAGTAGTCATATTATGCAGATATTCGCCCCCTGAAGCATTGCATCTGGGGAGAAGGTGGCTCCCCATAAGGCATCATACAGTGGCCCCCAGAGGCGGTATTCCGGAGCGGTACTGCCTCCGGCTCATACGTCTGCCAGCATAAGGCATCTGATGGAGCACGTGGTCATTTTTTCTTTTGTGTAGAATTACCTTAGTATACTTGACCTACCTCTCTAGATCAATGGGATAACTGTAGCCTGCCACTCAAGACCTGTGGTTCTAATATAGACCCTGAATACCTTCATGTACAGGAGGTTTTATTCATCTTTTTATGCAGAATATGACTTTGAAAAAATGCAACATGTCGTAGTTTTATTCCGGCTGCCTCTCGGCATGTTTGCTGTGCTGCCCCTATTATACTCAATGCGGCCGGAGCGGTAGTCCGGGGGCACGCGTGCACTAGCGGCAGCACGGATCCGACAGTCTGTTCACCTGCCAGGGTTCCTTCCCGCTAGTGTGAAACTAGCCTTATTCTATGGGTTGGTATGATTTATATTGTTTCTATTATGCTTTACTACATTACCTTTATAAAATATTTTTTCTTTGCATCACAATATTCCGCCAGCCATAACTTCTGTCTACAGAGCTGTGTGAGGGCTCATTTTTTTGCAGAGCAATCTGTAGTTTTTATTAGCACCATTGGGACTTTGTGATCACATTTTATTCAATTTTTGGGTAAGAAAGATGACCAAAAAACAGCAAATCCCTTTTTATTTCCGACACGGTATTCACCGCACACAATATTATCTTATAATAGTTCGGGCATTTCTGAACACAATGATATCAAACGTGATCACCCCTGCCTGGCCCTGCCAATCAAAGTGGAGAGAGTGCGGAAGTTGCAGAGATTGCTGAGCCCCTAGACCTAGAGGTTCATTTGCATATATTAAAACTTCATTTTTCTCAGCAATGTGGGCACATATGACCATGGGACCAAACTTAGGGGCTTTCCCTGCAATCCATTTTATCAAAGGGGGAAAGAGTTCCTAAACACATTGGGGGAGATTTATCAAAACTGCCTTAGTTTGCCACAGCAACCAATCAGATTCCACCTTTCATTTTTTTAAAGTAGCTCTGAAAAATGAAAGGTGGAATCTGATTGGCTGCTATGGGCAACTGAGCTAGTTTTCCTATACACCTGTTTTAATAAGTTTCCCTCAATGGCATTAGTTTTGATTCATTTGACTAATTCATGAAATTAGGACAGTAAGGAAATTACTATGACCCTTACTACCCTACTAGTCAATAAATGTAAAGGGTTTCTAGCACAAGAATTAACCCTATTAAACTACGGTAGCTGACATTAGCTGTCAGCTGAACCTAACTAGCCTATTCCTACTTTTATCTATGCCCCCGTTACTCCAGAAATATAACTTTTATAATATGCTAATTAGCCTCTAGGTGCAGGGGGGGCATTGCCCTTGCTCCTAGAGGCTCCGTTCTCCCACCTCTGGCCAC
Source organism: Bufo bufo (assembly GCF_905171765.1). Classification (NCBI taxonomy): domain Eukaryota; kingdom Metazoa; phylum Chordata; class Amphibia; order Anura; family Bufonidae; genus Bufo; species Bufo bufo. The sequence continues at coordinate 247,642,153 of NC_053394.1, forward strand.
GACCTGCTACACTAGATTGACAGGGCCAGGCAGTGTTGGTCTCCTACAACTGTGTAAATCTCACGCCTGCGTCGTCCCGTTCAGTATTCGGTGCAGGCGCAGTGAGTGATGGGCGCTCACCGGCTGCTGGCTTCCTCACTGCGCCTGCGCCAAATACTGAACGGCGCGAGATTTCTCCAGCGCACAGGGCCGGCAGTTGGAGGTGAAGGCTGCCTGGCCCTGTCAATCTAGTGTAGCAGGGCGCGGCCAGAGGTGGGAGAACGGAGCCTCAGTTTTCTCTCCTGTTGATATGCCATAAGTGTCCTGGAGGGAATATCCCATGGAGGAAGGAATAAATATAGATATACTGTATATATATTTAATCCCTCCAGCCGGCAAGGGTCAGTTCACACCTGGGGTAGGATATCTGTTCCGTCAGAGATGCAGAAAGGCAGAATTTAAGCTGTAATGTATTATGGATTCCATTAGGATCCATCATAATATCTGTCATTTTACTGAACAAAAAATAAAATAAAAAAAGTGTGCTGCATGCTGCGCAGTTATTTCTGGTAAATATGACGGAGCTTCCAAAGTAGATTTAACAAAGACTTACTTGCTTTTATTTTTTAACCTATATTGATTTAATTTTAAGATTTAAGTCCCAGTAGGGGACTTTTGATGGATTGCTGTCTCTACATATCCCAATATATTACTGCTGGGCATTTTAAATACGTTTATTTGCCTTGCTGTACTGCGGTGAACAATATTGACTACGCCATCTCAAGGGCTAATCATCCAACATCCGATATTGGCTGAGGGAGTCTGTCAATCAAGGCCTCTCTCCTGCAGGTGATAGCGACACAGAGAGAAAAGCCGCTAGTGGTAGTAGTGATGACAGAGGCTACCCGTAGACCTCTCACTGCCCTTAATAGTCATGGAGGCTTCTTCAGAAAAATGAACACCTTGATTTGTCCATGAAACTGAAATATACCAGCAAAGTTCCAAGGAAACTTACTTGTTGCAGCATACGTTTCAGCTTGAGAAGTTGTGTCTTCACATTTGTGCAGTCTTGAACCATGTGGCAGAGAGTCATTTCATCAAGTATCACAGTATTGTCTCGAAGACCCATCATCTGTGTAGACCGTGGGGATTGTGGGAAAAAGCTGGGACTTCCATAGCTTTCTCTATGGTCGGTTGGAGACTCTAGGTAGGAGGAACCCCTGAAATACAAAATTATACTTCATATTATCTGCGCTCTTATCATTAGCATTTAAAATGACACTTTCATACCATAACAAACCAAATTTACATAAGGTAAAGACTTATATAACGGCCCACAATATTTGGAAGTATCTACTGAGCAATTGAGTCCTATTCGTTTTCGATCGACATTCTTCGAAGTTTCCTAAATAGCTGGAAATACTGGACAAAAGTGTGGGGTAAAAGAACTCTTGTTCAGCCCGGACACCTTTTTTCATCAGTAGGATCTCAGTAGCACTCATGATTAGCACTTCCCTCCAGGGGAATGTAGGGGAAGAAGCAGTCTGAGATGCCCCCTATGTATGGTCCTCAGCCTTGCTATGAGCAGTAATGAGGTCTCTAAAAGTGCAGGATGTAAAAAATTGTACAGATGGCGATGAAAGGTGTACTCTGTGGTGGTGGTGGTGGTGGAGAGGTGGTTTAATTAATTACTCCCCCCCCTCCCCCCTGTTTATTAGGCCTTCCACATTTCACACTTAGAGAATGGGTTAACACATAAACACTCTATGAAGCTAGCCAGGTTTCAAAGAATACAACATTAATGACATACCCTCAGGATAGGTAATCAATATCAGATTTGGGCAGTCCAACTCCCGTCACCTCCGCCGAACAGGGTCGCTTGGATAAGTGCTACAGCATAATCGGAGCACAGCGCCTTATGTTATATAGTGGCTGGACTTGGTACTGCAGCCCAGGTTCATTTACTTGAACGGGACTGATCTGGCCTGGGAAGAGGATTCAGCGCCCAATGGAGAACCGCAACCTCTTAAACAGCTGATCGGTGAAGATGCCAGAAGTTGGACCCCCAACAATCTGAAATTGAAGACCTTTCCTCTGGAGAGGTCCTCAATATTTTACTTTCGGAAAACACCTTTAAGGTATCATTCATGCCGTTTGCCCTGTTTAAATGGAGGATGTGCCGCCGGCTGTCACTTTACATCAGGCTGTGTGAAACAATAGACAATGCCGCTCATTTCATCCTGAAATTGCCCCCTGAAAAAGGACCCTAACTTTTGGTTTACCTATGATGGCACAGAATTGTATCCAAGTCTGCTGTACCATTGCTTAGCAGGGTCTCACCCTATTCAGGACCCACACACAGATGTGAGCAATAACAAGTAGTAAATTGGAGCTATTCTTTCTTCCATAGGCAACAGAAGTTCTACAGTATAAAGGTTATTGTCACTAAGACCTTGATCAATGGCTGCCTTTGGAGCGTGAATCACTCCAGCACAAAGGTTTTTCATTTTGTCTACATGAAAAATTGATGAATATTTCTTCTCATCTTCAAGGTTAACTTCTCAGATCAGGATCAATAGAAAAAAAAGGTTAATAGAGAGGAGGAAACAATCCTGCAGTGTATAACAGTAAGACATAATATATCGTAGGTGACGTGTGACACTGGGCACCAGTACACAATTACTTTAAAGCGGATCTGGCAGTTATCCTGTCCAAGTGCACCACACAATGATGCCGAGTTTGTAGATATATCATTTTCTATTATTTGATTCTGTATTTTAATGTAAACCGCTGGTTATCTGATGCCAGGACTCTTAGAGGTGACCTGTGAGTCCTACAAAACCCTATGTGTGGGTTGCGGGGGGCTTCATCTGTCAGTCTGGCAGCTTGTTTTACCCCATTAAACCAATTATAGTTGCATGTAGCCCTTGAATAGACAATTTAAATCAGCATGTCAAGCCCGACCGGTTTGGAGTACCAATAGCCACTGAGGAAGGAGTCCGTTACTCTGCAGTGCTCCAGACTAAAAAAAAATACCTAGTAGCCATTGGCTCCTGAACTGAAAAATTTAGGAGCCAAATTAAATTTTTTTAGTCTCCAAATCGAAACCGAATCAAAATTTTGATATCCTGATCGGCGTAGGGTTGTTTAGATACCAAAATTTTGATTCGCTTTCATCACCAAAAAAAGCCGCGTGCATTTTGCATTTTATGAAACGTTCGGTCCATAATAGTATAGTCCTATCCTATTTGTTAGGGTGACAAGGTGACAAAAAAATGGCGAATCGCATGGTTTTTATTTACTTATTTTTGTTACGGCGCTCACCGCATAGGAGATATTTTTTAATAATTTTATAGTTTGGACTTTTCAGACGCAGGGCTATGTAATATGTTTATTTATTTATTATATATTTTATGTGTAAAATTGGGAAAGGGGGGGGATTTAAACTTAATATTTTAGGCTACTTTCACACTAGCGTTTCTCTTTTCCGGCATAGAGTTCCATGACAGGGGCTCTATACCAGAAAAGAACTGATCAGTCATATCCCCATGCATTCTGAATGGAGAGCAATCCGTTCAGGATGCATCAGGATGTCTTTAGTTCATTTTGACTGATCAGGCAAAAGATAAAACTGCAGCATGCTACGGTTTTATTTCCGGCGAAAGAAACTGAAGACTTGCCTGTATTAGTGCCGGATTTGGCATTCAAAATACCGGAATGCCGGATCCGTACTTCCAGTCTGCGCATGCGCAGACCGGTAAAAATGTGTAAAAAGATACAAGACGGATCCGTCTGTTTGCATAACAAGCGGAGAGATGGATTCGTTCTTGCAATGCATTTGTGAGATGGATCTATTAGCCCCCTATTAGCCCCCTTAGGGGCTGGAACCCTTGTCCTATTCACCCTTAGGCCCCTTTCACATAGGCGAGATTTCTGCGCAGGTGCAATGCGTGAGGTGAACGCATTGCAACCGCACTGAATCCGGACCCCTTCACTTCTATGGGGCTATGCACATGAGCAGTGATTTTCACGCATCACTTGTGCGTTGCGTGAAAATGCAGCATGTTATGCGTTTTTCACGCAACGCAGGCTCCATATAAATTAATGGGGCTGCGTGAAAAGTGCAAGCATCCGCAAGCAAGTGCGGATGCGGTGTGATTTTCACGCATGGTTGCTAGGATGAAAGTCTATTCACTGTGTTATTTTCCCTTATAACATGGTTATAAGGGAAAATAATAGCATTCTTTAATACAGTATGCTTAGTAGAAGGTCAATTGAGGGTTAAAAAATAATTAACTCACCTCCTCCAATTGATCGCGTAGCTGCCGGTCTGTTCTTTCTTCAGGACCTGTCAAAAGGACCTGTGGTGACATCACTGTGCTCATCACATGGTCCATTACCATGGTGATGGATCATGTGATGTACCATGTGATGAGCTCAGTGACGTCACCACAGGTCCTTTGACAGAACAGGAGACAGGCAGCTACGCGATCAATTGGGGGAGGTGAGTTAATTTTTATTAACCCTCACCGGCACTGCGCCACCAATGTTTTATTATACTGGGGTGTTGGGGGGGCGCACTGCGCCACCAATGTTTATTATACTGGGGTGTTTGCGGGGGGGGGGGGGGGGGGTGCACTGCGCCACTAATGCTTATTATACTGGGGTGTTGAGGGGGGGGGTGCCGGCTATTTGATTCCAGCACCCGCCTCCTGTATTTGTATTAACAGGTTAGTTATCTTCATTGGTGGCGCAGTGGCCACAGCCCCTCCCCTCCTGTCTCTCCTCTTACTGGCAGCGGCGGCAGCACAGGGGGGGGGGGGGGGAGAGACTCCTCCACTGCGCTGCTGAGAAGAACATCGACGGCGGGGCAGAGAACTATCATCTCCTGTGCCCCGCCGCTGTATTCAACTGCAGAGCTGCGGCGGCGGGTCTAGTCGCAAATGGCGACAAGACTAAAAAATCTTGTCGCGATTTGTAAATTCCAAGTCACATTGGCGACCATTTTGGTCACCACCTGGAGCCCTGCTCTGAAAACGCATCTAGCTTGACATGCTGGTTTGACTTGCTATCGATCCAGCGATGATCAATCGATAAAAAACTGCATGCCACCTCCCGATCACCTATATTGGACGGACCTGGAGCGGCACAGCACGTGAATACCCATCGGGGCGTGCCGTGGAGGCCGCTGAGACCAGCAAGGACACGTGGGAGAACTCCTGGAAGGAGACAATGTATTTGCTTGCTAAGAACATATTGGAAATCATGGTCCCACACCGACCAGGAACTGTGCATGTAAAGAGTTCTGCTGTGTATGTACATTTCATATTTATCAGACATTGGGTTGGTCTATTAGTAGTGCACCCCTTTCCAATTTATACTTTGGAGGAGAACCACCACATTTTACTGTTTTTAAACCTTTACTATGCAGATCTGTTGCAGCATAAAGGAGAAAAAGCACTTTTCAAAATATGTTAAATAGATGTTCAGAGGACTGAGGGTCAGAATCTGGCCTCTCGGTGCACCCAAGTTACTCCCTTGTCAGAAAGCCCCTCCTTTCCCTTTTGATTGACAGGTGTCTGTTCCCTGCTCTCGTCTGGCCCCGTATTCTCATGCTTTTGGATGCACCAGAATTTCAGCACATGAGCAGTAAAGGTTTTCACCCCTAGACAAAAATGATATTCTGTACCGAGCATGCTCCGAAATTCTGGTGTACAGTGCGGGAGCAAATGTAAAGGGCCAGGTGAGAGCTGGATAACGATGTCTGACCTTCTCAATCAACAAAATAAGTGCCTACAGTCAATGATATGAGCAATGTGTCAGAATACTTCCTGAGTGCACTCATTCTGAATTATCCTCTGCTAGGCAGTGTTAAAGGAGTTGTCGGGGTTCAGAGCTGAACATTTCAGGCGTGCAGTATGGTGCAGGGCAATAGCTTTTTAGTTTATATTTTTACACTGCTAGGCAGAGGCTTCCACCTAGCAGTGGTGACAGTGATGTCACCGGCTCTGATGGACGGGCTTTAGAACTGGCCTAGCCCTTTTACAGGCTCAAAAGCCTGTCCATTAGTGCCTGTGACATCACCGGGCTCACTGTGTCTTGGGAAAAACTGATGGAGGGGTGAAAAGAGGACCTGAATGTGCTTTCATGGAATGCCAGGTTAGTAACTCTGCTCCTACTATAGTCCCTGAATGCAGACTGCGTCTAAATGTTGTTCTAGAAAGGGCAAGGGGCACTGTTTATATGTAAACAGTGAGGCACAACAGTACCAATGTATACCTCCGATGTAGGCTATTTAAGACGATATGGACAGGGGCTTAAAGGGGTTCTACAGTTTTCAAACCAGCACCTGGATCTGAATACCTTTGTAATTGCATGTAATAAAAAAATTGGTACAGCCACCGAGTTATTTAATTAAAATGTATCTGTAAATCGCCACCTGCTCTTAGTTTTTTTTCCTATTTCTTTGTCCGGCTCACTCAGGTGGTCGCACATGCTCAGTTTCATCTTTCAACTGCCTCCTGAGCGGTGACAGGATGAGAGCTGCAGAATGGTCACACACCCTGAGCTGCAGCAGAATGGTCACACACCCTGAGCTGCAGCAGAATGGTCACACACCCTGAGCTGCAGCAGAATGGTCACACACCCTGAGCTGCAGCAGAATGGTCACTCCCCCTGAGCTGCAGCAGAATGGTCACTCCCCCTGAGCTGCAGCAGAATGGTCACACACCCTGAGCTGCAGCAGAATGGACACTCCCCCTGAGCTGCAGCAGAATGGACACTCCCCCTGAGCTGCAGCAGAATGGACACACCCCCTGAGCTGCAGCAGAATGGACACACCCCCTGAGCTGCAGCAGAATGGACACACCCCCTGAGCTGCAGCAGAATGGACACTCCCCCTGAGCTGCAGCAGAATGGACACTCCCCCTGAGCTGCAGCAGAATGGTCACTCCCCCTGAGCTGCAGCAGAATGGTCACTCCCCCTGAGCTGCAGCAGAATGGACACTCCCCCTGAGCTGCAGCAGAATGGACACTCCCCCTGAGCTGCAGCAGAATGGACACACCCCCTGAGCTGCAGCAGAATGGACACACACCCTGAGCTGCAGCAGAATGGTCACACACCCTGAGCTGCAGCAGAATGGTCACACACCCTGAGCTGCAGCAGAATGGTCACACACCCTGAGCTGCAGCAGAATGGTCACACACCCTGAGCTGCAGCAGAATGGACACTCCCCCTGAGCTGCAGCAGAATGGACACTCCCCCTGAGCTGCAGCAGAATGGACACTCCCCCTGAGCTGCAGCAGAATGGACACTCCCCCTGAGCTGCAGCAGAATGGACACTCCCCCTGAGCTGCAGCAGAATGGACACTCCCCCTGAGCTGCAGCAGAATGGACACTCCCCCTGAGCTGCAGCAGAATGGACACTCCCCCTGAGCTGCAGCAGAATGGACACTCCCCCTGAGCTGCAGCAGAATGGACACTCCCCCTGAGCTGCAGCAGAATGGACACTCCCCCTGAGCTGCAGCAGAATGGACACTCCCCCTGAGCTGCAGCAGAATGGACACTCCCCCTGAGCTGCAGCAGAATGGACACTCCCCCTGAGCTGCAGCAGAATGGACACTCCCCCTGAGCTGCAGCAGAATGGACACTCCCCCTGAGCTGCAGCAGAATGGACACTCCCCCTGAGCTGCAGCAGAATGGACACTCCCCCTGAGCTGCAGCAGAATGGACACTCCCCCTGAGCTGCAGCAGAATGGACACTCCCCCTGAGCTGCAGCAGAATGGACACTCCCCCTGAGCTGCAGCAGAATGGACACTCCCCCTGAGCTGCAGCAGAATGGACACTCCCCCTGAGCTGCAGCAGAATGGACACTCCCCCTGAGCTGCAGCAGAATGGACACTCCCCCTGAGCTGCAGCAGAATGGACACACCCCCTGAGCTGCAGCAGAATGGACACACCCCCTGAGCTGCAGCAGAATGGACACACTCCCTGAGCTGCAGCAGAATGGACACACCCCCTGAGCTGCCAGATTGATATAAATCAAGCAGAGCAATGAATGGAGAGATCTTTGGATCCATGTGAGTTACAAGGCTAGTTCTAGCTTTGTTAGAAAGAAATTATTATCATCTACTATATAATGTCTAATTTAAATTTTTTACATTATTCAAGGGATAACCCCTTTAACAAAATAAATTAGCACTCTTACAGCAAAGTTTATGGAGGGGTTGGGGGCATGGTTATAGGTCAAATGAGCTTTGGGAGAACAACGGTGTGTATCTATGGCTAGCTGTAGTGGTGAGAAAAGTGGAAGAGAAAGTATGATCATAGATGTTCCAGGCTTACGACCAGTTTTTAGGTGTAGGTATTTTTCCTATTGATCCCTTTAGAATCACTTAATCGATGTCCAGTGAGATCACTGTGTGCATTATCTTTTAGCTTTACCACCATGTTTATTAGGGTCTTTATACATTGGCAGATTTCTGCATATTACTGAGTGCCGATCGACACTTAAAGGGGTTATCCAGTATCTACAACAGCACCCCCATGTGCCGGGCCCCTCCGTGGGAATATACTTACCCCGCTCCCGGTCCCCGCACCGCTGCTGCTGCTTCTCCCTGTACACGGATAAAAACATCCGATGTCGGGGGGAAGAGAAGTCAATGGCACCAGCGGGGCTAGGGAGCCCCGTCCCCGCCTGCCATACACCTTGATCAGAGTCCACCTGTGGTAAATTCAGTTGATTGGACATGATTTGGAAAGACACACCCCTGTCTATATAAGGTCTCACAGCTGACAATGCATATCAGAGCAAAAAACAAGCCGTAAGGAGGAAAGAACTTTCTGTAGAGCTCAGAGACAGGATTGTGTGGAGGCACAGGTCTGGAGAAGGGTTAAAAAAAATGTGTGCTGCACTGAAAGTTCCTAAAAGCACAGTGGCCCCACCAAACTAAATAATTGGGGAAAAGGGCCTTGGTAAGAGCCCAATAGTCATTCTGTCTGAGCTCCAAAGATCAACCATCACTGCAGCACTCCACCAATCTCGGCTTTAAGGCAGCAAGGCCAGAAAGAAGCATTTCCTCATTAAAAGACACATGAAAGTCTGCAGAAAATTACCTAAAGGACTCCCAGACTGTGAGAAACAAGATTCTCTGGTCTAATAAAACCAAGATTGAACTTTTTGGCCTCAATTCTAAGCATCATGTTTTTGAGGAAACCAGCCACTGTATATCACCTGCCCAATACCACCCCTACAATGAAGCATGGTCATTGCAGAGTCATGCTGTGGGGGTGCTTATTAGCGGCTAGGAAAGGGTGACTGGTCAGAGTTGATGGAAAGCTGAATGGAGGCAAGTACAGAGATATTCTTAATGAAAACCTGATCCAGTATTCTTTGGACCTCAGACAGGACAATTCCAACAAGACAATGACCGTAAGCACACAACCAAGAAAACATAGGAGTAGCTTTGCACAGACAACTCTGTGAATGTCCCCAATTGGCCCCGCCAGAGCCCTGATCTGAAAATGGCTGTCCACCAATGGTCCCATTCCAACCTGACAGGGCTTTAGAGAATCTGCAGAGAAGAATGGCAGAAAATCCACAAATCCAGATGTGCAAACCTTGTGGCATCATAACCAAGAAGACTGGAGGCTGTAAGGGCTGCCAAAGGTGCTTCAACCAAGTCCTGAGTAAAAGGTCTGAGTACTTATGTCAATGCAACATTTTTGGAGTATTTCTTTCTCAGTTAAATTAGCAAAGATTTCTAACATTCTTTTGTTACTTTGTCATTATGAGGTTTTGAGTACAAAATGAGGATTTATGATGAAGAATGATGAATTATTTTAGCACAAGGCCACAACAAAGTGTGAACAAGTGAAAGGCTCAGAAGACTTTCTAAAAACACTGTATACCTCTGCCAGGGTGTCCTGATGCTGGAGGCCATTAATGTTTCGTCAAATGAAAAATTAGAAATAAAGACTAGAAAAAGTTATACTGGATCCTTGGTAAGAAGTGAGTCACCCACCTGCCATTCTCGTAGTGGTCAGGATTGCTTAAGTGGTACTGTTCTTGCCCATTTAGGCGGGGAGGTGCCCTTTTCCAAAACACTTGCTTCTGTCGCAAACTCCGCTCAGCTCGGCTCATGCTTTCAATTTTCCCTGAAATTAATGGTAAAGTTAGCAGAACGTCTACTCTATAATAATAATAATAATAATAATAATAATAATAATAATAATAAAAAATAAAATAAAAATAAAAACCTGGTTACTTCCAAAAGTATTAATACAGTTGCGTATGAAACTGGCCTGCATATGGGTGGAGAAGTTGAATTTTCAGGTTGCTATACATTTTTGTATACACAGCTCTACAATATAAGCAGTTTTTTATTTGTACTGGAACCTGATGGCCTTCACTGCATGAAAAACACAAAGAATCTACTAATCAGTAGAGCAGTACTGCATATTAAAGGTGTTGCCAAGGTTTTTCTAAAGAAAGGGAAACTTTCAGAATCATAACAGAATAATAATAGAATGTTATACTTACTGTTAAAACTCCCCTCTGCTCCAGTGCTCTCCACCAGCCTGTGCCATGCCTGTATACCACACGTCACCGCTGCAGCCAGAACATCACGTCACGACTGCAGTGGCAGAGAGGAGCAGAGGGGGCCCAGGGCAGTCATTTTTTTTATTATTCTGATAATTTCCTTTTGTTCAAAAAAATAATAATAAAACATTCCCTTTAAAAACAAACTAAAAAGGAGTCGCCCTTTAAAATGTAACAAAAATAAACGCCAATTAAACAGATATATACATTGTGATTTTTAAAATCAGTGCCATATGAATATGGTGTGAAGGACAAAAAAAATAAATCAGTGTTCAACAGGTGCCATTCAGATGTAGAAGAGGAGGCTACTAAGGTTCTAGTCAGATACAGCAGACGGTAGGTAGTAACGGTATGTGGCAGAGGGATGGTAGCATGGTGCTAATCAGATGTAACAGGAGGGGACTAGTAAGGTGCTAGTCATATGTAACAGAGAGACATTAGTCAGATATAGCCGAGGGGTACTAGTCAGATGTTAGGGCGGACAGCTGGAACACCACTTAGACTATTGGGTATAACAGATATAAGGTGTAGCAGAGGAGAGGCTGTCGAGTGTAGGTAGACAGCCGGGTGGGGCAGAGGAAAGAATGGTGGATGTAGCAGAGGGGAATCGAGCAGCTCGTCATCTGTCACAGCTCCCAGAAATATCACAACAGTTTTCTATAAGACTGCAGATAACCTTCCCAAAATATCTTAGCCGGTTCGAGGCTTTCACCCCTGCTACATCTCTCTACGGCTTCCACTGCTACAGCAGACTGTGCCAAACAACAACTTTCTGCCTCCACAAGTGACTCATAGTTGTCACGAATATAATGTAACGCTGCTTCTTCCAACCAAGAATGCCTTGCTTCAGCAGATACGTTCCCTCGTCTGCTGCTCCCAACGCTTGTGCCAATCTCCAATATACCCAAAGACAAGAATATTTATACCCCTCATTCTATAAGAGACCAGAAAAGTCCTGAAGAAACAGGGAAAGCAGCAAGAAACACTGTGTGAAGTAATCGGATAAAGGTTAGCAAGTCTGAGCGGAGCTCCAGCATCTACTTACCCAAACACAAGATCCACACAAGGGGAACATTGTGTCATTTTCCAGCCGACTCTTGCACTACTGCATACAAGACTTTTAAACAAACAGGCTTTCCTTCCTACTGAATTCCCACCCTTCGTGTGGCTGGGAATACGGCCCAGTTTCGTCCTGTGACTTGGAAAAAAAAAAAAAAACACAGCCCTGACTAACCACTTGCATAGCTAGCAAAGCAGACTGGAGTCTTTAAATAGCTGCCTCTGCTGGAGCGTAGACCAGCCTGATGCGGGAAGGCCTCTACTGCACCAGATCTACTACTACCCAGCAAATTCCTAGACGGCCTCGCTAGACATCAAGATAAACCCAAGACGCATGAAAAGGAGCGCTGCAGGGATCTGCTGCACTGAGCACTAGAGGTTAAACAAGCGAAGCAGGGCTCTTCATGTAAAGTCATGCTCTGGGTGCTTACTACAAGCCTAAAACATTCATTAATGAGCTTCAGTGCAGCTACAAAGGCTTAACAAGCCGTGTGGAGACAAATAAGAGATGCATTCATGTGATCTCTAAGGCAGGTTCAGTCTCAGACTATATAGCCATACTAATTATTACCAATAAAGCAGCAAGACCAGGCCATATGCTAAGGGAGTGACTGAATGGGCCGGAAATGCTTACCATCTACCAAAGTATGACCAGGGATAAATGTTTCATGTATAAAGTCTCCAGAGCCACTGAAAAGGTTACTTTAGGGATCTGCATGAACAGCAATTCCATACAGTCTAGGAAGTTCTCCATGTACATGCTGACCATCACCAGGACAAGAGGTGTTGTACTGTATTACATGGTGCTCATTCACTGCCCATCAGATCTTCATTCTAATAGAAGAGGTCCTAAATTGAGATCCCTCCTAAGTCCATGTGGCTTATTATGAGGTACAGACAGAGGTTGTTCTAAT